>NC_086175.1:114767239-115967239 GCF_023053635.1 Elgaria multicarinata webbii
ACAAGATTTATTTTTATTTATTTATTTATTTATTTCTATTCCACTCAATAGCTGAATTCAGAAGATTGTCTGAATAGAGTCAGATCTGAACATTTGTGTAGTTTTCTTTCACAAATTTTACATTTCATTATATAACAGTTTATTTTTATACTGTTGTTTTATACTTTGTACGTTTTTAATTTTTGTGAACCGCCCAGAGAGCTCCGGCTATTGGGCGGTATAGAAATGTAATAAATAAATAAATAAATAAATAGTAACTGGACCCAGCTTCTCAAGGGTTGGAATAGCCTTTATTTGATACAGCAAAGCCTTCAAGCAAACTTACACAGCTGTCACATTTGGACACTTGTGCCTGTTCCATCCAGTGAAGCCATGCTCACTGGCCCTCCTAGGCATGGCCCCTACTGCCTCTTGAGGGAGGGGGTCTGCCCACTCCATGTCCCTGAGGAATGGGGCTGCCCCACAGAAGGCAGAGGGGGCAGTCGTATTACTCCATTCCCCAGCCTGGCTTCAAATTGTATGGACGGCAATGCTATGGGCAAGATATTTGACCCTAGTGGCTGAAGACGTTACTACAAGCTTCAACCACGAAGACACATTTAATTAATGTAAATTAATTAATAAACTTTAAAAGCAAAATAACCCCCAAGCGCCCCCTTCTAGGCTCCCCTTAGTATGCATGTCAGGTTTCACCGTCCTGGCGGTATGGTGCCGATAGATAGACAGACAGAAAGACAGACACCCGTCCTCTTTTATTACTATTGATCCACATACTTATGCCTAGACACACATGACTGTGGTACATATGGTCCCCTGTCAGTGGCTTAGGAACCTGATAGTGTGCTGAGCAATTCAGCTTGATGTGCCTTACAAATCATTTCCAGGACAAGCCCTCATTAAGTTGCCAAGGTGGACTGTTGACTACTGTCAAAGCAGACGGGTTTTATTATTTGGCTGGCAGGACCACGGCAGCGTGAAGTGCTCATTATTTCTAACAGGAAATTCATGTATTGCTAGTAAAGCTGTAAATTATAAAAAACATTTTTTTAATCAAGTAACTGTTTGGCTTTTAACCAATGTAATCAACTCATTAAGTGATTGCATTTAAATACATTTACATATTGAAAAGCCTCAATAAAATAATAATGCTTAGCATTCCCAGGGCGTTTTAAAAAGCACTTCACACAATACATTATCCGCAGGCATCCTTAACAAGAGCAAAGAGGCTACAGTTTAGGTCATGCCGAATATTGCAAACGGAAGGCTTAGGGGTGACACTGCAATCCTATGCATAGTTATTGGGACATCAGGGTCAAACTATATTAAACATAGATTTAATGGCACATGTATCTTTTTTTTTTTTTTAAAAAAAGAAAATATAAAAACAGCCACTGTGGGGGTAGGGTGTCAGAATCGGGACCATGGGGCAGTATACAAATGCAATAAATAAATAAATAAAATGAAAACGAGGACAGGGCTCCTATATCTTTAACTGTTGTGTAGATAGAGGGATTTCAGCAGGTGTCATTTGTATGCATGTAGCAAATTCCCTCTTCATGATAACAGTATTTGGTCAATAGGGCAGGGTTCCTGCATTGTATCTGGTCAATAGGGCAGCAGGGTTCCTGCAGCTTTAACTTTTGTGATGAAGAGGGAATTTCACCAGGTGCTGGATGCATACAAATTGACACCTGCTGAAATTCCCTTTTCTACACAACTGTTAAAGATACAGGAGCCCTGTCCTCCTTTCCATATGGTCACCCTACCTTGAAGTTGCCCATCAACACTTAGCTCCTGGGCAACAGACCAAGCAGGCACACTACTCATCTGATCATTCTTCTTAACTGAGATGAGCTGTATTTCCATTTAAAATATAGTTATTATTTCTGAATTTGCAGCTATGAGGATATTGCATGCTCAGCGGACATAGAGTTGTGATTTACTATTGGGTGGGGAAGGGGGGGGACAGAAAACCAGGAGAAGGAATGCAATGGAGTATGCTGGAAAAGGGCAGGATTTCAGCTAAACATCCATGAACAACAGCATCCCACACAGCTTCCAATTTCCAAATTTCTCTCAGTTGTCCTCACAATGATGTTTGTCTCTTCTTCCCCATTTGCTGCTTTGTAAAGATGAATGCAGATATGCATTGTAAAACATCTGGCCCAATAAAAAATTCAACAGAAATTATTCATTAGTAGTAGTAGTCATCAATAGCACCTTACTTCGGATCTTCACACACTGAATGGCCTCACGGTCACATTGTACAAGAGTGGTAAGATAAGTTGGCGCACAGGTGTTTTTTTCATTACTTTTAATTTTTTAAAAAAGGAGGTGTGGGAAGAGAACAGCCAGAGGGATTTGTACTAATCGCTATCGACCTCCAGCCATTTTCCTTGCACGCTATTTCCCATGACCTAATTATGCCGAGTAAGACCAATCCACCCGTCCATGCCACGCAGATTTAATAAAGCAGCCGCCTCGTAAATAGTCACAGGCCTTGTGGCGTTCAGAGAACTGCCGATGCCTGTCAGAATTTATTGGGATCCCTGTTTAGTCATAGTTTAATTTTACTTAAAAATTACATTCAAAAGACTAACAGAAACTGACATTTTCTGAAGGGTGTTTTCCAGCATATTGAGTAATCTAGACCAGGAGACACGAGTGTAGCAAAGAAATGGTTCTGACACAGACTAGGGGCCTTGCTAGGCCTACCGGGTGTTCCGTGGTTGAGGAGGGGTGAATCTGGATTTTCCTGTTTAGGTGTGACGCCTCATGGTCCACACCTTGTGAGGATTATCCCAGTGTTGGAGGAGGGTAGTTGCGGGAGTTTGCTCCGGTTGTGGTGCTGTCGGGTCGAGCACAGCATGTGCAGCCACACCGGCCTGATTTCGGCGGGAGGGGTTTCACCCGCCACACGATTTGCGCAAGTGCGAAAGAGCGCAATTCGCGTAGATCGGCGGCGGCCGCGGCTGAAATGGCGCTGCTGCTGTTGTTCCATGCCGCCCCCCCCTCAGGCTGGGCACAGGGGAGCCAGTTGGGTTTGGGGGATGACCCACAGGGGGCGTGGCCAGCGGTGGCAGGAGGATGGGAATGAGTGACGTTGTTGAGCGGCAACATTGACAAGGCAGGGATGCTGCCATTTGCTTTCGGGGTGATGACAGGCGTACTGTGATCCGAGGACAGCCGTCTGCATGGGCACTCTGCGCCTACACATCCCATCACGCCTCTGAGTTTTGCCGGTGATGACCGGCCCCCCCCATCCCAACGTCCTTCACACCACATGTATTCAATAAAATGCATTCAAACTGCACAACGTCTAGTCTTCCTGAGTCTACCCCGAAGGGCAAACCCTGCTCATTGGCATCGTTAGCAGAAAGAAGGGGGGCTTGTCAGTTTCCACACCAGCGGAGGTCCGAAACCGGCATCAGCAGCCTGCTGCCATCACTCCTCCCCCCCAGCAAATGCAGTCGGTAGGATAGGGGAGTGTATTGACACAGTGCAAAGGGGCCCCAGGGCAGGTCCCCCCCCCTGGGCTGACGGTTCCCTGACCTTCCGCCTGCCGCCGCGTGGCCGATGGAAGATGGCCACCCACCCTCGCTTGTTGCCCCCTTACAGCCAGCTGCCGCGTACCCACACCAATAGGCACACAGCCCTGTGTGCCTCTACTGTGCCCATCATTCCCCGCTCGCCTTTACATCTTCCGCACAGCATAAACCACCGGCATGAGGACGGTACCTGTGGCTGCCCACTGCGATGGGTCACCAACTTCCCATTACAGTTGGATGCCCGCCTTCCGGAAAGTGACCCACACAGAGGTACTGAGCTGCACATAACCCATACATCCACCACACACCCCCAACCACTCAGCAGACACTTTTTCAGTCCTCTGTTCGTGCGCAAAGCGGACCCGTTTGGTTAAAAAAAAAAAGCCACCGCGCCACTGCCACAGCTGTGCATGGGGCACAAACAGCGGAGGAGGTTTGGCCGAAGCCACTAACCCCTCCCCTTAGCACGCCTTTTCCTGACCAGTGCTGATCTCGCCGGAAACTGCACTGACCTCATTTCGTCCCACACCTCCGCCTCCCGTATCCAAATTAGCGCGCGCCAACAGAAAAAGCCACGCTTAAAGCGATTTCATAAAACACGAGAAAACAGAGGTTTCACCACAGGATGAACACGGATCCCGGTGAACGTCATGTGGATCTGTAAAGACGACGACAGTATGTAACGTGCGCTACAGCCCCGTCTAGCAACGGCCTAAGTAGCATAACACTCCCAAAGTCAAAGAATTGGGTCAACTGAATGCCATTTTTCTGAGCACTTTCATGGGGAAACGGAATAAATTCTGCTTCGATCCAGTGCATGCTGACTTACGAGTAATCTACCAAATAGCAGGGAAACAGTGCTGGCCAGGAGTGCCTTTCACCAGCTGGGCCTTTTCCTGGAGAAATCAGAGTTCCCCAACTAGGATAAGCGGGTATGGGATTGCAGCCACAGTTGTCCATCCCTTAGGCTGCAATCCTATACGCAATTTCCTCAAAGTAAACCCCACTGAATACAATGGGATTTACTTTTGAGTAGATAGTTTATTTCTTTCCAACATTTATCCTGTCTTTCCTCCTAGGAGCTCAGGGCAGAGTTGATGATTCTCCACCCACCCATTTTGTCTTCACAACAATGTGAGGTAGGTCAGGCTAAGAAAGACAGTGAGCTCTCTGGCTGAGAGGCATTTTGAACCTGAGCCTTTAGCTTCACAATCCTAGTTCAACACTCTAACCACTGCATAGGATTGCCCTATTAATCACTCCTAAGTTGGATGACTGAAAAGCCCTCAGTGTCTTACATACCCACCAACTTCACCTCAGATGGTGGTGGTCAGACCTGGAGCAGAGCTTCCCCGGCAGACCGTGAAGGGCGGGCAGGATCACCTAGTAATAGATGATCCTTCTGCTGTGCGAATTAGGTCACAATGGGACATTGAGGCACTTGTGTTGTAAGGGGAAACAAATATAGCTAACAAGTCTAATTAAACAGATCCGTGGTTTACAAGAGACGGGGCCCTACTTCCTGTAATTTTTGCTTGGATCCAGAGATTTGGGGGCACCAGGTTGGTGCCACCTCCCTCTGAAAACCTCTGTTTCCCTCTCCCCAGGGTGATGTGAGGTAATCCTGATCGCCATAAAGGGAAATTCTCTTTCTCTAACTTCGCTGATTGTTTGCAATGGAGTGGTCTAGCCTCCATAAGGACTCTCGTCCAAATCTAAAGTACCATCCTCTTGCTTACATATATTATCTAGGGTGACCATATGGAAAGGAGGACAAGGCTCCTGTATCTTTAACAGATGCATAGAAAAGGGAATTTCAGCCAGTGTCATTCGTATGCAGGCAGCACCTGGTGAAATTCCCTCTTCATCACAACAGTTAAAGCTGCAGGAGCCCTGCCCTCTTTTGTATCTGTCTGCTCCCTGCCCTCTGTCTGGGTGGACAGCGTGCAATCCTGGGTCGCCATCTGCCCAGCCACGCCATGCTGCAAATCCACAGCACGGATAGATGGTCAATGCACCGTACGAGCCTTGCTCCAGAGAAAAAAGTTGGGGTAAGTCCCTGACTTTTTCTCTGCGACTTTGCCGGAAACCCCTGGGGTGGGTGCGCGGTGACTGCTGTGTTGTATAATTGACACAGCATCATCGTGCACCCACCCCAGGGCTTTCTGTGCATTTAGACAGCCCCCCCCCCCAGTGATCTGCATTTGTGCCTCTTCAGCCTGCTGTTGAGGTGCAATGGGTCAGGAGCAATTTAAGGGTCTTTGCTCCAAGGAACGCAAGGCTGCATACATAAGCCTCCTCCTCTCCGTTTTATCCTCACAATACCCACCCTGTGAGGTAAGTTGGGCTGAGAGTCTGTGACTGTCCCAAAGTCACCCACCAATGGGCTTCCATGGCCAAGTGGGGACTAGAACCCAGAACTCCCAACTCCCAGTCCACGACTTTATCAATTGCACCACACTGGCTTTAAGCAAGACTTGGACCGGACAGCTCTTCAAATACAGGACAGTCCTCTGGCAGCCCTTCAAATAGAGGACTGTGTAAGAGAGGACACATGGACATCCCAGATATAACACCTGGTTCTGGCCTTAATCCTAATTGTATATATTCAGAATGTAAGTGCCAAAAACATACCACCCTGAAGCCCTCAAAGCTATAAAAAGAATGAATGCAAATATAACTTTGGACAGTAGAGAAAAATTCTTAAACCTTTGGGTCTTTTCTTATTCTTTTGGTTGAACATTTATTAATTTATTTGAAACATTTTTATCCTGCCCTATGTCATTAAGATCTCAGGGTGGCGTACAGATAAAAGCATACAGTATAAACAATAAATATGCACAGTTAAAAACAAAATTAATCCATGAACCAAGTTAAAACAATATGTAATTTAAAAAGCAGTAAAAAGCAGTTACAAACACTTCTGTCTTCTATCTGGAGAGAGATGTCTGTGCTGCTTCTCTAAGTTCATTGATATGAATGCCGACAGCCACTTAATTTATGGCCATAATTGCTTTGAATTTAGCTCCCGGCATTTGCAGCCATTTCTTCCCAGTCATTTACATCTAGCCTGAAGGAGACTTTCCTGCCATTCACATTCTGCCATCCCGATCAGTAGTCTAGTGTTTATGGCAAGATTTGTCTTCTACCGAACGTCCCTGCTCTCCCATCAAGGTCTTCATTATTTAAGGATCGACAATGCAATCACCGCTCCATTTTTTTCCTAATTACACTCAATTGCATTGATTTCAATGAGGTTGGAATGGTTAGCATGCATCACTGTGCCCGGCTGCAATCTCTGAGCCATTCCAGTCCCACATGTGGGACCAATGCAAGCAATGTTTTATCTTGTCCCGATGGGATAAATGGGAACAGGGGTCAATGGCTCTACTTCTGTAATTTGAATACATTTTTATCCCATCCTCTGCCAAGAACCTCAGAGGATCATGGGAAGGTACTGACTCATACTGAGACATGATAGCAGTCTCCAAGTACTGAAAAGGTTGAGAGTGATCCTCTGATAAGAGAAGACTGAGGGGAGACCTGATAGCATTCTTCAAGTACTTGAAAGTCTGTCACACAGAGATAGGCCAGGATCTCTTCTCAATCATCCCAGAGTGCAGGACATGGAATAATAGGTTCAAGTTACAGGAAGCCAGATTTCAGACGGATGTCAAGAAAAACGTCCAGACTGTTAAAGCAGTACAAGAATGGAACCAATGACCTAGGAAGGTCGTGGGCTCTTCCACACTAGAGGCCTTCAAGATGCAGCTGGACAGCCATCTATCAGGTAGGCCTTCAAGTGGATTCCTGCACTGAGCAGGGGGTTGGACTCGATGGCCTTATAGGCCCCTTCCAAATCTACTATTCTGTGATTCTATAATTCTAGCCCATTGTTGTCAACACTAACTGGCAGCAGCTCCCCAGGGTTTCAGGCAGGATTATTTCCTGGCCCTAACTGGAGATACCAGGGATTGAACTTAGGACCTTCTGCAGGCAAAGCAGAAGCCACTGAGCCATGGCTCTTCCCCCACTGAGCCATGGCCCCCAACCTCAATGTGGTGGTTCTCCCTGCCACTATTTTATGAACACAACAAGCCGATGAAGAAGGCTGGGCTTATACAGGATCGTCCTTCTCTTCAGATTATCGGCACAACAATCCTGTGAGGTAGGTTAGGTGGAGAGTCAGTGACTGGCCCAATGTCACCCAGTGAGTTTCATGGCCAAGTGGGGACTAGAACCTATGTCTCCTTGATCCAAGTCTGGCATGCTAACTACTATACCACTCTGCATTATTATTATTTGGTAGCTGAGGCTTCAGAAAAAAAGTCCTACAAGTCCCAGCATCCCCCAGCTAGCTTGTTAGTGAGTTGTAGGACTTTTTTCTGTCTAAACAAGCCTAGGATTGTGCCTTGAATTGCCTTACTGTATTAGGCTACAAGGACATGGAGCTGATTGGTGGGAGATTCAGGACAAATTAAAAAAAGTACTTCTTCATACAGCGCATGGTTAAATTATGGAATTCACTACCACAAGATATAGTGATGGCCAGTATCCAAAGCAGTGAGCCTCTGTGCACCAGTTGCTGGGGAACATGGATGGAAGGGTGCGTCTGCCCTTATGTCCTTGTTGGTCTGTTCAGTATCCTTTTTGATGGGCAACTTCAGGGCCACTGACTGCTCAAATAGAGGGCACCTTCAAATAGAGGATGGCCCTCTGGCAGCCCTTCAAAAAGACTACTACCCTCTGTAAAAGAGGACACGTGGCCACCCTAGATCCAAAGTGATCTTTATTTATTTTTTAATTCCCCACACTTTGAAACAATGGGGGAGGGGATTAGCATACCTCAGGGGCCTGATATCTAGGCTTCTAGGGCAGATAGAGGGACTTTGGAGCCAGCAGATCCAAGGTCATCCATGCCCTGCCCCAGAACACACTGACTTGGGTTAGATCTGCACCTTCATTGATCTACACCTGCAGAGACTTCCAACTCTAGCTACACCCATGGAAAGCTATGGGAATAACTGGGGTTGGAAGTCTCTGAACTGATACCTGGGTTTTCATCTCCCATCAGAAATAAATGCTCTGTATAGCATATTGAAGAGAAAATGCCGTGATCATAAGTTAGTAATGCATGATTGATTGTTGATGCCTGCTGTCACCTTTATTGAAGTTGTATATGGGTAAGTCGCTCCATATTCCCCAGTCTAGTTGCGCTGCTGGAAGAGGGAGATTTTGTACTCTGGCCCTGGCAATGGGGAACACAGAGCCTGAAAAATGCTCTTTCAAAAATGGGATGGCCCAATTTTCTGCACATTCAGGCAGATGTTCTTTCAATCTGCCAACTTCCTTTATGGCCTCACAGGCACCGCTTTTCACTTATGCTTTTCTTTATTCTTAATGGCAAGGAATGGGGCAGAGGGTGGGGGGAGTTCTGCTTTTATCCTTTTATCTGAGTTGTCCCCATTTTCAATTTTTGCACATGGGATCCATGAGAAGTGCTATTACTATGAGTGAATAATGATGCCGCACGGCACGGGAGGCAATAAAGATCCCGCTCTTGAATCGTCTGGATGAGGCTAGCCTGCAGCATCTAAAGGCCCAACACCGCAAGCCTGACAAATAGTTTTCCACGCGAAATAAGTGATTGTCTGGCTTCTTCATAGTATGACCTTACGGACACAGAGGGTGGAAGCTGATGGCTCCGATGTCAGTGGGGCGGTGGATCAGAAGTGGTCAGAACTCTAAAGGCGCTATCTGAGGTTCTTGAATAACTCCTTTAGAGTTCAGACTGGTCCTGACTGAAACCCAGAGGGAATCTACTGTCCCACTGATATCGGAGCCACCAGCCTCCACTGGGTGTGCAGCATAGGAGAAGCACATAAATCCTTTGGGGAGGCAGTGCATCTCTAGGCATGTAGAAACACTTTGCACACCTCTCAGGGCCAGGTCAAAGTCTGGGTGGACCGTGGGAACCAGAAGGTCACTCATTATTATTATTATTATTATTATTATTATTATTATTATTATTTTCATTTGTATCCCACCTTTTGCCCAATACTGGGCCTCAAGGTGGCCTTGCAAAATTTAAAAGATATACATTTTAAAACTAGGAAAAGAAATGTACAAAAATAAAAAAAATACAATATTAAAATATAAACGTTTAAAATAAACGACAATTTTACAAGTCCTTAACATAGATGGAGGACCAGATTATTCTCCAAAGGCCTACTGGAACAAACAAGTTTTTGCCTGCTTCCGAAAGCCCCTCAGGGAGGGAGCCAGCCTAGCTTCTCCTGGAAGAGAGTTCCAAAGCCCTGGAGCAGCCACCGAGAAGGCCCTCTCCCATGTTCCCACCAAACGCGCCTGTGAAGATGGTGGGACTGAAAGAAGGGCTTCTCAAAGCACGGGCAGGCTCATAAGGGAGAATTAAATTCAGCATGGCCTGCAGAGGCTGATGACTCCAATTTCAATGAGGCTATGAATTCTTTCCCGATTTCCGTTAGAAACAGCCAGAACTCTAAAAGAGATACCCAAGGTGCTGAAGCTATTTCGGGGCTTGGGTTCAGCACCTTGGATAGATCCTTTAGAGTTCTGGCTGGTTGTGACTGAAACCTGGAATGGTTTCAGTCACAACCAGCCAGATTCATAGTCCCATTGAAAATGGAGCCATCGGCCTCCACTGAGCAGGCCTTTAATATCAGTCTCTGGGGAACAACAGCAGAACACAGCTATTGCACTTATGTCTTGCTTCTGAGTTTACCTGGCAGTATGTGGTTGGATACTGTGGGACACAGGGATGCTGAACTAGATAAACCTTTAGTCTGATCCAGGAGGGTTCTTTTTATGTTTTCATGTAGGTTTTTAACTATCCAGCAGTTCACACTAACAGAATTTTAGCATGGCGTGTCCAAGAAAGATAGGACAGCCCCCCCCCTAAATAGGGACAGCTGGAGTGTATAGAGGTGCTTTCGACCAGAAGTTGTTCAACTGGTCAAAGCCATCAGCTAAAATGGATTTCTTTCTCGGTATATTTAATCATCTTTATTAGTCATCCTGCCTTCTATTTCATCCTTGCATGTTGCCCTATGAGTCAGAGCAGCTGTTATCAGTGCAGATGAATTTGATGATAAGACGCTCCAGGAATGGATTAAAATAGAGCATCTTCGATTCAGTTGGTTAAGCGTTTCATGGGAAATGGTCTTGTGTTACTGCACCTTCTTTCAAGTACTTCTAAAGATTTCCTCCATTATTTCATCGTTCAGATTATAGCGCAAGGAATTGATGGGTTGTGTTCAAAATAATTATTAGCCACCATTAAAGGAAATTGCACATCATTTTAAGGCATTGGCAGGAGATGCAGTTTTCTCAACAGGATTAATTTGATTAAAATGGTTACATCACTACAATGTTTGGCATCTCCAGATAAGGAATAGTGTCTTTATTATTATTATTTGCTGCCTGCAGAGCTTTCTCTCTTTCTTTCTTTCTTTCTTTTTCTTTCTTTCTTTCTTTCTTTCTTTCTTTCTTTCTTTCTTTCTTTCTTTCTTTCAATGAAAAGCCTGATTGCATGCCAGTATACATTTAAATATATGTATAGGGCCAGCACCCAAACCTCCCTGGGCGCACTTAAATGCTTCTAGAAAGAGTTACAGCAATGAACTTTTGCAAGTATGTTTCTAATATATCATATACGTTTCAAAGCCCAATTCAAGGTGCTGGTTTTAACCTATAAAGCCTTACACAGCTTGGGACCACAATACCTGGTGGAACGCCTCTGCCGACATGAACCTACCCATACACTACACTCAACATCTAAGCGCCTTCTCCGGTTGCCTCCTTCGAGGGAAGCTTGGAGGACGGCAACAAGGGAGAGGGCCTTTTCTGTGGTCCCCCCCATTATGGAACGATCCCCCCAATGAGGCCCGCCTGGTGCCAACATTGTTATCTTTTCAGTGCCAAGTCAAGACTTTCCTCTTTTCCCAGGCATTTAGCAGCATATGTTGAGTTTTAACTCCAAAATGAACTTTGGCCTCGCTGAGTGTTTTAAAAATTGTTTTAAATGTTAGCTGTTTTTATGTGTTTGTTTTTAAATTTTCTATATTGCGTTTTAATGTTCAGTCTTTTTAATCTAATCTTTTTAATCTTTGTAAACCACTCAGAGAGCTTTGGTTATGGGGCAGTATATAGATGATGATGATGATGATGATGATGATGATGATGATGATGATGATGATAATAATAATAATAATAATAATAATAATAATAATAGAAAAAAACTTGCAAAAACATTGCACTGACCTGTTGGCAGCTACGTTAACAACCCTTACAAAGGATGGGGTAAAGATAAGGTTGCCAGCTCTTGAAATCAGAAATCCTGATATATGCTTGGCGCATGGGAAAGGTATCTCTGAAGGTATCGCTTTGCCGCTCCTTCCTTCAAAACCGGGGTGGGAGTGGCACATCCTCACAGCAGGAGGTCAGCATGGGCTTTCCATTGAGTCTGCCCCCGGCCTTCTCACAAATCCCCTCCACCAACCATGGGCCTCGATAAACCACCAAAACTCCGTCAGCCTCAATGCAAACCAAGGTTGCCACCAACACATGGTGATGATGACCTCGGAGTAAATGAAAAAGTCACAGTGGGTACGAGTTGGCAACTGCATCGCATAAAATACGCGCAGTGCCACTGTGCAGCCACCACAGAGTCTACAAGTTGCATAGACAGTCCCTGGGCCCAGGTTTGGCATCCACCATTTTAGTCAGTCCAATGTTAGAACCCAGTGGAATCCAACATGTACCTGAACCAGGCCCTAGTCTGTTTGAAAGCAGTACTGTTTAAGAGCAGTAATGAACGAAGTTATACTCCTTCTCCAGAGTTTCTAGTCCTCATGCTGTGATCTATTCGTCTTTCCCCTTTTGAATGTCAGGCTACTGTGGGTATTTATTGCCTCTCTTTCACATTTTGTTCTCCCGGGATATTTGCATATTGGATAAACCTGAATCTTCCATCTGCTTTCAATGCTGTACCATTGAGACCACCACAAACGTGATGCAGCCCGGGTCTACCTCAGGGATGGCCAACATGCAGGTCCTGCTGCCCCTGTGGCCACACCACCAACATTAATTGTTGTGATAAAAAAAAATAGCGGGTGGCTGAATTTTGATGGCAAACCACTACGGAGGGTTAAAAAGGACATATTAGGTCTCTGTAGTGGTTTGCCACAATTTTGGGTTGTTATTATTATTGCCACCACTGCCAAATTTGGTAGTATGGCCATGGGGAGGATGGGGGAGAGGCCTATCCCTGGTCTACATCAATAGCTAACTTTTTTTATATATATATACTATATATAGGACCCATTCAGAAGACACCTTAAACCATGGCTTTAACCATGGTGGTTAAGCCACAAAGCCAGGCCGTGTTCATAAAACACCTTAAACCATGGCTTTAACTATGGTGAATAAGGCTTTTTGCTTTATCCACCATAGTTAAAGCCGTAGTTTAAGGTGTCTTCTGAACACAGCCTGGCTTTCTGGCTTAACCACCATGGTTTAAGGTGGCTTCTGAATGGGGCCATATACAGGATAGCACAAAGGGTCTTTTGCAATAAAGGGTCTTTTTCACACAGGCTAATTTGAGTTTGACTTTCCCCATCTAACCATTGTTTTCAAACTCCCTTACAGGTCACTGAACTTCATCATAAAGTAGGGCTGCCCATAGTAACTTCCTTCTTATCCTTACTAAACCTTGAGAGTTTGGCCTTTCCCCGCTGATGCCTGGTCTGTAATTGCTAAAAAGTTCCTCTCCACCACCTCCGACTTTAGTGTTCCTATCTTCGAAGCCTCTCCCCATGAATCTCAGGTCATCTGCATGTATAATTTCTCCACTGGGGCCTGCAGAATAACTTAAAACGGTCTAAGTGTAAAGGAATTTAATGCATCATAAAAAAAAATTAAAAAAAAACCCTTCACATTGAACAAGGTGATCAAAGGAAAGTATGCATAATTAAATGGAAAGGAGCCAAAAGAACATTAATTGTACCGTATCGCAGGCTCTTCAATTTGTACCTGACTTATTTGTAGTGATCCAAATAGCTTAAAGTGACACCTTCCCCACCCCAACCCAAAAGGGATGCACTTGATAATCACAGCTGAAATGAATGTGCATAAAAGTTGGATACGTATAGGCTAAAATCTAAAGAGGCATATGCAAATGTCTCCCTTTCAGTATAATAGGGAACAGCACTTTGATCCCTAGTGGAGGCTGGTGGCTCTGATGTCAGTGGGGCAGCGAACCCACTCCGGGTTTTAGACAGAACCAGTCAGAACTCTAAAGTCAAAGAGCCAAAAGGAAATAGAGGCTGCCCTTCAACACTCAGCACCTGGACAGTAGCCCGAACAGATCAGGTCCCCTGGTTAATTTTCTCAACTATGGTGAGATGTATTTCTATTTAAACCATAGTTATTATTTCTAAATTTGTACCTACACATATGCATATTTTACGCAACTTGGTTTCATCTTTTGTCCTCGTTTTGGGTGATGCAATTCCTCTTTTTCTGCAGTGGGTAAGTGGCCACTCTCAAGAACAGCTTGGCTGGAAATATTCGTAAATTATACGGGTCATAATACAGTTTTCCTGTGCTTCTTGATTGGGCACATTCTGTCAAGTATTGCTTTTTTTTTTTAATTGTTGCAAGATTACATCTTCTCTTTCCACACCCTGCCTTCTTGTGCCATTGCTTTAAGGCAGGCTTCCCCGACAGGACATCTTCCAGATGACTTGGACATTCATTCCCATCAACACCAGTCACCATGGATATTGGCTGGGGATGATAGGCATTGTACTCCAACACCTTTGCAGGACACCAATTTGTCAAAGGCTGCTTTACAGCGAGTCTAGACAATGGTTCCAAGAAAACTTAGAACTGTTGATATTAAAAGAAGAGGTGAAATTCCTCTTTTTTGTGATGCATGTCCTCTTTTGGGGCAATTCACAAGGAGCCACCCTGCCTCAGTTCCTCCTTCTCCCGTTGCTCTGTTATTTGCCTCTGGGTCTGCTTTCATACTTAGCCTTATAGCTTGAATCCTACTGGGGTAATAAGAAAAAGATTGCTCCAGCATATAAAGCGCTTTAGCATGGACCCAGGCAGGGCTTGCTAATTTCCCCCTTCCCTCATAGAATGCCACTTTGGAGGGTCTACCAACCTCTGAAGGAAACATGTGAAGGTCACAGGAGACTTCAAAAAATCCGCAATGGTGTTTCAACCATGTATCTGTGGTTCTGAGATTTGTGTTGAACAAAGATCCGTAAAGGAAGAAGAACACTAAAGAAACTTACTGACATTGAATAATTTCCCAATGATTGCAGTTGAATCAGCAGCAGATGAGACCGTGCTAAATCCCTTCTGCTTTATGGCTGGCTTCTTTCAGAATAAATTAAGATGCAAGGGCCCTGTGGGACTAAGCATCCATCAACAAAGAATAGAACAATGGTTCAAGGTGGTACCAGATTTCTCTATATATCACAATAGGAGCTGCCCAAGCAGAAACCCCTTTAGGGCACTGAAAGCCAGGAATTCATTGAGAGTGAAAACCTGGGCTTTCTACCTATTCAGCCTGGCCCAAAGAGCATTTCCATGCCTGCTTATAACTCACCACCTTGTTCTGGCCTTGAAAAACTGATCTCCCTCCTCTTCCTTTTCCTTCCACTCCGGTTCCCTTGTGGATCTTGCAGTGGGGGCTGGGGGCTCCAAGGGCAGTGGGGCTGTGAATCTGTTCCAGGTTTCCGTCAGAACCAGTCAGAACTCTAAAGGAGCTATCTATGGGTTCAGCACCTTGGATAGCTCATTTAGAGTTCTGAATGCTTTTGACTGAAACCCAAAGCAGATTCACCACCCCATGGATCTCAGAGCCACCAGCCTCTACTGGTGTCTAGTCATTTTTAGCTTGTATGACTATTGATAGGGCCTCTCTCTCTCTCTCTCTCTCTCTCTCTCTCTCTCTCTCTCTCTCTCTCTCTCTCTCTCTCTCTCTTTGATGCAAGTCATTTTAGCAGACAATAATTGTCTGAAAAGCAGGCTATAATTCCAGGAAATAAATATCAAAGATTTGAAATGGATGGTCTGCCTTTTTAAAGGAAAAAAAAGTTCTGCCTTCTCAACTTTTTCTAATATGAGACAAAGTGATCCCCCAGTCACAAAGTTGCGAGGAGAGCATTTGGAGAGATGGCAGGCACAAAAGGGGGGACCTTGCCATCAGTGGTCCCGGATCTCCCAGTGCCTAGGGGCTCACATTGCTCTCCTCTGCCGGAATTTCCTTTTCGAGTGAGAGCAGGAGCATTGTCTTCAAAAAGACGCTCTATAACAGAGATGGGGAACCAGAGGTTTGGGGCAAATCCAGACTTCTTGGAGTCCCAATGGAGCCCTATAGGGCACCCCAGAGGGCCCAACCCCCCACTTCCCCCCCCCACAACTACTGATCGCTTAGTGCATTCCCAGTTTTTGTACAATTTTCCTCGTTCTACAGGGTTGTAATGCCTAAGGCTTACATTGCTGGCAGTAAGAGTGTTAGCCTAAAAACATGCTACTATTTATGGCCACGTCTTTTTTGCCTTTGGCACTGCCCACTCATGGAATGTGGCTCCTGAACATTTTACCAAAATTAAATCCTCAGGTTGAATGATGTTCCACACCCCTGCTGTATGATTAGGGTGGACATTTGTAAATCACCAGAAAAAGAGGTCAACAGAGGACATTCTGACTTTATACTGTTAGTTTTACCCTACCCAGTACCTGTTTACCCTACCCTGTGCCTGTTTGCATTCTCTTCCCCTCCTTATTGTTTTATTATGATTTTATTAGAATGTAAGCCTATGCGGCAGGGTCTTGCTATTTACTGTTTTACTCTGTACAGCACCATGTACATTGATGGTGCTATATAAATAAATAATAATAATAATAAGATCAGACAAGATGGGCTTTCAAAGCAATGCATCCAGTTCTGGGCACCACACTTCAAGAAGGATGCAAACAAGCTGGAGCATGTTCAGAGGAGGGCAACGAGGATGATCAGGTATCTGGAAACAAAGCCCTATGAGGAGAGACTGAAAGAACTGAGCATGTTTAGCCTTGAGAAGAGAAGACTGACGGGAGACATGACAGCACTCTTCAAGAACTGAAAAGTTGTCACACGGAGGAGGGCCAAGATCTCTTCTTGATCATCCAGATTATGCAGGACACTGAATAATGGGCTCAAGTTACAGGAAGCCAGATTCCAGTTGAACATTAGGAAAAACTTTCTGACTGTTAGAGCAGTACAACAATGGAACGAATTACCTAGGAAGGTAGTGGGCTCTCCCACTCTAGAGGCCTTCAAGAGGCAGCTGGACAACCATCTGTCAGGTATGCTTTAGGGTGGATTCCTGCATTGAGCAGGGGGTTGGACTCAATGGCCTGAGGCCTCTTCCAACTCTACTATTCTATGATTCTATGAAATAGAGGAGAGTCCTCTTGCCACCTTTTTAATAGGGTACTGTCCCTTGTAAAAAGGGACACAGGGCCTTCCACTCATAGAAATACTGCTAGCAATAGATCAACATCCATGGACCTTTCCGTGGCCTCTCTACACAAGTGGAGAGTCATCTTCACCCTGCTCCTAACTCCCTTCAGCCTGTGATGATCTGAGCTTAGGGTTGTTCTCTGAGTTACATAGCAAACTCTCATCTGTTACAGTCCTCAAGAATATAACAATACAACAAGAGTACGGCTCCTTTTGACAGCTAGCTGATTTCATCATAAACAGTTAAGTCTCATTAGCTGCTGAAACTTTATGAAAAGAGTTGGAAATTTTGGCTGCAAGACAAGAACACATTAACTTTGGGACCCATATATATGTGTGTGTGTGTTCAGAGGAGGGCAACGAGGATGATCAGGTATCTGGAAACAAAGCCCAGATAGATAGATAGATAGATAGATAGATAGATAGATAGAGTGTGTGTGTGTGTGTGTGTGTGTGTGTGTGTGTGTGTGTGTGAGAGAGAGAGAGAGAGAGAGAGAGAGAGAGAGAGAGAGAGAGAGAGAGAGAGAGAGAGAGAGAGAGAGAGAAGTAAAACCTTCACCCAGTACAATTTTGGCATAATCTCTAAGGCTTATACAGATCTGTTCCCCTGGGCAGGAATTGCAGAACTGCCATTTTAAATGGTCAGTGTTACAAATTAAAACAGCCTAGAGAGTGTCATCTGCTGTGCTCAGAAGCCCAGCAGAGTGGATAGGAGACCACGTTGGTGACAAAGCACCTCTGCCTGCTGAGGAGCCGACTGATGTCTCTGCCAATACCTGGCACCTAATTAATTCCGCTGAACTGTTAGGTGCCTCTTCATTTGCATTTGAGTTAAATTAGACTCTGTGCAGAATGCTGAGCTGTGCAAAACAGAGCAGAGTGCACTAAGAATAGGACAAAGGGAAGGGAAGGCATAATTTGCTTATGGGTCCCATTGTTAGGAGGAAAGCATGCATCAAACAGGGTGTGCTGTTCTGTGGTTCCTTAGGGAATTCTGCTTGTTAGACCACAAAGGCGGTAATGTACGGCGGTGTATGCAATCAACAGAATCAAGAACTACAGCTTTCCCTGGACCAGGGATCTTCACAATTATTCAAGCACGAGCCACGTTGACACCAGGCACTGCTGCTCCCAGCTGAAGACTGCATTGCACTCTCTCATTCCTTTTCCTCTCCACCTGCAGCAGCTGCGCATTGCGTCCCTGCAGCTAGCCAGGGATGGATTAGGATTTGGGAGAACCGGGTTCTAGTCCCCACTCAGTCATGGAAACCCACTGGGTGACTTTGGGCCAGTCACAGACTCTGACCCTAACATACTTTGCAGGGTTGTTGTTATGAGGATAAAATGGAGAGGACGAGGAGGATCATGTAAGCTGCCTTGGATTCCTTAGAAGGGGAAAAATAAGGCTTGATATAAATGTTGTAAAATAATAAATAAACTAGGCCATGGTCACTCACACACTTTGGTTGTGTGTGAGTGTACGTGAGAGAAAGGGAGGGAGTCTCCGGCCCACCCACTTTTATGTCAAGCCCTTCCCACCTTGGGCTCTGACCCTGCCCACATTTTATTTATTTATTACATTTATATCCCACCTATTTCCCTTCAAGGAACCCAAGGTAGCATGCATAATGCTCCTCCTCTCCATTTTATCCTCACAAAAACCCTGTGAGGTAGGTTGGGCTGAGCTTCTTGGCTGAGTGGGGAATAGAACCCTGATCTCCCAAGCCCCAGTCCAACAAGCTAGACACTACACCATGCTTGGACTCCATTCCTGCCCATTTCGGGTCTGGCTCCAGCCAGCCAGCCCTGCTGCTTTTGGCTCCAGCCTGCCTTCTGCTGGCATGTAGTCATCAGAAGGTTTCGCTAGGGTGACCATGTGAAAAGGAAGACAGGGCTCCTGTATCTTTATCTGCTATATTGAAAGGGGAATTTCAGCAGGTGTCATTTCACCTGGTGAAATTCTCTCTTCAGCATGTGCATTTAAAACTGCGGGAGCTATACTAGAGTGACCAGATACAAAAGAGGGCAGGGCTCCGGCAGCTTTCGTGGAATGACCCCGGGTTCTAGTATTTTGAGAGGGAGAGAGAGAGAGAGAGAGAGAGAGAGAGAGAGAGAGAGAGAGAGAGAGAGAGAGAGAGAGAGAGAGAGAGAGAGAGAGAGAGAGATGTCCACATTCTCCACATCATGCATAATTTTGTACACCTCTATCATGTCTCTCCTTAGCCTCCTTTTTTCCAAGCTAAACAATCCCAGCTGTTGTAACCTTCCCTCATAGGGGAGATGCTCTGACCCCTGAATGACTTTAGTTGCCCTTTTTTGCACTTTTTCCAGCTCTATAATATCCTTTTTTTGGTGTAGCGACCAGAACTGTACACAGTATTCTCAGTGTGGTTGCACCATAGATTTGTATAAGGGCAGTATTATACTGCCCGTTTTATTCTCAGTTCCTTTTCTTATAATGTCTAACATGGAGTTTGCCTTCTTTACAGCGGCCGCACACTGGGTGGACATTTTCACTGAGTTATCCACCTCAATCCCAAGATCTCGAGTTCAGTCAACTCCAGCTCATTAGGTTATACTTGAAGTTGGGGTTTTTTGGCCCCAACATGCATCACCTTACACTTGCTTACATTGAACCGCATCTGCCATTTGGATGCCCTTCTGAGTTAAACTCAAAAGCTTCACTGGAAAGGTTGGCACATAGGAAGCTGCCTTATATCAGGTTGGACCACTGGTCCATCTAGCCCAGTTGTGTTGACACTGAATGGCAACAGCTCTCCAGGATTTCAAGCAGGAATCTCCCCTGCCCTACCTGGAGATGTACCTGGGACCTTCTCTGTGCCATGTTTGTGCTCTGGCACCAAGCCATGACCACCCACCCGGGATGTACACCATGTTTCCTGTCCATTTTCTGGCCCATGGTTAGCAAAGTGGCCAGACCACCATCTTTTTTTAGGTCGGATGGCAATCCCACTTGCAGGAAGAAGCCAATCCTCTCTCTCAGGAGCAGGTAATAAAACATTTCCAGAGTTCTCCACCAGAGAGAGAAATAATTTCAGAATGGCACTTCTGCGAGTCGCAGCTCCTGCCAAGCTCAAAGAGTAATGGCAGTCTGAAGATGTTTATCGGCTCCCATCAATCCATCCACATCAGAATAAACTATTGCATATCCCCAGCCAGCAGAAGAATAATGAAAAACTAACTTGCTACTAAGGACCCGTGACTAAGTATGCATCTGTTTAAGGGGAGAGAGAGAGGAGAGAGAGATGTGCAGTCTGAAGATGATACCTGAGAGCTTTTTAAAAATATTTTCAGACAGCAAAATACATCCTATACTTGGGGATAAGGACCACTGAATTCAAGCATGGTCAGCTGGGACATGGTCAGACTTGCAGGCCTTTTTTTCTGTCTATTACCCTGTCAGAAAATAAACATTGGCAGAGGCATTTCAGCCTTTACGAATGGGGAAGGGAACTGCACCAAAAGCAGGAAACCACGAAATACTAAGTGGTTCGGTGTAGGGTGACCATATGGAAAGGAGCACAGGACTCCTGTATCTTTAACAGTTGCATAGGAAAGGGAATTTCAGCAGGTGTCATTTGTATATATGCAGCACCTGGTGAAATTCCCTCTTCATCACAACAGTTAAAGCTGCAGGAGCCCTGCCCTCTTTTGTATCTGATCACTCTACAAAAGAGGACACAGTTCCTGCAGCTTGAACTGTTGTGATAAAGAGGGAATTTCACCAGGTGCTGAATGCACACAAATGACACCTGTTCAAAGATACAGGAGCCCTGTCCTCCTTTTCATATGGTCACCCTAGTTGGGTGAAAGGAGTAGGGCCATGGGAAGGGCCATGCCCATCTAGGGAAACTCTGGGGGGCTGGATTGGGACCCTGGGCCTGGCGGTCTGCACCCCTACACTAGGGTTTATTTCTGAATAGACATGTATAACAGCCTTCCCCAAATGGGTGCCCTCTAGATATTTTGGACTTCAACTCCCATCAGCCCTGGCCAGCATGGCCAATGGTCAGGAATCCTGGGAACTGTAGCCAAAAATATGTGGAGCACACTAGACCGAGGGTGAGTGATCTGTCAAATTGCACTGCAAATCAAAAGAGAGAGAGCTTTCTGGATTACTAAACTTCTTAATCTGTCCTCCTGAGTTCAGGTACCTGCAAAGGGATGCACCTTGGAGGTATGCAACTTTCTACTTCTTACACCATTATCTGGCTGCAGGTTTCAAAAGGGTGTCCATGGCGCAATGATGGATTACAGGCCGAAGTTCATGTTTAAGGGGACCTTTATCAAAGTGCCCCCTCTGGTGGCTTTTCTATGGCTGTGGTTCTCCCTGTCAGGTTCTTTGGCAGTGGTGGCAGTAGCAGCTCCCCATTAGGGGTTAGGAGCTTCCATTTTAATTTCCCCATTAGCATCATGCTGGGGCATTGTGGGAAATTTAAATGGTGGCTTCCAGAATGAGCCATGGTAGGAAGCAGACATCAGTGATTGGTTCTGGATGGGCATTGCCAGCTCCCAAAGAGGCTGTGTGCCATTGGACATCCCAGCTGGGAATGATGGGAGATGCAGTCCAACACATCTGGAGGGCACCAAGATGGGAAGGCTGCTTGTGTCTTGATACTGGAACTCACTGGAATACAATCCCATTTCCCATGATGGGCTGCTCATTCATTCAGGCAAAGCCCAGCTCAGATGCTTACCTGCATTATAGTAGGAAAATTGCTTGGCGGGGGTGGTGGGGGGGATGAAAATATTAGCCAAAATCCATGTAGTCAGAGAAACGTGCATTAAAAAATGGATACGAATTTTCATGGGAACTTTTTTTAAAAAAAAACAACAACTCAAATTTTGGGACAACCCAATCTTAACAGAATTTTTTTTGGAAAAAAAGAAGAAACTGAAATGGACAGATTTGTCCATATCTACTTCATACTATAACTGGAAATCGATGTTTCCCGGAAGACTTCCATGCACTTCAAGGACATTTGTTTCATTACTAAGTCAGACGACACAAGAACACCACATTATGTAATCACAGTTAACATTCAGTTAAGTTCCATCCTTTAATTGTGCATTGCCATTATTTGCAGTCCACTAAATCTCCAAGGAGAGGAAACTCAAGCGACACCGAACGCTCCTTCAGAAACAATTAAATTGATGCCAGGAACGTGCCTTCTGCAAACCGTACCCTCCTACTAGTTTTGCTTGCATTTGTATCTTTTCCTTGGTGTTTCCCATCACGATGAGCAGTTTATGTTGTAAGCAAATGAATAACCTCGCTGGTGTTTCAAATGCAACACTGAAAACTAGGGGTTGGATCCTTTCAGTCATACTCAGAGTAAACCCATTGAAATCAATAGGAGCCAATGAAATCAATAGGACATCAGTCCCATTGATTTCATTTGGTCTACTCATTGGGTCCACTGTAAGTATGACTAAGTCTAGATCCACCCCTTTTGTAAGGCACTTAATGTCTTGAATAAATTATTCATAGTGCTTACCTATTTAAATTTTGTGAAATTCCAATGGGCTAGAAACAGTGGAGGCTGGTGGCTCTGATGTCAGTGGGGCAATGAATCCATTCTGGGTTTTAGTCAGAACTCTAAAGGAGCTATCCTGCACTTTGGACTGATCCTTTGAAGTTCTGACTGGTAGCTTCATCCCACGTACCTGTTTCCCTCGAATTATCCCCTACAGCACTAAGCTGTCAGCATTGCTGTTGTTGCTGCTACCAGGCGGCAGCGCTCCTTTGCATACCAGGAAATGGGTTTAAGGGGGAAATGTTAAAAAAATCATAAAAAATCAATGGATGACCCAATCCAATTCAAATTTGGTATGCTTAGAGCTCTCCTTAATATCTATTACTGTACCAATTTTGATGTCTTTATCTTTAAAGCTTATGCAGATGTAAGCATTTGTTTAATTTTTCTTCAAATCCTGCTCCTGCGCCCCAGTGGCCGCTCGGAAAATACGCTCAGAAACTAGTAGCAAAATAGGGCGAGTCTTTTGCCTTTGTAGCACAATTAAAGCAGGATGCATGGGAGTACTTCACAGTCAAAGCAGATTATAAACTGGAAAACTTCAGAGTACTTCACAATAAAAGCAGACGGAGTCCTTTGCACGCAGTATAACACTGGTGTGATAAAGCTCTGGTTCTGACTGAAACCTGGAGTTTTTCACTGCCGCACTATAAATGCCTACTCAGGATAGTCCCACTGAGTTCAATGGGGCTTGCTACCAGAACTAGGCAAAATTCACAGGGCTGTTTTAGTTTCTAAATGGAGTGCAACTTTTTTTAAAAAAAATAAAGATGCTCCATCACAAGTTGACTGTGCTTACAAGACAATAAGCCCACTTTATGGACTTAATCTTCCCATTTTATACCTCGGAAAGAAACAATTACAACTTTCATTTTCAGCAACTTTCTGCAGTATTTTTTTTTTAACATAGCTCCATCTCAGTTTGCAGAAATAAAGCAAACAACTGCAGTCTGAAAACGTAGCCTTAAAAATGCCTAAAGTGATGTTTTTAGGGACAGCTCCAAGATTGATTTGTATCTTATTTCACAAAGTTGTGAATGCTGTCCAGTAATAAAACAAGACACAGAATAAATTGGTGTAATGAGATATAACAGGAACCATGGCATTGTGTCCTAAAGGGGAGACCTTTTGGTCTGGTAAATTTGGCCTCTTAATTTGATTTGAATCAGACATGATGACAAAGACTGCAAGGGTGTTTAATGAGCCACTTATTCCGAAAGGGACTGCAAATTTTACCAGCTCTATTATGATTGGCACTTTTATTCTCTTTAAATAAATTTATTGTCATTTGCATTGTGCAAGTAATAAAGAGAGACTATAAGAAAACAGGGATCCTGTTGTGTTGGGTGTAAAACAAAGTACAGCAAACTAAAGCTGAAGGCAAATGTTATGTACACTTATGCTCAGCATCCGAGGCCCTCCTCCAGATGCCTTCCCCAAATGAGGCCCGGGGGGGGGGTGGCAACAAGAGAGAGGGTCTTCTCAGTGGTGCCCCCCCCCCCAATTATGGAATAATCTTCTCCATTAGGCCTGCCTGGCACCAACACTGTCATCTTTTCAGCACCAGGTAAAATTGCCCTCTTCTCCCAGCTTTCTGGCAGCATATAATGAGTTTAATAAAATCTTGAACTGTCTTTGGATAATTGTACAGGGCAGATTGTACGGGAGAAGGCGATCCCGCAGGTAACCTGGACCCAAACCATGTAGGGCTTTAAAGCTAATAACCAACACTTTATACTTTGCCCAGAAACTAATTGGCAGCCAGTGTAATGATTTTAAAGCTGGTGTAGTACGGTCACCCCTGGATGTACCGGTGACCAACCTGGCTGCTATATTTTACGCTAGCTGAAGTTTCTGGACTAGGCACAAAGGTAGCCCTATGTAGAGCGCATTGCAGAAGCTGAGCCTCGAAGTTACCAGTGTGTGCACTACCATATTTAGGTCTTCCAATTCTAGGAAGGGGCGCAGCTGGCGTATCAGTCGAAGCTGATAGTAGGCACTCCTGGCTGTCGCAGCTATCTGGGCTGTCATTTGGAGCGACAGATCCAGAAGCACCCCCAAGCTGCGAGCACAATCAGGGGGAGTGTAACCCCATCCAGAACTGGTTGACACACCTCCAAACCCAGGTTAGGGCCCTTGACAGTAAGCACCTCCATCTTGTCTGGATTCAGCTTCAGTTTGTTTTTCCTCCTCCACCCCATTACCACCTCCAAGCATTCATTCAGAGGAGACACGCTATCCTTAGCTGACGCTGTTGTCAAAGGCATAGAGAAGTATATTTGGGTGTCATCGACATACTGATAGCACCCCGCCCCATGCCTCCAGATGATCTCTCCCAGAAGTTTCATATAGATGTTAAACAGCATTGGGGATATGATGGCACCTTGTGGTACACCATACAACAGCTCCTTCTTTGAAGAGCAGCTATCCCCAAGCATCACCATCTGGAACCTCACCGAGAGAAAGGACCAGAACCCCTGAGTCCCAAACCTGCCCTCTCAATCACCTTGCTCAAAAACGGAATATTTGACACTGGTCTGTAGCTATTAAGGTCCAGGTGGTCCAAGGAGGGCTTTTTTAGAAGTGGTCATACCACTGGAAAACTCCCCTCCCTGAGAGATGCATTAATAATATATTGTAGTTGTAATCTAACTGCATCTCCTCCCTGGATGACCAGTGTTGGCCAATGGGGGCTGGTGGCTCAGATGTCAATGGGGTGATGAATCCGCTCTGGTTTTCACTCAGAACCAGTCAGAACTCTAAAGGAGCTGTCCAAGATGGTTCTGACTGAATCCCTGGCTATTGGGCAGTTTAAAAATGTAATTAATAAATAAATAAAATAAATAGCGCAGATATGCTCTCTGTTCAAGGATGAGATGGAAGGTTGCAATATATGAGCCAATCAACTTATGCTATTGTTCCCACTATCAAGAGAAAAGAAGGTTAATTAATGTCAGATTCCCCCCTCCCATGTCAGCCAGCTGTTTTGCAGAAATAGATTCTTCACTTTATGCAGAAAAAAGATTCCAGAATGATTGTTTTTAAAAACCCAGTGCATTCTGCACGCTGCCAAGATATTTTACAGTTGCATTGACATGTCAGAAGCTGATGCACAAAACTCTGTTCAAGGGAGTAGTCTACTAATGTGAGAGGGTATAGCGTGGGCAGTCCTTATTTGATGAACTATCGTAAAATCATAGAACAGTAGAATTGGAAGGGGCCGCTAAGGCCATCAAGTCCAACCCCCTGATCAATGCAGGAATCCACTTTGAAAGATCCCTGACAGATGGCTGTCCAGCTGCCTCTTGAAGGCCTCTAGTGTGGGAGAGCCCACCACCTCCCTAGGTAATTGGTTCCATTGTCATACTGCTCTGTCTGGACGTTTTTCCTGACATCCATCTGAAATCTGGCTTCCTGTAAATTGAGCCCATTATTTCATGTCCTGCACTCTGGGATGATCAAGAAGAGATTCTGGCCCTCCCCTGTGTGACAACCTTTCAAGTATTTGAAGAGTGCGATCAGGTCTCACCTCAGTCTTCTCTTATCAGAGGACCACTCTCTATTTGAAGATTTCCTCTGAAGGCCTGTTCAGTCCAAGTTGGTCTTAAAGTCATAAGGAATTACAGCAGTAGGGGCCTTGAAGTTGCCCATCAACACCTGGATTGCAGCTGGAGCAGGCATATGGCTCACCTGGTCACTTCCTTCACTACAGTGGAGAGACATATTGTATTTCTATTTAAATCACAGTGATTGTTTCTGTCTGCCTCTTTGTATAATTAGCATATGCAAATATATTCAAATATGTCCCCCCATTTTTTTTTTTTTTTTTTTTTGGGTGATACATTTCCTCTGGCCACATGTACACATAGGTGAAACTAATGGCTCCCAGGACCTGTGGAACATCAGACCCAGGGACCAAATCCAAACCATTTGGAATCCCTTTCTGCCCTCTGGGATTCTCCAGAGGGCAGTTACCCATTCCTCTAACCTAACCCTTTTCTCCTAACACCACTTGTTCGGAGGTTTCTCAACTTTTATGCCATTTTTTTCCCCATTCTAAAAGGTCGAAAAGTAAGAAAAGCAGGACAGGGCTCCAATATCTTTAACAGATGTATAGAAAAGGGAATTTCAGCAGGTGTCATTTGTATGCATGCAGCACCTGGTGAAATTCCCTCTTCATCACAACAGTGAAAGCTGCAGCAGCCCTGACTTCTTTTGTATCTAGTCCAGCAGGCAGGGATACTGCAACTTTCACTGTTGTGACGAAGAGGGAATTTCACCAGATCCTGCATATATACAAATGACACCTGCTGAAATCCCCTTTTAATACACCTGTTAAAGATACAGGTGCCCTGTCCTCCTTTCCATATGGTCACCCTTTCAAAATGCCTCTCCTAAGGTTTGGTTACCGGCAGGAAGACTTTTAAGCTACAGTCTGCTGATATATTTGTGGTTTTAGCCCCGCCCCTTTTGGTCCCGCCAACCAATGGAACGCAGCTCCCAAGAGCTTTTCAGAAACTGAATTAGGCCAACAGGCTGAAAATGTTCCCCACCCCTGGACTAATGGGGCCACCTCCCTGCTTCCTGCTTCAGCCTGAAATAAGCCTCATTTTAAGAATAGAGTTGAAGAACAGAGGGCCTGATTTTTTATTTATTTTTCAATCTCTGAAACATCAAATTCACTTCTACAAACTGAACGCCATTTTGAAAGAAAACTATACTGATAAAGCTACGCGTATATCTAATTTTCTTAAAACCAAGTGATTCTTTGGTTTAGGAAAAATGAATCTTAGAAAGATAGTGGGGAAACAAACTATAGGTTTAGGGCAAGGCATTGTTTTCCAGTCTTATCCTACACAACAATGTGACTAGGCTTCTGATTATGATCTAAATTAGATATATATTCATGAACATGCCTTCTGCACTCCAGGGCTCTGTGTCCCAACTATCAATTCGGTTAGTAGATCCTGAGGTCATGTTCTGTCAATGGCACCATATGCGCAAAAACTCCGGCTGAAAATATGTTTTATTTCGGAAGCTTTGAGCATCAATAAGGCAAATGGGACTTTTGTGGTTTTATAAATGCGTTATTCCCAGCATCCCCGTGGGGCATACAGTTTTGTGTCAACGAAATTACTTGTGTGGGAGGGTTTGGCTTTTCGATTCTTTAGGACTGGAGCAATAATGGAGAGTGCGCTGACAGTTATGCTGGTAAAAGCTGGCAAAAGGAATGTACTTTGATTGATGTACACACATGACAGAGGAAGAGTGAAGGAGAAGGTATGAATCTGTGAGATATGAAACAGGTGTCAGCCTCGAATTAATTATCCCATCTGAAGGAATTCAAAAGAAAGTCATATTCTGCATAAAAAGAGTCAGAACATGATATTAAATGGAGCGTTCTCACTGACTGAATGAGATTTCATTTCCCTTTATTTTAAACACTGTTATACCACATTCTTCATGTTTGGAAATGAGCATAGATCTGCATCCTAGGGGCGAAATCCAATGGGGCTTCTATTATTATTATTATTATTATTATTATTATTATTATTATTTGCATTTGTATTCTGCCCCATAGCCGAAGCTCTCTGGGTGGTTCACATAAGATAAAAATACTTAAAAACAATATACAAAAATTAAAAACCACGAAAAATGCAATATGCACATACATTTAAAACAACTATAACAACTTTACAAACAATGAGCCAATAAACAGACCCAGGCTCATTACATATTGCTAAATGCCTGGGAGAAGAGAAAAGTCTTGACCTGGTGCCGAAACGATGCAATGTCGGCGCCAGGCGGACCTCGTCAGGGAGATTGTTCCACAGTTGGGGGGCCACCACAGAGAAGACAGTTTTTCCCCAATTGCACATTTTGTGTCCAACTGCACACTAAAAAAAAACCTGATGAAAAGGTCTTCACCTGCTGCTGAAAGGAGTACAATGTAGGTGCCAGGCAAACCTCTCCAGGGAGCTCATTCCATAGCTGAGGTGCCACAGGAGAAAAGGCCCTCCTCCTGGTAGTCAACAACGCTACTACAACTATGACTTGCCAGGTTTACACTGGCTTAATTTGTTTGTTTTGCCCATTGGAAGATGTCTTGCTTTTTCAGTTTTCTTTTCAATTTCAAATTTACACACATATACATGAATTGATGCATACAATGTAGCAACAACTTCAGCTTTCTGGTTCCATCCATTTTTCATATCAATCTGCAATTAAGAACACACACACACACAAATTTTCATTTATTTTCATAGACAATTGTCCCTGTTATACACATTTCCATATATAACCTTCCCTAACGTACGCATTTTTGCACACAAATTTCCTTAATAAATGCAACTTTTGTATGCAATTCCCCCTAATATGATTATTTTTGTGTGTAATTTTCGAGCAGAAAACTGTACTGCAAAATTGGGGGGAGTGCACAACCCCAAAGGATAGCTGCATCCCACTTTGCATATTAATCCAGAGACCACAAATTAGGTCGCTCACTTAAAACTGCGTCATGAAATCAAATTCTCCCTGATCCCTACTCATAATAACCCAGAACACTAGATAAGAAGCCAGAACACACAAATCCAGCTGTCACTTTCAGAGGAAGTAAAAAAACCCAACACTATATATATTCAAGCCTCGATACTTGAATTGCAGCACAAAAAAGCCAGATGCCAAATTGGATCTCAGTGTTTGGCTCAGATGCAGGAGGACAAAGAGCCGAAAGCCACTGGGAAACATCCATTCACTATCAAGAGTCCTCCTGATCTGCTATCAATCATGAAAGATCAGTGCCGCTATTCTCAATGCCAGTTCAGGCCTGGAATGGCATCGAAAGAATTTTGGCCATTTTGATAGGCCACTGAAGAAAATGAGTGAGTACGATAACATTGAACAAACTCTGTTACAGGGCTCATCTACACCATGCAGGATATTCCACTATGAAAGCGGTATATAAAGGCAGGAGCCACACGACTGCTTTATAGTGGTATTGAAGTGCACTGCAGGATTTACACTACTGCTTTATAGTGGTACTGAAGTGCACTGACAACTGTTGGGGCCCATGACACATCTGCACCAAGCAGGATATAACACTGTGAAAGTGGTATGAAAGCGGCATATAGTATGTGTCAATGGGCCCCAACAGTTGTCAGTGCACTTCAATACCGCTATAAAGCAGTAGTGTGGCTCCTGCCTTTATATAGCGCTTCCATAGTGGAATATCCTGCTTGGTGTAGATAAGCCCTAAAAGCTTCATCACACCTAGTCCAATGCGTGGACCCTGTCGCTTCTTCTGTCACCGCTCCCACGTCGCTTCCTGAAAACAGGAAGTAATTAGCCCTATTCAGTCCAGTAGGAGAGAGCAGCAACCGGACTTAATGAGGGTTTTTTTCCATCACAATAATGGCCAGGAGGGGCGGAAGACGGGCGAGAGGCAGACAACTTTATGTGAGTAATTCAAGAGTGCCCAGTAACGAGCGTGCAGTAAACGCTCGTTGGATGAAGCTTTAAGACACTGCAGGGAAGCACCTATCAAGATCAAAAGCAAAAAAAAGTCCTGTGGCACTTTAAATAAAGTGCAGCATTAGCTTTGATGAGACCTGGGAGGGGGGATCTATAGGACAACACTTTGCCTACTGATTTCCCCCAAACCCATCATCAGTAGGCTTACATGGCAGGAGTCAGCGCAGGCTATCCAGCCAGGAAAAATCACAGTGCTGTTGTCAGCCGGCAGTGATGGACAGTAAATCTTGAGGGACCAAAAACTGCGAAAACTTCCTCCCCCCCCCCCCCCGGCAACTCTGCCCAACAGTGTAGTTTTGAAAGCATGTAGCTGTGCCTCATGTTCATTCAGTTTATGTTGTAATGGCTGCCATAGGCATATCTTAGCATAAGCGAAGCCATGTTGGCACTGGAGGTGAACCGTTCATAAAAAATTGTGCAGAAATAACATTTCCTCTGGGTGAACTTTCAAGTGGCTGATTGATAAGCAAGTTCCTCTTACAGGACAAACAGGAAAAAGCTTACTTAGCCATAGAAATTATGGGAAACAGCTGTTAGCTAAGTTTCCTATTTCATTAACAATACTTTGCACATACTCCATGTTTTATGCTTATGTGACCAGAAATTGCTAATAAAACAGCTGACACACTCAGCAGGAGTCAGAGAAGGGTATTCCTTGGCAGAGGTATGTCTTCTCTCCATTGCAATGTGAAGTCCTTTCTATCAATTAAAGATGTGTTGGATCATAAGAAGTGTCTTTGTAATGTTTGGGCCACAGTAATGTGTTAGACATCATAACTGTCCTTACTTTCATTCCCCAGGCTTTCAAACGCCATGGTGACCATTGTTAGCCCTGTCAAGCCCTGACCCCTGCCCTGTATTCCCGCACCCACCCTGTGCTTGGATCCACCCCTAACTACACCCACTCTCTTAATCCGAACCAAAGCCACCAATGACAGACGAGCAACCAGGGTGACATTGGAGCAAGGTAAAATGTTGTGGTAAAACGACACAGCGAAAAAGCGCAGCCACAATGAGTCTGCGGGTGGGTGGCTGTGTCATATAAACAATAGGGTGCAACTGCACAGCCGCGACGGGGTATACAAAGCATATCGACAAGCCCCGGGGCCGAACCAAAACCTTGTGCTGCCTGAGGCAAAGGACAAAATGACACCTGCCCTAGTCCATGTACAAAAAGCCAAACTGCCTGGCAACACTGGCAATGGGACAGCTGGCTAGTTTGTGGGGCGAAGGACAGGCTGCATGGTACACACCGCTCGATTTGTTCCCCGCTCCTCTGCATCTGCTGCCTAATGGTAGGCTCGGCCCTGTGAGGGGCAAAACCTACTTTAGTTGGTAGCTATATATGCACAAGACCTTTAAAGACCTTTCTGGCTTAGGACCAGGGTATTGCTTGTCCCCAATATATGGCTAGCCGTACATTAAGAACCCCACTGTCTGGTGAGATAGGTGGATAGCAGGGGAAGGGCCTTTTAAGTGGTGGCATGCCAGTACTAGAATGCTCCCTAAGAGAGTTCTGCCTGGCATCTACTTTGTTGTTCTTTCTGTGCGAGGGAAATTTCTTTTTATTTTCCCAGGCCTTTTAGCCATAACTTGATCCTACTGATTTTGTTTAAAAATCTGCTTTTTAATTTTCGGGGGGGGGGGGGTAGGATGGGGGAGGTTAATGACTGTTTGGGTGTTTTATTTGTAATTGGGTTTTTTTTTAATGTAATCCTTTCTGTGGATTTAAATAAATAAATTATTTTATTTTATTTTTAAAAAAGTAGAGCTAAAAGGCCAAGCAATGCGACAGATTGCAGCGTCCTCGCTACAAACTTAGGATATCACTTTGCACATCTGACAGATATTGGTTCTGTCCCCCAAAAGCTGGTGTTTTCTTTAATTATCCCATAAGTTTGAGAAGGCAGTTCTCAATATATTCTTCTGCACCCCTGCTATATTGCTTGCCTTTATTTAAATATTGCGGGAAGGGGATCCATGGTCCATATCCACATCATTTTCCATGTATTTTATGTAGCATCTTAACAGAGTACCTTTTTTACCCCCAGTCAGAGGCTCCATGCCTTTAGCCATTGGATGGCATGTAGAAGTTCAACAGTTTTAATGCTCCTTATCATCTTTTATTTCTGCCTGCCATGGAGCTGTTCTTCTCACAGAGAAACAAGAGGTGGCAGTCCTATAATTTCTAGGAGCGACAACTCTTTGGGGAGTTAGGCCGGAATGTAAATTCTAAAAGCACACTGAAGTCTTAGATGCGAGACCGTAGAGCAGCTGTAAAGAGATTTGAAAGAAAAGGTAGTTTATCCAGATAACTCCCATTGAATTCATAACCAGAAAGATTCAGGGATGGCTGAATGGTGGTTTAAGACAGTGCCAGCAATCCATTATAATATGGGAGATAAGGAACATCTGCTCACCGAGGCCATGGGTGAAAAAAGACCTGCCTATGAATGGACATAAAATACAAATACCTTCTATGCAATGGAGGAACAAAGAGGCAAGCCAGATCAAACATGGCCTATGGCTGCTTCTTTTTTAAAGCAGCGCTCAGCTCTGTAAAAATGAAAGTCATGTTTCAAGAGAAGTAGGGAGAGAAATCATGGGGGGGGGCGCAAGGCAGGGGAGGAAAGTGCCCCCTCCTCTCTTCTCCCCCCACCCCCTACTAGCATAGCCACGTGTCCTAATTAAAGAGGACAGTCCTCTATTTGAAAGTGTCCTCTCTTGGCTGGATTGTCCATTCCAAGTCCAGGGCCCAATCTACACCAAGCAGGATATTGTGATATGAAAGCGGTATATAAAAGGCAGGCGCCACGCCAAGCAGGATATAGCACTATGGAAGCGGTATGAAAGCGGTATATGGTTTGTGTCAATGGGCCCCCAACAGTTGTCAGTGCACTTCAATACCGCTATAAAGCAGTAGTGCGGCTCCTGCCTTTTATATACTGCCTTCATACCACTTTCATAGTGCAAGATCCTGCTTAGTGTAGATGAGGCCCAGGTTAAACGAAAAGGATCCTAAGGCAGGAGAGCTGCACCAGGGCCCGTGAAGTTGCCCTTCAAGACTCAGCACCTGGACAGCAGACTGAGCAGGCACACAGGTCATCTAGGGCTTCTCTAAATGAGCTGTTGTTATTCCAGTCTGCATTTGCGTGATTTTATAGTGCTGCATTTTAATAATTGATTTATGTATTGGATAACAGGAACAACTCCGCATGCTTCCAGACACTAGGGGGCGATAGAGAACGTCTTGTAGCTTGATCAGTTCAAACTGCTCTCTTCCCTTCTTCTTCCTCCTTCTCCCTCTGTCTTTGCAACAAGCGCCATGTAGTCTCTCCAGAAAGGAAGCAAGTCACCATATCTCACGCCTTTGCTTACTTACACTCACACATCCAGCTTTAGGGGATGTTAGAGCATAAGAAGAGCCATGCTGGATCAGACCAAGGGTCCATCTTGTCCAGCACTCTGTTCACATAGTGGCCCACCAGCTGTCAACAAGGGAACCACAAGCAGGACATGGTGCAACAGCACCCTCCCACCGATGGTCCCCAACAACTGGTGTATACAGGCTTACTGCCTCTGATACTGGAGTTTGCACTTAGCCATCAGGACTAGATAGCTTTCTCTGACGATGTGTATAATAAAAGCATTAATAAAGTAAGTTGATTCAACTTCTTATAAACTGGCTCTAGCCTGCATTTTTATTGCTTCCAAAACTAAATACTGTATCGCCACACTTCCTCTATATAGGGCAACTCTGCTGTAGGCCACATCCGATATTATCCACTGCTGCTATTTTTTTAATGTTATGCTATTGTAGTAGTTGTGATGATGATGATGATGATGATGATGATGATGATGATGATGATTTAATCACCTGGAATTTTAGCCTATCATTATTTGTGATTGACCATGTTGTGAGCCACCTCGGGAGAGCAGAAACTCTGAAAGGCAGGCTGAAAATCTATCAGATAAATAAATGAGTCAATAATTCTCTGAATGACTTACATGGGGCTCTCAGGAGGCTCCTAGACTGTTCAAGGCCTCACCAACTAGCATCAGTGATGCTGCTATTTTATTTACCAAGCTGGTCTTCCCCAACCAAGTGCCCTGCAGATGTTTTCAACTACAACTCTCATTCGCCCTAGGCACTGTGGCAAATGCTTGTGGGGACTGTAGATCAAAACAACTTGAGGTGCAACAAGTTATGGAAGGCTGTGGAAGGCTCTAGCAGGTGTTGGCTTTCCAATGTTCTGCAAGAAACCTTTTCCTGCTTTTCTCTTCAAGGGCATGATAGGAAGCTAAGGCCAAGCAAGCCAGGGAAATTAAAGGATGTTTCCCCCCTGGCTGTGTCTTCAATATCAATATCAGTATTCTGTCCTGTTTCACATCCGTTTGATAGTGTATCCCCAGCAGGAGTTAAGTGAGGGGAATACAGATCTCCTTAGTGGAGCTCTTACACAATAAATCTCCAAAATGCGCTGGAGGGCGTACCGAGTTCAACGAGCTTTTAAAATATTAACTATAAGTAATGAACAATCCTACCCTGCACACAGAAAAATATGAAATGCTAATACCAAGCCAGGAATATATTTACACCATATTAATCACTGCACAAGTATTATTCTTTTGAACTCGGTGATTTTATAAATAAAGAATTGCATGGAAGAGTCTGTGCACACCCATCCATCCTGCCCCTGGGGAGGACGTGCGCAAGATAATTTACAATGTTGAATGCAGCATATATGAACCTCTATGTCAGCAGAGAAGCTAAGAGATCCAGTTGGTGAAGTTCATTCCAAATGCAGGGCTTCCGCAGATGTATTGACAGTCCTAGGGCGTTGCTAGACGTACCGGGTGTTCCGTCGTTGAGGAGCGGTGAAAGCGGCTTTTCCCGTTCAGCCGTGACGCCTCATCATCCACACCTGCCTTCGATTTGTGGCGGAAGTTTGCGCCGGTTGTGCTGCTGCCGCCGCGAGAACGGTTGCGCAGCCACACCGGCCTGATTGCCGCGGCTTTTTTTTTCGCTCGCTGCACGGTTTGCGCACGTCCGAAAGACCGCAAACTTGCGCAGCCGTCAGCGATGCCGCCGCCGGCCCTGGCGGCGGCAGCGGCGGCAGTGCCAGTGCCAGCCGAAGTGCTGCTGGTGCTGTTGAGGGTCAACATTGATGCGCTCACTTCCTGATGGGGGTCGTGGCGGGTGTCATATGACCCGAGGTCAATCGTCTGCATGGCCACTCTGTGCCTACATCTCCCATAATGCCTCTGAGGTGTCGGCGGCGATGACCGCCTCTGTGCCCTGTGCCCCATCCCAAGGAGCCAACCCACATCTGGCCGTAGCCATGGCAGCAGCCCACAAACAGCTCTGCCCTCTGCCAGCCTGGTACCCACACTAACAGGCAGCGTACAGCACCGCCATTATGCGGCCACGGTAGCTGCCCACCGCAAGGAGTCACCAGCCACTTTTCCGGTCCTCCGTTCCTGCGCAAACTGTCACTGGGGAAATAAAAAAAAAAAGCCGCTCCGCCGCGCTGCCCCAGCTGCCGGACTGCGCGCAAATGGCGGAGGCGGCTTGACCGAAGCCGCTGACCACTCCCCCTTAGCACGCCTTTTCCTGCCCAGTGCGGACCGCAGTGACCTCACATCCTCCCACACGTACTCCGAATTACCGCGGGACAGCAGGAAAAGGCGTCCTAAAACTCACTTTTTTAAAGTCGGGAGAAAGAGGCTTCACCGCGGGATAACGGCGGATCCTCGTGAACGTCATCTGGAAGCCTCGACGTGACTGCGGAAGGTAACGCGCGCTAGAGCCTCGTCTAGTAACGCCCCTACTTTCCAAAGAAGGCACGCTCATGACTGAAGTTTGTGGGTCCTTTTTAAGACAACATCAACCTTCTTCATGTCTCCCTCGCCTTCCCCCAATTATTCCATTCCAAAGAAAAATCACAGATATCCAGATTCTTCTAAAATATCATGGGATATCCTACCGTGTGCAACCAAAGTTGTGCTACAAAGCAACTACTACACGGTCCTGTCCCACTCAATGCTATGAACAGTGATTTCCATTATAGACCACATGATCATCCCTGTGTGCCCATGTAATGCAGCTCATTTCAATTGCACAAGAGAAGCAGGAAGCAAAGCCCCAGTAAGGCAATTTCCCCTTAAACTAAAGAAGCCCAATAGCTCAGCTGTTGATAAACTGAATCTCAAGGCATCCCCTTAGTATCAGAAAATGTTCAGCAGGCCTTACATCAGGATCTTACTGCTGAAAAAACCATTGAGGAACACACTTCTTGCATTCCCTGTGTTCCACCTGTAGGGAGCAAGTTCTTTCGCACAAATTGAGGCCCCAGATCATTGGAATTCAATGAAGAGAATCCTCTGGCCTTTCCCCTAACAAAAATAAAAATAAATAAACTTACTTTCCTCAACAACCACCACTAAGGGTCAGGTGGGATCCCCTGATTAAGCCCAGCTAGAAGTTAAGGTGGTGCAGTGACCAGTCCAATTTTTATCTACCTGGTGCCCTCCAGATGCATCAGACTGCAATTCCCATCATTCCCAGCTAGATTGACCTAAGCTGGCTGGGAAAGATGTGAGTTGCAGTCCAACACAGCTGAAGGGCACCAGGTTGGGGGAATTCTGGGCTAGCTGGATGAAATCAAGACTACAAACAGGCAGGTTGGAAGCACATTAATGCTGGATCAACTGTGCTGACAGAAGTGGACTTCCTCTGGAGTGTCCAGGTGCTCTACTTTACAGAGGGCAGCACTCTATTTTAGAGGGCTGGCAAAGGACAGTCGTATATTTGAAGGAATCCTCTGTTTGATGGGCTGTCCAGTTCACATCTGGCTTAAAGTCAAAGAGCCATTAAGACAAAGAGCTTTGAGGTAGCCCATCAAGTGCGCCTGGACAGCAGACTGAGCAGGCACAGCAGGGCCTAATCTACACCAAGCAAAATATTGCACTATGAAAGCGGTATAAAAAACGCAGGAGCCACACTACTGCTTTATAGTAGTACTGAAGTGCACTGACAACTGTTGGGGCTCATGACACATACAATACGTTGCTTTCATACCACTTTCATAGTGCTATATCCTGCTTGGTGTAAATTAGGCCTAAGTCAGGGCCTTGCTAGACCTACCTGAAAATCCGGGCATGTGGAGGGGCTAGTGCGGGCTGCTGCTCCTATCCACACATCAGACGCGACGGGGTAAAGGAAAGTCCCGTCGCGTCAGCCATTTTGTTTAATATCTTAAAGGGGCCGAGTGCACAGGAGCACACCAGCGACAAAGTTAGGCATGTGGTTTTTTTAAAAAAGGGTTTCCCGCTCCCCCCTGCCCCCGATTTTCCCACCCTGGCCACGATTCCCCCACCCACGATCTCCGATCCCCCCAACTGCGATCTCTGATTCCCCCTCATCCCCCCATAGCTCCATTTTCCCCCTCATCCCCCCTGGCTCCGATTCCCCCCCATGCCCCCTGGCTCCGTTTTCCCCCTACCCACCCCGGCTCCATTTCCCCCCATCCCCCCCCGGCTCTGATTCCCCCCCCCCCCATCTTCCCACCTTGCCCTGATGGCTGCAGCGGTCCTGCAGAGCACTGCGCGCTGTCCACCGCTTTTCCTCGCTACTCGCGAGTAAATACAGTAGCCGAGAAAAGCGGCAGACCGGTCTATACGCCTGCGGTCTGGGGCTCAGCCCGAGACCATGGGAAATACCGGGCCACAAGCAGTCCTGGTTACCCTGTGGCCAGGGAGGTTTGACCCCTGCCTGACCCCAGGATCCCCTGTGCGTCATCTGGACGCACAGGGACGAGCCCAGGCCTCGCACCGGGCTAACCTGTCATCTAGCAAGGCCCTTTGTCTTCTTGACAATAGTGAGCTGTATTGTACTTCTGTTCAAATTATAGCTATTTCTGCATTTGTACAGACTTGATTTCTAATAGAAGGGGCTTACAGCAAAACAGGGTGGGCACAGATGAAACAGCCCACCTACTCATTTCCTGAGCATAGTTTGATCATGAACAAATCCATGTATGGAGGTTTATCACTGTACATGGTAGGGATACATCACAGGTGAGCAACTCATGGCCCTCTAGATGTATTGGCCCACAACTCCCATCAGCTCTGGCTACCATAGACCAAAACATCTGGAGTTGAAGGGCACATCTGGAGGGCCACAAGTTGCCCACTGGTGAAGTAAATAATGCATACAAACCACTTCTCAGAGTTGTGAAACAGTCTGCAAATACAATGTTTACAAAAACACAAGGTCCTCAAAAGTTCTACAAATGGCGAGGAAAGAACTGAAGACCCTTCTGCCATGGGCCACTGTTTGGTCACAGGCAAAGAGCAAGAAGATTGGATGTAGGATCCAGCAATGAGGGTACAATTTCTGGGTCTAGGCCAGTGCTGCAATCAGTCAGGTTATTTGAAGGGGTCTTTAATGGCTTGAGATGGTGCCTGGGATATCAGTGCATTCAGGTTCTTCCGTGAGCTAATAAAATGTGCATCCTAGTTCCCTGTGTCATGCTTAAATTAAACTAATAGCTGCTGTTTCTATAAAAATATATTGACAAGAACACAAACCCGGCAAGGGCTTCACTACTGTCCCTGCAGCCTACTGAGGTTCCTTGTCAGTCAAACGGGCTGCAGGCTCTAAAGAGGCCGCGCAAATGTGTAATTAATGAGTGGACAAACTGACGAGCTCAAGGGCCAAATGATTGACAGTTATCTCTATGCCTGAGTGCAGCAGGGGCCTTTGCATTTGCAATGTAAATGAGAGAAATCCACTGGAGGCCTGTTGTGGTGAAAGCAATTTGCAAAAGGGGAGGGGGGAGAGAATAATTTGCCTAACCTTGCCTTCCCTATCTAGGGTGACCATATTTTGGAAACCAAAAAGGAGGACAACATGGTCGCCCCCAAGGGGGCGTGTCCAGTACCAAGGGGGTGTGCCCACCCGAACATAGCCTTGGTCACATATCTGATTTTACAGCACACATTTAAGACAAATCTGTTCTACATAACATCTTAATGTTAAAATCACTGAAATAAAGAACAAGTGAGAGATTCAATGTATCTGAAATTAACTTCACTCACTCCTACTTTTGTAGGTTTTGCTGTACTTTGAAGCTTTTGCTGTACTCTGTGTGTTACATTCTCCCCTTCCCTCAAATATCTTTTCTGACTGTATCTTCAGTCATTGCAAGCTGCTGTTGTTGTTAACAGGGTTTGCTACTGGCCCCAGATCTGTTTCAAATTTGGTATGGCTAAAGCTCTACCTAAAAGCTACCATGGTGCCAACTTTCAGCTCTATCTTTAAAAATGACAGTTTAAAAAATAATAATTTTAAAACCTCATTTTTTAAAAAAAAATCCTAAAAAATCAATGGATGAATGAATATGTTTCAAATTTGGTGTGGCTAAAGCTCTACCTAAATCCTATCATGGTACAAAGTTTCATCTCTTTATATTTAAAAATGATGATTTTAAAAATAATAATTTTAGAACCTCAATTTTTTAAAAATTCCTAAAAAATAAATGGATGAACAGATCTATTTCAAATTTGGTACGACTAAAGCCCTTCCTAAGAGCTACCATTGTGCCAAGTTTCATGTCTTTATCTTAAAAAATGACAGAGTTATAAGCATTTTTATTAATTCCCATTAGAGCTGCTCTTTGGAAAAAAATCTGGATTCCCCCTCCCCCTCCCGGATTTGCCATCAAAAAACTGGGCGAATCCGGGCAAATCTGGTCATATGGTCACCCTATCCCTATCCAGTGCCATCCAGATGTTTTGATTTCAACTCCCATTAGGTTCAGCTGATATGGCAAATGTTTTATTTTAATTCTATTATATATCCTGCAGTTTTTCCTCCAAGAAAACCAAGGTGGAGTATATAATCCTCCTCCTCTCTATTCTACCCTCACAACATCAACAACCCTGTGAACTGGTCCATGGCTAAGTGGGGATTAGAACCCAGGATCTCCCAAGTCCCACTCCAACACTCTAACCACAACAGCACACTGGCTAGTCAGAAATGCCAGGAGCTGTAGTCCAACATACCAGCTTCCAGTAAGCTGACATAACCATAGGTAGGATGACCATATGAAAAGGAGGACATGGCTCCTGTACCTTTAACAGTCGTAGAGGAAAGGGAATTTCAGGAGGTGTCATTTGTATGCATGCAGCACCTGGCAAAGTTCCCTCTTCATCACAACAGTTAAAGCTGCAGGAGCCCTGCCCTCTTTTGTATCTGGTCACTCTAGCTTTACTTTAAAAAAAAACCTCTCAAGACTTAAAAGTTACTTGCATTGGAACAGAGACACACATTTTCTGATATTTGACAGGATTCATTCACACAGAAGGGCCTGCCATACCTACAAATTTCACCCAATCCCATCATAAATTATATGATAATTTCATATAATTATCATAATAAGTTCATCCATTCTCCCATGTAAGTCAATGAGGAGACATATGATGCCTCAGATTTTCACCTGAGGTGAAGTGAGCTGTACCTGCACTGTGATCCAAGTCGAATTGGCTCACTTTCCAAAGCACCGAATCCACACGGAGCCAGAACCAAATCTTGCCCCCAGTGTTCGCCCCTAGAAACTAGCACAAACAGTTTCTCCTCAGCTCGATCCTGTAGGAAAGATAATACATAAGAATATAAGAAGAGCCCTGCTGGATCAGACCAAGGGTCCATCTAGCTCACACAGTGGCCAAAGAGCTGTCGACCAGGAAGCCACAAACAGGAAATGGGTACAACAGCACCCTCCCGCCCACCTTCTCCACTAACTGGTGTATATAGGGTTACTACCTATGATATCTGATGTACTAGTACTGTTGTCCCTCAACAAGGTGTTAAAGGCTCGCTACTCTGGTGCGTTAATAGCCAATCAAACACATGAGGCTGGAGAATGCTCTCAATCGGTTTAATTTCCAATACTGCAGTATAGGGGTGCTCTCTCATGATATGCAAGATGGAGGCACCTCGAACAAAGGAATCTCAGTCTATTTATAGGCCCTGACTACAAGAGGGTGTTAGTCTCTTTCTAACCCTTCTATTGGTCAGTTCTGCATTAGCAAGTTAGGTTACATCATCACTGGAAAGTTAAGGTGCATAATCATAGGTCATAGGTTACATTCAAAGCTTCATTGTTCACAGTCCATTCATTACAGGATGCAAATCTGGCATGTAGCCACTTGTAGCCACCTAATAATAATAATAATAATAATAATAATAATAATAATAATAATAATAATAATTTTATTTCTTGCCTGCCTCTCCATTTTGATCGAGGAACAACAATAAACTATAAAATGCATAATACTCAATTAAAACATAATATACATTGTTAAAAACATCCTAAAAACATTTTTAAATCATCTTAAAAACAACTTTAAAACATCTTCTTTTGCAAAGAAGCCATCTTTAGACCATAGTACATTACATTCTTCTCCACGGATGCAGGCATATAATCCCAGGGTACAATTTTACTCTTTTGGAAACAGAAGAACAATGAAACTTCCCTCTGCTGCTATCAGTACCAGTACAACTTACCAAAACAGGATGAATACAGTTCACATCAGCTTGACCTTGCTTAAGTGACCCTGTTCAGTCGACATGTTAAGCCATGGTGGTTAAGCACTTTGAGCTAAACAGTATGGCTTAGCATGTTGTGGAAACCATGACTTAGCATGTCATGTGAACCATTCCTAACAATGGTGGCTACATAACCACAGTTTAAACACATTCACTAACCATTTGCTGCAAAACAGTTAGTGGCCTAACCATGGCTTAGCATGTCATCTGAACAGGCCCTGTATGTCTGGATTCACCTTCACTCAGTTAGACATTGATTTTCCGCATCATTTGGCCCTTTCTATACCTCCCAGCCTTCTGGGGGTTGGGGGGAGGATCTCGCCATATCCTGATCGCAAGATCCTCCCCCAGGGTACACACGTGGCACATGATGTGTCGAAAGGAAGGAGGCATGTCGCAGCTGCTTTTTTTTTTTTTCCCTGAGCAGGGCCGGTCTCACAAAAGCGAGGCCCCACTCCAAAGAAAAAGTAAGTGTGGGGGGAAATGACCGTACACCCCTTAAACGCCCCTGCCATCACAGGGATGACAATGGAGTTAAGGGAGTACTTAAGGAGGATAGGGAGATTGTAGAGAACCTGAATGAATTCTTTGCATCGGTGTTCACTGCAGAGGATACAGGACAGATGCCTGTGTCTGAACTGATGTTTTCAGGAAGAGAGACTGAGGAACTGCGGCAAATAGTGGTGACAAAAGATGAAGTTCTCAACCTTATTGACAAATTGAAAGCAAATAAATCACCAGGCCCAGATGGCATCCATCTTAGAGTTCTCAAAGAACTCAAATATGAAATTGCAGACCTACTCACAAAAATATGCAACATGTCCCTAAGCTCAGCCTCTGTGCCAGAGGACTGGAGGATGGCCAATGTAACACCAATTTTCAAAAAGGGATCCAGGGGGAATCCAGGAAATTACAACTCCATGTTAGGCATTATAAGAAAAGGAATTGAGAATAAAACGGCCAGTATCGTACTGCCCTTATACAAATCTATGGTGCGACCACACTGAGAATACAGTGTACAGTTCTGGTCACCACACCTAAAAAAGGATATTATAGAGCTGAAAAAAGTGTAGAAAAGGGCAACTAAAATCATTCAGGGGTCAGAGCATCTCCCCTATGAGGGAAGGTTACATTAACTAGGATTGTTTAGCTTGGAGAAGAGGAGGCTAAGGGGAGACATGATAGAGGTGTACAGAATTATGCATGGTATGGAGAATGTGGATAGGGAGACATTTTTCTCCCTCTCTCAAAATACTAGAACCCGGGGTCATCCCATGAAACTGATTGGTGGGAGATCCAGGACAAATAAAAGGAAGGACTTCTTCACACAGTGCATAGTTAAGTTATGGAACTCACTAGCACAGGATGTGGTGATGGCCACCAATCTGGATGGCTTTAAAAGGGGGTTCGATAAGTTCCTGGAGGCAAAGGCTATCAATGACTACCATAGTGTGCTATCTCCAGTATTCGAGGCAATAAGCCTGTGTGCACCAGTTGCTGGGGAACATGGGTGGGAGGATGATGTCCTGTTTGTTCATCCCTGGCCAATGGCTGGTTGGCCACTGTGTGAATGGAGTGCTGGACAAGATGGACCCTTGGTCTGATCCAGCAGGGCACTTATGTTCTTAAAGGAAAGCAGATTCAGGGGTGCTAAGGAGACAGCAGTAGGGGGTTGTGTCTGTGGATGCCACACCCACTTTGGTGGCTTAGCCACACCCACTTTGGAGGCTTGGCCACACCTACTGCACATTCTGGCCACACCCACTGCTGGAATGTAGAGCCTGACCAGTTCCAAGCGAGATCATGAGGCCCTTGACACAAAAAGGGTTTCCTTGCTGCTACCATCGATCCTATTTCAGCTAAGATCCATCCGCTTCCTGTTACCACTGTAATTTTAACAAAAATATATTCCTGGCTTCCACGCTTCTATTCTTTCTTTTTCAGTGTGCTGATGCGGCAATGCCCAGGGCTCCTGCTCTAATGTGTTGCTACCCTTGCAGCCCTGCAAGAGGCCATGGTCTTGGCCTGCCCTGGGGATGCGACTCAAACGATTCATGGCCCTGCAGCAGTCAAAGCTTCTCTGTAAAATGATCCCCGGGATCAAAGGAAGCCAATGGCTCTCAGGTAAGAGTGGCGCACTGCAGGCTCTCCCCGTGGTTCGCCGACAACGGACGTAGTGATTGATGACTTTGCGCTCCGTGACCGATATGTTAAGTAGATTATCGCATGGACGACCGTGGCTCTGCTCAGAGTCAAGAGATGGTTATAATATGGCCGGCGTGTGTGTGTGCACATTTTAAAGAGATGTGTAATAACGTATATGGGGGTCTGATCAGTGATTGTGTGGGAGACTTCCTGGAAATCCTATGCAAATCCTCCGCCTTGAGGAATAGGAAGACAGAAAGGAAGAATAAACATGCAATTAACAATGCTAAAAAAGAAATCTTTTCTGCTGGGGAGCAAGACCAGAACTACGGGTCAAGCTATGCATTACTTTAAAGATGTAGCTAGCAGCTACATATTTCTTTCTTTCTTTCTTACTCCAAATATGTGCAGTGGGCCCAATCCAGAGTGGGCCCCAAGCATAGGAAGTAGGGGGCTTTAACCCTCCACCCTCCCCGAGGTCCCAATCCAGATCAGAGGAAGCCTGGCCTGTCGTTTCCATTACCCAAAAGTGATCCATTTGAATGGAGAGAGGAGCACCTTAAAAAGGGGTGTGTGTGTGTGTGTGAGAGAGAGAGAGAGAGAGAGGGCCTAGAGAAAGGAGCGATTGCTTATGGTGATGATTTCAAGAGAGAGAGAGTACAGGATGGTGATGGGCTTCAGTTAAGATAAGCGACCCCCCTTTTCTCTGGGTCCTCACCACCCCCACACTCTCTTTCACACACACACAGCCACACCCTCAGAGGCCAGTGCTCTTCACACACACACACACACACACACACACACACACACAGAGAGAGAGAGAGAGAGAGAGAGAGAGAGAGAGAGAGAGCACTTCTCTTCCTCCCTCCCTCTCTCTCCCTCTCTCTCAAAACCCTTTTCAAGGTGTTCTTCTCTCCATTCGAAAGGATCACTTTCCCATCCACTGACCACCAGCTCCATCCTCCATGGAAAAGAGAACACCCACTCCTGGTCTACTCTGTCTGGCAGTTGCTCTCCAAAGGCTTAAACAGATCACCGGGATCATACCTGGTCCTTTTAATTGGATGTGCCATGGATTAATCCTGAGACCTTCTGCATGCAAAAACAGTTGCTCTACCTCTGAGCTCTGATCCACGGTCCACATCTTCTTTCTCTCTCTCTTTCTCTCTCTCTCTCTCTCTCTCTCTCACACACACACACACACACACACACGCACAAACATTTACTAAACACTCGAAGTGACATCATCTGTTTTGTGTTTCCAGGTTCCACAATGGGGAACCAAAAGCCGGGTGTGTATGTGGAGAAATTCATCATGAAAAGATGTCAGATCGTGTGTTTATCCATGAAAAGATGTCACATCATCCTTTCTTAAAGCCACAGGTTTGTGCACGTTGCTGGCTGGGGAATGCCAGGAATTGTAGGACTTTTTTCTGTCTCAACGTGCATAGGATTGTGCCTTAAACGTCATGGGGGAAAGAGGAGGAAACATGGGAAAGAGTCATAGGTCAGTGGAAGAGCACCTAATTTTCATGCAAAAGGTCCCAAATTCAATCTCCAGTATCACCAATTAAGGTTGAAGAAACCCCCAGTCATGCTGCCAGTTAGTGTAGATGAAGGATGCAGAAACCTCAGACCCATGGGCCAAATCTGTTCTGCCTGGGATCCCAATTCAGCCTTCCACCAGTCCCCAGTTGGCCCCACCACCCCCTTCCCTCCAACACCAACTGCACGTTGGTTTCTCAGCTTCTGTGTATTCCCCCCTCCCCATTCTAAGCCTTCTCCTAAAACTTCATTATAGGCAGTAAGAGCTTCCATCAAAAAGATGCTGGCATATTTGCCCCGCCCTTTCTGGCTTTGGCCACACCCCTTTTGCCTTCAGCCCCACCCACAATGGAATGCGGCCCCCGAGAGCTTCTCTGAAACGGAATCTGGCCCTCGGGCTCAAAGAGTTTCAACGCCCCAATGGAAACAATACCGAGCTGGATGGACCAGTGGCTGGTCTTACTCGAAATGGCAGCTTCCTGCGTTCCGTGTCCCGAACACAGGCCTTCCGCTGGCAGTGGCAGATGCATGTTGGCTGTAACATGTCGTTTTGGCACAGGACTAAAAGGATGAGTGGAAAGAGGGGTAGGTTGTGGGGCAGATTTAAGGCACAGGGGAGCAAGAGACGTTTGCACAGCTGAGGCTGGTGGTGCTGGAGGCTCGTAAGCCTCATTTACTTCCTTCCTTAACATTTGCACCACTATTTGGAATAAACCTCACTTCTAAAATAGTTTGTGCAAAGATCCATACAATGATGTCTTCAGATCCTAAGGGTCTCAGTCTGAACTTGCTGACATTCACAGGAATTGCTTTGCCTAAAGGAAAGAATCTTATCAGGCTTTCTACGAAATAATGATCAGTAGTTCAGTAAGTGCATTAGCTAATTACTTTACCTCCCTAGGATTCGTATCAGGCAGGTGGGTGATTTATGTCTACAATGTATTCCCTTATCTGCCAGTAGCCAATAAAAATATCTTCTAAAATTACTCTCGTTTTCGAAGATTACAGTTCTAAGTGTATTTATTAGGGGCTAAATTCTTTCGAACCCAATGAGGCTTACTTATACGCAAATATATTTTCAAGGATCAGACTGTCACCCTGTCCCAGGGATGGGGGGATGTATTTTATAAGATGCAGCTAAAAGAGTGGGACTAGAAGCAATAAATAAAGATTGTAGATAATTTCTAAGCCGTCACAGTGGGACTTACTTCAGAGTAAGCATGCATAGGATTACACTGTTGGGAGTCTTAATACCAGTGGAGGCTGGTGACTCCAATGTCAGTGGGGCAGTAAATCTGCTCTGGGTTTCAATCAGAACCAGTCAGAATTCTAAAGGAGCTCTCCAGGATGCTAGACCCAGGTTGGGGATAGGGTTTAGCACTTTGGATAGCACCTTGGATAGCTCCTTTGGAGTCCTGACTGGTTCACTAACATGAAAGAGAGAGAGAGAGAGAGAGAGAGAGATTTCTATTCCTTGCTATGCAATTCTCAGGCCAGCCTGCAACACTTTTAAGATCCTAACGTCATAAAATACAATAAAAGCACAGCAAAAAAGACTTACCACCAATAAAGCATAACCTTTACATAAAACATCAGATATCTAATGCCAAAACAGACATTCGTTTAAATCTGTGCCTATCAGCTATATGTCTTTCGTTTTCATTTTTACTCTAGAGTACATACAGGAGCCCTAATCCAGATTGGTTTCCTAGAGCGGAATGCATGCACTTTTAAGACTTGGGCTGGTGGCCTCATGCCTTCTCTAGAGTAAAAATGAAAAGGTTCTGTAGCTGCAACATAAAGCAATTTTGTTTTGGCCATTAGCATGCAAAAGCTTGTTGATATAAAAATGCCTTTACCAAGTGGTGAAAGCCAGCCAGAGATGGTGACACCTGTGCAAGGTGATCCACAACATTAAGGTGACCATATGAAAATAAGGACAGGGATCCTGTATATTTAATTGTTGTATAGAAAAGGGAATTTCAGTAGGTGTCATTTGTATGCATGCAGCACCTGGTGAAATTCCCTCTTCATCACAACAGTTAAAACTGCAGGAGCCCTGCCCTCGTTTGAATGTGTAGCTGTATTTAGGGTGACCATATGAAAAGGAGAACAGGGCTCCTGTATACAGTTGTGATGAAGAGGAAATTTCAGCCTTCCCAGGCGTTCCAGAAAAATACCTGTGAACATCCATACATACAGTAAGCGATAACATCACACAAACCACATTCACATGCTGTAGCCAAGCTGGCCCTCTCCACATTTTGGACTACAACTTCCAGCAGCCCCAGTCAGCATGGCCAATGCTCAGGTTTATGGGAGTTGTGCTCCAAAATATCTGGCCAAGTCACCTATTCCTTAACCATAAAAAGTTTATATTAGACTTGGCCCTGGGCGGCAGGAGGGGCAGGGGTGAGGACGGGACTTATGCAGTAGTTTTTCTACTTCTTGCATATCCTTTCAGCATTGAAAAATTATCCAACCCTGCTCTTACAAAGAGGCTGCAAGCTAAATATTTTGTTCTGCAAAATGTTTGCTTGAAACTTTTTATCAGCAATGAGTTATAGTTCTTGCAGGAACATTTCCATTTGTCTAAGTACAAATCTGAACAATCTTTGGAAGTATATCCTCTGTTGCATCTTCTGTTAATCAATCAACCGATCGATAATTCTATGGGGTTTAAATTCCCAGGGCATTTGCAAATGCCCTGTTCATTTAATGTTTTAAAAATACCTCCCTAACTTTTATTTTTATTTTTTTGGAAACGGCAACTTATTCTTTAGCGTGTCATTTCAGTTAGCAAACAAGTTTGTGCTGTTTTATGTAGTGTAAATAAGAGAAGGTTTTTTGCAGATTTTGCAAGATGCAGAACCAATAATTCAGTAAATTTACTGAAGGAGCATAATAATAGGCTGCCAATTAACTGGATGTTTCTTGTTTGAATCTGTAAATTAGGACAGGGAAAAAACACAAGCATCTGCTGAATTATATTAAATTCTCCTAAGGTTTATGCATTTGGCTTTCCCTCAATGGATTGCAAACAATAGGAAGCTTAGAATTCATTAGCATTAGTTAGGGTGCTAAGTGCCTTACATAAGACATTCTTTTTTTTTTTTCCTCCTTCCATATTCCAGAAAAGAGAGGAAAACCTCACAGGGTAACCATAAACACCATATAATGCCTTCAGAGGATGGGTTCCTTTGCTGAATCAGATTCTATACCTGCATATTGGATGCACATGTGTAGCTGTTTAGGGTGACTATATGGAAAGGAGGACAGGGCTCCTGTATCTTTAATAGTTGAATAGAAAAGGACATTTAAGCAGGTGTCATTTGTATGCATGCAGCACCTGGTGCAATTACCTCTTTGTCAAAACAGTTAAAGCTGCAGGAGCCCTGTCCTCTTTTGTATCTGTTCAAGAGGGCAGGGCTCCTGCAGCTTTAACTGTTGTGATGAAGAGGGAATTTCACTAGGTGTTGCATGCATACAAATGACACTTGCTGAAATTCTCTTACTAGCTAGTAAACTAAACACGACAGGGGTTTCATAGAGGATAAGAATATCAATTGCTACTAGTTATGATGGCTATATTTTTACCTCCAGCATCAAAGGCTGCAGACCTCAGGGCCTGAAGGGAGTTGTAGCCCTTTAAAGGTAACCAGAGCATAGAGTTGGATGAATCTGTCAATTTCAGTCTCCTCTCCATTTCCCAGGTCTTTTCCAATTGTAAGTTTTTGTATCAGTTTGATTGTATATGTTTGCAAGAAAATTTGAAAGCATTTTCATGAATATTTGTCCTAATATACACATTTTTGCAAGCGATTTTCCCTAATATAATGCATTTCTGTACTTTATATCACCAGGCTGAGTCAGACAAATTTACAGCAGCCCCTAATAAATTCATTTTTGTGTGCACTCTCCCCTAATATACTGATTTTAATGCATTTTTTTAAAAAATGAACTGCATTGCAAAATTCGAAGAAGTGAGAATTTCGAAGAATAACTGCATGTCAATTCACCTATTGGTTCAGGAAGTGTGAAATTAGGTAAGTTCGCAATTAAATTGAATAAAATTAAATGTGAATTGAATGAATTTTTTCTGCATCTCTATGGAGAGTAGGCTTGGGAGAGGAATTACTTGCTTCCCACAGCCCACTCATAGTCCCTTCCAACTTCCAACATGGGGCTCATCTACACCATGCAGGATATTCCACTATGAAAGCGGTATATAAAAGGCAGGAGCCACACTGCAGCTTTATAGCAGTATTGAAGTTCACTGCAGGATCTACACTACTGTTTTATAGTGGTACTGAAGTGCACTGACAACTGTTGGGGCCTATGACACATCTACACCAAGCAGGATATAACACTATGAAAGTGGCATGAAATCGGTATATGGTATGTGTCAATGGGCCCGAACAGTTGTCAGTGCACTTCAATACCGCTATAAAGCTGTAGTGTGGCTCCTGCCTATTATATACCACTTTCATAGTGGAATATCCTGCTTGGTGTAGATGAGCCCATGGTGACAATAAGCTCCACCTGCTCTGGAATTCGCAATAGAAGCGTTATTCTAATCAGCTAGAAAGAACAGCATTTTTTCTCTTTGCTACTACCTTTTGTGTGCGGGGGTGTGGAGGGTACTGGTGCCCAAACCCAGCTACATTAAAATCTTGTATTTCTCCATTGATTTCTCACTTCCATCCTTTCAGGAAAAGACCTATCCAGACAACGAGTTGGTTCTCTCCATCCTTTTTTATATCTGTGGCCATAGCTAGACCTAAGGTTTATCCCTGGATCATCCAGGGGTCAAACCTGTTCATCTTGGTGACACACAGGGAATCCAGTGCTCAGGCAGGGGTGAACCCTGGATGATCCCAGGATAAACCTTAGGTCTAGCTGTGGCCTGTGTATCTCTTCCCCCACTCTCCTTTTTCAGCCACTTCATTCCATTCTTCAGCCATCCAGTTTTCTTCCTGTCAACACTCAGTCACCATTCTGTGCCCTATGAGCATGCTCAGTTCTTGTTGCACTGTTTGAGTTAGTCAGGGCATTTTAGATATCTACTGGTCCTTTGGGATTTTAGTTTGGACTCCCACAACTCTGCCTCCCCCTTCAAAATGAGCTCCCTTGACTTTGGACCATCTCAAACAGTGGTGTTGTTGTTGTTTAAAAAAATCTGTTTGAAATTCAAAGCATACACTGTTCCACCGCCCCTCCTTTGAAGTTCTGGTTTTAACAAACGCTTATTTCCAGGCTTCTTTTTAATTACCATGAAGATAAAATAGTAATTTCCACAAAAACACAATTTAGAAAGAAAAAGAAAAAAAGAAAAAAAACAGAAATGAGCATGCCCCAAAGATAAGTCGTTCCGTATTTGATTAGATCTTATTAGGTTTCGGAGTTGGTCCTTTGGAATTTTTCAACGTGATGAAGCCTCAGGAGAGCACGGTTGTTCTTTTAAGCATTTAGAAAGCATCTCGAGCCCAGTTTATGCGTGCTCTCCACTGCGGCTGTTGGGGGAAATGTGGAGTATAAAACTGGGATAGCCGTCTCTCTACAAAATAGAATTTTGGTTTACATCAGGGGTGCAGAACCACAGGCCCCAGGGTCCAAATCCAGCCCTGGGTTTCTTGAGAAGCCCTGTCCCTTCCCCTCAAACACAGACTTTGTGGTGGTTTCTTAGCTTTTGTCCAGGTTTTTCCCCATTCTAAGAGGTTGAAATACTTCTCCTTAGTTACTGGCAATAAGAGCTTTAAGCTACAATACACTAGTATTTTTGGTAATTTGGCTCCACCCCTTCAGCCCCACCCACTACTGGAATGCAGCACCTGAGAGCATCTCAAAAATGGAATTCGGCCCTCAGGCTGAAAAAGGTCCACACTGCACGTTCACATACAGTGGGGGTAGTGGACGGAGTTTTAAGGTCTTGATATCTGTAAACTGCCCAGAGAGCTTCAGCTCTGTGGCATTATAGAAATGTAAATAATAACAATAATAATAATAATAATAATAATAATAATAATAATAATAATTTTTATTTATTATTGCATTTATATCCCACCTGTTTTCCTCCAAGAAACCCAAGGTGGCATACATAATCCTCCTCCTCTCCATTTTATCCTCACAACAACCATCCTGTAAGGTAGCTTGGGCTGAGAGTGTGTGGCCGGCCCAAAGTCACTCAGTGGGTTTCCATGGCCGAGTGGGGACTAGAACACAGATCTCCTGACTCCCAGTCCAACACTTTAGCCACTACAACACACTGGCTCTATAATAGTAAGAGGTCAGGTCCTTCCTTGCAACCTAAAATTTGAGACAAAGTGGACAGGAAGAAGAGCAAAGTGGAGAAAAGGGTGAACAGAGAAAGAATATGCAATCGTCACTGAGGGTGCACTAGAGTGGCCTTCCCCACCCTTCTTCCCCCCAGATTTTTTGACCAGAAATCCCATCAGCCCCATCCAGCATGGCCAACAGTCAGGGATGATGAGTATTATGGTCCCAACCATCTGGAGGGCACTAGCTTGGGGAAAAACGCAGCCGACCAGGGCTGCAGAACTTCTCCCACACCGAAGAGCCAAATTCCATTTTGGAGACGCTCTTGGGGACTGCATTCCAGTGGTGGGTGGGGCCAAAGCCAAAGGGGGCATGGCCAAAAATACCAGCATATGTTAGCTTGAAGTCCCACTGCCTGTAATGCGGCCTTAGGAGAAGTGTTTCAACATTTTAAAATGGCCAGGGGGAACTGCACCTATGCTGGAAAAACACCTGCACACACTGGTTGGGGGGAAGGGGGCGGGGGCTTCTGGGGACCTCCGGAGGGCTGGATTGGGACCCTGGGCCTCAGCTTCTGCAGGCTGGCAGTAGAGTGTGGGACTAGGAGCTTTTGCTAAAGACTTTATGGGAAAGATGGGTTCTGAGGAGGGATCTGAAGGAAGCATTTATTCATTTAAGATTATTTCGGGCCATCTTTATGGGTGGAATCCTCTCAAGGCAGAGTACAAATAAAATGCAATATTTCATTTCATTTATTACATTTGTAAACTGCCCCATAGGTGAAGGTCTCTAGGCAGTTCACAAAAATTAAAAACATTAAAATACATTTATGTGATAAATAATAAAACCATTCACGTAAGGACATAAAATTGAATGTGTACTTATTGAATTTTTATTGTATTTCTGGTGTATTGTTTTAGATAGATGTTGCTGTGTGTGCTATCTGTTTTATGTCCATATGTGATTGGTTTTATACATTATAAATGTATTTTAGTGGTTCACAAAAATTAAAAACCATTAAATTGCATTATATAAAGTATAAAAACATTCATACAAGAACATAGAGAGCACACACAACAACATATATCTACAACAATACACAAGAAATACAGTTTAAAAAATCAATAAATACACATTCAATTTTAAGAAATAACAATAAAAGCAGGAGTTAGCAATATAACTGGCAGCTGTAAGAGAAGTAGCATCATCTTTAAACCAACTTAAACTCTCCTCACTGCTGATTGGTGAGAAGACTATGGCAGCAGACCAAGAGGAAGCAATGCACACCTTGTGCATTTTGCCAGAGGTCTAGGGCAACAGCCAGCCGCCGTGGAAATAAATTGTGCCATTTTATTTATTGCCTCATTTCGATTTAAAAACCACTCTACCTGCAAGGGCTTGTTCAAAAAATCTCTTCAAGCATCTTGGCTCCAAAACTGTAACACCAGTTTCAAAGTCTCTATTTATGCTGTTCACTTGCAAAAGATCATTCCTCCTATGCTATTCCTCCCCCCGACACCACAATCCTTTTAAAAATAAAAAATAAAGAGCAAATGCATCTCCTGCCAAAAGAAAAATGTTTATAAAAAGCTACAGGGTAAATTAGTCCTCTTAGCATTTTACATGTATGTGACACTGTCTTGATTTTTAATCAGCATTACGAAAGCCTTATAAACAAACAAACAATAATTGAAACCAGCCTGCTTTCAGATAAAAACAAACCCTTGCAAAACTATATATAAATGTCAATAAAGTTCAAGCATTATTTATCACATTGCATATGTAAGCTCTCCTTCCTCCAAGGAACCTAAGAGTAATGTCCATGTCAATCGCCTCCTTTTTGCCTCACATCAGCCCTGCGAGGTAGGTTAGACTGAACTTCATGTCTGAGCTGGGATCTGAAACGTGATCTTCCCGGAGCACCCTATCCACTACCAATCACACTGGGACAGTGGTACAGCTAGCGCTAGACCTGGGGCTAAAGTCAAGGGCCCTGCATCTTGCGGAATAGTGACCCAGAGAGTGGCGCATGATGAAGACATCAGAGCAGCAGAAGCGCCACCATTTTATTCCTACAGTCATGATGGAGCTATGATTTAAGTGAGTTTAAAATCAGTAGAGACTGGGGGCTCCATGGTCAGTGGGGCAGGAAATCCACTCCAGGTTTCAGTCAGAACCAGCCAGAACTCTAAAGGAGCTATTGAAGTTGTTGAAAATTGGATAGCTTCTTTAGACTTCTGACTGAAACCCGGAGCGGATTCTCCGCCCCACTGAAATTGGAGCCACCAGGCCACATTGTTTAAAATACAAAACTGTACATGCTCAGAGGTGGGTTTTTTAAAAATAATAATAACAACAACAACAACCAGGCAAACAGTTTTGCAGTTGTTCTAACATTTCAGGAATGTAGAAGTGTGTGTACAGCATAGAATAGCAGTTGGGAATGGGGAAGATAAATACTAGTTGAGTACTTCACAACTGAACTTATACACCTCGCCATCTAAAGCTAATGCCCCCCCACACACACACAATACACGTGGCCATCTAAACCTATTGCCCCCCCCCCTTCATAAGACTGTTAAGTCCAGGGTCTACAGTTTGCTAGCTGCAACACTGATCCACTTCGGCCTGCTCTCAATTTCACTTCACTACCACAGATGGGCAAGCAAGCCACGCTCATCTCATGCTGGTTCCAGTCCACACTTGCAGTCATTGCTTGCTCGGGGTGCAATGATCAAACATGGAATTTGCACAAATTTCCTCCGTAGACTAAAGCAGGGCGATTCAATGTTCAGGCAAACTGGGAAAGTTGTGCACACAGAATGCGAGCACAGGCCCAGCAATTTGCAAACAAGCACGGAATCACAGCCTCGTTTGGGGCTTTGAAGTGGACATGTTCACAGGTTTTGCCAACAAAAATAAAATTGTCATATGTCCCTAATCCCTACTGTGTACCTTTTGTCATTTATTTAGTTTGCCAAAGGTCCAAGAGGGCCTGTTTATTTATTTCATCCCTCTCTCCCAACAACCATGAAAGAAGTGCAACATTATTCCCATTGTACAGATGTTCGGGCACACATAGAACATGTGTGGAAATTTAGAGCTGAAGGGATGCAGGGACACACTCGACAACCCTCTCCCAATCTTCTCGTACTCATGGGCTCCACCCCTGACCTGCCCACCCTGAGGTGATAAGTCCTGAAGCAGAGGGTGGCCTTTGCTATTAGAGTCCTCCTCATAATTCAGATGCTGACAGAGACAGGATGGGGCCTGGCTGGTATCTATGGCCCAATCCCTTCTCTACACCTTTTTCCAACGTGCAGTCTGTTGTGGCCCATACATTACGAAGACTCTTCTTATGATCCAACACATCTTTAATTGATAGAAAGACATTCACATTGCAGTAGACAGAAGACATACCCCTGCCAAGGAAGACACTTCTCTGAGGATTGCTGGGTGTGCCAGCTGTTTTTATTAGCCAGTTCGGCAGAATCAACTAGAGCATGCGCAGAAAGCATGTTTACCAAAACAGAAATTGTAGCTGACCACAACTTTCCTGCAGCAGACCTGTTACCAAGGCGACTAGGGAGAAAGGACATCTGGCCTGGCTGCAAAGGAAAAACGGGAAATCTAACTTTTTCCTGTCTGTCTTTAAGAGGAACTTGCTTATCAATCAGCCACTTCAAGTGAATGTTATTTCTGCACCCATACAAGTTTTTTTTAATGAACAGTTCATCTGCAGTGCCAACATGGCTTCACTTATGCTAAGCTATGATGTGGCTGTGACAATTCTTTGAACACCTTCAATGTCTTGCTCATGAAGTCATACCAGAACAGGAACTAGAACTCGTGTCTCTTTGATGTGTAGAATCGGGTTCCTGGTTTGTATTTGTACCAGCAGCCCTTGCACTTGGCCAATGGACCTGTAGCAAAATGTATTTCCTTAGAAGCAGGCCATCCTCGAATCAGTGCTCCTCCACCACCACCAGAAGATGTTGCTGAATCAATAGTACATCTATTGCAGATGAGACACTTTTATTTTAAAGAAACCCATTTATGCATCTCTGCTAGACACGTTTTTCATGTGATGTGTAGTGCTTGGGAGGGTTAATAATGTTTTAATGAGGGGGGTGGCAACTTAATTGGAAGCCCCTAATTGAATGTCTCTAAATGGAGTGAACTAATTGCATCTATGAAAATTTGATAGGACTCTGTCAGAAGTCCATCTGGATTGGAGTATTTCCCTGAAGCGGGCGAGCTAATAAGCTTCCTAATTTTGTTTCATTACCCTTCCTCGCCCTCTTCTATTAGAGTCATCAAAGGACACAAATGCTCTCCTTGCAACGTACTTGAGCTCACCTTTCCGTAGCTGAAATAACAAGGCCTTGCACACAGCTACCCTAAGATGAAGGGATGTAAAGAAGGAAGTAATATTGAAAGCGGCTGATTTTTTTCAGTACATGACGCCTTTTGCCATTCTGATTTTACTTATCCCAACGGTGAGTCCCAGAGAATAAGTAAAGCCTCTATAGGTAGTTTCCTTTACAAAAGTGATCACTTTGGGATTTTAGACCATACTTAGGCCTATGGTCCCATCAACAAAAAAAGAGGACAAAAGACAAAACAGATTTGCATTGAATTTCCATGTGTAAATGCAAATTTAGGAATAATTATTTATTAATTAATTATTTTATACCACCCCAATAGCCGAAGCTCTCTGGGCAGTTTACAAAAATTAAAACCATAAAAACCACTCAAAATATAAAACAAACAGTATAAAAGCATAATATCAAATACAATATAAAAACACAACCAGGATAAAATCAAGCAGCAATGCAGAAATTAATACAGATTTAAAATACAAGTTGTTAGACTGTTAAAATGCTGAGAAAATAAAAAAGGTCTTCATGTGGCATCTAAAAGAGTATAGTGTAGGTTAGGGTGACCATATTTGGGAAACCAAAAAAGAGGACACCTAGTGTGTGTGTGGGGAAGCAGCTTTCTGAGTCCTGCAGAAAGTACGTTATTCCCCCGCCACCTTAAAGAACCCGATTGGAGTGGAAGAGGGGAAAGGATTTCATTCTGCACCACCACCATCCACTCCAATTGGGGCCTTTTCTATAATGTCCACAAATGACCCACTTTTCCCTTTAAGACCTCAATTGGAGCTCGGGGTGGGGGAATGATGTGCCTCAAGAACGCATGTCATTCCCTCCTGCCATGCTAATGGCAGCCTTAAAGAGGAAGGTGTGTCATTCCAGGACATTATTGAAAATTATAGAAAATCCCCCCCTGACACCATGGAAAGAACAAAAACCAGGACAAATCCGGGGAAATCCTGACAGTTGGTCACCCTAGTGTAGGTGCCAAGTGAACCTCTTTAGGGTGCTCATTCCACAGCTGGGGTGCCACAGCAGAGAAGGCCCTCCTCCTGGTAGCTGGCTGCCTCACTTCTTTTGGCAGGGGCTCACAGAGAAGGACCCCTGAGAAGGTCCTTCTCTGAGAAGGTCCGGGCAGGTACATATGGGAGGAGGCGTTCCTTATTATAATTTCAATACAAATACCATTTCATAGTGGGGAAGACTGTAACCAGGTGGTGTGTGTGCCCACTTGTTCAGTATCTAAGAAACCCAGCATCCTAAGAAATGCATCTCATTTATTTCCTGTGCTTGGACAAATCCTCTACAGTGCAGCTCTCCATAATTAATTTAATTCAGGGGAACATTCCTGAGTCTTTGTATTGTGCAGTTATTAAATATTTTTAATACTAAAATTATGGCTTATTATATCTAATGCAGTGAGGGCATAGTAATTCTGATTGAGTAGTCTGGGTTGTAGCCAAGTCATGCAGTAGAAGCCAGGAATTTCTTTTTGCCATTCACTAAACAAAGTAATAATTAGCACCATTAAAACTGTAAAATAGGGAAATGAGCTTCTGAATGGATTCTTAAAATTATGGCTGTAAGAATGAATTTCAAGAGGGAGTGCCACGTAGCTGAAGTCCTGTCTTTAGCAGGACACCTTGATAAAAGAAAGATACAATTAGCACATTCCTATGGGATGTGATGAAGGCCCACTTCTGTCTCTTACTGTCACACACCCTTTCAACCATCAGCTTTCATCTGATGTGATAATGTGTCACTAGAGAATATGACTGTTGCAACCACGTGAGCCAAGGCGTTTCAACATTTTAGAAGGGGATGGGGCAATTCTGCTCAAAAGTTAGGAAACCATCAAATGATTGGTGGTCAGGGGAAAGGGGGCATGGCCAAATACAGGGACTCTAAGTGGGCCAGAATTAGCCTATGGGCTAAGGTTCAACTCCCCCCCCATAAATAAACAGAGGGTCTGCTTATATTTCTTCAGCATGATCTACAACTTTCCTTCATTGCAGCTTCCAGAATTTTTGAAGGCTCTCTCCATCCTCTTAGTTCTCACAATGTGTGCCCTCTAATCCTTGTTACATAACAGGATCATTCAAGACAGTAGCTGCAGGATCAGACTCACTGCTTGGAGACAGCCTTCAAAAATCTGGAAGCTGCAATGAAGGAAAGTTGTAGATCATGCTGAAGAAATATGAGCAGACCCTCTGTTTATTTATGGGGGGCGGAGAGTTGAACCTTAGCCCGTAGGCTAATTCTGGTCCACTTAGAGTATAGGGCCTCTACCACACAGGCTCTCTTAACAGCAAAATCTGAGTCACAAATCTGATTGATTTTGATTGAAACCTGGAGCGGATAGACCACTCCACTGACAGTGGAGGCACCAGCCTCCACTGGAGCAGTAGCAGGTCTAAAGTAAAATATGCTGGCATATTTTGCCTTTGGCCCTGTCCACTACTGGAATTCAGCACCTGAAAGCATCTCTGAATTTGGCTGTCCGGCAGAAAGAAGTTCCACAGTCCTGTTCTACTTCAATAAAAGGTATAAATGGCTCCTCAGTAAAATATCCCTGTAATATATGGGCCTCTCAAACATTTGACAAAGATCAGCCATTTAAAATATAAAACATCAGCCCCTATATTAGGGATGTAATAAATATTGCATTATAAATCACCACAATTAAATGAGGGTTTATTAGAACAATTAAAAAAAAGGACAGTATCAAATTTTAATTTTCTACATCGAATAAACGCTGGGTTATTTACAATGCTGCTTCTCTTAAAAATCAATGCCTGAAGTAACTCAGAAGAGGTTAAAAGAAAGAATGAAAAAGAATTGCAGGATAATTAATTTCCTTGGCATGAAAATGTAATATAATGAGAGATGTTCAATATATCTCTGGCTTCTATTAAAACACATTAGATGCTGTCAAATTATTTTAAGATCTAAATTACAACCATAGTCCCTGAAAGTAGTCAGAAAATTATGAGGCTGTTAAATCATATCCTTTCAGTGATCTGGGTATTTCCAGTAGCACTGGATTTGGGGGGGGGTGGTCAAAAACCACATTTTTGGCCTCCATGAAACAACTCCTTTTTCGATGATTTCTGGGAAGCTCAATGGGGTGTGAAAATGTTCGTGGGGGAGTATGCCCTTTGCCAAGGCAACAGGAACCAATTTCACTATGCAGTGCAACAAAAGAGGAGTTTGGGACCTGTTGCCTTAGCTGCAAGAATATCCCCACCCCCTCTCAGCCGTCAACACTGATGGCTCTGTGTGTGCTATCAATGACATTGTATAAATCCAGATCTAACTGGCTGGGATCACGAAAGGGTGGATCCAGATTTAAACTGGATCAACTAAACTGTCAGAAGCAGACTTCCTCCTTTCCATAGCAACCCCTCCATTTCCCCAAAAATGCTACACAAAAGAATCAGGAGACCCCACTGAATGGGGTGAGTTGTGATATGGGGAGATCCCAGGGGGGGGGGGAAGCAGGTGGAGGGACATTCTGCAAGCAGAAGCCTTCCTGAGGACGGTCTCTTTCTGGAAGACACATCATGGATCCAACCCATAAGAAAGTGCTGGAAAGTCTGGTGTGACTTTGAGCAGAGCTGCCTTATACAAAGAAAGCGTGGCAACACAGCTTTTAGTATTAGAGGGAATAAACACAGGCTACAGCCTGTTCAGAGGAAGTTCAAAATCAACTTGCTTTCATACACATAGTCAAAGAAGGCTATCTAACACTGTTTAACTACAAGCACCCCCTAGAGCTGGGTGAGGGGTAAGGGAAGGCATGAGATTTAGTTACTTACCTCCTTCAGGGATAGAGCACATGTTGCTTGTTGCAAAGGCAAAAAAGAAGAAGGAGTAGGAGAATGAAATTGATCAGATTACCAGACAACATGGGGGATGAACAAGAGAAGCTGCTGTTGATACAACATGTCTGGAAGCATGCAGAGTGTTCCTATTATCCAACAGAAAGGAGCCCTAAAATGGCACCAAAGCAGCATCATATCAAGTTTATGGGTGGTGTGGAAAAACATGAAATGCACAGTGGCAGGGCTTTATCTAGAGACTTTTCACACCCCTCAAAAGTCAGTGTTTCCCTTTAAAATTAGGACTGTGCCAATTTTTTGAATATATTTCACTGTTCCACTTAGAACATAGGCTTAGGAGTGGGATTCGCACTACAGAAAATAGTGTCTGTCTACTGAATAGCATCCACCACTTCCACAACGCAGTTATTGTGAGTCTGTCACCATTGAATTACCCCGATTAGAAAGCAGTAGCCAACCCCAACCCAACTGTGGTGTAGTGGCTAGAGTGTTGGGCTGGGAGTCGGGAGATCTGGGATCTAGTCCCCACTCAGCCACGGAAACTCACTGGGTGACTTTGGGCCAGTCACAGACTCTCAGCCCAACCTACCTCACAGGGTTGTTTTTGTGAGGATAAAATGGAGAGGAGGAGGAGGATTATGTATGCCGCCTTGGGTTCCTTGGAGGAAAAAAGTCAGGATATAAATGTAATAAATAAATAAATAAAATTGCAATCAGGTATTCTACAGCCTTAATGTATTTGTGCCTCTGGTGAGTAGGGGCTAGAAAGGGGAGGGAGGGAGAAATACTTGTTTCCACATTTTAAAATTCAGAAGAACTTACCTGAATAGAAACCCACTGTTCGGTGCTCCTGTGGCACTGTGCCAACGTTCCTGAATACTAATAAGATTCTCTTTTTATTTAGTGAGTTGGGTTGTTTGAAGAGAGAAGTTTAGGATGCACTCCTATGCATGATTAGACAGAAAAACATCACTTCCAAGCACCTTTCATTTAAGAGTCTGAAAGTAGCAGAGGAATGAACTGAAACATCTCACACCCATTTGGCAGAGATACAATTTTTTAATTGGCATCCAAGCAAGTGGGCTTTTTGAAGCCACCCCCAGTGTTCCTTCCAAACACTAGGATGATGTCTCAGGGATACCTTGGAGGGAAGAGCGCCACATCCTGACATCAGCAGCCCGAATTTCTGCAGCAGCTGGGTGTTTCTTGGAAGTCTCCCATCTCAGCTGTGCTTAACTTGTAAGGGCAGAAAGGTTTGCAGCAAAAGAGGTTCTGGCCACAGGCCACTGAAATGTTCCATGAGCAGATGACAGGGGCATTAATAACTCCATTACATAATGGCACGCTTTTCTGTAAACACTTCTGAGGCATTTTGTTGGCTGTTGTTTTAAAAGGGCACAGCATGGCACTTGGGGGTTCAGGAGAAGGGAGAGAGAAACAACGAAGTGAAAACATCTTCACTAATTCAGGGAAGTTATAGACTGAAGATTTGTTCAAATCTTCTGGACTGGGATAGCTTGGCCATAGGCATTAGTAACCTCAAGACCTGATGACTGCAATGCACTCTGTGTGGGGCTGCCCTTAAGGCTGTTCCAGAAGCTGGAGTTAATGCAGAATGCATTATGGGGGGAAACAGTACACTCCAGTACTGCACATACCAGTCTTGCCCAAGGTGATTTATATAGTCCTCCTCCAACTCCTCTCCACTTTAACCTCACAACAACCCTGTGAGGTAGGTTAGGCTGAGAGGCAGTGACTGCCCCAAACCTTCATGACCATGTGGGGGCTTGAACCCTGGCCTCCCCAATCCCAGCCCAACATTCTAACCACTACGCCTCACTGGTTCCACTGGCTCTTTCCACAGATGCTGTGAGTGATGTTTCTCCCCCAGTGAGAGAGCAGTGAAAATGGTTTGACAAACCTACATGTGTTCAGCTCAGGCTGCTGTACCATATAGACATACACAGAATTTGAGCAGTGCCAGAGGATCCACTGCCAGCCTGTGGATGCGATCCAGGAAGGTTAAGCTTGACTTAAGTCCCATTGAAATCAATAGAACAAAGTTATCATTACTAATGTTTGATAGAGAATATTGGCACCCTATCTCCTCTTCCTGTGACTCCCAAGCAAACAGTTCAGTTTAATTTCTGTTTGTGTTTTATTTCACTGTAAAAAAATTGATTCCCCCCCCCCCAAATCCAGTCCCCAAAGAAACCTACAGAAAATCCAAGTCCCATATCTCTTTCCATCCTCTGGACATAAGATCTCAAGCAAACAGCCCAAAAAGAGGTTCCCTGTTCACCGTAATGACCAATCATTCCACAAATTCAAAACAGGCTGTTTATACCTAGGTTCAAATTATTAACTTTACTGTGTAGGTTCTCTGGAATGCTGTTCTTACCAACAAAATCATCTGCTAAATTCCCCAGTTCAATGTGTCATGAAGCTTTTGTTTTATTTTATTTTTATACTGCCTTTTTACCAAGAAAAACAGTACTCAGGATGGCTATATTCTAACAGTAAATTCAGTTCTCCAAATGCCAATCCCTGCATATCATCTTTCTTTGCAAGGAGTTCAGGGTGGCCCCATCTATACACAAGAGGGAGGTTTGAGCAGGGTAACCCCAAGGAATCGAGAAGTACAATCATGGGGGTGTGGGAACCAAGAGGGGGGCAATCCCAAAAGACGCCCAAGAGAACCTAGAATGCTGTTGTGGGGGGTGGGGGGTGGGCAGAGAGGACGGTTGTAGGGGATGTATAATGGAACGGAGTTTCCTGGAAAGGGCTTAACTGACTGGCTGGCACCCTAACCCCTCTACAGTGCAACAATGTAGTCAAGATCCCACTTGCATCTTCTAAGGACATCCAAAATCTGCCACATCAGCTTCCACATGTAAAAAAGAAAAAGCGATAAGGAGCCCAAAATCTGGAACTTATAATTGGCTATATCATTCAAGTATCTTAAGGAGAAGTACCAACTGAATTGCTGAGAGTAAACTCCAATTTAGTTTAATCAAGAGGCTTGATAACACTGTGCCTGATAAGGCTTCGGATAATTTGCCTCAGCGCGCTCATGCTAAAGGGTGCATCTCAGTCTCCTTAAATTATCCCACTGCCATTTCAGCTAGTCTGTACATTCTGAACACCAATCTGCATTTTTAAATTCTGTAAGATATACAGCAGAGCGAAGGCTCAAAAGTAAGATGTATCCATCCTTCTCACAAGCCCTAGGAAAGTGTTCAGCCTGATCCCACAAGGGCAAGAGGTAGGATGGAACAGGATACACATATGCAGCACACACACACACACACACACACACACACACACACACACACACACCAAGGCCCCGGTGTCCTTATGCCCGCAGTTCCTCTTTAGATCTTTGTGCATTTAGCACTAATGTTTGAAGGGAGTCTGTAAACATGTTCTGCTGAATGAACTAACAGTCCTCCTCATAACTGGGAACCTTGATAAGGTAGGCTTTGCAGTGTCAGCCTGTCGGGTGATGAGGTAGAAAGAGGAGGCGGGCAGGACGAGAGTCATGGGTGGTGGTGGAAAGAGAGAGAAAGGGACAAGGGCAGAGACTGGCCACTTTGGCCAGTGGGGTGGAGATGGGTCACCAGGGGACGGAGCCATCCCAAAGTGGAAAGGCTTCATGCATGTGCAATATTGTGCCTGTGCAGCTGCAGGATGGAAGAAGCCAGTGCACAGAAGAAAGGACTTTTCCTTTAAAGTTTTGGCCTGGGTGGGGGTGGGGTGCCACTGAATAATCTGCTCTCTGATTAGCACCTCAGCTGGAAAGGAATGGTAGAAAGAGATGGGATGGCAGGATGACTGGAAGAGAGAGGACAAGGTTGTGGAAAGAGAAGGATGGCTGAGAGAGAGAAGGAGGGTAGCAGAAAGAGCGACAGAGAGAATGGATGGTGCCGTCCAATGGAAGGTGGTGGCTTCCATGTCGGTGTAGCGGTGAATCCGCTCTGAGTTTCAGTCAAACCACTAAAGGAGCTATCCAAGGTCACACCTTGGATAGCTCCTTTAGAGTTCTGACTGGTTCTGACAGAAACCCGGAGTGGATTCACCACTCCACTGACATCAGAGCCATCAGGCGCTGCCCACTTTTGGCTCTGGCCCTGCTCACTGCTGGCTTTGTGCCCACCCACCCCTGGCAAGCGGTCCGGAATATGTTACTCTTTAGGGAACATGGTCCTCGACAGGAAAAGAAAGTTCCCCAGCTCTGCCCAAAGCCTTCAAACAACACTCCTTCCTTGGCCAGTCCCCCCCCCCAGTACACTTTTTACAGCCACATTTTCTTTACACCAAAATCTATATTTATGCCATTCCTTTTGTAATCATGTTTACCCAAACGACTAAACTCAATAGTTATGTAAACAAAAGTGCGCCTATTAATTCTGAGTGTGGGAAAGCAAGGAAATGCAAATGTCTTGAAGGAAAAGGTGCTAAAACGCAGGCCCTGGCCTCAGTCCAACGTCTGCCCTAAGACCGCCGAGTGAGGGGACAACGGAGGCAGGACATGAAGGGGCCACTCTTTGGCTCAGGTCCCGGCCTCTCGGTTGTGACGCTTGTTCTCTCCAAGAGAAACACAACCTTGAAGGGTGCAAGAAAAGAATGAGCCAAGCACCGCCAGCCGGAAAAGCAGCAGCTGTGGAGGGGAATTCCTGGGGGTGCAAGAATGGCTCGTCTAAAGGCAAAGATGAGAGCAGAAATCAATTATAGCCAACGAGACAGAGCTGGTACCTGCCACTGAGGAAAGAAAATGGAAAAGAAAGGTCAGAACCTTCAACGGTAGTTAAGAGTGTCATCTTCAGCCAGCAGAATATACAGCAGGACTAAAAAAAAGAGAGGATATTTATTTATTTATTTATTTACAAAAACTTATGGAATGTTGAAAGAAACCTTTCAGCAGTGGGGAAGAACTGCTTTTATTAAAGGGGGATTGTGATGCACAGAGAGATGAAAATACAGGATTTTATTGTTTGTTTGGTGTTTGCCAGAAGCGCTGGAAGCTCTGGAGGGATCATATTTATCAGCTCTTGATTTGTATGTCATCCATCAGAGCCCCTCTGAGGGCAAGCATGTAAAAGATGAAGCACAATGTTTAAGAGGAAAAAGAAGGGGGACTGATCTGCGTGGAGATCAACAACGCGCGCACACGGTCGGTCAAATGACATCTTTTCTTTGTGGCATAGCGCTTGTAGGCATGGGGGTGGGCTGAGAGCTTCATTTTCGGTGTGAATTAGTCCTTACCGAGAGGTGGTTTGTGTTTTCTGGATTCATGCAGAGATGAGCTTTAACAAGGGTGGCCGTTGAGGCATCGCCAAACCGAGAAAACACACTGCCACAAAAGAGGACACATCTTTGCCTAAAATTTGCATATGGAAATGTATATGGATAATTTCAAATTTAGAAATAATTCCTATATTTTCAAGAAAAATGTGTGACCAGATGGCCTGTGTGCCTACCTCTTCGAACTGCTGTCCATGTGCGAGCTCTTAATAGCCCCTTTAGGGCCCCTGCTCTCCTTTCTTTGGGTTTTTGATCTTTAAACTGGACAGAACACTCCCTGAGATGGAGGACACCAGTGGAGGCAGGTGGCTCTGAAGTTAATGGGGCAGTGAATCCGCTCTGGGCTTCAGTTAGCACTCTAAAGGAGCTCTCCAAGGTGCTGAACCTATTTGACGGTTTAAGGTTTAGCACCTTGGATAGCTCCTTTGGAGTTGGGGCTGCTTCCGACTGAAGCCTAGAGCAGATTCCCTGCCCCACTGACATTGAAGCGATCAGCCTCCACTGGAGGACACCTTTAATTGGAGGTCTGGCAGCTCTTCAGATAGAGGAGCGTACCCTGTAAAAGTTGATACATGGTCTACCTAGTTTTAACTAGCGATGGGCAAACTTCTCCAAATGAATTCATTATTTACCCAGCAAGTAACAAATGTGTCCATGTGAGCTTGGACTAGCATTCTCCTTCAGTGTATACAAAGTTTGGCACATGTGCAGCATCAATGTACATCTTGGGAGCTGTTGCTTGGAGTCACAAAGTGCAGCATGGCATCATGCATCAACATGTTATGCCCCCTTTCTGGCTGATTGCTTTCATGTGGCCTTACCTGCATGTACATATTTCGTTAAATCCTTTCCTGCTGCATTTCTCAGATTGTCAGGCATTTTTCATTCCATGATCCACTGATTGATGTGAGCAGATTTTGTTTAGGAATGTACAAGAATTTTCTTCCACTTATTCCCCCCCCCCCCAAAAAAAAAGTAAAAACCGGTCTGCAAATTTATTTTATTATTTATTGCATTTTATACCACCCAATAGACAAAGCTCCCTGGGGTGGTTCACAAAAATTAAAACCATTCAGTATAAAACAAACAGTATAAAAACAAGATATATAAAAGCACAACCAGGATAAAATCAGCAGCAGTGCAGAAATACAAATTTAAAATCACTGGAGTCTGCATGACTTGGAAAAAGCTGGTCTGCTTTGGAATCTGCGGGTCCGGTTAATTGAAATCTGAACTCATTTGAATCCATCGAACATTCCTCCAACATCCCTACCAGCATGATGATGTCATGTAATGTTTACTTGCCAATACCAATCGCCGGTATGAAGATGGACCCCACGGTCCTCCTTCTCACAGAACCAGAGTTGTAGTGCCAGTGGTGGCACCAATGAGGGAAGCAGTGAGGAAGATTGCATCAAAGTAGGTTTGGGGTTTAGGTGGTAGGATGACTGAAAACGGCGCGGGGGGGATCTGTATACTATTTTACTGCTCTGAAACTCTAATCAATTCCAAATAAACAGTGAATTTGTTACACATAACTTGAGCCTTATGAACAGATGGATTTCAACCAACGAGCCAACTAATTACAAAATTCAGCAGTATTGGTAGTTTTAACACTCACACATATTTAAAAATGGTACATAAGGCGAACACAAAATCAGGGTGCTGGAATCCTCATTTCATAAACAGACCTCTAAGATTGATTTTGTCCAAGGGAAAAAGAGAGGACAGTGAACCTAAGAACACAAAAAAGTCATGCTGGATCAGGCCAAAGTCCCATCTAGTCTGGAATTCTGTCCACACACAATTCTGCCCACCTGATGTCCTGCAGGTGGGATAGTGTTTTGATCAACTTCCCAGAGATCGAAAAGAGTGTCACGACAAATTCTCTTAACTTGGAGCCAACAGTGATGAACATCCTGGTTTTGTATTATGTCGCTGGGTAGCTTTAATGGAGGGAGTCGTGGAGGTCTGAATGTTCATTAAAAGAGCAGGGCTTTGCATTTTTTTGCCAAGTTTGAATCATGCACAACTATATGGCTTTGTACTTTGGAGTACTGATCAACAACAAGAAGAAATATTGTCCCCCTCAAGCAACCCAACAGCCCTATAATTAAATTACATCAATTAAGGTATAAACACACTATCCGGTGATGAAAGCATCCATCTCATCAACGTCCATGGAATCAATAGGCTTGTATCATGTGCTCCTCTGGCCAATTTATTTTCCTGACACATGGATCAATACAGCAATTTTAATGGCATTAATTATTAGATACATTTTATCAGCCCTTAAAAAAAACTTCTGCAGATGTTCATCGTGTTCCCAAACTCTCTGTGTTCAGATTTTTATTGCTGTAGAAAAATTGGATGTTAAAACAAGAAGAAAGTGGAGGCACTGCTGTACGTTAAATACTACCCCTACCCCAAAATATGTTAAGATGTGGGAATTACACCAAAATTTCACTATGGAAGCCACTTACGCATTGCCAGTAAAGGGACATGCATCATTAAAAAAGACTAAAGTGTAAAGTGATTTCATGAAATGTGCATGTTAATTTACGTGCTAATTTACGTGCTAATTTACGTTTACAGACGAACATTTAGAAATTATTACTATAATTTAAACAGTAACCAGCTTGCTGTGCTGTCCAGTTGCTGTATGTTAATGGGCAACTTCTAGGTTCTTACTCTCCTTCCTTGTTTTTTTTTTTTTTAATTTAAACCAGCTTTGGACTGGACACTGCATAGCTCTTCAAACAGTGGACACCTTCAAATGGAGAATTGTCCTTTGTAAAGTAGGACCCATGGCCACCTAAGGTGTCAGAGATTTAACAGCAGCTCCAAGTGGGCAAAATTTGGATTGGGCTTGACCTTGGGATGGGAAGATTTTGTTGCTGTTGTTGTTGTTGTTGTTGTTGTTGTTGTTGTTGTTGTTTTATCTTTTCCCCCTACACAGCATTTCCCCCAACAAATCATATTCTATCACTAAAGCTGCTATTAGATGCAGAGGAGCAAAAGAAGAGGCACAGTCATCGACCTCATCCTAGCACCTTGTCTTATTTGTCCAAGAACAGATTCAAGGCAGCTAGGAGTAAATGGATCCTGATGGTAACACACTAGCTACTTGTTGTAATTGAAGTTCATGATCTACCATGCCCCCTGCTCTACTGTAATTTGATCAATAGGGCTTGCCCTTATGTGAGTAGATTAACTCCAGATCACTGCAAACGCCCTCCTGACCTCTAAGTCACCACCCTAGTCAAACAATCCAGGAGATAACCTACAAATCAGGCAATTTTAACTCATGGTCAAAAATACCACCTCAATGCTGAGGAAGCCTCGCCTCAAGGTAAATCAGGAGGTTCCCGTTAAAGCACCACCTAGGTAACCATGATGGTCTCTCTAGTTCTGGGAACCTCTACTTGTTTGTCCCATGGAAGTCTTATCTTTCGCCATGCTTAATTACCCAGCCCAAACTCAATCAAGAAGCCAGGAACCTCTGCAAGGTTCCTACTCATCCTCCAGAGCCAAGCTATTGAATCCTTTGTTTTGCCCTACCAAGGTATGCCCTCAGTTGTAGCCTCCTTTGTTCTCCAACCCTGACCAGTATAACTCCCTACTATAGTCCCCCTTGAAGAGATTTCTTAGAGAAGACCGCCCAGCCTATGAGGGACTGAAAGAACTGGGCATGTTTAGCCTGGAGAAGAGAAGATTTAGGGGAGACATGAGAGCACTCTTCAAATACTTGAAAGGTTGTCACGCAGAGGAGGGCCAGGATCTCTTCTCAATCATCCAAGAGTGCAGGACATGGACTAATCGGCTCAAGTTACAGGAAGCTAGATTCTGGCTGGACATCAGGAAAAACTTCCTGACTGTTAGAGAAGTACAACAATGGAACCAATTACCTAGGGTGTTTGTGGGCTCTCCCACACAAGAGGCCTTCAAGAGGCAGCTGGACAGTCATCTGCCAGGGTATGCTTTAAGGTGGATTCCTGCACTGAGCAGGAGGTTGGACTCAACATCCTTATAGGCCCCTTTCAACTCTTCTATTCCATGATTCTATGAATGCTCTCATCTGAATTGACTCTTAAGATTCTCCCAGGATTTGCTTGGCATCCTGGCCATTCTCCATGAGTTGCTCCTTGCACACTCTGAAGCCAAACCCATGTTTCCAGGACCAGAGCTTTTCTTCTGGTTTGTGCTGCCCCAATAGAACCTCACCTCCATCAAGTACCCATCATTGCATTTAGGTGGTGTCTGTTTCAGTGGTGCTGCCCAACCACACTGGGAGCTTGGCTAACTGTCTAGGAGTGTTAGAGGACAGACCATTGTGGGTTTACCCTCTTGGACCTACGGGGCAATGCCATGCCTCACAGTGGGAGTAAGCAGTGTGGCTGTTAAGGAAGGTTGGCTTTAAGCTCAGTGGTTTGTCCTCCCTGCAGTCAAGCAAAGAGACAAAGGTATTGTTCCCAGTATTTCGGAGTTGGTTGAATACACATGTGTGGATGCAAATTTGCATACACATGTCAAATATGTCACATGGTAACAGAATCTACTTTGTACCTGTTCTTTCCTTCCTCCATGGTTAATTTAGCAGCTTTGGGGAGAGGGGATTTAATGAAGGGCAACAAATTATGAAGAAGTGTTGTTTTAGGAGGTCATGGATGAAACTTGACAGCGGGTCTTCTCTGTAGTGACACCCACTATCTGGAAAGCCATCCCTCGTGCGGTTCGGAAGGTGGGAAATATAACATTCTTTAAATGCCTCCTAAAAACATATCTTTTCACACAGGCTTTCCCTGGGCTGTAACTTATTTTGGTTTTATATGTCATTTTTAACTTTACAAGTTTTAAATTTATTCTGATTTTATTTTATGGTTTTAATTGTGAACTGCTCAGAGAGCCTCAGCTATTTGGCAGTATAAAATTGTAATAAATAAACAAACTGTGGGTGTTTGCAGTCAACAGAGAAAGTGGTCAATTCTCTTCTGCAAAGGAAGTGCCTCATCCATGAATTCTCTACACTCTGAATAGTATTTATTATTTATTTAAAACATTTTTGGCACCTTTCAGGGCAGAATCTTTCCCAAGTCAGCTTACAGCAATAAAATACAAAAAACAGTTAAACTATTAAAAGCAATAAAAACATAAACACAATAAAATAGCAATAAAAACAATAAAAGCTGACAATGAACCAGCAACGACGACAGTAACAGCAGCAACAACAGTAGTCCGATCAAGAGAAGGCCACAGTAAAATAATACATTTTCAACACCTTCTTTAAAGACTGCACTGACAGCGCATGGTGGACCTCTGATGGAAGCTTGTTCCAAAGGTGTCGGGGCCACTGCAGAGAAGGCCCTCTTATGTGTGATCACCCACCTAATTGTTCTCATGGATGGGCAAATGAGAAGGGCCTCTCTTTCTGATCTTAAAGTGCGGGCAGGATGATATGAGTGACGGTGGTACTTCATGAAACTTGGTCCCAAACAGTTTAAGGCTGTAAAGGTCAAAACCAGCACTTTGGAATGGGCTTGGAAACACACTGGCAATCAGAGCAGCTGGTGCTATATAGGCTTCTTTTGTTACTGTGCCAGTAATCTATATCGAAGTATGCTAAGAGATTTGCTGGTGCTTTAGGCCCTATAGCAGTGATAGGCAATCCAGTGTTTTGGACTACAAGTCCCCTAACCTTTGACTATTGACCATATTGCTGGGGCTTATGGGAGTTGTAGTACAAAACATCCAGAGGGCACCAGGTTGCCCACCTCTGCCCTATAGCAATGATCCTTGACTGCCTTCCTGCCTGTCAATAGAGCCTGGGCAGTCCAAAGAGCTGCTGGCAGTGATTGGCTCCATCACGTGGCTGTAACAGAGAGAAGATGTGGGAGTTAGGTCCAATGGTGTATCAGGGTTTGGAGGGCCCTTGGCAAGACACCCTCAACAGACCCCCTTCCTTCAGTGAGCTGCTATCATTTGCCAGGCAGGGAGCAAAAAAGCAGTGGTATCTACTGCTCCTCTTTCGCACCACCACTGTTGTCTGGACCAACAAGAGAAGAGTGATAAAGCAAGTTACAATGGTGAAGAGGAGCAGGTCCAGAGGGCTGTAGTCTGGCGACCCCCTGCTGGAGTTAGAATCCTCAGCAGGTGCCCAACCTTGCCGGCCCACGACACCAGCCCTGGTTAGATCCTATTGGCTGAGGGAGGTTAGGGGAGTGCAGTCAGAAGGCCCCCCCAGAAAGGATCTGGAACAGATTTAGGGATTTGGAAAAACAAGGTGAGAAAAGGGAATGCTGAAGACCAGTGAATGCAAAAGGAAAGGGCAAGAAGAGAAAGGAAGAGTTGGAAAATAAAAGAAAGTCTGCCTGTTTAGGTGCTGCAGAGCTGGGGAAGGCTGAAAAGCACATATTGATTGCAACCAACCAGCCAAACCTTTAAATAGCATTAAAGGACATGGTAATTTGAGTTTGCAGAGCTAATTCTGAACTGCTGCCGCATAAGAATAGAATCCCAGAATAAGCAAAGAACTCCATAGCTGGTTGTAGCTGACGCTGATTCATTTTTGATGACTTGAGAATAAATGCATTCTTGCCTAAAAGGCAAGTCTCATTATACCTATAAAAGGGCATTTCCCCCACTTTTAGCCAGTATATCCAGAAACTACTGTATTTGATCACTAGATCATAGCAGGGGGCCTGGGGGAGCAATCAATGATCTTGCTGCTAATTTATGGATTCGTTTATTTCTGCCTGGGGCTGATTCTTGCTGATGTCTTCAAAAGTTGTAATGTATTTTCATCATTCCGGCAAGCTGCTCAGTTTGAAGAGACTTAAATCCCGTAAGATCGATCGTGGCAGAGCATCAACTCTTTCCCCAATAGCTCTCTTACAGCTTGTTGTCATTCGTCAATCACTCTTCTGCAGGGAAATGTCTTAAATGGAGAAAAATTATAAAAGTGTTTGCTTTTCACTATGCATGCATCTCATTCTTTGTGAGCCAGAGGGGGAATATAACACACACACACACACACAAAACAAAACAAAATCTAACTAAAGAAGACTTTCTACTACAATCACTCATGGAGTTTCTTGGGGTCGGAGGCCGGCAGGCTGAAGGCACGGTGCTGAGCTATAATCCAACAGGCAGGCAGTGTTGGAACTGAGTAAAAGCAGTTCATATGGAGGAGTAAAGCAGGCACTGAATCAGGGAGAGACAATGGCTCAGGGGTAGAGCACATGCTTTGTATGCAGAAGGCGCCAGGTTCAATTCCCGGTATCCCCACTTTAAAAAGAAATGGGTAGAGCAAGTGATGGAGAAGAACTATTGCTGTCTGTTAGCTTGTAGAGTAGGGCTGGCCCTACCATGATAGAGGGTGAGTCATTTGCCTCAGGTGGCAGGTGCTGGGAGGTGTCAGCAAGATGTTGAACAAGAATGTTGGGAGCAATGAGGTCTGCTCCGCACTCACTAGGCTAGCCTGCTGGCTTCAAGGGGGGTGGAGACTGTTGTCCCCCATGCCAGTGTTGAAGAAAAATTCAACTGTCAGTCCAGTCTGCTTTTGTACGTGCAATGGGTTGGGGTCTCATCTTCTCTTGCCTCAGGCAGCAAAATATATTGGAAAGCCTCTGCCGACTGTAGATCACAACACCTTCCAGGCATCAGCGTTCCCCTTCCTAGGGGGCACATCCCTCCCCCTCGTATTGTTAAAGCCCTTTCTAAAAACCCTGCTTTCAAGGACCGAGGAGGCTGGCATTCTCACTTTTCTGACTGCATGACAGAAAATGACACATTGACATGGTTCACATGATGGCAAAGTGGTTGAAAAACCATAGTGGTTTTTCTGCTGGTCACACGCTGGTGAACAAGGTGGCTGCAATGGTGAAGAGCAGGAGCAAGTCCTGGGGGAGGGGGGTTCTTTCTAGTAGGCTTCTAGAAGACTGAGGGGAGGCATGATAGACCTCTTCAAGTGCTTGAAAGGTTGTCACACAGAGGAGGACCAGGATCTCTTCTCAATCATGCCAGAGTGCAGGACACAGAATAATGGGCTCAAGTTACAGGAAGCCAGTTTCCGGCTAGACATCCGGGAAAACTTCCTGTTAGAGCAGTACAACAATGGAACCAATGACCTAGGGAGGTCGTGGGGTCTCCCACAGTCGAGGCATTCAAGAGGCAGCTAGACAGCTATCTGTCAGGGATGCTTTAAGGTGGATTCCTGCATTGAGCAGGAGGTTGGACTCGATGGCCTTGTAGGCCCCTCCCAACTCTACTATTCTATAAGAGTCATGGTGTATCAGACCATGGGTCTATTTAATCCAGCACTCTGTTCACACAGCTGTTAACCAGGAACCCACGAGCAGGACATGGGTGCAACAGCACCCTCCCACCCATGTTTTCTAGCAACTGGTGTATATAGGTTTATTGCCTCAGATACTGGAGCAATAAGGGCAGCCAATACTTTAAATTGGTCTAAGGAGATTATCAACATCAGCAGCACCACCAAGCACAATAGACAGGTGAAATTTTGGGAATAGCTATGAAGAAAAAGCCGTTGAGTCAAACAATAATTTTAAAAATCAGGGCATGCTTGCATTTAGAAATTTACTGAAATGGTGCAGTAAAACACACACACACACACTTTAAGCTTTATGGTCTGATGCTACAAAAGCAATGGGAGAACTTTTTTGAAATGGATATACATATATTTCTTTTGCTGCTGTTTGAGGCTTAAAAACTTTTTATCAGATCAGTATTATTTCAACAGTAGTTTTTGGTTTGCACTGAACTAATAAAACAGAAAGTGTTCTATATATAATTTATTAGAGAATATTGACTCTGTATTCGTACATGATTAATGTTTAGGAATGCCTGTTATCTATACTTTTGTGTGTTGACAGTTTATTTAGCACTCATAGCCCAACGTTGGTTGTTAGCTGCCTTCAGAGTCCCTTTGTATGTAAGTTAACAAACAATATGCATGGTTTGGAGAAACTGAATAGAGAAAAGTTTTTCTCCCATAATACAAGAACTAGCAGTCAACCAATAGAGCTAAGTGGTGGAAGTTTTGGGACAGACGAAAGGAAGTACTACTTCACACAGCACGTAGTTAAATTATGGAATTTGCTACCACACCGGGTACATCAGCTAGTTAAACATAAAATGGAATGTATGTATGAGCCATTCGTCGTGAGGATATTGACAAGACATGCACATAAGTTTAGCTATAAAGTAAGGTCTTAAAGGCTATGAAATTAGAAAAGCACAAAGCTTCAAGTTATTCTGCTTTAAAGTGAGTGAAATGACTTTGAATTCCTGCCTTCTACAGCTGGGGGTTATCTTAATCCATCCAGCGAGTCCTCTTATGGCCAGCTTAACCATGTAACCACCATAGTTTAAGGCAGGGGCAGGTAGACATCAGGCTTGCAGAATCTACTTTGCTTTTGTGTGTGTTCGTTTTGTACTACAAACCAGAGATCCACCAACCAAAGCCAGATGTAAAAATGTGGCTCCAAAGGGAGCCACATTTTTGGTAAGAATTAAGACTTCTCAGAACATGCCCAGACCAAAAACATTGTTTTTGGTTTTAACAGTCCTTTCTCCTCCCATTGTACAGACAAGTGGAATAGCTGGTGAATATTCAGAGACGGTATGATGTAGTGATTAGTATGTTGGATTAGCATTGGGGAGACTCAGGTTCAAATCCCCACTTAACCATGAATCTTATTGGATGACCTTGAGCCAATCACTAACTCTGAGCCTAACTTACCTTAGATAAGCCATGCATTCTTCCTTGAGCTCCTTTGCAGGAAAGTCGGGACATAAATGTCAATAAATAAATAAATTCTGAGTGCCATCTTTCTCCAAAACTGTAATTTGACCACCATCCACTATTGACGATGGAAGAAGTGTCTAGAAAACATTTAGTTTGTCTTTTGTCTAGGAAGAATAATGATGAATTGTTGAGATGCAAATAGGAACAGGACGGCACATTTTTGTTCTTTCAGCTGGCAGGTCTCCGGCCTTTGTAATGTTTGCTTTTATCCTCTCCCCCACCCCCTTTCCTTTCGGTCCCATGTTCTGTGCTCACAGAAGTGTAACGAGCAGCAGCTTGATTCAGAGAGACAGCAGCTGTTCGTGTTCATGGTGTGGATCATCAAATCTAATAGGGCTTGTTAAAAATGCGACAGACCAGGGAGAAGCTCACCGGCTCACTCCAATCAATAGGGTGTCAAGGCTGGCCTGTGAAATGCCACCTTAGGATGGTGTTAACTCTTGCCTCCCTGTTGCCAGATATTCCTACCTTAGAGGACTTCAAAGAGCTTGCAGAAAAATAGAGTTTTTGTAGAGATGTACCATGTCACTGGCCTTGCTGTTCTCCTGCTTTGATTTCAAAGTTCAAAACCTCTGATTAATCTACTTAAGCCCTCTGCCTGCCAGGAGATCACTGAGCCATAAGTTGCATGGATCAATAAGTTAGACTAGCAAACTTATGATTCAGTCATTATAATGGTTTCTGACCTTGTTAACACTAGGGATGTATGAGAAATTTGTCCTCGTTCATTTTTGACCAGAACTTACCCAGTTCATACCTCCCAGACACAGACCTGAACTACACTCAAGGTCCGTACATTTCCTAGCTGGTGATGCTATTCATGGACACACACCCTGAAAAAGTGTGTGGAAAATGTGCACATTTCCAAGATGCACACAACTGATGCATACATTTGAAAAAATGCATATGAAAACACACACAATGTTTTCTGCAGAAAAAACAATTTGCTATATAAACAGAAGTCTGGATGAGCTTCAAGGTTGAATTTGAAGAACCTTGATAAACTTGCTAATTCGTACATCCCTTCTGAATGCAGACCCTAACCTTTGGTAGAGGGGGGTTTATTTGAGGTTGTCAAAATTCAAGTTATGCACCCAAGAAACTTGTTGAGCAATCGCTTTCCTTTGAAAAGCATGCCCAGACAATTCTAAAAACATGGCACATGATTTTTTTGTCGGACAGAGTTGAATGCTTCTTTGGCAAGGAACAAAGCAGGAAGAGGAGTGTCATACAGAGAAATGGGTGTTGTGGCTATATGCGCAGAGCACATGAGTGGCCTTGAGACTGTACTCAACACAGCACTATGCCGACAGTGTTCATGTTAGGCTGAACAGGAGGGGGATAAGCACTCTTTGTGGCCTGCCCTTAGGAGGACCCTGCACCTGGCTCATGTTAGGGTCCCCCTGTGTTGTGGAAATTCGACACCTGGTCCTCTGATACATTAGCACTATGGCCCAGAGTTCCCATTAAGAACTTTGGTGCACCAACTATGCCTGTTCCTCAATAGGGATAACCTAGCCGCTGTGGTTCTTGCACTGGTAACATCACAGCTAGTTTACTACATTGCACTCTACATTTGTTTAAGAAGGTTTCCTCTGGCTTGGGGAGGCCAGCTTATGACATATCCTCAAGCCTCCCCAACCTTCTTCCCTTAGGGTGATCATATAAAAAGGGAGACAGGGCTCCTGTATCTTTAACAGTTGTATAGAAAAGGGAATTTCAGCAGGTGTCATTTATATGCATACAGCACCTGTTGAAATTCCCTCCTTATCACAACAATTAAAGCTGCATGAGCCGTGCCTTATTTTGTATCTGTTCACTCTAGTATAGATCCTGCAGCTTTGTGAACTGCCCAGGGAGCTTCAGCTATTGGGTGATATAAAAATGCAATAAATAAATAAATAAATTGTTGTGATGAAGAGGGGAATTTCACCAGGTGCTGCATGCATACAAATGACACCTGCTGAAATCCCCTTTTCTATGCAACTGTTAAAGATACAGGATCCCTGCCCCCCTTTTCATATGGTCATCCTACCTTCCCTCCAAAGCTGCCGAGCTCCAGCTAGATGGGCGAAAAATACCATCTAGCCAAAGTGCAGAGTGGGGAGAGCATGGAACGAAGATCACCTCTGCCGCTCCTTCTGCTCTGCATTGGGTGGCTGTGCCCCTCAAAGTTCGGAGGCTTATCACCATCCCAATTGGACTGTGTCCCAAGTGTTGCTTTGTAGAACACAAAAAGAAGGTGCAGAGGGGGAGGGTTGTTTCAGCTGAAGCATATAAACATTTCTAGGTAAGAGCAAATTATCCTCACCCAATTAGGAACAGCATTGCTATTTTTGAATGTTAACGCAATAACACTGAAATGCGAATGACTTTTGATTGCTACTGCATATATTTATCACAGTGATCCTAATGCCAAGCTGAAACGAAACTTCAAATTGATAGTTGCGTTAGAATTAAGTATGATTTCCTCATTCACGGAGTCCTGAATCACAATTTAAAATGACACTCAACATGTAAATGGAAGATTTATTTGTTTTTTGCCATTCTTCCACACCATTAAAAGCCGTTTGTTTGTTTCATTTTGAGTACTGTAATGATTTTTATTTGGTTGCTTTTGCTGAGTTTTTTCCTCCATTGTAGCCAAGATCTACCACTGGGGTTGAAATAAAATTCATTTCTCTTCAATTAAATCTTTCCATCCTTCACTAGCAAAACAAATTTAAGGAACTAAGCAACGTGTCAGCGATGGCATCAATCCAAAGAAGCCTGTTCCTGTGTAACGTTGATATCATGGTCCAACGTAGACATCATTTGACAACTCACCCTGAAGCCAAGATTTCACTCAATTGTCAAGAAAATAGTAACCGAAAGATGCTTCTACTCTGGTCTCACCACATCATGTCGAAATTCCCACCCAAAACAGACTCCCCATGCCTCACATACATTTTGGATTATTTTTGTATTGTGCTGTGAGAATAAAGCTTGAAACTTACAAACTTGGCAGGTATGTTTTCAGAAACGTTCAGAGTTTGGACACTAACAAGCCTCTGACAGGTAACTGTAAACTCATTGGCAAAGAGAGTACTAGAGAACATAAGAGCAACCCAGTATCCAGTTTCCAATGGTGGGTGGCCTGCCTCTGGAAGCTTGCAAACAGGGCATGGAGTCAACATCCCTTTCTCTGTTGCAGGGGTGGGCAGCTCGTGTTCCCCCCACAGATGCTATGGCCTACAACTCCCATTATCCTTCACCAATAGTTATGCTGGTTAGAGCTGATGGAATTATATGCCAAAATATCAGGAGGACCACAAGTGCCCCTTCCCCACTATCCCTCTTTTACTTTTATTTATGTTTTATACCTCCTGTAAGCAGTTTCCAGTATAAAAAATATTACAAAACCTTACAGAGTAAAAATGTAGATTACAGATTTACTTCTGAGTAAACATGGTTGTCATGAGGTTTTAAATCCCAACTTTCACCCGTCAATCTACTAGGAAACCTCCTTGTTTCATCGAAGTCGGTTTCAACCCCCTTGATTTTCTGGTCAGTTTAACAACCAGGCTAGAAGATAGCAGAATCTGGTTACAACTGCACATGCCTCCACATTTGAAGGGGCTTTTTTGAGTCATTATTTCCAAATGCTGTTTCTTCAGAGGGAGAAAGAAAGGCTGCAGTGAAATTGATACGATCTGTATCAGTTTTGCTTCCCTCTCTAGAAATAAAAACAGGCGATGCTTCAACTGGAAATGCGCAGCAAATGATAGATAGCGAAAGGAGAGTCATCTTCAACACATAATTCACCTTCCCCAAGGACAATTCTTCCCACCCTGCCTCAAGTGTACATACTCTTATACACACCTGCTGAAAAATAATGCACTGCTGTTCTTTAATGGGTTTTTTGCAGTTAGAAAAAAAAAGGACACAGCAGTGGAAAACCTGGGTTGAATACAAATAGATCACAATGCTGTCTGGACCCTTTCTAAAATTCTGTGAATGAGGCAGGGTGATTACACAACAAAAGCTTCGTCTGGAAGCACCTGAGAGCAAAATGTGTGTTTTTGGCTTTTGCATATGTGGGATAAATGGACTCACACTTGATTGGAGAGCAAGGATAGGGGTATTTATTCCAAAGTTTCAGAATTTCAAATAAAAACTTTAAAACAAATTATTACAGTGAAGCCATATCTGATTTCATTTTGCAAAAAAGGTGTATCATTATTAATATGCAAAATTATGTGCTTATTCATACAATCCTTTTTTTTTTTTTGGTCAATTACCTACAACAAGGCTAACTAGTATAATAAAGTCCCTTTATCCCAATTACACAAAGGTCCTGTATTTCTATACAGCAATAATACACTTTACAACAATTTCAGCTTTAAAAAGTCATCAAAAGTTTAGGTTCTATTTAGAAAGTATCAGAAGATCTGAAAGTTCAGAAATCCTTATAGCATCTAAAGTAAGCTAATTAACCAAACTGATAATGAGCCTTCCATTGGAAAGACCATGGTTTCAGACATTGATACAGTAATATTTATTGGCATTCAACTGGCAATACATATTACTGTATGAATAGGTGGCTATACTAGACTTACAACATACCAAAGAGGGCAGGGCTCCTGCAACTTTTAACTGTTGTGATAAAGAGGAGATTTCACCAGGTGCTGCATGCATACAAATGACACCTGCTGAAATTCCCTTTTCTACACAACTGCTAAGGGTACAGGAGCCCTGTCCTCCTTTCCATATGGCTGTCCTAATTCAACCCACCACTTGCACAACAGACATTGAATGCTTCTTGTAGTAGGCCCCGAAAGTAACAGAAATGCTCTTTTCTGGATCAAGACAGGTTGGCAGAGTTGTCTTATGAGAGCTTTGCTGACCTGCCCTGTTCTATAAGCAAGCATTTCCATTAGTTTCTGATTGCTCCGGAAGCACTAAATCTATGTTGCGCAAGCAGTGGGCCTAGCTTGCAGAACAGAATTGGTGCAACAGAATTAGTGGGGGCACAGTGTCCCATTGGATACTGCCCTAAGTAATAACAAAGACAAAAATAGCTTTGGAATAAGAGAGGGATTTATTTATTTTTATCTTCAATTGTTGAGCAGATGTAATACCAGTGCTTCATCTTCTGCAAGCGAAAGGCCAGTATCTAATGGTGCAAATGAGTCCTCTTGAATAAGTTTCATCTTCTTTCTTTTTGGTGCGCTTTCCACCGCTGATGGGCTTCTGCCAAAATGTTGTTTTTCCATCCCAAGCTCACTGTAGAAATAAATCAATTACTTTTAAAAAACAAAACAAAACATGGATTTAAGCCAATAAAGCATCATGCAAGCAAATTCAGTTTGAACAAGGCAGATTTATGCACAAGTAAAAGAGAAATAAAGTGGTGGTTCTGAAAAGGAAAACCATGGATGGAAGAACTAAAAATCTAAATTAGAAAAATGCTTTCATGCACTGGTGGTAAGGTTAAATCTGCAGGAGCCCTGCCCTCTTTTGTATCTGGTCAAACTAGGTAGGGCTCCTGCAGCTTTAACTGTTGCGATGCAGAGGGAATTTTACCAGGTGCTGCATGCATACAAATGACACCTGCTATATACAACTGCTAAAGATACAGGCGCCCCGTCTCCCTTTTCATATGGTCACCCTAACTAATAAGTCCCATTGCTTTCAATTAGACTTGGCTACAACTAAGTGAGCTTTGGTTACTGGGTGGTATAGAAATGTTATAAATAAACAAACAAAAAAACCAATTTGATCTAGATTAGAGCCTGACAGTGCAATCCTAGTCACGCTTACTTGGGTGTAAGTTCCACTGAGTTCATTGGGACTTCCTACCAAGTAAGTGTGTATACAATTACAGTCTAAGGGGGAAATCCTATGCATGTTTGGACAGAAAAAGTCCTACAACTTCCAGTGTGCCCCAACTAGCTATTCTGTCTGGGGCATGTTGGGAGTTGCAGTATTTTTTTCTATCTAAACATGCACAGGATTGCACCTTAAATGTAATTAGTGGTCTGAGGGTTAAATATTTGACATTTAAACTTAGAGAGAGGTTGGAAAAACGCATAAGGAACCCCGCTAACTGTCTGGGCTGTTATGGTTTTTCTTACACTAATTACTTCCTGATAATTCCATAAATCTGCCCCTCTTTTCTATTAACTTCCTTGAATTGTTCTTAAGTCTTTCAAAAATCGAGGAAAGGGGTTTTTTTTAGGGGGTTTTTTACATAGCATAATTAAAACACTCCCCCCCCCAAAAAAAGAGGCTGTTGAAATAGAAAGATTGAAGCCTGTGTGACAGTTACTGCAGAGGAAACCTCGTTAAAACAAATCTTTTATCCATTTTTGAGGGATGTGTCAATCCATTTCCTATATACAAATAGTTGGTGGGCTTGTTGCACCTAATAGGCAGTATAAATAGTGCACAACAGCTATAAAGCCTGTTCAGATAATTGTTTTCCAATAATTTGGCAATTCTAATGCCTGCCAAGATGTGTCAACAGAGAAGATGAATCTGTACATTGGGATATTTTAATATACCAAGGAAATGGTCCTGTATTAGGACTGATTTTCTTTTGTAAGAATTCATTAAACTCAGGGGGAAATAGTATATCAGATGGTAGACAGCTGGTCAAATTTGCTCCAGATTTTAGGAGGGCAACTACCCGCTACCAGATGGCTAATTTTTCAAAATCCTTTGGTTGCAAAATCATCCTGGGCATCTTTCAAGCTGAGCTGAAATCCGCCCACATGTGTGAAAGAAAGTACAGGTGATTTTTAACTCTCTCTTTTTTTTTTAAGAGAAGCCACATATAAAAAAGACTCATAGCTTGCCTAACAAGAACAACATTTGAAATTATTTAGGTCAGCTTTGTTTATAATCATAGGAATAACAGAATGCCTACTATTATGAAAAAAGCATAGCTTTACAAGTAATAATATGAATAATATGACATATTAAAATGTGAATTTGCTAACTTATATCAGCATCCTCCCAAAAAATGAGAAAGAAAATATTTTCAATTGCCTTGTCTCTGTCAAGTTTGATAAAATTAGACCGGCCTGTTTTGCAGTGAGATTGCAGGTGCACAATCCATATGTTCTGCCTACCTGTGCTGCTTTTGTCAACAAGACGGCATTCTAACTATCATCATGTACCTGTCTATTAAACTGAAGAAAGAAACAGAATATACAATAATTGGAGAAAAATCCAGGTGAGAGTCCATCTTTACTGGGGACAAGTGGCAAACTGAGTAGAAGAGCGTTATTAATACATCACTAATGTATCACTACATTAATAATGTTGACCACACTGTGGGAGGGTAGGATGAAAACTCCCCCTTCCTGCCATTACCACTCCCATGGAGACTTTCTATTTTAAAACTCCACACACACCCCATGGGGGGATCTCAGGAAAAAAAGGGGGGAGTTTAACCCTCTCTTCCCTGGAGCATGGTGGTCCTGATCTGAATTGGTGGCACCATTACACTAAGTGCAGAAAATAAGATAAGCTTCATCTACATACTACCTCATTAATGTAATGTAGGGGTCCCGTACGTGGCACCCATGGGTGCCATGGCACCTGCTGGTCCTCCAATGGTGCCTGCAATGTTCTCTACTCCCTGCCCCCTTCAAAAACTTATTCCTAATTTAAAAGATTAAATAAAGTTAGGTTGCTAAACCACCCTGGAATACCATTCCCATAAAACCAGTTGGCCAGTTCGCATGATTGCAGGGTGGTTAACAACCTATGGTGCTGGTTGTGTGTTGGGTGGATTACCATAATTATCCTCACCGGCATGCCTTGTTGCCATGGGTAGCAAACCACCCTACAACCTACAGCAGCCCATGCATTCTGGGTGGTTTGTTAGCCACCCCAACACAGCACCCTCATCAGGTTTGCACAAGATGAGAAGTCGTCCCAACAAGGGTATTTATGCAAATCCAGCCAGCACATAGCTGGCATGTACAAGGTGCTTTACAAGCTTATGAGGTGGCTAACAAGCTTCATTACAATTGTGCAAACCAGGCCAGTGCTACACAAGCCCAGTGCACATGCAATGAGAAGCCACCATGGGTGAGTTTCTCTGTGGGGCTTCTCGATGCAGCGGTAGCCACCATTTTGAATATTTGAGTCATGGGCTGTTTTAGGGTTGGGGTGGCTTATTAACCACACCAAACAACTTACCTTTGGTAGGTAAAAATAGGCTATGGTGTGCCCCCGCTGCACCCCAAATATTCAGTGGCAGTTGCCCCCATAAAGAGAAGTCCCTTGAGGAAATTCATCCACGCTGGCTTTTCATTACATGTGAACAAGGTCATAGGCTACATCAGACTTCTCCAACCTGGGTGGCCTCCAGGTGTTTTGGACTTCAACTCCAGTAAGCCCTACACAGCATGGCTAATGGTCAGGAATTCTGGGAACTGTAGTCCAAAACACCAGGAGAACACCAGGTTGGGGAAGGCTGGGCTAGAGTGATAGATTTGGACATGAGCTCAAATGCCCTTTTTACTCAGTGACCTTGGGCAGGTTATTATTTATTAGTCTTACAATCTTCAACAGGCTCTTGTGAAGATACTGTAATTTGAATTCCTTTATCCCAAGCCCTATGGACATGGTGGATAAGAAATCATGCACTCAAAAATCACTGCACTCTAAACTACCTATTTAAAACTGTATTTACTCTGTGTCCTGATATAAAGCAAAAATTTACTTTGGTACAGACACCCACATGAAGTTTTTTTATAGCTATATTATACTTAAATCAGGTTAATTTAAGAAAAATGCCTTATCCAATTTACAATCCAACCCAATACTTCTATCACAGGAATGGATTTTAAACCAGGAAGGATTACACTTGACTGAATTTGTAATTAGGGCAACTTTTCATAATGAGGTTGGTGATTAAAACACATAATAGTATAAAACAAGGAAGCAAAACATGTACAGTATCTAGAAATGGGCCTTATGTAAAACAAGCTCTTTAAGGCACTACAAGTTTGTTTTTAAATCAGCTACCAAATGGATAGCTCTCTCTTTCACTCCGATGTCTGGATTAATCATCACCACCAAAATTCATTTGAAGCTTTTGAGAAATATATTTGTGAGTTGGGCCAATCAAAAGGGATAGTTTTGGATTAATCCTGAAAGTACTTATGTAAGGAGCAAGTATCTCTTTTGATTATTCCCAGCTAGCATAGTGCTTAGATGAACTGAGAATATGGCAGCTAAGGACAGCACGTTTAACACAAGAAGAAAGGATGTGGATATTAAAAACTCACAAGACAATTTGGGAAAAGAAAGAAATGTGCCCATAGTTACTATCATAACTTGGGACCAGGATACCTGAGAGAGCGCCTTCTCCCTTATCAACCTGCTCTGTCACTGAGGTCATCTGAGGGCCTGCTCCTGGTGGTTCCACATAGATCCATCCTCCGATTGGAATCCACCAGGGGAAGAGCCTGCAGCGTGGTGGCGCCCCTCCTGTGGAACTCCCTGCCTCTGGAGGTCAGGCAGGCGCCAACCTTGTACTCCTTTCGGTGCCTCCTGAAAACATCTTTATTCCAAGAAGCCTTTCTTTAACATGCAGCCTTGGATTTCTGTGTTGTTGTTGTTTTGCTTCTTTTTAAATTTTGTTTTAACTGTTTTATTCTGTTTTTATTTTCATTTTACCTTGTACACCGTTCCGAAATTTTTTCAATGAGGAGCGGTATATAAATATTGTAAATAAATAAATAAATATCATCCAAAGGAAGCCTCTCCTCACCACCTTCTGGGGGCAACATAAAGACCTCTTTGCCCCAAAGGGAAGGGAAGAGGCGAGATCTTCTGATGAAAAACTTTCATTATCCAGCTCTTGAAGAGATCAACATCTGGCACTGTGCCATATGATGCAGCGCAGAATTTCCATGCTGACTAGGGATGATGGAAGTTGTAGTCCAACCCATCTGGAAGGCCCTGGGTTGGGGAAGGCTGGTGTAGCCTCTGTCTATGTGGTAAGCACCTTCACTTGATACACACACACACGCTAACTGTGCTTCCAGAAGCCTTCCAGGCAAGTACCATGAAACGAAGACTGGCTCCAAGAAAGAAGTGTATGGAGAGAGAAAGGGTTAGGATGGAGATATCATTGTGATATTTAAACCAAGGGTGGGCAGCAGGTAGATCTCCAGATGTTTTGGACTTTAGCTCTCAGAAGCCTCTGCCAGCATGGCCGATAGCTAGGAATGCTGGGAGCTGAAGTCCAAAACATTCCCCTTACAGTTTCTAGGTTTGCATACAAATGTTCTGTGCAGAGGAGCTCCCTGGCATCTCCAGGATGGACTAGAAAAGACCCTTCTCTGAAACCCAGTGTAGGGGCTGCTACCAGCATAGATAATGCTGAGAAAGATGGACCAATGGTCTGGCTCTATATGAGGCAGTTTCCTATGTTCCATTGGCAGCTGCCCTATCACCATTATTTCTACTAGTCAGTGGGAATTTACTATAAGCGCCTTTGAGTAAGAGCAGCCTGGCCCCTACCCACAAGGGGGTCAAGGACCTAAGTCGCTGCATTAATCCCATTAATCTCATTTGAAATGTACCTGCCCGGACCTTAAGATCATCTACAGGGGCCCTTCTCCGTGAGCCCCTGCCAAAGGAAGTGAGGCAGGTGGCTACTAGGAAGAGGGCTTTCTCTGCTGTGGCACCCCGGCTGTGGAATGAGCTCCCCAGAAAGGTCTGTCTGGCGCCTACACTGTACTCTTTTCATCGCCAGCTGAAGACCTTTTTATTCTCTCAGTATTTTAACACTTAATTTTAACTTAATTTTAAATTTTATTGTTCTAACTTTGTATTTTAATCTTACATCAATTTTGCTGCATGGTTTTATCCTGGTTACTGTATTTTGTATTTGTGTTTTTAACCTGTTGGTTGTTTTATTATGGTTTTAATTTTTGTGAACCGCCCAGAGAGCTTCGGCTATTGGACGGTATAAAAATGTAATAAATAAATAAATAAATAAATATTAACACTAGTAATGCCCCTTTCCGGCCTGATATCTAACTTCATGTAGTTTGAATCCCTACTTTCTTAAGGAAGCCCAGCTGCAACGCAGAACAGAAATCTTAGGAAAAAGAGTCCCTAAGAACTGGCGTTTTGCTAATCAAGGACATCGGGCAGCAAACCACACACATACATTTTAATTGACAAGGCCATGGCAGGCATCCTAACGAAGATTAATTAATGCAGACCCTTCTGTGGAGCCCTGGCGCTGCTTCTTCCTCGCCAAGTGTCAAAACATTGACTTCACACAGCGGTGAAAATACATGGCGTGTGGTGTGGTTCTCTTTTCCAGCCATTCTACTTAACACATAGTGAAAAGGTTCTAAAATGAGGTTTATAACACAACCAAAAGAAGAAGAAAAAAGGGGGGAAAGAATAATCTTCCTGAGATTTAATATAACTCCAAGTGCCCTAGAATTCAAAAGATCGGTTGAAAGCCATCTTGGACTAACCAAGGGACTGAGTCACAGGATGAGCAAAACATAATTAAATGGAGCCCACCGGGCACAATGAGGATTGATGGTAACAGCGGCAGGCAACCATTTTCATTTCCACAATGCCCCAGAGTGATGCTATATCAGGTGAATTGTCAGAGGGAAATTAAAATAGGGGAAGGGGCAGGCAGGTATCAGCACAGTGAGAGGTCATACCAGGACACTGGGGCTCTAGCAGATGGCTATTGATCAGGGCTGGCCCAGGCATGAAGCAGAGTGAGGTGGCTGCATCAGGCAGCAGGGCATTGAAATGTGCCTCTCCCAATTCGCATGGAGTCCGTGGACCTGCGGACCAGTTTTTTATTTTCTGGAATTTCTCACATATTTAGTGGGGAAAAAATATGTAAAAAAATAAAAGAACTGGCTGAAAATACGCATTTCCCCCATAGGCTAAAGCATGTAAATTAGCATTGGGGGTGGGATTTGTGCATTGGGGGGAGGAACTATTCCGGCAATGAGGAGACAATGGAACGAAAGACACGAGACAATCTGTGAAATGCCAATGGAGCAGATTTTACAAAATCTATACATAGAATAGTAGAGTTGGAAGTGCCTATAAGGCCATCAAGTCCAACCCCCTGCTCAATGCCTACTAATAGCCATCATCCCACTACAGACCTCATTGTTTTGCAAACTACAAGTATATTCGCTTTAAAGAAAAATCCTTTAAACTAACAAAGCCCACACATAGCATATAACAATGTTCAAAATGATGGTCCAGTCAAAGCAAACAAACTCCATGTAACCTATGACACAACCCAAACTCGTAACAAGGCCAACAACTAATCATCTCCAGGCTTGGTCATCAAAACCTCATTTCTCCATCCCTTCAGGCACTAAACTTCATCTTCCTCAGTCCATTGGAACTCTGGCTGCCAAAATTGTCTTCATTGTCCATCATTCACTGCTGCACAGTTTGTGCCTCCTCTACTGCTCTGCACGTCGGATCAAAATGTCCTTCAACAGCTTATGCTGATCAGCCCTCAAGCCATCTCTAGCTATTTCTAGATTTTTCTCCTCCTGACCCCTTTGCCATGTCTCCATTTTCTTTCACTCCCTCTTCTCAGCTTTCTTCCAAACAAGCACAGAGTATTATTTATTTTAAAACATGTATATGTCACTTCTCCAAAGCTCAAAGTATCTTGCAACAATAATTAAGGGCACAATCCCATGCACGTTTAGACAAAAAGAAGCAGCATTCATTTAATGATTGATCCTCTAACTGTCCACAATTATAATCATAGTTAGTGAAAATCAGGGGTAGAAATTTGCCCTAAAACCACTGACTCATTCTACGCAGGGCACATTTAGAAATAACACTAAGATGAACAGTCCCGTACACAAAAAGTTAACTCATGATCTTTTCATAGAAATGAAACTTTGTTCTAACGCAAAATTTCTTTTCTAAATGGTTGAGGAATTAGATAAGTGAAAAAATCAATTTGACTGCCTAATGAATATTTAGGGCTACTGATTTTATGCCCTGATTGACCCTCCACAAACTCCTCACCTCATTAACTATTTAACATTATGATAGCCTTAAACAGCAACATGATAAATTGTTGCTAGATATACCAAAATCCATCTTACATTACATGTTAGGACTTTAATTACTCATCTGGTGGAGGGATGCCTAGAAGGCAGTTCCATTTAAAGGCAAATTTAAAATAGTATATTGTATATAAGTTGCTTCCCATACGAGGGGGGTGGAATTAAAATTATGGCTGAAAAGATTAACAATTAAAAGAAACATCTTCACCCAGAGACAGATAGTTAAACCTTTATAAAGCAGGGTTGGGCAACTTGTGGCCATTCAAAAGTTTTGGCCTATGACTCTCCTCAGCCCTCACTGTTGTTGATGCTGTCTAGGGCTGAGGGGATTTGTAGGCCGAAACATCTGGTGGGGAGCACAAGTTGTCCACCCCTGCTTTAATGTTTCCAAGGGCACAATTCTATGCTTGTTTTGACATAAAAAAGTCCTACAATTCCCAGCATGGCTACTGGGACTGTCATGGATAGTGCCTGCCGGGCAATATTTGCCACTACACTACTGATGGCAACAGAGCCGAGGGAGGCAGAGAGGCAGCATTGAGGGGCAAAACTGACAGCCACAACCAGAACTTAAGCTGCAGCTGTGAATGCACCGTAATCCCTGCTTTTTATATTTTATATACGCCTTCTCTCTTATTTGCAGACCAGGGAACCAAATCTTTCCCTCAGCTTTGTGAAAATAACGCAAGACTGGATTTTCCTTTACATCAGATCAAGCTTCCACACAAAAGACTCTTGGTACAACATGATGGCTCCCGGCTCACAAAATGGAATGTGTGAACCAATTATAACTCGTATAAAGAAGCACAGGAGAGAAGCAGAACTAAATCCGGAGCATGGGCTCCTGAGGTAGACTTCCTCATTATACAGTTAATCAGTAGCTTGGTCAGCCAAAGCGGTTTTCTGCTGTGCCCTGAAGCTGGCCAGCAGACTATAGTGAGCTCTTGGTAGCAGAAAATTCTTGAAACATGCGGAGTCCAGTGATAACCTGTCACAAAAGTGAATCAGAAAGCTTCAAAACTGACAGCATGGAACTGTCCTGTAAGGTTCATTCTCTCTCTCTCTCTCCATGGTAGAGAACAAAATATATTATTACATTTATTTATGTTATGTATTAAATGCCTCATAAAACTAGCTCTCTCAGCACAGCACAGTTAAAAACATAACAAAATGATAGAAATCATACTAAAACCCTGAAAGTCCAGCGCAAGAAAAAACATCAACTAGTAAATACTTAACAAAATGGCACAATTAAAACATAATACAAAATGCAAAGGTAAAATAAAGGCAAACTTATATTGTAAGCCTTTTCTCAAGTGAGAAACATCCCCCCCTCACTAACACTCAATGGGTAGAGTAATTAAATGGAGGAGAGGCGGGCGGGGGGATCCATGCAGATAAACTGCCAAATCCAAAGCCTTGCATTTAAAGTTCCCCCGCTTCCCTCTTATGATTGGCTGTTTTTTCGTTGTTTTTAGATTTCCCCTCTCACTGATCCCAGTGGTAAAGAAAATAAGTATGGCAGTGCCACCGCTTACATACCCCCCCCCCGCCCATTATGGGGGTATCTTCCCCAACATCCTCCTCCAATGCCCTCATATTTCCCCCCTCTCTATCACTGTAATGACAGTGGATCTTTCTGACATTACTCCAAGGAGACTTCTGAGAGAAGAAGCTGCTGGCCGAGAGCGAGTTTTGCAAAATCCTATGACACCTGGGAAGCCCTCCTTGGGACAACAGGATCAGGCCCTAATTTGTTGATTGTCTAAAAAATATTGATTTTTTCTTTTCATACCAAGATCGTAAAAAACATTTGCTTGTTGCAAGAATTTCAGAGCTGAATTGCTCCTAAACAGCTAGCAACCTGGTAGGAAAGAACATGGCAACCACTTTAAATTTGGGAAATCAACAACATATAAGTCAACATATAAGTCAACATCTAAGGTCCTCCTCCGAGTGCCTACTCTGAGGGAAGCTCGGAGGATGGCAACAAGGGAGAGGGTCTTCTCGGTGGTGCCCCCCCAATTATGGAATGCTGTTCCCGATGAGGCTCGCCTGGAGCCAACACTGTTATCTTTTCAGCGCCAGGTCAAGACTTTTCTCTTCTCCCAGGCATTTAACAGCATTTAACAGCATATGCTGAGTTTTTAACTGACCCGAGAATAGTTGTTTTAAGTGGATATTGTTCTTTTTTACACTTTTGGTGGTTTTAAATTTTGTATATCTGTTTTTAATGTTCATTGTTTTTAACTTTTGTAAACTGCCCAGAGAGCTTCAGCTATCGATCGGTATATAAATGTAATAAAATAAATAAATAAATAAATAAATAAATAAATAAATAAATAAATAAATGATAAAATAATGGTTCTCCAGATCCATCAAAATTTGTGTTCTTAAGGGATATGCAGAAGGGACAGTAATTATGGCTTTGTGGAACAATGAAGGCTCTTCTGTCATGCTGCTCAGTCAAATTTTTGTAAGTCGCTTTGGTTGTTTTAGCAGACGTGAGATACAAATACATGGGCAACCATCAGAAGAGGGTGACAAGTGTGCTTCTGCAAATCTTAATTCCAAAACAAATGGTAAGTTACCATTTACTGGCACATGGAGATCTGTTGTTAAAAGAAAAATCACCCCCAATCTAGCCAACAACTGGGATGGAAGCATTAGTATAAGTATGACGTTAGTCAAGCAGTGTGCACAATTCAAGTTTCACTTGCTCTTCAAGGGTCAAATACCACAGCATACAAATTTCCCTCTGCTATTTTCATATTCTCATGAAGATATGCATGGCAGGAGAGGCAGCTGAAAGCCAAAAACATTAGTAACTGCAAAAGAACTCTAGGTTACTGGTTGATATGATTGTAGCAGAATAAAGGTACTTTTCACTGGTTTGATGTTCCACGTTTAGGATTTTGATAAGATGGAGATGTGAAAACAAGGATGAGCGAAGAAATAAAAATCGTAGACACATACCCACAACTTTCTGGATCAGCCTCTTGGTCAGAATCTCTATATCTATCAGGGTCTGGGAGGGTGCTTGGATCAAATTCATCATCACTTTCACTGCAATCGAGAAAGGCTACATTTTCCTCTTCAACCTGCGTAAAGAAGATTTGCAGAGTTAAACATCTCCATATCTCACATTCCCAATCCTCTTAGGTGTACAAGCATCTCACTATCAGTCGATGTAAAATGTAATCATTTAATCCTTTCCTCACAAATCAGGACCTATTTAGATGCAACGTTAAAGGTGTTTTTGCATTTCATATGCATGTTTTTAAAAAAACACAAATAGCAGCCACTGGGGGAAGGGGTTGTTAGTGACTGGGAGGAGGGGGGCTTAACGCCTTCACACCCTACTGCGGTCCTGATAAATATAGCTCTTCTGAAGCTGCTCCCTGTATTGGAAAGGGCCCTCCTCACCACTGGCACTGCACTACTGATGGTGCTCTTATGATTGCGTCTGTCCTGTTTTGAAAATGTTTGCTATGTGTTCTCCCTTGTTTCCACTGATGAGATGCAGGCCTGGTGACCACAAGCTGGCATTCTCAGGCCGATGCTCAAGTGCCAGAAGTCTGGAGGGGACCACCACGTAACAGAGCACCCTGCTGCTGCTTCTTGTGGCTGTTGACATTGCCTCACATGCCAAACTGCAGCAGTGACAAGGGGTTCTCACTTGCATGAGGACCCCCCCCCCCAAAAAAAACAGGGGTGCACAACCCATGGGTTGCATGTAACCACCCAAGGCCTTCACTGCAGACCCCTGTCTGTACTACCAACCAATTCACCCATGCCAATTTCCTCATAAAATTGCTCTTTGCCCACTGCTACTAGTACTGCAGAAAGAACAATCTGTTCTCACAATGATCTGTTCACTCTGTCCCTGAACCAGCATTGTAAGTGGCCATATTCAGGGCTGAAAAGGTTGTGAAGCCCTGCCCTGAAATCTAGAGCCAGCCCTGAAAATGTAGGATGTCCCAAAGATAATGCGCCATACAAAATTAACAACGCCCCTTCAATGCAACATTTTGGATCTTTAACAATCTGTGCCCTAGCCAAGTTGCTAAGTTTATTGTACTGGCCAAAGGCCATGACAAATACATCAAAAGAAAATATTTATACATATATGCAGTAATACAAATATTTCAAACAGTAGAAAATTATACAGATAACTTAGAATTTGCCATAACTAAAACTCAGCTTTCACTCAGCAGTCTGAATCTCCATGGCAGTTTACGGCAATTTTGTCTAGTTCTCTCTTCCTAATCTTTTTTGCTGCCAGAGCAAACAAAGCCACTTTATGTGTCACATAACTGTTGGTATCACTTGGAAGAAAAAGAACCGTTCCTGCAAAGGCGTTCAGGAATCTCTCTTTTGGGTCCGTATACACAGGCCAAATTAACATGTAGTAAACAATGTCTTCCATTTGATGTCAGCCAGAGATGCATAGTCTGCATTCAAATGGCACCTTGTGGTAGTGTCCATCCAGAACTGCAGTTGGCATAACTTGGCATCTCAGTTCAATAAAAGCAGTTCTTAGGGAAAGAGGCCTCAGTTTGGACAAATAGCTGGCTCTGAAATGTTCTGTTTTCAAAAGAGGGAACCACTGGGAGAATTTAGAGTTTTTAATTGGTTGCAGATCCCTCCCAGAATCTATCCAAAATAGCCAATCCCTTAGTTGCTTCTTATCCATATCAAGGACAGGCTTCAGCTCAGGAAAGCAATAGCTATGCAGGAGCTTTTGGTGTCCTAGCTTATCTCCTCATACGGCTTGAAACAAAATGAATTTGAAACAGCACAGAATGTCCTCTGTTAAGTCTGACGAAAAGCAACGAAGGATAATACCAAGAGAACAACCTTTGGGTAAAGAAGTGATCATCTCCACATCACGACTGCTTATTTGAAAGCAGGCTTCATGCAGTTTGGGTCTAACGGTTGAACCCTTATAAATGCTCACTTACACACAGCAAGCAGACAGGTAATAACTCTACTATATACAAGTGCAAATACAAAAGCAAATGACCAAACTGGGACTTGAGAATAGCAGACAATATTTGCCCAGGGCTTCTTGATATTGCATTGCGCTTATGGCAGTGGAGTCTCTGGCACCAATTGGTCCATGAACATTGCATTGCTCAGGGAACAAAGCTATCAGCAACGTTATTCTCACAGTATGAGGGCAGGGGTGGTTGTCAGTTTGGCAGAGCTTAAGACCTGACACAGGCATTAAGGGAGGGAGAACTGTGAGGAGCAGCTGAGGGCTGGAATGCTGGGGAAAGCTCCCAGAAGGTAAGGAGTCTAAGGTGCGGGAAGACCAGAGGTAAGGTAGCTGAAGCAAAGGGAAGGGCATGAGGACGAGACAGAGGCCTGAGGGAAAAGGTTAGGGACTATAGGCTAGAGAACCAAGGCGGCATAGGTTTGCAAGGCCCAGACCTTGAGAGTTGCATTGAAGGGAGGACTTTGCTGAGCTCGGCCCTCAGTCACTGTCACAGCACTGTAACCTGGCAATCCTAATGGGGAAGTCAGGACCAAATGGAATGGGATAGTGATTTGCACATCTTACTTTGAGTTAACCAGCTGTCACTTTGGCTACCATCTTCTGCATTCCATCCTATGCTCCCAACGCTGACACACTCTAGAGCTGGCCTGTTGTGACTTGTGACCTATGATGCTCAATAAAACATCATGAATGGGAGGTGAAAAAACGGGGGTGATCAAGAACCTAGCAGGTTGCAGGTCACGACTAGTGGGATATGCCTGTTTTGGTGGACCATACATCACACAAGCCTGTCCTGGAATAACAAAGGAACAGAACTCAGAATGGGATTGTGCAGATGAAGAGGTGGAAGAACCTTTAAATGGAACAATTAGAAGGTCTCTAAGCTCAGCAATAGAGCACATGCTTGGCGTGAAAAAGGTCCCAGGTTCAATCCAGGCATTTCCAGGTAGGGCTGGGACATACTCTGCCAGAAATGCTGGTGAACTACTGCCAAACCCAGTAGATGATACTGGGGGAGACGGATGCAGCTTCCTATGTTCCTCAGTCTGTGATAACTGCAGATAGAGAGCAGGTTTAGCCTTCCCCATTAGTATTCTTGAGTGCACCCCTCTAGCTTCCCCCATTTAAGTGTATGGTTACCACTAGAAGATAAGAAGAGCCATGCTGGATCAGACCAAGGGTCCATCCAGTCCAGCACTCCATTCACACAGTGGCCAACCAGCCATCGGCCAGGGATGAACAAGCAGGACATCACTCTCCCACCCATGTTCCCCAGCAACTGGTGCACACAGTCTTACTGCCTCAGATACTGGAGATAGCAAATAACCATCAGGGCTAGTAGCATTGATAGACTTCTCTTCCAGGAATGTATCCAACTCTTTTTAAAGCCATCCAAATTGGTGGCTATCACTACATCTTGTAGTAGTGAGTTCCATAATTTAACTATGCGCTGTGTGAAGAAGTACTTCCTTTTATCTGTCCGGAATACCATTCACTTCTAAAGGAAAGAATAAAAGTGCTGCCAGGCCTTCAATGACAGAAATCCTTGAAGGGATGAGCGGTGCGATGTGGTTCTCTGTACAGAATCAATAGAGCCATAATGTATCTTCCCAGGGCCCTTGAAATAAACAAGATGTCACTCCTAATTCACCCCAGCCATTGTAATGATGGGCATTTCACCGGTAAATTCTAATGTTTAACAAAAGAGACTAGAATGTCTCTCTACATTTTTTAAAAATATTTCAAGAGGAAGGATTTTCCACAAGAATTATCTTTCCAATGGCCTTCACCTTTGATTACTCTTTTACTAAGCTCCATTTTGAATGAACTTGTTATTTTTAGCATTCTGCCCTCCTTGAACTGTTTCTTTTTTTATTTCTTTTCGTTTTTTTAAACATGCACTGCATTTAGATGCAAGGACACCGGTTTGGCAATATAATAACTTTGTGTGTTTCCTAGTGAAGCTCATCTCGTTGACCTTTGGAGTCAGAGAACATTGCAAGATGACAAGGAGGAAAATATGCCCTGGACGCCTCTGCAGGGGACCATTACTGCTTTCTAATGAAATTCTCTTGTAGTATTTAAAAGGTCACAGGGAAATAATGATAGAGGGGAAAGGGGGTGGAATCATGCTTGTTATAAATAGGCAACATAAAGTCAGTGTTTAGACTGGAACATTTTTTCCTAACATATAACAAGTAACTGTAAACCATGGTTCATAATTATCACTAAAATCAGAGCTGGAGTCATCTCTACTGCAAACTACCAATAAAAAAGGCAGAGAGAGTTTTATAGCAATGCTAGTTGCTGTGCTCTCACACATTTTCGGGCGTCCTATTCACGACACCATCCACCTCCCGCCAGTCTCCCGTTCTTTCTGATCATTTTCCCGTCTCAAAAAAAAAAAAAAAAAAGCCGCAAAATCTATTTTTTCCTGTACTGAAACATGCTGCCATTTCCTGCCGTGTGCAGGAAAAGCAGCGTAAATAAACCCCGCCCACAGAATGAGCCACGTGGTCGTTGTTTACTTCCTCTTACCACTACTACCTCCTCCTCCATCTGAGAAGAGAGGAAGCGCTCATCCCTATTTTGGGACAGAAGCACGATTCAAAGCGATGGGAGGGAAACGCGATTTCCCCTGCCCCCATCTGAAAAAGTTCAGAGAAAAAAAGGGATGAGAGAATTAGAGGGAACAAAACAGCCCAAAGCCTAAAAGCAGCTACACAGATTGGCAATTTGGTTATTTGGGGTTTGTGTGTGAGAGTGTGTTGCATTCCCCCCCCCCAATTGTGTAGAGATGAATGTGCAAAGTACAATAATTCAGCTAATTTTATCATCACATGTCTGGTTACAATGCTAGTAGGCTTGCTTTTCACTGTTGCTGTGACTGGAAGTGGGAGGCAGCATCACACTCTGTTATGTTCACCTCTTTGCATTCAGATAACCCGATTATGAATGGTGGGGTAATAATCAACTCGACAGTTCTTTATCTAGGGGGTACTCCCCACACAATATGGTAATAATCAACCATGGTATGAATTAGGATCAGTGTTGAGTTGACTGACTCATCTCCCGCCCTCTCTCCCCCGTCAGTCCTCCCGCTAGTATCCCATCAGCCAGTGCTGCCGAAAACCTATCCGGGTTACAGCTCTTGTAACCTATCCGGATTACAATTACAGCTCTTGCCTTGTAATTCTGCGGCACAAGCCTTGAGAAGCTAATGCACTCTAAGTGAGAAGTGCAAGCGGGCCAAGTAGTGTCCACCGCCCACAACACCCACTCTAATGTTAGAGTAGAGAAACTTGTGACAATCATACACGTCCCCTTGGGGGCCGATCATGTTGTCCTCCTTTTTTGTTTCGAAAATATGGTCACCCTAATATTGGAGGGAGGAGGTTGGCAGTGAAAAGTTTCGAAACAAAAAAGGTGCATATTCATATATTTAAGGTGTTTTTTTTTAATGGGTGGGGGATATTTCTGACCTCCTCTGAAAGCATTCTTTTCAATAAAAAAAACAACTGAAGTGAGTGAAAATGAATTGACTTTAATACGGACTTGAGAGTTCAAAACCTTTGTGATATTAAATTCCTGGCTGAAAACTCATTTACACTAATTTGAGTGGCATCTAATCTTAAGTAAATGTGTTTAGGACAGTAGACTTCAGCTTATAAGGAATCCTATCTATGTTATAACAAAATACAAGGAAGTATAAAGAAAAGGCCAAAGCCTTCACTTCTGCGCAAAACAGGTTTAGCAAGATTGAGGAGATATAAATATTTATTTATTGCATTTTTATACCGCCCAATAGCTGAAGCTATTTAAAACAATAAGAAGAACTTAAATCTTTTCTTCTTTCATATTATACAAAACGTACCTGATGTGTCTACATTCTCTTATCTCACACACCCTTTCATCACCTTCAGGTTCACAGCAGTCACGGCTGTCAGCCCATGTACAGAAAGTAATTCTCAAAAGTAGTCTCTTGTGTTCAAACATTTCAAGACATCAACCTTCTTCAGGGAGCTCACTATATGCCCACTGGGAAAATGTGCGCACACACAAAAATGAGTTTATTTAACTTCATGGAACTTCTCTATAACTTTGCTTCCATTGAAATTGGGGAGGGGGGGGGAAGTTAAGGGTGAAATCCTATGCATGTTTAGACAGAAAAAAAGTCCTACAACTCCCAGCATTCCCCAGCCACCTAATGCTGAGAGTTGAAGGCCTTTTTTCTGCCTAAATATGCATAGGACTACAGCTGAAATTAGAAAATGCTACAATTTTTCCTCTTTCAGTACTAAAATAACCGTTTAGGAATATGGACAATAAAGAGCAGAAAGTAGCTGCTTTAACGACCTGTTTTAGAGCAACCCAAGGGCTTGTGTTAACCCAATAATTTTAATGTTTTAAACAGTTCAGTTTTCTTTTGGCAAAAATGTAGGTTTCTAATCTTCATGATGCTTAACTTTCCAAAGTCCTGAAGTTTAGGGAAACAATCCCCATTATAACACGAACACACATGTTTAAATCTCTAAATTCATGCCCTGATCTTTGACCTTTTGGGTTAAAACTAAGAGGGTGGAATTATTTTTCATGCTATGTTGGCCTGATCATAAAATAATGATGGCTCACCAACGATTCATGCATCTTTTATTTTGAAAATTTTGCGCACAGCACAGAATTTAAGACTTTTATTTATCAAAAGTTGGTGGAGTGATGAACTGATCTTCTGAATGCTCAGACAACACATATCCATGTAGTGATTCACTATGGTCTAGGACACCTTCAAAATTTTAGCCAAAGCCTTATAGAGAATGTGGCAATTTATATAAAATTAGTATCTGGTTCGGTGGGGCGGGGTGGGGTAGGGGGCGGAGAGTCATGACACGGTCAACTCAGGGGGCAGATAAGGACAAGATTCCTGTATCTGGTATATATATGACACTCACAAATCTTTGTGACCTTACCGCACCTATCCCCACCCTGTCCAAAGAAGAAATGCATGAACTGACAGTAGAGATCAAGGTGTACCCTGATCCTGAATGTGTCTGTGGGATGCACCATGTGGACAGCTGCAGCATGTAAGCCAAGTTCTTCATAAACATGGTTGCAACTGCCCAGTGGTAATTCCTTTCACAACAGCGGCAAAGTATCTCACATTTATAGATCATATTGTGTTTCTTTTAGCCACTGTGTGCGCTAAGGCCAGGAAACTATATCTGTAGACAGCACAATCCACACTTTACTGTTCTTCGTGCATCACAGGAATAGCTAGCAGGGTTAGGATGTGCGTGAGCTATCAAGCCCCGCCCCCAGGCATCCCCTATACCCCGGCTACATCAAAGACCTGTGCACATTACAACCCCCTATATTCAGATCTTTACACCCAACATATGGGGAGGTGGTGTGTGTTTAGTGGCAGGGCTTGCATGGTTGCCATGCCCTGTACCCACTTTAGCCCAACTCATGTTGTATGTAGGTGAATGCCTGCATAGCCCTAGTTCTCAAGGAAAGTTGGGGGCTGCTTCACAGAGCCCTCTTGTAATGCGTGAACAGTCCCTACATTTACAGAAGGACAAAATTCCTCTCTTTTTATGTGGGTATTAAAGTCCTTTCTGCAGAGCACGCCACAGTCTATGAAATGCCGATTTTTCATCTGCAAGCATATTACATTTCCAAGCTGCTCATTCATTTGTCTCTTTATTACAGGAATACTTGACAAATCCTTATACTTTGTAAAGAGTGTAACTTATCTATGGCAAGCAAGATGAAATGCGTTCTGTGATGGATGATTTGTGTCCAGCTTTCATAAAAATAGAAAACAAGGCTTCTCAACTCCTGGAAGATTACATTTGGGGACAAGTTGGATAAAAGTGATCAAACCAAAGGCTGCAGTTATTAATGCTACATATTAGACTTCAACTGTTATACAATTGAAACATCATAAATTAATTTAGTAAAAAGTAATGATATCTGAAACAAGACTTGAGTGTTTGCTTGATTTTTAATATTGTTCATATCTATTTTCTTCCATTATCTGTCAAGCACACCCACAACATCTCTCACAGGAGGAAAGCAAGTAAATATTTGTCTCAGTTTTGGGGAGGGAAGGAACGGAGAAGGCAAGCTATTATGTTCTAACCTTCCCTGGCCATCTGGAAGCCATTCCCTAGTGACTTACAAGCACCATTCGTTGCGCTGCCTTTGACCTATAAACCGTATATTCTGGGGTAGGCAACTTGTGGTACAAGCCTAAGTACTCTCAGTTAAGAGCTGTACAACTTTCATCTTTGGGCTGGGATTCAACAACCAGGATTAAGCAGAGGTGTGTGTGTTTTAATTGGGCATTTGTTTTAATTGCATATCTTTTTAAAATTTCTTTAGCTGTTGTTACCCATTCCATCCCCTTGTGAAAGAGTGTGCTAAACACTGACCTAACTATACACATATTCTTGTACATGCAAACATTGCAAAAATGAGATATTTGTACTGGTATGAATCAAAATGCTGGACAACAACAACAATTCAGTAAAGTCTTCAACCTTTCCAAACCATTAATCCATTTTTATTCTCAACATGGCACCTAACCTTCATGTTCCTTTCTTTCTCCTTTTCTCCCCCCTAGTTCTTCTCCTCTTTAAAAAAAAATCCTAACCAAGAATAAAAACAAATAATGGGCCTTCTCTGTGGTGGCCCCCCAATTATGGAATTATCTCCCCATCGAAGCCCACCTGGCGCCAACATTGCTATCTTTTCAGCGCCAGGTAAAAACTTTTCTCTTTGCCCAGGCATTTAGCAATATCTGATGAGCTTCATCAATCCTGGATCTGTTTTTATAGTTGGCTATAAAGTTGTTTATTGTTTTCAGATGTATGTTTTTTGCGGTTTAAAATTTTGTATATTGTTTTTAATTGTTTCAATCTTATGTAAACTGCTGCGGCATAGAAACGTAGTAGTAAGTAATAACAAATAATAATGGTGTGGTTGCTGTGGTGACCCTCCTAACATTAGGACATGAACCATTCATGGAACACAACTCACCAGCTGAAGACCTGTCATCTAGTGCAGGGGGGCAGAACCTAACATCCATGGGCCAAATCTGGCCCACTTGGGTTCCCCAGATGGTGACACACCCTTCCCTCCTTTTGGTAGTTTCCAGGCACTTGCACAGTTTTCCCCACCATTCTAAAAGATTGAAATGCCTCTCTTAAGGCTTAGTTACTGGAAATAAGAGTTTTAAGCTGAAATTTGTTTGTACTTTTGGAATTTTGGCTCCACCCCCTTTTTGGCCCTGCTCCCTACTGGCTTCTGGCTTCTTGAGACCTTCTCTGAAATTGAATTTGGCCCTTGGGCTAAAAGATGTTTAATACCCCTGATATAGTGGATATGTTCACTGTTAAACTAGCAGAGATGGGCATTTATTTTCAGGTTGGAATCATGCCTGCTCCAATACGATGACACACTGGAAACAGGAAGAAACCAAAAGTAAAACTCTTCCACTTTACAATACTTTTCTTTAGAGTCAATTTATTAATATTGTCCTAACATATCTAAGACCATATTTATACATGCCCAGTAGAGAATGATAACATTCATAAGAATGATAACAATAATGTAAAAAACTTGATTTCTGGCAATAAGCGCCATCTGACAAATAGATCTAAATGAAAAGCCTTCAATCTATTCAGCTGCTGTATAAATTCTGAATCATTTCCAGACATATCTAGACTGAAAAACTTGTGAAAGTGTTCTCATTACTAGCTAACAAGTAGCTTTGTTCTGTGGAAACTGAACAGAAACTTTCTCTTTTGACAAATAACATAAAATAAAAAGAAATTAAATACACCAAGAAGAAGGAAAGAAGACCTATTCAAATTCAGGGCAGCAAATTTACCGTTCCTAGTTGATATGAGAACTCTGCTGAATTCTCCAAAAGACAGATGAATAACACAGAATTTAAATTTCAAATACATAACATCTCTAGCTAATTCTCTGTGTTAATCTGGATTTGACAACAAATTCTGACGCTATTACATGGGGACTCCTTACTATTGGTAAGACAGAAAAGTCAGCCAAATATCAAAACTTAAAATAATACCAATCAAGCAAACTAACCCACAATCTTGAATGTTATCTTTTATCACTTAGTTTCTGTTGTTGTTCAACCCAAATAAATGGTGCTGCGATGCAGTGACAGCTGAAAATAAAGACAACTTAATACAAGTGTCTGGGAGATTTAGATTTCCCAACAGAAAGTCACTTGGGAATTGAATCACATTTCAACTGCTACTTGTTCATGTCATCTCAAAGACTTGCTTGAAAAAGGTGCAGGTGGGTTGCTGCAGGATTGTTATAAAAGAGAATGCTAAAAATGGAAGTAAATGACAGCTTGGTTTTTTGAGTGTGGGATGAGATGATCATGGAAAAAACTTGAAACACCGGATTAAGTTAACAAAATGCTAACCAAGCCAGAAACATTTCCCCACATTAATGGCAAATATTCCAAATCTCTCTGAAAGGGGGACCCACCATAGCTCAGCCCTCTTCTAAATATTTCAATGCGTACGATATTAAGTATCTACTCCGAATAACACTTCTTCTAAAATATATTTTAATATTTAAACTAGGAGGGAGGAATGTACCTATCTACTTTTAGTCATCGTCAGTTTCACTCTTGTTCATTCATAAATTCATTCTGTCCTGTTTCCAGACTTTTTGTAAAAAAAAAAATATCTGCATAAACATTTGACTTCATATACTATTTTTTAATAATGTTTTCTGACAAGATTCTCTCTCAAGCACACATTTCTAAAATGCATTTACTCTAAAATATGAATATTTCTATGCATTGCGGGGGACTGGGGAGTTAGCGGAGTAGTGCATCGCAAAAATTCAGCGAAGTGTAAAATCCAGAGAAGTATGAAATCCAAAGCATAACTGCATTCCAATCCACCCATTAGCCCAGGAGGTGTAAGTCAGGTCAGGTCAATTTGCTTCAAAAACTGGTCCAAACATAACTAGGGCTGCTCAAGAATTTCAAAAATAAAATTTCAAGGAAAGACAAGCAGATACGGATTCTTTTTTCAGGCGTGGTATTCCTAACACACTTGGCTCAATTAAAATAAATAAATCTTGTGCACCTACAAGCCTTCCCCCCTCTCAGTGAAAAGAAGGGGACAGGGGTTGTGCTAACTGCTGCTAGACTAGAGAGATAGTGGGGTCAGCAAAGACAGCGCAGCAATTGTAGTCCTTTTCAGGCTTTCTGGACAGAGCAAACCCGTGAGGAGAGGATGCAATCCAGGCCTGTTCATCTCTGCCGCCTCATTTGTCGGCCTGTACTTGTGGAGGAGGGCAACAGTCTGTAGAGGAGAGACTTTTGTATTTGTGGAGGGTCTCCATGTGAGCAAGAACGCTGACAAATAAGGGTAATGACTCTTGTGGAGAGCCTCCAGCAGGTAAAGGAGCTTCTTCTTTTCAGACTGTCACCCTTTGCAAGTAGAGGGCAACAAATGTGACGAAGGGCAACAAATGTGACGATGGAAAGGGTGGAGTGGAGCATTCCCTCTCCTAACACATCTACTCTATTCAGGTTCAGGATGCTTGAACAGTGTTCATGTTGCAAATACGTCTATAGTAGCACCGTTCCCCACTCCAGCTGGCATGTCTTACACAAGATATGGGATGCAGAATGTACTGAGGTAGTGCAGAGGCAAAATGGCTGCCCCATTTGAAGGTAGTGCATTTGGCGGTGCAAGCAACCCTGCAGAAAATGCACCGCATTCAGACAACACGCTAACCCTGTGGGAAATGCACCACATTCAGAAAGCATATTAACTTACCCTGCGGAAAAAGCACTATGTTCAGACAACACAATAACCATGGTGGGTTAGCATGTTGTGTGAACCCAGGTGTCTACATTTCCCTAGAACAATCTTCCCCAACCTCCTGTCTTCCAGATCTGTTAGACTCTTAACTTCAGCCAGTGTGCTGTAGTGGCTAAAGTGTTGGACTGGGAGTCGGGAGATCCGAGTTCTAGTCTCCTCTCAGCCATGGAAACCCACTGGGTGACTTTGGGCCAGTCACAGACTCTCAGCCCAACCTACCTCACAGGGTTGTTGTTGTGAGAATAAAATGGGGAGGAGGATTATGTACACCGCCTTGCGTTCCTTGGAGGAAAAAAGGCGGGATATAAATGCAACAAATGAATAAATAATAATAAACTTCCAGCTGGGAGTTGCAGCACAACATTTCTAGAGAGCACCAAGTTACAATATGCCCTGAGAAGCTTTGAGATAAAGACACACATCTGAGATCATTACTTTTCCACCAAATTGTTTTTCAAGTTGAATTTTTTTTCTTCTGAATGTGTTCCGTTTGTACTTAAGGAACCTGCCACTTTGCCCCTCCTCGATAATCATTCTGTCCAATTCCTCACACTCCCATTTTATTCCCCAAACCTTTGCAATCCACCAAGCTTGCATTTGTCAAAGTACGTTTTATTTGGTGGCTACGTTTCCAAATTGCAATGCACGGTGTTTAGAAATAAAAAGACCTGAAATGAAATAATCTTCCTGAAATTTGATTCCAACGCCTGAATAAAGTTGAGACAATGTTTTAGAGAAGAGATTTGAAATTTGTAATATTATTTAGATCTGCACTATGCAAAATTACACACTATGCAGTAAATCTAACGAGCTTTTATCACCTAGTCAGTGTGAAATCTCTTTTCCAAGCATTGAAGAAACCAAATGGAATAACAGTAAAAGTAAAGTTCCTCTACATAGGATAGACAAAGGCTTTTCATGCAAAAAGTACACTGCCAAAACATTAATAACTTGTAAATTATATTCAGAATTATACAATATATTCAGGTATGTATAACTGATTTTGTGCAAGTGCAGCAAAAAAAAGTATCAAGGCATAGCCTGTGCAAGTCATCATCCCAAAAATCTCAGCTTCATTTTTTTAAAATAAAGTTTCTAGCCCATATGATTATAATGACAGATCTGAAAGTATGTGGTATACGAAAAGGAAGAGCAGTCACAGGATGCTACAGAAAGGTTTATTATACAAAAGCCTGATAAATGTTTCTATAGCATCCTGAAACTTCTCTCCCTTTTTGTGTACATCTTGGATGCTCACCTGCTTTGAACGCTGAAAGTATGCGGGCAGTGCCGGATGAAAATAAAGAGAAAGCATTCACACCACTAGAATAAATCACAAGCATTTCATTTGTGGGCACAATTGTGGTGATAGGAAAACACTCCGCTTCCCCAAAAATGCTAGGAAGCCCAGCTATCCTGCCACACAAGTTATAAAGTACATAGTATTGTATCCAACGGTGTTCTTCTGCTAGCAGAATGGACACCATTCACAGAATGAATTCCCCTCCCCTCTCCAGCCCCAAATCTGCTTCAGAAGGATGGGGGACTCTCCAGAGCAGATTTGAGGGGCGTGGGTGGGGTTCCGGGGTGGGTGGGGGAAGGACAGAAACTCCCATTGAACAGGTGGGCATCTGCTTGTGTAATATTGGATTTAGCCCATAGGGTTTTATCCAGGGTTAGTCATACTTTCAGAGAAGATCTGTTAATCAATGGGACTTAAGTTAGTCATAACTAACGTAACCTTAACAAACTTAATCCCCATTTCCTTCAATGGGTCTACCCTGAGTATGACTGTATGACATAAAATAATGAGCTTAAGAGCTTAAGTATGACTGTATGACATAAAATAATGAGCTTAAGAGCTCTGGCTATTGGGCAGTATATAAATGCATCAAATAAATAAATAAATAAATAAGTTAAAGGAAAGAAGATTTTGGTTGAACATCAGAAAAAAAACAACTCCTAGTGGTCAGAGCAGTCAGACAACTCCTAGTCTGGCTAGGGAGGTGATGGGCTCTTTGTTGTTGGAGATATTCAAACAGAGACTGGACAGACATCTGTCCTGAACGCTTTAAACTAGATTCTTGAACTAAACAGGGGGTTGGACTCAATGGCCTAAATGGTTCCTTTCAACCCTATAATTCAATTATTCTAATCCACAATAACTTTAGAAGGGGTAGGAAAAGTTTTGTACTACAACTCCTATAAGCCCTGATCAACATGACCAATAGTCCGGAATGCAAGTAATTGTGGTCCAAAACATCTGGATCACAACTGGAGGGCACAAGGTTGTCCACCCCTACCTTAAGGGAAATTACTGCTAAGACACTGGCATTTTAATGGAAAAAAGGAACATTGGTGGCTGTCCCTTGCATCTTCCTCCACGTGTAGTATCTGAGAAAGTTTTCTGGCACATCTTCAGAGCAAAATGAACATGTTAAGAGAGCAGTTGTAAAAATGAAGAAAAAAGAAAAAAAGAACCTATTTGACATTTTAAAAAAGCACTCGGTAAAATGCAGCTCTTTATTTTGGTAACTCTGACGTTGCAATTAAAACACAGATGAGGTTTTAATGGAGATTTCTCAAACTGGTAATTTTATTCTAGCAAATGTAGATTGAATGACACAAATGTCTGCATTGTATAGAATTAACTAGTACAGTAGAGTAAATCAAAGAGTTTTTATAGCATCATAACTAGCTGTGAACTGAATCATTTACCTGTAGGTAATTAAATTAATTTATTTTTTGACAGGAACTGTGTTTCTTTATTGTTTTTAAATAAGGGTTATTTTATTATTCACCTCACTGGTTCTTTCTATTAGGGTTGCAATAATAAAAAAGACACATTTATTCTGTCAGATGGAGGGCAGCCTTCTTTTTTAATTGCACCTTTCTTAATTATGTGCTAACAACACTGCATAGAAAAATCAAAAGACTTTAAATCACATCTTCCTTGTAAATGCTTGGTTTGCAGCAAGTGACTGAGGCCCTTTCTACGCCTGCCTTTTTCCCTGGGATCATCCCTGTGCATCCAAATGACACACAGGAGATCCTGGGAGCAGACAGGGACGATCCCTCCATTTCCCCAGGATAACCCTTAGATGTAGAAAGGGCCTAATACCAATGTTGTTGGAAGCATCTTCTATGTTGATATTCAAGAGTATGGTTTTACAATTACCATTTATACTGAACTAGGACACGGAATAACGGGATCAAGTTAAAGGAAGCCAGATCTTCCTGACTGTTAGAGCAGTACGACAATGGAATCAGTTACCTAGGGAGGTTGTGGGCTCTCCCACACTAGAGGCCTTCAAGAGGCAGCTGGACAACCATCTGTCAGGGATGCTGTAGGGTGGATTCCTGCATTGAGCAGGGGGTTGGACTCGATGGCCTTGTAGGCCCCTTCCAACTCTGTTATTCTATGATTCTATGGCTGGGATCCTGAATTTGCTCTCACTAGTAGAAAAGTCCCGCAAGTGGAATTCTGCTCCTGGGATGTTTCCTTCCATGGAAGCAGAGCAAAGATGACGTCAGTGATCCCCCTTTGAACCCTGAGACCCCCCAGAACAGGCAAGAGCAGGCAACCTTTTGGGGCACATTGAGCAATTGTAGAAATCGCCCAGGGAGCTTCAGCTATTGGGTGGTATAAAAATGCAATAAATAAATAAAATAAAATAAATAAACTGACCTAAATTCCACCACAAGATGGGCATGCTATAGATGAAAGCATCAGAACGTCTCTGAGCCACATATATGGTCTGGAGGCACTGGTGGCCTGGAAATATTACCTTCCTCAGGTAAAGTGGAGAAATACACACCTGGATCCCACTGCTACAACCCTCACTTCAAGACTCCTACACTGACACTGAACAATGCAGATCTTTGCACAACTGGTACTGAAGAAAGGCCGAAGATTCGTCAACTTAACAGTCTTTTAGCATTTAAGAAAGCTATAAAGACTAATCTCTTCCAGCAGGCCTATCCAGTGGAATGTTGGGATGTTTTGTTTTTAGTATGTTTTTTATGAAGTTTTAACAATGCATATTGTGTTTTGATTAATATTTTATGTATTTTATACCTGTTGTTCCCCGCCTCAATCAGGATGGAGAGGCGGGTTAGAAATAATAATAATAATAATGATAATAATAATAATAATAATTTTCTTCAACTAAACAGTAAGTAGAATGGATGCCTATGATTTGTTCTCCTATGTATACCATCAAATGTTCTCCTATGTACACCACCAAACAAATGGACAGAAATCCAGCCACACCAGTGGGCAGATAAAGTCAGTTTACGTAGGTAATCACGGTTCGAGGTGTTAACATTTTTACTTGGAACACTTAAGACTTTATAAAATTACAATGAAGTGAAAAGGTCCCTCTAGAATTATGTCAAATATAGTTTCTGGGAAAGTGGCCAAGGCTCCCCCTGAGCACGCCAATGTTGCTGCTACTTACCATTTTGTTTTAATTGCATTGTAATGCTAGATTCAACAATCAGATGGTAGGCCATTTTAATGCCCAAGCAACTGTTATTACCAATTTCATCTGTAATAATTGCCAGAATTGTAGGAAATAGCGCATGAAAACAAAATCGTCGAATTGTTACTTGTGCAATATTAATCTATTGTGGCGTATGTGTATTTTACAAATATTTTTATGTTTCTGCAAAGGTGATGCAAGGCCACATACATTCAATTTCAAGAAGGAGTTTGCTTTATCAATCAAAAATTGACTTTCAAGAGGGGGGGGGAAACAACAGTAAACCCCGCAGAAGTTACATAAGAAGAACCCTTTAAAATCAGATCAAAGGCCTATCTAGTCCAGAATTCTGTTTGCACAGCAGCCAATTAGAGGCCTGTGGCAGGACATGAGTGCAAAAGGTACCTGAGTGCCTAACAAATCTAAATCCCTCCTCCCTGCACTGCCATCTCATCCACGTACGCAAGTGGCAAGTGAAACCCCCTTAGACAAACGAAGCATAAGGATGGCTATCTCAGTAGGCAAGTGATGCTGTTCCCCCCCCCAAATATTTTTACCAATTTCTTACAGATTTGATACAACTACATATTCATTCGTTATAAACATACAATCAACAATAATAAATCACTGAGTGAACTGCATACAAGTGATCAATGACATTTTACAATTAGTGGTTCCAACAAGCATACAAAAAGTAGCAAATTCTTTTAAAAAAATGTATATATACACAGAGAACTAGCCTATGTTAAAAGAGGGATGGTATGCTGTTATTGCACAGCGTCTTGAATTTCCACAGGCTGAAAGGCAATAAGTAAGTTGTAGAAGTATATAAATAATAAATGGAACAGAACAAGGTAATTTCGGTAGGTTGATTTGTATCATTGTTATTTTGGCTAGAATAACTGAAACACTGAATGCAATTTAAGGCTTTATACAGCCTCAGTTAATCCAGAAAAATAGGCAATTTGCAGAAAACTGCCCTGAACTGTTTTCACAAGAGGAATGTTATCAGTTAGTGCTGCATTACACAAAGGTTTTTTGGATAATACATGCAACAACATCAAGCCATAAACCTCTTAAGACACAAGGGAGGAGGTCCAGATATCTTTGCTAAGTAGAGAAAGATGCTTTCTGACATATAGTGTACACAGAGCAAAGTAAAAGCCCACTATGAGGGTACAAATGTAATCAGTTAGGAACTGCATTTTTCAGCTTCCAGTTGCTTTGTTGAGAACGGTGCCATGTTCGCATGATTTGCGAACGTAATTGTAAGCCTGGTACATGGCAATAGGATCCATTTTGTATTTTTCCTCAACCTCACAGATGGCAATGAGATCCATTTTGTATTTTTATGTTTTATTATTACCGGTATTTCCATACCACTCAATAGGTGAAGCTTACTGGGCAGTTCACAAAATAAAGATTCAAAGCATAAAATACACACATATAACAAACATACTGTAAAATCTAAAACAAATTAAAACACCCACAGAATAAAACCACTGTAAAATGAAGATCAATGCAAGATTTTTTTATTTTGTTTTTAAAAAAAGCACTAACACATTTTTAAAAGCAAAAGACTAAAGCCTGGAAAAAGAAAAAAGGTCTTTACCTGGAACCAAACAGAAAGCAACATCTCTGGCACAGGGATTCCATAAGTGGGCACCAACATTGAAAAAGTTGTCTATCTGCTCTCCACCCACCTCCCGTTCAGTTGAGAACCCAGAGAGGGGCTTCAGAAAATGACAGCAGGAGAGGTAACACCTCCACAAGCTGTTTAGAGGTTAAAGGTTAAAAATAGCACTTTGGGCATGGAAATGGACTAGAAACTAGTGAAGATGAAGAAGCTAGCTTCTGTTAACTCCAAAATCCTCACCTGACTAGCGTTGGGTCACTTTGCAAATTATATCCCCTCCCACGGACTGGGGAAGATACACCTTATAGCTTTAACAAGCTGTTAGCTAGGGGACATAGCATCTCTATAAAGGTGAGAACTGCCTCCCTTTCCATTCCTTTCTACTTGACTGTCAGTAACATGAAACCCAAAGACAGTAATATGCTCAAGCATGCAGAAGTTGGTCCAGTAAAAACTAAATCCCCATAATCTTCTTCATGAACAGCAAAGCCTTAAAGCCAAACACAGCACATTTTAAAAAGGTTTCTGAATAGTTTTTATGGGCAGTAACAGCTGTAATTAGACAGACTGTCTCAGTTTTTGCTGGATAATAAAAATCATGATGCAGTCATCAACAGAGTAGCCAACACTGCCTGGCTTGCTACCAACATTTGGATTTTAATATGAATGGAGCTTTATGACTCAACGACAGTGGCTAATTGCTTTAGTTTTACTTTAGTTTTAGACCTTTAGGATTATGCAAAATTGTGTATTTTACCCTTTATTTGACGCAGTAAAAAGTCACGAATATTAACATCGAAGAGACTGGCATTCTCCATCCATAACTTATCCCGAATTTCATGATAGCATAGCCAACGCAGTGTAGCAATTAGAGTGTCCGATCACAGAGACCTACTTAGCAAAGAAGCTCAATGGGTCACCTTCAGCCATTCCTTATATCTCAAACTACCCTACCTCGGAGGGTTGCTGTGAGGATGAAATGGAGGGATTGGGGGTGGGGGGGAGAGACCAAATAAGTTTCTATACACGCCTTGAAAAAAGGGCAGGATACTAAGAAAAAACCCACCCCAAAACTAAATTGAGCTTGTTTTTAAATCACTTCCAATCTGTATTGCTTGGTTCTTCTAAGTTCTAAATTAACTTACTATAATTATATAGTAACTTCATTACATAAGTAACTTACTATAATTATTTTTAGGTCAGTAAGGCCTAATTACATTTAGGTCGCAGAGTATCAATTGTTGACAGAACAGGACAAGACAAAATTCTGTTCCCAAGAACATCACAGTGCCAAGGCATTTAAGACTTTTTCCTTTTCTGCATATGAGCTGAGGTAAAACAAGAGATGCGAAAGCCCACGAAAATGAAAACAAAACAAAATTTGGGGGTGGGAGGTCCTCTCTTTCTCCCCTCAGCCAGATATGAAAACACTGGATCAGAGCAGGGGGATCATGTCCAAAACATTTTTCTGCCTGAGGCAAAGAGCAAAGATGGCACCTGTCACCCATTCTATGTACAAAAACAAACTACACAGTCAGTTGAATTTTACTTCAATACTGGTGACAGGGCAGTGTCCTCCACCCCACCTGAGGGCAGTAGGGTGGCTTAGAGGGTGCAGGGTAGGATATGTGTCACACCCACACACCCACACACCTCTCTTCCAAAAGAAGGGCATGGCATGGGTGGGAGTGCTGCTGCTGCTGCTCCTGCCCCCTACACAAACTCCTGACACCTGAAGTTAATTCTTCAGTCTGTCTAATGCAGGGTGCACAACGTACAGGCCGCAACCAGCCATCAAGGACTTCCTTGTGGCAGTCGTGACCTGCCACCTCTGCCAATTTTAAGCTGTACTTGCAGCCAACTGAACTATTGTCACCGATGGGGCTTGGGGCTGCTGAGTACCCTTGCCCTTTGACTGCGGAAGCCAGAGCATCTTCTAGCAGCCTCTCTATGACTTATGGCTAAGATTCATTTGGAAAATAAAAGAACAACGCTCTGTTTTGAAGAGTGGTTTGTTTGGCATTACACATTTTTCCAATACTTGCAGGGGCCTTTAAAAAAAACCCACACAAACAAAAACAAATAATAATTATGAACACTTCTCCTACTACAAATAGGTCTTTGCCACTCTGGGGCATTTGTGGTAGGTTTGTCACCTGTGTCTCTTCATCAGGTGCCTGTGGATAGGAACCTTATTTATTTATTTATTTATTTATTTATTTATTTATTACATTTCTATACCGCCCAATAGCCGGAGCTCTCTGGGCGGTTCACAAAAATTAACCTTTATCTTTCTTGTCAGACTCTGTCTAAAAGCTCCCCACATCCTCTGTCCCCCTCCGCATATGGCTCTTAATTTCCACCATGTATGTATAAGGGGTGGAAGTTAAAGAGGAGCAGCCACCAAATACTAGGATTTCAGTTTACTATCCTGTGATGGTGTTGAATATGCATGCATGCATGTGTGGCTCCCGAGATCACAGGAAAAATGTTGTGTGCTAACAGTAGGGCCGGCCCAGAAACATGAATTTCTTCTGATCTTGTATGGGAGTTTTATAAATCATTTCCGATATACCCACCAAAAGTGGTGGTACTTTGAAAGTTTGAATGCACTTCCCACCATGAAAAGGGGGGGGGACCCTTTTCCCTTCATGTAAAAAACTAGCACGGTAGGGAGGAGGCTACAGCCTAGTTTTCACCCTAGCAGGCTAGTTTCCTACAAAGAGAGAGTTTCCCCCACTTCATAGGAGAAATATACAAAGCACCATCTGCTGCCTAAACTATCAAGGCAAAATTTTACTATTCAATTCTGCTAAATGTATGAAAAGGGCTCAAGTGATAAACCACCCAAAAACATGGATAAAAGTATTAGAGAAAATATCTCTGGTTAAACATGACATTAATCTGTATCAATGCTCATTTGTCGCCTGATCTCCTTATGCAGATAATAATCCTCAGTCAAATTTAATAGATACCATACCAGAATATTTGAAATATGTTGATACTGGACTGGTTCACAATAACGCTAAACCCCAGTTTATTTAACCCATGGTTTTCTGACCTACCCATGGTTTTTCTAGCAGAAGATTGAACAAACCATGGTTATTTTTGCAATGCTTATGTTGCTTCCTTCCCCCTTTAATAAAGTATAAAGTACATATGTTAATAAAGTATAATGAAACATAGTATAACATATTGGGCAAATATCCCCAGTATTGGGCAAAAGGATACAAATAATAATAATAATAATAACAACAACAACATAACATAATGAATATTGCTGTGATATTGTTGTTTAGTATATTGTTGAATATTGCTGTGATATTTCTACTGTAAACTTGCACTTAGTGTTGTCAAATATTGTATTTGTGAGCCACTTTGGGGATACTTTTGGCCAAAAGGCAGCATAGAAATAAATTATAACATAACATACTCATTCCTTCCCAGTATCCCAAGTGTCTCTGAGGCACTGTTATACTGGTACGTGGAGTGGCTGGGATTGTTTACCATTCTTGCCCACCACTTCTGTAGCCTAGCAAAACTACCCATGAACAACCCACAGTTCTGGGTTCACATGTAATGATAACCCATGGTTTAAACAACCCAGAGCTCACAACCCAGTTCTCTTTCTGGGTTGTTTGTGGTTAACAAACCATAGTTTGTTAGTGTGGTCATGTTCACACAACAACCCAGAAGTCAACAACCTAAACCATGGTTTAGTGTTATGTGCAACACAGGCCCATGTCTCATATTTTTAATGGTGAAGGCAATATAAACAGTTCTAAAATTTCCACAGACTAAGTTAATCTTTTTAATTCTCTTTTGTATTCATACCAAGATAGCTTTTAATATCTAATTCACCAGAAAGACTGACAGTCAAATGCAATTAGTAATACACTAAAATAGAGGGGACACTGAAGGTTACTTGGAAAGGCAAAGTTTAATAAATGACACTGGGAATCATCTTTCGAATGCATATGAAAAATACAATGCAGCATATTTTCCCGAGCGCTCAGAAATGTTCTCTCTCTCTTGCATTTCTAATAATGAATATATAGATAGATAGATAGATAGATAGATAGATAGATAGATGCCAGATCCTTTAAATCTCTGTTAATTAACTCAGCAGGCTGGCCTTTCAATTAGGACAAAACTGCTTTAAGCAGCATTAAAAAATATCTATAAATTGTCACCATCCTGATAAATTCCCAAGCACCACCAGTACATGCATCGAGGTTTGATGAGAAGAACCATGCAAGCTATGCCACCACATTTGTCTCATACTTCTTTAGCTTCAAAACACAAGTACAGATTCTTAGTTTGCCATAATTAAATAAGCCTCGGGCAACTTCAGTTGCAACAGATCAACCGGAGAGGGAAGAGGAAACGCTGCAGCTGAGCTGTAGAATGTCTGCTTTGCATGCAGAAGGGCCCAGGTTCAATCCTCGGCATCTCCACGTATAGCTGACAAAAATCCCTGCTGAAACCCTGGAGAGCTCCTGCCAGTCAGTGTAGACCAGGTTTAGGCAACCTTTTGGGGCTGTGGGCGCATTTTGCAGTTTGAGAAACTGTCCTGGACACCATGCAAAAGGCTGAATAAAAGGCAGACGTGGGATCTGAGCCCCAACACACTGAACAACTACTTTGAAACTACAGTTTTCAGCAGCAGCAGAAACCTATTTCATGGCAATCCCAGCTGCTGGTCATAAACACGTTAATTATTTTTTCACAAAGTGAGAGGGGTAACGCACCTTGGCAAATGCCAAGAAAGTTGTCTGGAGGCACATGGGTTCACACTTGCACCACACTTATTACCCCTGTTGTAGGCAATACTGAACTAGATGGACCAGTGCGCTGACTGTCAAGTTTCGAGCCCTGCCAGCTTGTTGGTAGTCAAACAAAAAAGCTGATCTCTAAGTAAATAGGCTTTATTATGTGAATCAATCAATCCCACAGCAGTTCAGGTTACAGACTTTGTCATCCTATGACAACCTACCACTAACATCCCTGATTAAACTGAACAGACTACTTAAAGATCCCAATAGGAGAAAGTTGCTCTGAATCTGGCACAACCCTGCAGAACAGAACTTGAAAGGCTCTCCTCGTCTGCTCTCAGGGAGGATCTTTCCCTAGAGACCTCTTGTGATGGGCCAACCTTGCAGAACACCTTACTTTCCAAAGCTGCATCTCTTGACCCAATATCTGATTCTTGTGTCCGTCACATCCACCTCCTCCCCATACCCTCCCCATGAGTTGCTGTGTTCCTACAGAGGGAGAGGTTATGGTTGGGCTTTGATATAACCAATTGGATTACACCTGGACAGTTTTTTCATTGTCTCTCTCTCCCTAAAGTTCTGGTTCTTCACCCCGCTATTTCGCACTGCACATCTGACTTGAGTTCCTTCCCACAGCCTCTGTCGACATAATTGGCCCAATCCGGTCACAGTATATAGCAGTTTCCTATGTTCATAAGAGCAATTAAAGGATGGTAAATAGGCTGTTTCCTCAACCATACTGGAGCACTGAGTTCAGCTGAAAACTCTATTTCATGGTTAGGCAATCTGTGGCACTCCTAGACTGGGCTTTTCAGACATACAGACCAGACTATGACACAGGCCTGAACTCATGTTCCCTGGCTTGGCGTACTAGAAGCAAAGTTCTACCAGGGCACTAGCAACTAAATATACACCATTTTCTAGGTCCAAATTGCACTCTCATATACACTAGGACTGGACATGTGACAGATTGTTGGTCACCACTAGTCTTGACCAGTGTCCAATTGGCAGCTTCTTCATAACTCGGCAACTCGGCAGCTAAGGACCCAGAAACAGCAAAGGTATATTATACTTGGCATTCCAGGCCATCAATAATAACATTCAATGAACATTGCTAGATCTGCCTGTTTTTGTATCAACACTGGAATAAGACACTCCTCCTGCCTCCCACCTTCAAACAGAGGAAAAGGTGCTCTTTTCTCAGTATAATAGGGATGGAGAAAGTGTGGCCCTCCAAATATTGTTGGACTACAACTCCCATCAGTCTGAGGCAGCATAGCTGATGGTGAGGAATGATGGGATTTGCAACATCCGGACACTTGCCCATCCTTGGAGTACAAGGTCTAATTGGAAATTCTCCTGTTCAACCTGCCATACCTCCCTTTCCCATTCTGGGATATGAAAAAGCACAGGGTGCTACAGAAGAAGGAAGCACATGAAAAACTACAGTTGAAAATGTGTGTTAACGGAATCCAGTGCCCCACATCTCTGAAAATAATTCACTATCAAAAGGTAAGGATAGGAGAATCTATCTATTTGCACCCCATATCACTTTCACACATTTTTACCCATAACTCTGTTCTGTTCCTGCATTAACCTGTACTTTTTTTAAAAAAAAAACAAGACAGTATTTAAGCGTGTGTGTGTGTTTCTCTCCCATATGGTATTTTTGATCTATTTAAACTTGCCAAGAACTGTATTGTAACATCGAGCGAATTATAAAACCTGGTGGATAGCTAAGTTCCAATCCACACAGCAACCTGAGATGTACAGATGAGGTTATATCATATAGACATTGACAAAGATTGAATTCTTAAGCATCCCAAATAGAAAGTCCCAAGGCCTTTGGCAATCATTAACACATAAGAGAGAAAGTGAATGCAAATTACATATTTGTCTCATCTAGAAAATATTACCTTAGGACAGTCTTCCCCAACCTGGTCCCCTGGCTGGGATTACAGGAGTTGCAATCCAACACATCTAGAGGGTACCAGGATAGGGAAGGCTGCTATAGGAAATCTCTCTCTCTCTCTCTCTCTCTCACACACACACACACACACACACACACGCACACACACAAATCAAAAGGGCAAGATGGTGGAATGCAAGACAGAATTACTACATAATTATGTTATAGTTGTGGAACAGAAGTGGGGCCCGTGCTGTTTAGCATCCTGTTTTCAACACAGTGGCCAGCCAGATCCAGATGCTTCCTGGGAAGACCAGAAGCACAGAAGTTCTCTCCATCTGACCCACAGCGAATGGAATTCAGAGAAACCCCTATCCCTGAATATGGAGGAACCTCCATTTAGCTATCAGGGCTGACAGGTGTTGATAGGCCTTCTCCTCTATGAATCTGTCAAATCTCTTTTTAAAGGCATCTAACAGCTAATGGCCACCACCACATCTTGTGCCTGCAAATTCTATTAAGACAAATTGTGTCTTGTGTAAAGAAATACTTTCCTCTGAAAATGGAGCATGTTTCAGGGTGTTGCACTCCCCTGCAACGTGCAGACGGACAAGGGTTCCTTCACAAACTGGTTGATCCAGAATACCGAATGTTTGAAAAGTGCTGGCCTAAATGACTTCTATACCTGCATCTTTTCTTTTGACATGCATGGCCCCAGTCTGGAGATGAAAGCAAAATTAGCTGGTCAAATTTTGCGAAGTGGGTGGGTGGAGGGGAATGGATACAATTAATTATCCTTGGGGTGATCAGTCTCAGAAAAAACAAACATAAAGCAATTTTCTACAATCTTGAGCTGCTGCAGGCTCCCATAACATAAGCCAGAAGGTTCCCAGCTGCGTAATGACTACACGCTAAGGAAGAGAGCAATCAAAAGCAGAACTTCTGAGAGGAGAAACCAAAACATGCGAGTGACACATTATCTTTAGAAATTCTAATCATAAGTCAAGAAAACATGACGGTGCAGCAGAACTATTCCATCTGTTGTATTCTGAAAGGGCTGATGGGGGATATGAGGTAATTGAGTTTTGTAAGGTAGCGAGTCATCTACAAATTTAATATAACAACTGAATCTGTTTAATTCTAAAGCATATGGCTGTTTAATCAAAAACAAAAAAAGTTGTGACTCAAAGCAGTTTAGCTGCTTAGAAATGTATTTGAAGGAAACCAAACAGCTAGGGGTATTATGTCTCCAAATAAGCAGATGTCACGCTTCCGTTAAAGAATGAATAATACGGCAGTGAACTCTGCTACATAGTCTGACACTGAGATGCAGGGAAACAAGGGAATTTTCCCCCTAAGTTAGCTTACCAACTAATTAATTTTTTCTTTAAAATGAAAAATGATGGTGGAACTGTAATTACAGCTCACTGATTTTAACCTGGCAGGTGTAAAAAAACACATAAATTCCTGTTCTGAATATTACTACTACTAGCAAAATGTCCATCATGAAGATGGATGGCATGTGTCTTGGAGAGAGAATCTGTATACTGCAAGAAGTTTTTTGGAGGAGGATGGAGAGTGTCTTTGTTGCAGCGTCCTACAGATTCTGTGTCAATCAGGGATAGGATATCTAATGTTTGGGGAAAAGAGTAGGTGCTGTCCTTAATACAGCATTTTGCCCAATGGTCGAACTTTATTTCTCTCCACAGGCTTAATGGCAGCCATTCACTTATATGGGATAAAATAAAAGGGGTGAATTTAGGGACATAGTTGGAATGGGGGGGGGGCTTAAACCTGTCCAGTGTGAAGGTTTACCTACCTTCTCAATTGTGTACCACATGTTAGCTGCTGACTTTGGCCCACAGAACTTAATGGGGAGCTGCTGATAATAATGGGTCTACATCAGTTCCAGAGGGGCAGACAGAGGGGGAATTTTAAAAGTCTAACAATATATTTTTTGGACCACACAATCAACATATAGTATTGGGATAATGATACTGTGCAAGAGCTTTTAGAAGGAAACCTAATGTTCTTTATGGATTTTCATCTCCAAAGAGCAGCTAAATGGTAAATCAATTGTATAAACGCAAGTTGACTCAGGCTGCAAATAGTGATCATTCTTTCTTGTCTATATGTGATTTACTTTGCTGACACAACTTTTAAAATTATCTTGTACAAACAACCACGGTCATTTATCTCAAAGAAGCTCAGAAAGTCAAGAAGAGAGATACTTGAGCATCCCCCAGATTTAAAAATAATGAAGTAAAAATGCCAAGCAACACCAAGGTTCACATGGAAGGGACACAGCAGAAAGTCCATAAAAACAGAGGATACTCCATTGGTTCTCAGCACTGTAGTGCCCCAGTGAACAAGCTCACAAACAGTAGGCTGTCAAGGAAAGAGCCTGTGCTTATCCACCATCTCAGCTTGAAACTACTCTACCTCCATGAGGTCTGCTTCAGAATTTCAGTACCACCAGATTAGAGCAACACGTTAGAACTTGTTCAGAAGCTATAGATCTGCCTTCCTTGACCTGACATCCTCCAGACGTGTTGGACTACAGCCTCCATCAGTCCCAGCCAGCAGTCCATTGGGAGGGCATCATCTGGGAAGACATCAGGTTGGGGAAGGCTGCTATAGACGTTGAATAGTCAAGTTCAAGCAGAGTGTGTTGTGATCTGAAAATAATTTTTGGAATCATCTGATATCAACTTGCAACAATACATAATAAAAAGTTAGCAACTTGATAGCTGGTTTTACTAGACCCCCTTGAGTACAAATGTTAAATTTCAATTCTTTATTTTTCATTATAAAAAGTATTATCTTAAAACACTGCTTTAATCAGAACTTCCAATTAAGTTATTCTATGTGCCAGACCCTTTTTTAGGAGGTCAATTCCACCATTTGCATGTTGAAGTAATATAGTCTAGCAAGAGCTGCACCATATAATTCTGCCAACTGTGTAGCTTAGTTATGAAAAAAGAATGTCTTAATATGTTCTTGGAAGAGTGTTTGGTACTAGGACATAAGACAGGAGTAGGAAATTCAGCACTCTCCAGATATTTGGACCACAACTCTCAGAATTCCTGAGCACTGGTCACATTGGCTGGATCTAATGGGAGTTGTAGTCCAAAACATCTGGAAAGCACAGGTTTGTGTCTACCACTGACAAAATAGGTCTAAAAAAGGGGGTGATTTGCTGGGTGTCATATACTAAAACATATGCCAGGTGACTTGAGTAATGAGTTATCACATTTTTAATGAAACCTTTGCAGGGTTTTCGAAGTTCAGATTTTCTTGTTTTGAAGCATGTGTCTATATGCTACACCACTATGATTAGACCACCAAGCTGTTCTTAATCAATTCTGCTTGAACATAGCATGATGTGCAGAAGGGAGAACATTATGTATTTTCAAAATCTTTAAAACAACCCTAACAGATTTCAAAAGGGGACACTTCAAAGTTCAGCAAATGTGCTCACAGACCCTTCCAGCAGCTGGAATATTAACGATTTCAGAAGCCTCAATTAATTTGAATAATAGTTTCTAAAATAATTAGCCAGCAAAGAGACAATGTCTTTCTGATTGCTGATTATAACCATTGTTTTTTCAGAGCTACCAATGATGGCACAGGGTGCGTGCTAGTAGTAAGTCACGTAGAAATGCAAGCTACAAACAAGCACAGTGGGGTGGGAGAACAGCAGCAAGTGGAGTGCTTCAATTCAAAACTTGGAAAAAGTTTCTTTGATGTACGAAACTGCTGAATGCAGCCAAAGGGAAAATAGCTAGAGATAGGGTGGCTCATTCTTAAATTGTCTCTTAGACTTCATGGAAAGACTTGGAGTTAAGATTCTCAGATACTACTAGGCATATTTAGACAGGAAAAAAAATGTCCTACTGGCTGGGACATGCTGGGAAATACAGGACTTTTTTCTGTCTAAACATGCATAGGATTGAGCCCCTAAAGAAAAACTCCCTAACATAGCACTGCCCAGAAGACACAGAGCTGACCAAGAGTTGGAGGAAGAAAAGGGTTCTTGCTCCTTGAAACCTTTTCATATAATGTAAAAAGCTATATTGAATGGTGGGGGAAATCGGATCATGGCAGAAGACCCCACTCATAACCTATACGCCTTCTGTAGGTGTTATAAACGGATGCTACATGTGTGCACATATATAGGATCAGTCCAGAGAGCTTATTAAACGTTTGTCAGTTGGGATGCTGTGATCCCATTACCCTCCCTGATGCACATTTGTGTCATCTGAAAAGAGCTAATGGCAACTAGGACTGATCTCCTTTTCAGTCTGGGGAGCACCTGAATTTCAGCGGCCATTTTAGGAAAGATCCTGAAGCAGTGGAGACTGGTGGCTTGAATTCTGGCAGGGCTGTGAATCCATTCTGGGTTTCATTCAGAATCAGACAGAACTCTAAAAGAGCTATCCAAAATGCTGGATGTATTTTGGGGATAGGGTTCAGCACTCTGGATAGCTCCCTTAGCATTCTGGCTGGTTCTGACTGAAGCCCAGAATGGATCCACAGCCCCTCTGAAATCGGAGCCACGAGCCTCTATTGACCAGAAACAAAATGTAAGGAAGTGGGCTTCAATTGCAACACAGTGGGCTTCTTACCTCTTCTAAATATATTTTCAAAGATGCTGGCAGCAGAACTTTACCTGCCATTTTTACCTTCTAGAATGTGTGGACAGTAGTCCACTCCCATCTCCTTTGAAACTGTTTCAAGAACTGAATCACTACCATCCCGAAAGGGGTCCAAAGCAGCCACCATGAATGGTGAATTTGGGACGGTGGTTCAGTTCACCCCCTATTTGTCAACAATACTGCTTCCTTCCCATTCATTCCAAAGCTAGGCTGACAATTGTTACCCAGAAGATCTTTTCTTCTGTCGCCCCCAGACTATGGAATGGCCTGCCGGAGGAGATTCGTCAACTTAACTCTCTCTCTGAGTTTAAGACAGTTATTTATTTATTTATTACATTTTTATACCGCCCAATAGCCGAAGCTCTCTGGGCGGTTCACAAAAATTAAAACCACAGTAAAACACCCAACAGGTTAAAACACAATTACGAAATACAATATAAAAAGCGCAACCAGGATAAAACCACATAGCAAAGTTGATATAAGATTAAAATACAGAGTTAAAATACAGAGTTATGAAGACTAGCCTCTTTTGGTAGGCCTACCCAGATGAATTTTAAACCAAGAATTTTAAAATGTCTTGATTGTTTTTTGATATTGTATTGGTTTTGTATGCTCTTTTAATTAATTTTATGTATTTGATTTATATTGTATTGTTGTACTAATGTTGTTCCCTGCCTTGATCCAAAGGGAGAGGAGGGTAAGAACTAATTATATTAGTAGTAGTATTTCTATCAAGCTTGAATTGGGTTGGGTAGAGGGAGAAGATCATGGCCAGTGAGGCAGTAAGAAGGTGCATACTGTACTTGAAGTGGGAATAACACCTTGCATCTCCATTGCAACAGATGGACCACAATGAAAGCTTCCCAAGAGGGAGAAAGTAGCCACTGCTGGGAGTGTTGTGACATGAAAATTCGATTAACTTTTAACATCAAGCATTTTCTCAGGCCAACAAATACTGAAAAATTAAAAAGAGAAGCCACTTGAGACAGTTGTACCCTTCTAAATTAATGAAGATATGGACAATTTTTCATAACGGAACAAGAACCAGAAATATTGATTTGCATGGATGAACTGTGAATACTAAGTGGCAGGTAATAAATTAAGAGATAATTTCAAAACTGGCAATACGACAAAGAACACTGACAAAAATAGTAATAGCTTGATTTAAAAGGTCAGAATTACAGTTGAAAGACTGTAATATAAAATTAGGTCCTTCCATCCATATTCTAGCAATAGGGGTGGGGAAGAGATGGGCTAATAGAGTAACTGTCTTTGGTGGTAAGAACTGGTGTAGGGCTGTGGCTAAGAAACTGAGCTACCAAATCAGAAAGCCTCTCGTTTGAAAACGTGTCTCCCATGAACTCACTCAGTGGCCTTAGGCAAGTCACTCTCTGCTTCAGTCCCCTCCTCCCCATCTGCAATATGGGGGTAACAATGCTGTCGTACTTTACAAGGTTGTTGTACGTGAAGTGCTCAGAAAGTGCACTATAAATGCTAAATGCCAGTGTGGTGTAGTGGCTAAAGTGTTGGACTGGGAATCGGGAGATCTGGGTTCTAGTCCCCACTCAGCCATGGAAACCCACTGGGTGACTTTGGGCCAGTCACAGACTCTCAGCCCAGCCTACCTCACAAAGTGGTCATTGTGAGGCTAAAAAAGAGAGGAGGAAGAGGATTACGTATGCCACCTTGGGTTCCTTAAGGAGGAAAAAAGGTGGGATATAAATGTAATGAACCCCTTCAGTGTGGAGGGGTTCTTTGTGTATTTTCTTCCTAGTATTATCTGAAGTCAATACAGCTGGGAGCGCTGTTGCTCAGAGATGAAGTTTGGAAGCAAGGAGAACTGCACAGCCACAGACAGTGTTGCAGAGCTATACAGCAAGTTCTATAACTACACATTTTATAAATAAACCTGAACATTGCATCTGTTGCCTGACTGCAATCTCTTGCAAAGCCCCATTCAACAGTTTACTCCCCAATTATCATCTATCCATCAGCCTGCGAGACCAAATTTGTGTGCGACTTCTCAACATTTTGAATCTGGGTTCCAATGTCAGAACACAAAATTCATGCATATAACATTATTTATGCAGGCCACCTGTGTATAAGTCATAGCCTTTCCACTAAACATGACCAAATGGTAACCAGAAAAGATGTCCTCTACTCTCCCGGCTGATGTGTATTTTGAAGGGAAAAGTGAGATTGATTCCAGGTTTGTGTGGGGCCACAGCAAAATGCCTTCTAGTGCCCCAGTTCTCCAGGACCCGAATTGCTATGGAATGAGTCTCCTTCAGTTCTACTGGTGCTACAGTATTATACTGTGTTGGGGTTATTGTGGGAAGTTAAAATGGTGGCTTCCACAGCCAGCCACACAAAGCTCATTAGATCAGCTTACCAGCTACAGAAGGGAGGGCAAGAGTCAAAAGTGAGTTCTGCCAAGGAGCTGCAGAACAGGGAGCTGGACCAGAGTACCGAGGGCTGACACTGGGCCATGGAATAAACTACAACATCATCTCATGAGGCCATCAAGCTATGTGTTTACAGATGCATAGTTTGCACTGTGGTATCCATTTTAATTTCAACTTCCATTCCTTTTCCATTCCATGCCTTTCCCTCCATCTTTGTTGTGTTGCCCTAATGCAATTTCCACCCCTCTCTCCTTTTTTCAAGAAGCACAATGGACCAATGACTCAACAGATTTTTCAATACGGTTTTGCATTTTTCCCTCATGGTAACTTATCACACACACAAAATAGGTAATACCGAGCATATGCACAAGTTTTCAGAGTCATAACACTGCAAGGAACATTGGAAAGCCGCACTTAAAAGGTTTTGTCCTGGATACCACAATTATAGAAGCTGTGATCGTTTATAAAGTCAGTACAGATTAAGCACCAATTTTTGCAGATAGTGGCATTAAAATAGACTCTAAGATCTCTATTATTTCTCTTTGTTGGCTTGAGCCTAGTGTAACTGCTCACCTCCAGATTTCACACAGAGTTGGGATAATCTCCTTCGTTTTTATTATTCTACCAACTCTAATAAACTACCAAAATGTGTCTTCTGTGTGCAAAGTTATCTTTTGTGACATGCATAGTTTCTGAAAGAAGTTCAAGGTAACAGCATGGATCCTGGTCCCAACCGTGGATGCTTCCACAAATCACAAAGTGGTGATAAGCAGCCCTACAGCGTTAGCAATTTATACAGAGTAGCTATTCAAACCATATTTTAATGGCACAGTGCTTTATGTAAAAATATGTTCCCATCCAGATAAGAAATCCTGGATGAAGAAGCTACCCTGAAGTCCACTAGGACTGCAAGGAAAGAGAATGGAAGCTGGTACACATTTTAATATACTAGGTATGATTCCCCTGATTGCTGTGAAATTGCAATTGCAGTAAAACTGATTAAAGCCTGTGGCTAGCATGGTGTTGGTGAAACTACTACAAAGATACATTGATTACTGGATGGGATATTGCTATTAGTTTAGTATATAAAAATCCCGTGACGATTCTGCACAGCTCAATCAGACAGAAAGTCCATCTTTTCCACCATTCTACCTCCAAGAATAGCTAACCAGAAGGCCTACATGCTATCTTGCATGATGGGTGTATTAATGCACATATGGAGTGGCCATAGATATGGAGGAGCCATAGCTCAGTGTGATGGAGCACATTCTTTGCGTGCAGGAGGTCCCAGGTTCGATCCCCAGCCTCTCCAGGTAGGGTGAGAAAAGACTGCTGCCTGAAATCCTGAAGAGCCGCTCCAAGTCTGTGGCCACAGCTAGACCTAAGGTTCATCCTGGGATCATCCAGGGTTCGCCCCTGCCTGAGCACTGGATACCGTGTGTCACCTAGATGAACAGGTTTGACCCCTGGACGATCCAGGGATAAACCTTAGGTCTATGAGGCCTGTGTCAACCATATGAGGCGAGATGGACCAATGGTCTAACTCACTATGTTCCTCCTATGTTCCTAATACAGCTTCTGATTCTCAAATCTTTGTAAAAAAAACAAAACACTAGGCAAGGGCTTGATCTTTACAAATACAAAATAAAGCCACACATCCTACATATACTAATTTGCCAAGTGTAGATCTTTATGTGGACAAAATGGCATTACCCAAGCACAAGAGGGAAGGATTAGCAGGATTTTTGCAAAAAATACTCCCTCCACACACAAAAAAAAAACCCTAAGGGGACAACCTGTCCAGCCCTGCTAAATTAGAACTAAGCAATGTTCAGTGGCCACAGAATGCTTGCTTACTGTTGAAGTGGGGAAAAACGTGAACTGGGAGGAGGAGGAGGAGGGACGGAACAGAGTATCTTGGAAAAGGTTATGGCTGGTTGGCTGAAACCCAGGACAGGAGTATTCTCCATGGCAACAATTAGTTCCAGATTCCACTTGTATCTACTAATCCAAGTTGACAATGTACCATCGTACACTGCTTACAAGCAAAATATGCTGCTTGCTCGTCATAGCTATTAGAAAAGTAAGTGAATAAAACAATACAATTCTGAGATTCTAGTTAGAATGAATTGATGATTTAGCTAGGTCCTCCTTGATTATTCTTGTCTAGGATTGCTGGTACCGGGTATGAGGTGAGAACCAGGAATCTCCTGCTCCAAATATTATCTCAGCCACTGACTCGCTATTTTATTCTTGGCCCCCATATCTGCAAAGTGGGGATAATAATACTGACCTACCATATTTGGCTGTTGATTACTGGGTTACCTCAGGGTTTCCTGAGGTAATGTATTTGAAGTGCTTGCCAAGTACTGTATAAAGACGTCCATTTTATTTACACTATATAAATGTTTATAAAGGCATCAGCTGGATCAAACGTGGGAGTCTGGCAACAAGGCTCAAGTGGCTTAATGTATGTATTATTGGGACAAAGTTGTAGATAGAGAAAATGGTTGGCTTCACTGTGCTGCCTTGATAGAGCCAGAGAGAGAGAGAGATTGCAGCTAGTGACTCTGTTCAGATGACACGCTAAGCCACGATGGTTAAGCATTCTGAGCTAAACATTATGGCTTAGCGTGTAATGTGAACCATGACTCAGAGTGTTTTCGTGTGAACCGTTCCTAACTATGGTGGTTACATAACTACAGTTTAAACATGCTCACTAACCATTTGCTGCAAAATGGTTAGCAGCCTAAATATGGTGTCTGAACAGGCCCAGTGTCAACGTAGCTGGGTCAAGTGATCTGAGGAGCCAATTAAGGGCCTTGCTAGCCTTATACACCCAACTTTCTCAGGCTTGACTGCCAAGTCTGAGGAAATCATCACAAAGGAGCAATTACTTTCGGACAACTATGGTCTCCCAATGAGGCTCACAGAAATAAAAAAAAGAGAGAGAGAGAGAGACCAGCCCTGCCATTGGGCTTACAAACTAAAACAAGACTTACAAGGGAAGGGTAGTGGAGAGAAAGGGAAGAGGAGGAAGATCAGTTTTTCAGGCCAGAACTAAAACAAGACTTACAAAGGCAGGTGAGGGAAAAGGAAGAAGGGACAGATCAGTTTTTCAAGGCCAGAACAAGTTAATAAGCTATTGGCGGACATTTAAATGCACTTCAAGCCAAAGTGATCTTCATTTTCTGGTGCTCTTGCTTGGATGTGAGTCTTGGTCTTTAAGCCAATGGATGGGGCTAGAATGTTCTTTCTCCTTCTTCTGGAGTCCCAGAGCTACAGGCAGTTGAAGGCCATTGTGGTGTAGTGGCTAGAGTGTCGGACTGGGAGTCGGGAGATCCGGGTTCTAGTCCCCACTCGGCCATGGAAACTCACTGGGTGACTTTGGGCTGGCCACAGACTCTCAGCCCAACCTACTTCACAGGGTTGTTGTTGTTGTGAGGATAAAATGGACAGGAGGAGAATTATGTAGGCCGCCTTGGGTTCCTTGGAGGAAAAAAGGTGGGATATAAATGAAATAATAAAATAAATACAGAAATTGTTCTTTCTGGTAGGGAGAGCTCCCTGCAGCTGCTTCCCTTCTGCTCTCCAGTCTCAGGGCAGCTCAGTGACAGGACACCTATTGCCACAATTCTACTGCCTTCTGGACCTGCCTTGGGTCCTTGTCCCCCTGCTCTGGAAACCTAACTGCCTGTCTTGGACCACATTACCATCCTCTGTCCCTGTGAGCCCTGTGTTGCCACGTGTCCTCATCCACATTTGTAATGTTCATGTTTACAAGAGGAATGCTCATCTAGAGGATCTCAAGCCTCAAATCACAGTACACAGTGACAGGAATCTGATGCCCAACTGAAGAAAACAATAGACCTAAAACTGGGCTCTCTGAGGTGAGGGAAATAGTAACAAAACCAGAGCCAGATATTAGAATAATCAAATATAAACTTTAGTACATAAATTGTGTGTGTGTGTGTGTGTGTGTGTGTATGGGCAGCACTCAAATGGAAATGCAGGTTGCTTACCTGTAACTGTAGTTCTTCTAGTGGTCTCTGTGCATCACACACTATGGGCTTTTGCGCCTGCGCAAGACCAGTGTCGGGAACTTCAATAGCTGAGTATGACTTTTGGCGGGATTCCCGCCCACCATCCTACTGCGCATGTCCAGGGGGTCCCGCCATGCTCCTCAGTTCCTTGAGACCGCGTTCAATAGAGCCAAGGATAGCTATATGTATATGTATATATGTATAACAGTGTGTATGCATATATAAATATATACATGTTGGCACAGTAATATGTGAGTAGACAGACATGCATGTCTATGGATATGTACGATTATGATGAACCATATAGTATGTGTGACAGGTGTCACAATATAATGCAGCATACCTCAAGCCTGAACGAGACAAGAGGGGATGGTGGGTGGGTTGTGTGAATGCACAGATGACCACTAGAAGAACTACGGTTACAGGTAAGCAACCTGCATTTCTTCTGCGTGGTCTCTGTGCATCACACACTATGGGCGAATAGTAAGCTGACTTACCGGAGGAGGGTAGTCTCGTTGGTTGAGTTGGTGTTACAGAAGTGAAGATAAGACAGCTCTACCGAAACTGGAATCAGCTCTGGCTTTGACATCTAGTCGGTAGTGTCTAATAAAGGTAGAGGGCTTGTGGCCGCTCTACAAAGTTCTTGCACTGGAACTCCTCTGGAAAAGGCAGTAGAGGTGGCGATGCCTCTAGTAGAGTGCGCTGTTAGATGGTCAGGAACCGGTAAATTTTGGAGCTGGTATGCCAGCTGAATTGTCTGGGTGATCCAAACAGCAAGTCTTTGTGAAGATATAGGTGCGCCTTGGTTTGGCTTGCCATATGCCACAAATAGGCGAGGAGAGGTTCTAAATGGCTCAGTTCGAGATTTGTAAAACGCAAGGGCTCGACGGACATCGAGACAGTGCAAAGCTGTTTCTAGTGGAGAAGAAGGCTGTTTGAAGAAAGTAGGGAGAATGATATCTTGGTTGAGATGGAAAGATGTCACAACCTTTGGAAGGAATTGTAGATCTGGCCGAAGTGTGACCTTGTCAGGGTGGAAAGACAGATATGGTGGGTCGACTCGAAGGGCAGTAAGTTCAGAGGCTCGACGAGCGGACGTAATGGCCACGAGGAAAGCTACTTTCATGGAGAGGAGGCGTAAGTTGATGGATGCTAAAGGTTCGAAAGGTTTTGCCGTCAGAGCTTTTAAGACGACCGACAGGCTCCATTGTGGAGTGATGTGTTTTATTGGAGGAAATAAGTTTTTTGCACCTTTCAGGAATTGTTTGATGAGAGGATGAGTGAAAACGGAATGCCCTTGGATTGGAGGGTGTGTAGCTGATAAGGCTGCTAGATGAACCCGGAGTGAGGAATTTTTAAGACGTGAATCCACAAGGTGTTTTAGAAAAAGAAGGACATTCCTGATGGAGCAGTTTTGGGGATCAAATTTGTGTTGCATTGCAAAGGGTCTGAACCGGCGACGTTTGGCTCGATAGGCTTTACGGGTCGATGGTTATCAAAGATAGGGTCAGAAACGTCATCGGACGGTTGTTGGGCATCTATGCCGAGAGATTGAGCCATACGAACGATTTGCTCTGTGAAATGGTTGGTGTCGTCGGAAGGGGACACGTGTTCAGTTGTATCGACAGTGTCAGTTGGTGATGGTACCGATCTCGGTACCGATACGACCGAAGATGAATCGGATTGGCAGTCATCAGAAGGAGAGGGCGATCTACGTCGATCATGGCGTCGTTGCTGTATTTGCAGTGAGCGCTGTAGTGATGCAAATCTGGGAGGTACCGGCGGAAGTGGTGGAGATTGCGCACGCGGAACTGGTCGTTCACGATATGGAGAACGGTGGTATGCTACGGCAAACTCTTGGCCCTGACGGCGATCAGGTTCTCGGTCTCGATGCCGATACGAGTCGCGCGGACCTAACATGGACCAATTTGACTCGGAGTCCCAGTCACGTAATGGTGAGCGTGACCTGTAAGAAGGAGGGCGAGCGGCCGCTTGAGTTGGAACCTCTTGTTCGGGAGGTTGTTGTGCCGATGGAATGGCCCTAGACGATAATGGGGAATTCCGGAGTTCACCCTCTGACATCGATGCCGTAGGTAACGGTACCGAAGGGAGTGGCGGTGATGTCGGTGGCGGCGGAGGCGACGGTACCGACGGTATCGGTTGTGCCTGTGGCGTCGGAGGGAGAGATGGAGGACATGCTTCCTTTTCTCGGCGAGGTTTTTTCTTTTGCTTTCCGTTGTCCGCTTTATGATCCCTTGCCCTTTTTGAGAGCTTTTTAGCTGCTACAAAGGTATGGGATTTCTTGCCCGTAGGTGCCCGTTGTTCCATGATAGGAGATAGGGGCAGGGCAGTCGATGTCGAGGCCTGCGGAATTGGTTCATGAACCGATTCAAGGGCCTTTTTCCAAAGTAGAGCTTTTAGTCTATCAGCTCTATTTCGTCGAGACTGTTTGGATAGCTTCATGCAGCACGAACAGGCTTCAACGATGTGCGACTCTCCCAAACATAAGAGGCACAAAGAGTGTCCATCAGAAAGAGGGACCTTTCCATTACAGGAAAGGCATCTTTTAAACGGTCCTTTGTTAGAGTCAGACATTAGAATGGAAACCGAAAGTAAGAATAATGAAGAGTAATAGTTTTGTTTGTTTTTTTAGGAGAATAAAGAGAAAAAGGAGAAAAACAAGAAGAAAGGAAGGATAAGAATAAGATAAGGTAAGAATCTCAGCTAATATTCTCTTTGAAGACGAGCGAAGCGCCGGACGTGCTGGTAGCAGCGCGGTTGAAAGAGAACTGAGGAGCATGGCGGGACCCCCTGGACATGCGCAGTAGGATGGTGGGCGGGGATCCCGCCAAAAGTCATACTCAGCTATTGAAGTTCCCGACACTGGTCTTGCGCAGGCGCAAAAGCCCATAGTGTGTGATGCACAGAGACCACGCAGAAGAACTGGGAATGATTTAATTAAGTCTACGGGGAGGTGGGAGAACAGGAAGGCTGAGAGAGATTGTGGGAGGATGCTGTCAAATAAGGAAAGGTTAGGGAGAGGCAGCAAACAGACAGTTAGAAATCTCAACTGGGAAGAGGAAGGAGTCAAAACATAAGCAACACATTACTGAGGCAATGTGGCAAGCTTGTCTGAGTGGGGGGGGGAGGAGAGACTGAAAAAAACAGAGGCAGAGGATTGAAAATGAATTTAGAGTGCAAACATTATTCCAGAAGAGGAGGGGGAAGAGCTTCTCCTCTGAGAGGGAAGGTTGAAAAAGGGCAAAACAAACACAGAGGTGGGGAAGGGAAACTCAAATAAGAGGGTAAGGGGGCAAGCAAACCTAAATACATGTAGAAGCAAAGACTGAACTTTTACTGTAGGAAATCCCTTTTTAAAGACCTTGGTTTCGGAGAGAGATTTTTCCCTAAGAACAAAAGATGGGAAAGGGGGTATCTATGGTACTAGTGAGCTGGCCACAGGTGGTGCAAAAGTGCAGAGTGAAACTGGGAGGCCCGTGTGCAAATTTGGGGTGTAGTGTTCCTAACCTTAGAGTGGTACACATGAGTCACAACTTCATAGTGTTCAATGAATGTGAGGAAGGGAATCCAGGGGTTAACCCAACCCCCTCCTCGCCAATAAACAATATAATCCATGCCTGCCCTGGACCCTGTTGCTGGCCTCTGACAGTGCTGGATCCTGACCATATTAACTGTTCAAAGAGCAGTAGGAGAGAAAGATACTCAATAAACTCCTTAGATCTACCTAATTTCACTTAAAGGCTGACGCAAGTAAACTACCCTCAAATACCTCTCTTGGCACACGCCAGACTCCCTGCTCTCCTGGTTTTTGTTTTATGCCTTAAGATTTTTTTTTAAAAAACTGAGACGCTGGCTTGCTGCAAAGCAAAGTGCTGACCTTGCATATCATCTTTATTTGGCGCCCAAACCCCATCTCTGCCTTTTACTTACATGCTTGTCAAGTTACTTTTCGTTTTACCTCACCAGTTTGCCTTCTGGGAAATGAGTGTTTTGAGACCAGCTGTGCCCGCCATGGCAGCTATTTTAAAAATGGGAGAAGCCCCTCATGACAGCCATTTTGTGAGAGCGCCTATGACACTTTCTCAAAATTCCAAATACGCTGACCCAAAAAGAGACGGGACCCCTGATGAGGCCTTCTGCAGTCCTTCGGGATAGAATGGCTCCACTCTTCATCAGCCTCTGCCACTCTGTCATTCTCAGTGGGGGGCTGAATGATCCCACCTACCATCTGTGAGACCCAAGGCCCCTTCCCTGTATTTTCATCTTTGATTTGTAAAAAGACGCATATTTATATCAAAGGGCTAAAGAAATCACAAACCAAGGAGCTAAAGGAAAAGAACCAGGCAATGCACCCAGCTGCTCAGTATGTAGCAAACTTCTTTCCATCCTTTTCTAGTGAAATCACTTCACTATTGTGAAGTGAAATTTCTAGTGAAATCACTTGGATAAGCACTAGGTACTTGATAAGCACTAGGTACTTGCTTTCTAAAATCTTATAAAACTTGTAAGGAATATTAATAGAATTAAATTACTTTCATCATATTAAGCTATCTGCATTAAGGCTCTCTCTGCTCTGAATTTATTCTTTCCCATACCTCTATACCTTCTAGTCCTCCTTACACCAAAATTTGTAGCTATAGGTCTAGTCCTCCTTCTTGGACCCAATTCCTACTTCTTGACATACTTGCCAAATGCCAGTATCCCAATTTCCCAAACCTCCTTCTCTTCTAATGATGCTACTAGGAGGAATCAGACATCCCTCCATCACATGTATTGAAAGTATTGTGAGATGGGTCATTAGGGTGCACAGGCTAGCCCTATCTGGCACGTGAGAGGGCTCTTTACCCATAATTGTGTAGAGATCTTTTACAATCTACACAAGAGGGGAACTCTGGCTCAATCAGGGCCCAGCCCTCTTACGTAAGAGCTCTATGGGCTGACCAAACATCAGGGAGTGGGCTGGCATAGAGCTAGGCCAAATACACTCCCCCCCCCCTAAATGTAAGGGAGGGCTCTCTAACCTCACCCTATCCCCGTAGTTGCAAATTAACAGATTCCACTTCACTAAACCCAAATGGAATTTGTGTCCACAATCTAATACATCAGTGGTTGATTAGCTCAAATGCTGACGTAATGTTTTCATTTGTTCTGCTCCAACTGAGCTCACAGAACATGGCCTTCCTGGTTGTGGATTTACGATTCTGAGTGGGGGAAAATAAAGCAGTATTTCTGATACAGTGGTTGTATTTTCTTTCGTAATGGCTGGCGCTTATTTTATAGCTTCTTTCCAGTGTATTAAATCTGAAAGCTCACATGGGGCTCCTTGATCCTGACCCTGGGCGAACTGTGAAAGTCTTCAGGCACAGTTGCTGAAACTAGAGAGGTTCCTGAAGCAAGGAGGAAGTCTTTGGGACTGCTTCTCTGTACATCATCTTTGGCTCCCTTGGACTCACGTAAGAATTTTGACTCCTGGTTCAGAGCTGTCAAATTCTCTGACCAGTTTGCGTTTTCTCTCCCTCCTGACCAAATACATTGTTATTTATAGCTTTGTAGGGAGTAGGAAATATCTAAAATAATATCCAATGAACTGTACCACAAATCAACAAAAAATAATCTTCATTAAGCTAAAGGAAGCTACTGGAATCTAAACAAAGGGGTGCTTCAGAAACAAAAGGTGCTTTTGAAGACTTTCTTATACTTAACAACAGCCTTCCCCCAAAGTGGTGTGCTCCTGGTTGGGAATTATGCTGTCTGGGGATTATGGGAGTTGCAGTTTAAGATATCTGGAGGACACCAGGTTGGGGAAATCTACTTAAGAACATAAGAAGAGCCATATTGGTTTAGACTAAGGCCTAATCTACACCAAACAGGATATTGCAGTATGAAAGCAGTATATGTTATGTGTCAATGGGCCCCAACAGTTGTCAGTGCACTTCAATACCACTATAAAGCAGTAGTGTGGCTCTTGCCTCAGTGATGTCCAGAACGCGGCCACTCGAGTGTTGGTGGGGGCGAGGTGATGAGATCATATATGTGTATACTGCACCAACTGCACTAGTTAATGGTGTGTGGCTGAGCCCAATTTAAAGTGCTGGTCTTGACATTCAAATTACTTGAAAGACCACCTTCACCCATATCAGCCTGCCTGCACCTAAGATCAACAAGAGAGGCTCTTCTCATTTGCCCACCTGTAAGAGCAGTTAGGTGGGTGACCACACTTCAGAGGACCTTCTCTGCAGCGGCCCCGACACCTCTGGAATAAGTTGCCATTGGGGGTCCACCATACTCCATCGCTGCAGGCTTTTAAGGCCTTGAAAACATATTACTGTACTCTGGCCTTCTCCTAATATGATTGCCGCTGTTGCTGTTTTTATTGCTGTTTTGTTGTTGTTTTTATTGCTGTTTTTACTGTTGTTTTTAGTATGCTTTTATCATTTAATTGCATTTTTATCACTCTTAATATTATACTGGTTTTATGTGTTCTGTTGCTGTACGCTACTGAATAGTATGCGTTTGTTTTATTTCCTGGTTCAGCTGGATTAGTTTTCAGTTTTTTACTAGTGTTCTGTACAATTATTGTATTTTTATTTTATCACACACAGATCTGAGAGTTCTTACAGAAGGAAGGCATAGAAATCTTTAAAGCAAACAAAAAAAGTTGAAAAGGCAACAGCTAAAACACCCGCAACTCCATTTAAAATGCCTGGGAGCTCGCACTTTATATCTAAATACTATCAATGAGATGTGGTCTATCAGGCCACGCACAGGTATCTCATTTGCAAGCTGTGCTGCTGCAGTGAATGCCCTGTCCCAAGCCCTGCAAGTGCTTGCTTCATGTCAAGGCCAAATCCAGAACAAAGACTCTCCAGCTGACCTCACCGACTAGGGCGGTCCATACAGGAGACATCTCCATGGATATGATGGACCAGGAGTAGGCAACATGGTGCCCGCAGGCATCCCTGGACACTTTTCTTGGTGCCCACCAATGTGCCTTACCTTTCCCACTTTAAGACAAACAAACACTTTTTCTTACTAGCAGCTGGGATTATTGCAAAATATGTTTTTGTTGGTGCTGAAAAGTGGTTTCAAAGGAGTTATTTAGTATGTTGAGGCTCAGGCCCCACCTCTTTCTTGTACTCAGTCTTTTGGGCGGGTTACTTGTTCTTTGCCATACCTCCCATTGCAGCCATTTTGTGGTGGTGCCCAAGACATTTCCTTGAATTGCCAAATGTGCCCACGCCACCAAATGGTTGCCTACCCCTGTGCTAGGCCCTGCCATTATGGCCTTTATAGATCACTAGCTGATATACCCAGCGTTGCTCAGGCCCCCTAAGATATGTCAGTGAGGTAGTAGTCCAGTGCTCCAGTAGTCCAATAGTAGTCCAGTGCTAGGCCTGTGAGTTAACGTTTAAACGAAGTAAAATAGTTTCCCCCTCCTCTCTCTCTCTCACACCCAGGACGCAGGCCAGGGCCACCTTGCAGCCCCAGCTCTCCATGGCCTGCTTGACCATCTTCGGCTCAGGACTCTTGGCAGAAGCCAGGAAGCCTCCAAGGGCAGCTGGATTGAAGGCCTGCACCTACCTTGGCCTGTGCTTCTCACCCACCAAGTGCTCCAGTAGGAGGCTATACTGAAGCACTAGGGCTGGCCTGGGCACTTGCCCCCTTTGTTGGGCTGTAATTTTCCTTGTCCCCACATAAAATAAAAACTACAACTCCTGGCATGCCTTTCACCATGGTTCCCAACTTGTCCAATGTGAGTCCTGCTGCTGAGGCTCATGGGAAGTGTAGTCCGGCTGAGCGGTCCATACTGCACTTTCATTAAAGATTAAAGAAAAAGATCGTTTCATAGCACCAGAGCTTGGCTCTCTTTTTTTCCATTGGTTCGGTGGTGCTTGAGACCAACCTTAGGAGTCGGAGTTGTGAAATACATGCAGCAGCCATCCAACTGTGCACTCACAACGGCCGCCAAAGGCTGGTTAGTCTGGCATGCTGGGAGTTGCAGGAATAAGCCAAGGTTTTATTAAATTCTTTAAAAATACTTAAAACCCAAAATTCTGTGTTTTTAGATTTTTCTGGTACATTGTACAGCCAGACCTATCAGCATGCAAAATTTCAAATTTCCTACTCATCTGGTAGTGGGTAAACGTTTCCGGACAAACGTGACACACACATACTTTCCGCTTTATAGGTAGAGATAACCAACACCTAGCATAAATACTAGGAAACTGGCATTGACTGGGTTCGCATGAGCACAGAGGGAAAATAAGCCTCTTCATGTGTGGCAGTTGTGAGCCGCCTAATAACCCATGCTGGGCACGGGTTGTCATGACATCTGAACGCAGCGAGGGTGAGTGGTTGAGGTGGCTTACAAACCAACCAGCAGGCTTAAGACAAGCTATGGTTTTCAGGATGGTTTGTAAACCAGCCAGCCAGCCTCCTTCGCCAGGTTCAGATGTCATGACATCCTACACTCAGCGAGGGTAATTGTGCTAATAGGTGGCTCAAACCAGCACAAGTGGGATGGGAAGAGAAGTCATTGTAGCTTATTTTCCCTCTGTGATCATGCAAACCCAACCACTCTGTCCTTCTGTGGTCAATCCAGGGGAATTTCCAGCCTTCCAGCTCCTGAATGTCTGGGCCTTGGGCTGAGTTACATGCATTTTTGGTCTGATTTATAGCACCACTGCAGAGACAGCCCTGACAGACATCATTTAAATGTCATGCTGTAACGCTTTTTTCTTGAATAGAATCTTTTTAAAGCCATGGAGCTAAAAGTTCCTACTCAGCAGAACCAGTCTTTTCTTCACAAAGGAAGAGCTATTACTTCCGCACTTCCCAACTACAATGAGAGTCATTTTCCTAGACCAGTTCTATAAGTTCCATTGACAGCATGAAGAGAACACAGATAAAGAACCAGCACAATAACATCATGAGATTACTCTCAAAGGAATCTAATCTTCGCTAAGTGCCAGATACAAATCACAGTTATTTAGATGCAACATAATAAGGTAGGTATGGGAAATGATGCACATGATTGGCGGAAATGATTTTCTAGGTTGGAGGTCCAATGTCCTTTGAACAGACTGAACTTTCTGCTGCAATAAATATGCCAATGCAAAATTATAGCTTAACATGTGATTTGCATTATGTCTTCATTGGAAAGCTTGGGTCTGGGAATTATTCATGGCATAAACATTCCAAACTTCAGTTAAAAGCTCTTCTTCAATGCTACATCAGAAACAAATACTGCAATTCATAGAATAGTAGAGTTGGATGAGGCCTACAAGGCCATCAAGTCCAACCCCCTGCTTTAAAGAAATCTACTTTAAAGCATACCTGACAGATGGCTGTCCAGCTGCCTTTTGAAGGTAGCTGGACAGCCATGTCTCCCACCATGTAAACTAGTGTGAGAAAACTAGTGTGGAATCAGTTACCTAGGGAGGTTGTGGGCTCTCCCACACTAGAGTCATTCAAGAGGCAACTGGACAACCATCTGTCAGGGATGCTTTAGGGTGGATTCCTGCATTGAGCAGGGGGTTGGACTTGATGGCCTTGTAGGCCCCTTCCAACTCTGCTATTCTATGAAAGCCCATGACCTCCCTGGGTAATTGGTTCCATTGTTGTACTGCTCTAACAGTCAGGAAATTTTTCATGATGTCCAGCCAGAATCTGGCTTCCTGTAACTTGAACCCATTATTCCATGTCCTGCACTCTGGGAGGATCGAGAAGAGGTCCTGGCCTTCATCTGTGTGACAACCTTTCAAGTATTTGAAGAGTACTATCATGTCTCCCCTCAATTTTCATTCTCCCAACTAAACATGCCCAGTTCTTTCAGTCTCTCCTCATAGAGCTTTGTTTCCAGATCCCTGATCATCCTGGTTGCCCTCCTCTGAACACACTCCAGCTTGTCTGTGTCCTTCTTGAATTGTGGAGCCCAGAACTGGATGCAGTACTCTAGATGAGGCCTAACCAGGGCTGAATAGAGAGGAACCAGTACCTCACGTGATTTGGAAGCTATATTTCTATTAATCCAGCCCAAAATAGCATTTTCCTTTCTTGCAGCCATATCGCACTGTTGGCTCATATTCAGCTTGTGATCTACAACAATTCCAAGATCCTTCTCGTTTGTAGTATTGTTGAGCCAAGTATCCCCCATCTTGTCACTGTGCATTTGGTTTCTTTTTCCTAGGTGTAGAACTTGGCTTTTATCCCTATTAAATTTCATTATTTTGTTTTCAGCCCAGCACTCCAGGCAATCAAGATCACTTTGAAATTTGTTTCTGTCTTCCAGGGTATTAGCTTTCCCACCCAATTTTGTGTCATCTGCAAATTTGATAACCTATTGGTTTATTACATTCAATCAGTTACACAAGCACTCTCAGAACCCAATTGAAATGAAAGCCCACACTTGCGTGGTGATGGGGGATCCTATAGTGGTAAAAAAAAAGATTTAAAAAAGAAAGGAGGAAACAAAGTAATAACAGACAAAATATCATAAAAAATATCATAAGGGATTACTCTAGGAGTAGGCAACTTGGTGCCCTCTAGATGTCTTGGACTACAGCTTCCATAATCTCAGACCATTGGCCATACTGGTTGGAGTTTATGGGACTTGTAGTCTGAACCTTCACATATGCACTCACCGATTCTGTCACCAACGGTCATCAGCCAAATCACCTTAGGAAGTGCACAAACAAGGCATTTCAAAAGTGAATTGTCATTAGCTTCTCTATGTCCATATTTTAATGTAACATAAAAATAGACAGCCCTTCCCGTCTGTTTTTGGCATGGGCACTCAGAGGTACATGGTAGTGTATTCAAATCTATGCTTCATGAACATGTTCCATGCTTTTTTAAACCCATGTAAACTAGTGAACAGTACAACATCCAGAGGCAATGGATTTCACAAGAAAATTATATGAGTCGTGTGAAGGACTTCCTTTTCTTTATCCCTAGCCTGATGTCAAACAATTAGACTGAATAATCTAGAGTTCTAGTGTATTGATCTAATTATTTCTCTACTCAACTCTCTCCATGTGCTCACAATTTTGTAAGTCTCTTATCATGTTGTTCTTACTAAGCTGTAATAATAAACTCTCAATAAACTAAAACAAGTCTTATGCCTTTCTTAATAAGCATGACGCTCCACCCTATGGTCATTTAGGTTGCCCTTTTTTCAAACTTCCCCAGTCCTACAATACTGTTTTTGAGTTGGGGTAGTAAGAACTTCACTTCACACAGGATTTAAAAAATGGGCACATTACATCAGTGCAAATGTAATTTCCCTGACCTTTTAAGCATGTTTATGATTATGGGATTATGCAATCTCTTCACTACTTGCATACCAATTACCCTTAGCTGAACTTATTTCTGGCTAAGAGCTACACTGGTATCCACATGAACCATAATACTGAGTAACCTGGTTCTCTCTTAACCAGCTTTGCTCATCCAGTTTCAAACCTAGCTTTGAAGCCATTCTTAATTGGCAGCCTCTCATTTACTGTAGTTAATGTTGGTACACTTGAGTATAGTGTTATTTTGCTCAACACTTAAATATGTTTAAGTCTGGTAGGGGAAAGCCTGGGTGGTATCCATATTAGAGGATCCTGTAACTTAGTCCTGATCGCATGGTCTATTCTAAATATAGTTAATAGATTGGAAATATTACATCTATGCTAGTCTATTGCAGATTTATATATTGGTGTTATGACATCTGTTTTGTTTTCAGTCCCTTTTCTAGCCATTCCCAGCTCTGAATTTCCTGTCTTCACTGCTGCAGAACGTTGAACTGATGTCTTTGAGAATAACTTTTCCAGGACAGATAAAGCCCATTCAGACTCCTAAACCAGATAGCTTCCTTGTCCATTTCACAATATGTAGAGGTATAAAATAAGAAAAGCAAAATGTTGGTGGCTATCTGGCAATATTAGGAAACATTAAGAAAAAACATGTCATCAAAACTGGTTCGTTCATGCTGCATTTCCAAAGCCACAAACAGTTTCACTGAAAGAATAAAAATCCTTACCTTGGCACTTCTTTTTCTGGCTTCCCTCCTGGCTGCCTTTTCTTTCAGCCTTTTTTCCTGTAAGTGACAAATTAAACACATGAAGCTAAACTTAAAAAAAAAAAAGGCAAAGAGACATTAAAAAAAAAAAGATAAAAAGCAAACCTGGTCATTTTACAAAGAGCCTTCCTGGTATCTGCTTGCCTCTTACCATTAGCTTTCAAGTGTAAAATAATGAATGCATGACTGAATGGAGTCCCAATTCGATCTTAATTTTAACAAGAATTATTCACAAGTGCGATTATGTAATAGCTGGTATCCGGCCTGCCAGGGAAGCTTTCTATCTTGCCCTTTGCTATCATCATCAAAAGCTTGCACACCACTGTGCGTGTCTTTTCACAGGGCTCTCATGAGTCCGAAAGGCCTACAAATGTAACGAGCACCAGTTACTCTTTTTAGCCATTCCTTTGAACGCCTGTCTGGCCCTTTCCTTCGGGCCAGGTTGGAGTACCAAGTTGCTTTACAGTGGTTCCAGCCTTAGCATGCGTATCATGGGGAGCTCATTACACAACCACTTTGTAAAATGCCATCTCTGGAAGAACAGTGACTATGGAACTGCAAAATTACCTTGTTTGGCATGAAGGGTATAGTGTGTTGATTAATTAAGCCAGGATGATGCTTTATCAGCATTTGGTTCCTCCAAGTAACATGGTTGTTATTGCTTTTGGTACATTCACCTATTTAACATCTCATCTCTCCCAAGCACTGCAGCTCTTCTGCGTTATCGACCACATGGCCACCCACCCTCAAAGCCCATAGCTATCTGGTATATCTGTGAATGTCAACGATGAGCGCTTCGTCATTCCCAGAATGTAGATATGGTTCCAATAATGTGTTTTAAGGGGAGATGAGGGAGAAATGAGTTCAGTTCACATTTTAATACAAATGTACCCAATTCATACATCCCAAATTGAAATACAGTTATGCTTCAATATTCGCTCATGCGGGAGAATTTTACCAATTGAGATTACATATATCAGTGAAAATACATACAATTGCACACTATATTAAGGAACACCGGTAGCCAAGCATGTGCTTATTAGGGGAAATTGCATTTAACAATGTGCATATTAGGAGAAACACGCACAAAAATGTGCAGGGATTTTCATGTGGACTTTTTGAAACAAAATTGCTAACAGATGTGGAGGAAATGTGACAAAACAAAGTTCAGTCTTGTTGTTTTTTAAAAGGAACTGCACAAAGATGATATTCACAGACTTTAACATGACGCTCCTGTCCCGATGCTAACTTTTCTTTTTGTAACCAAAGCTCTGCCTGGTAGTTTAGAGCTATAATGGTCTTTTCACACATGCAGCTGATCAAATGGTGAACATGATGAAGAAAAACCCTCCTTGAGAGGTGTCACTCAGAAGATGGCAGTGGATTATATGCGTCAAGCCTTGTTATAATACATTGGAGTGGCAGAAGGGCAGACTGTTATTTTCAACATATCCTGCCAAGCCAGAATTGAAAGTAAGGATTATTAGTCTGTTTTTAGCTGTAGAGGTGCGAATTGATTAGCCATTGCAGGATACATTCCAATTTTTTGCCATTACTAAGCAATATGAAAAATCTAAGGACCTTGCAGGCCAGAGAAGACCAACCATAACAGTCTGTGGAACTCAAAGAAGACCACTGCAAAACAAAATACAAAGTGTCTTATGGCACCTTAAAGACTAACAAATGTATTCCCTTGGACACAGTCCATGAAAGCTTACGCTAGAATAAATGTGCAAGTCTTTAAGGTGTCACAGGACTCTTTGTTGTTTTTATTACAACAGACTAACACACTAAGTCATGGTGACCCTTTTGCAGTAAATGGCTAGAGCATGTCTAAACTGTGTTATTATTATTATTATTATTATTATTATTATTATTATTATTATTATTATTATTTATTTATTTATTTATTTATTTATTTATATAGCACCATCAGTGTACATGGTGCTGTACAGAGTAAAACAGTAAATAGCAAGACCCTGCCGCATAGGCTTACAATCTAATAAAATCATAGTAAAACAATAAGGAGGGGAAGAGAATGCAAACAGGTACAGGGTAGGTAGGGTAAGCAGGCACAGGGTAGGGTAAAACTAACAGTAGAAAGTAACAGTAGAAGTCTGCACAACATCAAGTTTTAAAAGCTTTAGGAAAAAGAAAAGTTTTTAGTTGAGCTTTAAAAGCTGCGGTGGAACTTGTAGTTCTCAAATGTTCTGGAAGAGCGTTCCAGGCGTAAGGGGCAGCAGAAGAGAATGGACGAAGCCGAGCAAGGGAAGTAGAGGCCCTTGGGCAGGCGAGAAACATGGCATCAGAGGAGCGAAGAGCACGAGCGGGGCAATAGTGTGAGATGAGAGAGGAGAGATAGGAAGGAGCTAGACCATGAAAAGCTTTGAAGGTTAACAGGAGAAGTTTATATTGGATTCTGTAGTGAATTGGAAGCCAATGAAGAGATTACTGTGGTTATAAAGCCACCATGGTACGAATGGTTCCCACGACATGCTAAGCCATAATGTTTAGGTCAAAATGCTTAACCACCATGGCTCAGCATGTCATCTGAACAGGGTCAATGGCCCCTCTGGAAATAGCTAAAAAAATAAAGAAATAAGGCTCCCCTGCTATTTTACAGAGGAGAAGGAGCAGTCTGTACCCCCTCACCTAAAATTAAGATGAAAACTTGCATGCACATGCACACACAACCAAATTCATACAATTTATTCTATGAAGAGTCCATTTATTTCAGTAGCGCAAAAGGAAGAGAATTTTTTTTTTAAAAAAAAAAGCCAGCTGAAATGGCCTGCGCAATCCACCAACTACTCCAGATAAAACAGAGGTGAAAATGACAACACATTCCTCTGCTCTATCTCTCCACCAATGCAGGCCATTTCTTGCCATCCCAGCAACCCAACTGTGACTTGTTCAATTCTTCTGCATTTCCTATAAGCGCCTTGGCCCAATAAGCCAGTAGTAGTCAATTTTCTAACTCCTCCAATCCAATTTCCAAACTACTTTGTCGTGGCCTGCTTTGCTGTAGCCTGTCAACCCATGTCACTGGGCCATTTCGGTGAAAAACTACCTGCTGCCTTTAAAGTGCTACCTTTGAAAAAGGAGCCGGAGAGAGTAAAGGTACATTAAGTGACCTGGGAGGAAGGGGAGGGGGGAGGGGAGAGAAAGCTAAGACAGCTGACAAACCAGAACAAGATGAAAACAGATTTGAAATAGGACAACATGAAAAATTCAGAGGAAAGATTCTTCTGAGCACAGGGTAATAAAATCTATTTTGGTGACAGTCATTCGTCTCACTCATCAAGTCAATCAAGTATAATTGAGCCAAACGGAAAAGACAGGGTGCAAATCACCAGGCTTCACTGCTGTGCAAGCTCTGATCATTTTACAGGGGCTTGCGTGGGGATCAGGGGCATGCCCCACTGAATGGAGAAGAGGTTACAGAGCAGAAAGCACCTGGTACATTTCACCCATCAAGATGCAGTGCTTGCCAGAGAAGATGGCCGATGGGAAAACAAGAAGCGTGCAGGTTGGGAGGGATTGCATTTCATGGACCAGCGGTAGCAACGTATGCAGAACCAGGACAATACATTAGACAGATGGCAACCTAATATATGGAATAATTTAGAGGAGGTGGGGAGAGGTTGGAAAACAGAAAAAGATAACGCACGCTTTATAGGAGCTAGGTTTTGTGTCTGTTTGTAAAGGAGAAATGCAGGTTGCTTACCTGTAACTGTAGTTCTTCGAGTGGTCATCTATGCATTCACACATATGGGCTTTGCGCCTGCGCAGAGACCAGACCGGAATCTCCAATAGCTTAGGGAAACGCTTTTGGGCGGGAACCCCTCCCCCACGCTACCGCGCATGTCCACGGGGTTCCCGCCCTTCCCTCAGTTTACAGGAGTCCGACATCGTGCCCCCATAAACATGAGTGTAAATCAATAAATAAGATAAAATAAATCTATAGTCAACTATGTCATTATCAAATATCACACCACCAAGAGGGGATGGTGGGTGGGTTGTGTGAATGCATAGATGACCACTCGAAGAACTACAGTTACAGGTAAGCAACCTGCATTTCTTCATCGTGGTCTCTATGCATCACACATATGGGCGAGTAGCAAGCTCACATACCTTGGAGGTGGGTTGGTGTACTATTTCAACACTTCCGAGAGCACCGCCCTTCCAAACGAACAGTCATGTCTGGATCGAGTGTCTAAGCTATAATGCTTGACAAATGTAGAAGGGGTGGACCAAGTCGCAGCCTTACAAACGTCCTGAAGTGGAACACCCCTGCTGAAGGCCACCGACGTCGACATCGCTCTGGTTGAATGAGCTGTCACAGGTCGATGTATCTCTAGCTTAGAGATAGAGTAGGCAAGTTCAATTGTCTCTACTATCCAGCGTGACAATCGCTGGCATGACACCGGGAGTCCCTTATAAGGCTCACCATAACATACGAATAGTTGTTTGGATTTTCTAAATCCTTCAGTTCTAGCTCTATAGAAAGAAAGAGCTCTTCTAACGTCCAGCATGTGGAGAGCAGTGTCTGTAGACGTTGTAGGGTTTGGAAAGAAGGCTGGCAAAATAATGTCCTGAGCCAAGTGAAAGGGTGTCACGACCTTGGGTAAAAAGGATGGGTCTGTTCGCAACACGACCTTGTCATTATGGAAAATTGTATATGGCGCATCAATTCTTAGAGCTCTAAGCTCACTTGCACGCCTTGCTGAAGTTATGGCTACCAGAAACACAGTCTTGAGAGTCAAGAGTCTTAAGTCCGTTGTAGCCATGGGCTCAAAGGGTTTCTTTATCAATGCATGGAGCACCACCGACAAGCTCCACGATGGTACGATGTTTCTAGTAGTCGGTATGGTGTTTTTCAAACCCTTTAAAAATTCCTTGGATGTAGGATGGGTGAAGGCGAGAACCCTTCTACACCTTCATGAAAAGCAGTGATGGCAGCCAAATGGACTCTGATGGACGAAAGTCCTAAGCCTCCTTGGAACAGTGAGAGTAGGTATTCTAGAATCACAGACATGGGACAAGCCTCAGCGATGTGATTCATTTGCACCGCAAATTTAGAAAACCTCTGCCACTTAGCCGCATATGATTTCCTTGTCGAAGGTTTTCTCGATGCAGTCAAAATACTCTGTACCGTCAACTGTTCGATACCGGAGGTTATGGCAGTATTCTCCATGCCGTCATCTTGAGTGTCGAGAGGTCTGGGTGTCGAACTCTGCCTTGGTGTCGAGACAGAAGGTTCGGTATCGATGGTAGCTCGATGTAATCCCTTTTCGACAGTCGAAGAGCATGAGGGAACCATGGTTGTCGAGGCCACCACGGCGCGATCAGAATACAGTTTGTGCCGTCTGTTCTTATCTTGGCCACGACTTTTGTCAGTAGTGGGAACGGTGGGAAAATGTATAGTAGTCCCCCTGTCCAGGTTCTTGCGAAGGCGTCTCCTAGCGAGTTCCTTCCGCTTCCTGCTCTGCTGCAGAAGTTGGTACAAACTGCGTTTTCTGCAGTGGCAAAGACATCGACAGACGGATCGCCCCAATATCGAAAGAGGTTGCTTCTTACTTCGATATCGAGCTCCCATTCGTGATCGACGTGGAAGGACCTGCTTAGGGAGTCCGCTACGATGTTCTCCTTCCCCGCTACGTGGATCGCAGTCAGGTAAGTTTGTCTCCTTATACACCAATTCCAAATCCTGAGTGCAGAGCGGGTTAAGGGGTATGACCTCGTTCCCCCTTGCCTGTTTATGTAACAGACAACAGTGGTGTTGTCTGTTGCAATCAGAACGTCTTTGCCCTCGATGATCTGGGCAAACGCTTTTAAAGCATTTTCCACAGCCAAGAGTTCTAGGTGATTGATATGATCCCCTTTCTGCCGAGGGGACCATCGACCTTGGACGGTGAGCGAATTGCAGTGAGCTCCCCATCCATCGAGAGAAGCGTCTGTCGTGATGGTAAGCGATGGTGCTCTTTGCTGAAAAGGAATCCCTTCCAGGAGGTTTCCCATCGAAAGCCACCATCTCAACGACGCCCGGACCTGACTCGGTATCGAAAGGTAAGTCCTGCGAGCGTTGCGTCGAAGATCGAAGGTCTTCAAGAACCACCCTTGAAGAATCCTCATTCGCAATCTGGCGAATCTGATGACAGCGGTCGTCGCCGCCATCAAACCCAGCAATCGTTGGATTGTCCATGCCGAAGGTTTTGCCTGGGTTTCGACATCGAGAATCAGGTCTCGAAGTGTTTTTGCCCTCGCAAGCGGGAGGTAAGCTCTTCCATCTCGAGACGACAGAGTCACTCCTATGAAGTCTATCGTTCGCTGAGGAGTCAGTATAGATTTTTCCTGATTGACCCACAGGCCAAGGGATTCTAAAAGTTCTAGAGTCGTGGCTATATTCTCCTGGAGCGTGTGACTGTCCTCCGCAACCAGGAGCCAGTCGTCTATGTATGGATAAACATGTATTTCCTTCTTCCGCAGGTGGGCACACACAACAGCCATCACCTTCGTGAAAACCCTCGGCGCCGTCGCGAGGCCGAAAGGAAGAACGTTGAATTGGAACTGCTCGACGCCGATGGAGAACCGTAGGTAAGTTCGATGCGACTTCCTGATGGCGATGTGGAAATACGCATCCTTCAGGTCTACTACCGCGAACCACACCCCTGTATGCAACAGTTGGAGGATAGAAGTGACTGTTGTCATACGAAACTTCCTTGGGGTGATATATTTGTTCAGTTGTCTTAAGTCCATGATCGGTCGAAGACCTCCATCTCTCTTCGGGACCGTGAAGTAACGGGAGAAAAATCCCTGGTTGAGCTCCTCTGTAGGTACGGGAGAGATGGCTCCCTTCGATAGTAAGGTCTGTACCTCGAGCAGCAGAGGAGGGGATGGTGCTGTTATCTTCACTCCCGAAGAGAAAGGAAGGCCATCGAATTCGATGGCGTAACCCGTCTTGATGATAGTGAGCACCCAGGAGTCGGATGTTATGAACTCCCATTGATGGTACTTGGGTGCTAGACGGTCTGTAAAGGGTAGTAGGCCTGGTACGGAGAAGTCAAAGCCGCTGCCTCTTTGAGAAATCCGGCTGATGTCTGCTTTGCTGGTATCGACCTTGATAAGGTCTCTTTCTCTGCATCTGTTGTTGCTGTTTTGGAGGTTGCTTGTCAAACTGGGGACGCTGTTGGATCTGCTGGTACGGTTGTCTAGTCCAGCGCCTTTGCTTTAATTGTGGTTGGGGTTGTGAGAAACCCATCTTTTTGGCGGTCGTACGAGCCTTATAAATCGAATCTAAAGACTCGTCGGTTTTGTTATTGAATAGCCCCTCTCCGTCAAAAGGCAGGCTCTCTATTCTGGTCTTAGTTTCGTTTGTCAAGTTGGCTGATCTCAGCCAAGCATGACGTCGAAGGGCTATAGAACCCATCATTGATTTGGAATGGGAATCCGTTTGATGTTTTGCCGAGTTTAACTGTAGATGGGCTATTGCCGTTGCCTCAGTGTGGAAGATTCTCGCTAACTCCCGTTTATCTTCAGGCAGATGGTCAGATAGAGAATTCAATTTTTCCAGGATGAATATCTGGTACCTGGCCATGGTAGCCTCGTACGCAGAGGTTCGTATTCCAAGAGAAGATGAAGCATACACCTTCCTGCCCAGGTAGTCTAACTTTCTACCTTCTCTGTCAGTGGGGGCTGAGTGCACCTTCTGGGATCTTCCCTGAGCAGATTCCACAATTATGGAATTCGGTTTCGGGTGCTGGAATAGAAACTCGGCATTGGCTTCTTTGACCTTGTACATTGACTCTAATCTTTTTGATGTGGACTGAGCTGCGCAAGGATTTTTCCATGAGATCTGTGCAGTCCTTCGTAGTGTAGGAGGTAAAGGAATAGCTATGGTAGAGCTAGACTCCGTTCGAGACACATCATAGATCGGGTCATCGTCAATCTCTGTTGGCTGGTCGATATCGAGACCTAGAGATTTTGCCATTCGGAGTACCTGATCTGAGAATTTTCCTACATCTTCAGATGCAGAGACAGGCTCATGAGCATTTACAATGTCATCAGGTGAAGGCATAGATGGGGCTACAGATACTACGGAGTCTGAGTCAGACCTGTAGTCCTCATCCGGAGAGTCTTGAGCCGCCCGCACCGTCTGATGTGCTGGCTGCAAAACCAATTCTTGCTGAGGTGAAGGAGCGACAACCGTAGCGGTCGGTATCGAACGATGCTCTATTCGCCCAACCCTACTATCACGGCTGCGAGGCGTATAGGATCGAGGATCTGGAGGAACCTGCAGGACTCTCGAATTCGGAGGAGGTTGTGCAAAATGTTCATATCGTCTGTGGTCAGATGGGTAATAGTCCCGGGGCCGATAATACTCCCAATCATAAGGGTAGTCACGTTGGTGTTCAGAGTATTGAGATACTCGATCAAAATCCGGACCAGGAGATCGGTGCCTTCGATCAAAAACCGGGCCAGGAGATCGATGTTGCCGATGTGGAACAAGCCTAGTCGACTCTTCCAGCTCAGTCGTGCACGGTACCTGAGCCGATGGTATGGATACAACCGATGTGGAGTCCCGAATTTCACCCTCCGACATGGAGCTCCTCGCAGTCGGTAAGGGTGCTGGTAGCGGCAATTGCGTCGATACCGAGGTCGGCGCCGACCCGGTAGGCTCAGCGGGTATCGAAGATAGGGTATCGACCCTCGAGGTGGAGCATTTTTCAGCGTCCTTCCTCTTTTTCTTCTTTTTCTTAAGCTGTTCCGCCGATTTAGGGGTCCGAGCCTTTTTCGAAATCTTCTTGGCTGCGGAAGCCGCTAGGGATCGGCCTGGCGTCAGGGGTATGGCCCTGTTATCCGCCATCAACTCCTCACCAACCACAATCGATTGAATTTCTGGGCTAAGGGATTTTTCCATTGCCCTCGAGGAGTGTTGTTCCTTACGCTTATGAGGCGTAGGTTCAGTTGCCCGCAGAGCCTTTTCCCACAGTATAGACCGCAGTCTATCTGATCTATTTTTCCGTGTTTGTTTGGTAAACGCCATACAATGGTGGCACTGTTGGACTTTATGCGCCTCGCCCAAACACAACACACACAGCGAGTGACCGTCCTTAGGTGGCAATTTAGCGCCACATTTCACGCACTTTCTGAAGGGGGCCCTTACGGCCATGCGCCTCAGGCGCCTCAGGCGATCGGTGATCGTTGGAAAAAAAGTAGGAATAACAACAATATATATAGATATATATATAAGAATTTTTTTTTTTTTTTTTTTTTTTAGGTAAGACAAGAAAGAGAAAAAAGTGCAGAAGAGAAGTCAAAAGCGAGGTAAAAACGGTAAGTAGCAAACAAGCTGGAGAGAACACGGTTTCTACGTCTAAGCACGATGGCGGACGACGAAGAACTGAGGGAAGGGCGGGAACCCCGTGGACATGCGCGGTAGCGTGGGGGAGGGGTTCCCGCCCAAAAGCGTTTCCCTAAGCTATTGGAGATTCCGGTCTGGTCTCTGCGCAGGCGCAAAGCCCATATGTGTGATGCATAGAGACCACGATGAAGAAGGTGGCTTTTTGAAGAAACCAGCAAGTAAAATTTTAGAGAAAGGTTCGTGCAAGGACAAATGCTGTCACCAGGCCCCTGTTCACATAAAACAGGTGTAATTTTACATTGTGGGAGAAAAGGTAGAGAATAAGTAACGCTTCGAGGCAGAAAATAAAAACTATTTTATTGAGATCCCCGATTCAAGAAAGCATCCGTGAAATACCTCTCAGCAAGATTGGACATTTACCAAAGGATTCTGCATTTTGTGTGATGGAAGTATGCAGAAGCTCCTAGATAAAATTAGAGCTGCATTGTGCCAGAAACAGGGGGGGGGGGCAGGGAGGCGAAGCAGAGATACAATGAAGGAACACACAAATCATAATCAAACCATTTTAGTTAAAACTATTTCAGAAAGTAGCTCATATATTTCACAACTAGGCTTTTATCTACAGACTTTCACAAGCCTCGATATCACTCAGATCTCCAGATTTTGTAAACTACTATAAGTTATTCAAGAGACAGTGCTTTCTTGGAGGCTGTATGCCCATATTTCACACTAAGAATGTGAGATGTTATCATTTGCTTTTGCTACACCGTAAACCATTTGCATGAAAAGAATCGGTGATTAAAAGCAAATGACTTGTGGACTTGAAAAACAGAACTATTGTGCTTTAAGGGAAGTACTGCATTTCATTCTTTAATACTGCTAAACATGCTAATGTCTTCTCATAAAGAGTTCTACATTTTGGCTGTATTGTACATTTCTAATAGAAAAGAACAAGAAAATACTCCTGGGAAGCAATTCATATTGTGGACATGATATGTACATTGTATCTATTGTATCAATGTCACAATGCCAACAGCAAATGTCATATCCTTGCCAGTTGTTTAAACTTTATATCCTTCCACATTTTCAGAATGGAAGCTCAATTCTCCCACTCTACTCTCCACCATATTGACCCTGTTCAGATGACATGCTTGGCCATGGTGGTTAAGCATTTTGAATTAAACATTATGTTTAGCATGTGGTGTGACACATAACTTGGCATGTCATGTGAACCATTCCTAACCATGGTGGCTACATAACCACAGTTTAAACATGCTCGCTAACCATTTGATGCAAAAGAGTTAACGGCCAAATCATGGGTAAGTGTGTTGTCTGAACAGAACCAATGTATGACACTGTCTTTGTTTTACTGTTGTTGTTGTTGTTGTTATGTTTTAAATTATTATTATTACATTACTATATGTCATACGCATTTTAGTGTAAGCCACAACGATTTAAGTAATATATCATAGAATCATAGAATAGCAGAGTTGGAAGGGGCCTACAAGGCCAACCAACCCCCTGCTCAATGCAGGAATCCACCCTAAAGCATCCCCGACAGATGGTTGTCCAGCTGCCTCTTGAATGCCTCTAGTGTGGGAGAGCCCACAACCTCCCTAGGTAACTGATTCCATTGTCGTACTGCTCTAACAGTCAGTAAGTTTTTCCTGATGTCCAGCTGGAATCTGGCTTCCTTTAACTTGAGCCCGTTATTCCGTGTCCTGCACTCTCAGAGAATCGAGAAGAGATCCTGGCCCTCCTCTGTGGGACAACCTTTTAAGTATTTGAAGAGTGCTATCATGTCTCCCCTCAATCTTCTCTTCTCCAGGCTAAACATGCCCAGTTCTTTCAGTCTCTCTTCATTGTTTCCAGACCCCTGATCATCCTGGTTGCCCTCCTCTGAACATGCTCCAGCTTGTCTGCGTCCTTCTTGAATTGTGGAGCCCAGAACTGGATGCAATACTCTAGATGAGGCCTAACCAGGGCCGAATAGAGAGGAACCAGTACCTCCCATGATTTGGAAGCTATACTTCTATTAATGCAGCCCAAAATAGCATTTTCCTTTCTTGCAGCCATATCACACTGTTGGCTCATATTCAGCTTGTGATCTACAACAATTCCAAGATCCTTCTCGTTTGTAGTATTGCTGAGCCAAGTATCCCCCAACTTGTAACTGTGCATTTGGTTTCTATTTCCTAAATGTAGAACTTGGCATTTATCCCTATTAAATTTCATTCTGTTGTTTTCAGCCCAGCACTCCAGCATAGTATAATAGGGATAATAGTATTTATACTTATTAATAGTATAAGTACTATTAATAAATCAATAACAAATGAAATGCCACTTCTGTAGGACAGGTTGATTTGACAGACTATCTCTGCAAGTGCTGCTCATTCCCAAAAGGTCTTCCTTCTCCTTGTTAAGATACCCCACTGGCAATGTACCCTTTACCTATCAGTCGTTCCACCTCTCTCTCTCCCACTCTCCATCCCAGTCTAAATCCATACACTCCAACAGTCTGGGTTCGAGCATGGCTGCACCATCCTAAAGCATTGATGGTGGCAGCATTGCAACTAACAGGGACTCTACAAGAGGTGACAGCAATGCAATCAGACTTGTCTCTTAACAACTAATAAGCCACCAAGGGAAGAAGTTGGTCATGCTAGTTTGGAATGATAATTCAACAAAATCAGAGGACAAAACAAATGTGAAGGGAATATCGTAGTGATGCAGCATGGGTGAAATTGGCAGTGCCAACTGGAGGTGAGTCTTGAGGAGATTCAAAACAGAATTTAATGCTGGGCATCCCAATTTCCTATTGTGTATGAACAGGGGCTGTGGGTGTCATGGCCCCAGGTGTTATGCCAACACTGGAGTCATCTTCAGAGGAGGAACCAGAACCCTCAGCACCAGCTGGCCCTTTAAGACACCCTGGCACTAGCCAAGAGGGTCTGAGACCATCAGGAGGGATGCCTTTGAATCTCCCTCCTAGAGAGCAGAGCGCTCCACTTCTGAGGCAGAGGGAGATGCTGGGCCACCACCCAGCCCTCGAAAATGCCAGCACCTTAAGATCCCCAATAGGATGGTGGCCAGGCAAAGGAGGGCTCACTTACTGAAGAAGACTGTTCATGAGTTGGGCTCTCCTCATGAGGAGGACATCTGACAAACTTCTAACAGGATGCAGCTGAGTAGTGGGTGGGATATAGAAGTTCTGGCTATATCAGCTCTCACTGATAACTGGAGAGCTGCAAGCAATAATGTTTGTGCTGGCTCTAGAGTTTGACGGTTTGTGCTATTGACACTTGGTCTCTTTCTTGGCCCTGCTTCTGGACTGTGTTATTTATCTGACTGACTGTGTTTTGATCTCTGCCTGCTATCTCAACCACTCCTGCCTTGGCCCAACCCCTACTGGACTTGTGCTTGACCATTTGCTTGCTAAATTGACTGCTCTGTTGTATACCTCCCTGTATTTGCAAAAAGCCAGGACTCAGTCTAGAGCACGGCAGTGAAGCCTCTGCAGACAATTCTAGGTAGCTCACTAGGCTAAATTCCAGCCTCAGTCTCATAGTTCAACCGTGGATTCTCCAATATACGTAGACAAAGATTTTGTAACCAGACTGGCATTGCATTTGGCCAAAGCCTAAGGTCCACAGACCATTGGAGATGGAGATCATGAGTGCCTGCTGGGAACAAAGTAGTGCTTCTGTACTCATCCTCCATTCTGTGTAACAGTCTGCATTGCTTTGGTTGAACATTTCAGCTGCAGCATTCTCTAGAGTGAATTTCACACATTACATAACTAGTTCTGAATCAACTCACATGGGGACTGACTTGCAGAACTTATTCCATTGTATGTAAAAGTTTCAGCCTAAGGGCAAATTGGCAATACGACGGATGTCTGCTTCTCAAAATTAATCACCTTTCCACTGTATTTTTTTAAAAAGAAAATAAATGTTCTTTTGTATGCACAGTAAATTTTCTCTATTTGAGGAGAGGGAAAATGTAATTTTCTAATCATAATTAATACATGACCTTACTATTTGCCTGAGGATATTTGTCAGACCTTACCTGCTACTTAAGAGAGGGGGGTGTAAGGAGGGAGAGGGAGAGAAACTCTACCACAGTCTATTTGAAATGAGGTAGAGGGGGAAACATTATTACTTTTCAAATGCGTTTAATTTTCTTGCCATAAAAGTGGGAAAAAATATAGAGGGGAATGGTCAGTCTCCTTCTAAACAAAAATTGTTATTAGATTGCATTCACAGAAACACTGAAGTAGGTTGGGACATTTACCATATTGTCAAAATTCAGGCAATCCTACAGACTCTTGACAGTCAATACTTTGAAGACATACTGTACTTCGTAAGTATTTTAATATGCCTGCCAATGTGTCACATCTGGGACACTCTCAAAAAAATAAAATAATAATACCCAAAGTAAGTGGGTGAAAGCATAGCAGGCAGGATTACGGGTATGTGTACGAGGAGATGGAAATTGTATCTGCCTTTGCATTGTTCGGAATGAGGACATCTTGACAATTTTGAGGAAGCTTGTTCTATTTACTGCCATATTGAACAGCAGCCTGAAAGTTGTGCTCTTGTCATTTTTGCACACATTATCTAAAGCAAGATCAGTTAATACGCAAGAGCCATGTGTCTTCCCCTGATTTTATGGGATTCTTGTTTTGGCTTATTTTCCCCATTTCATTCAAATTTCACAGGCCTGAAAGGCTCTTAAACATGGAAGCAGTTTTGTATTTAAATTGTCTACATAGTTTTCCAAAATCTGGAATACCTAAAATGACAGGATTTTAGGCTGGATTGAAACCGGAGGCATGCTTTACTCAATGTTCAAAGGACCATCTACTTTGTTGATCAGTTTACAGAACGATGAGCAGTTATCCTCCCTGAAGCCCTGGGAGAGCCTAGTTAATATTGACCCTGTTCAATATTAGCGTTTTAAGCTAAACGTTATGGCTTAGCATGTGGTGTGAGCCATAACTTGGCGTGTCATGTGAACCATTCCTAACCATGGTGGCTACATAACCATGGTTTAAACATGCTCACTAATCATTTGCTGCAAAAGGCTTAACAGCCAAACCATGTTATTTGAACAAGCCCAATGTATGACAATCCATTTTTTAAAAAGGGGGGGGGGGGAGAATGGTGCACATGATGGGAAAATGACAATATTGCTATATATGTAAAAAAAAACTCTTTTCTTTTTCATGATGTATTTTCTGTTCTGTTTTGTTGATATTCACAATAAAAAGGGGGGAATTAAAAAATGGTGTAGCATGTTGTGTGAACCACGATTTAGGCATGTCATGTAAACCATTCCTAACCATGGTGGATACATAACCACAGTTTATACACACTCACTAACCATTTGCTGCAAAAGGGTTAGCGGCCTAACCATGGCTTAGCATGATATCTGAACAATCCCACTGCTTACCATGCCTTAACCTCTCCTTTACCCAGTGCGTACTGGGTAATGTTGATATTTCCTGGAATTTCTATAGGCTGTGTCAGGCAGTCCTAGTGCTCCCTTACTCCCTCCTGTGGCTCAACAAAAACCAAAGTTAAGGAAAATATATAGCTCTGTGCTGGATACTTTAATACAAATTGTATTCTAACAGTAGAGCAGTAACAAATATAAAACCTTAATATGTAAAATCTGTAAATTATAACAGTTAAAATTAACAGGTTTTACATAAAGGTTTTTACTTTTTATATTGTTATATTTGTAATTGCTATACTGTTATAACACAATTTGTATTCTTTTGTTTTAAAGAGTCCTGCATAGAGGTATATCTCTTTTCTTAACTTTGGCTTTTGTTGATGGTGTATTTTGTTAAAGATTAGTTTTGCTTTGTTGTTTATGGCATTTCCAGCAGCTCAGACAAGGGTCCTGCCCAGACCTACCCAGAAATGCCAGAAATTGAACTTGGGACCTTTTGCATGCAAAGCATGTGATCTACCACTAAGCTACCTACAGCTCCTCTACAAGACGCAGGGACAATGTATTATTAGCAGAGAAAAGGAGAAACAAGGTAGCACAGGACCTTGCTGCTTAGAGAGGCACAGAGCACTGGATGCATCTAAAAATGCAACCCTATGGTAGGTCCTGCTATGTTTCCAGGGGCCCTACGCCCAGGTAAGTGTGCAAAGAACTACAACCTAAAATGGTGGCAATTTTAAAGACAATCTTCAGCATCTCTCATGCCATCATGTTCATCTTTTTTGCTCAAATTTCCTCTACCCCGCTCTATCCTAGGGGACTACCATAGCCCTGGGACCAGCATTTTAATATATTTCAAGCCCAAAAGCGTTCCATGGCCAAATCCATTTGTGAAATGTTGACCTATATATTTTCAATGCAATTTTTCACTTTAGCCTTTTAAAATTTTACTGTTTTTACTGGTTTTGTTTTTATTGCTCCAATGTTATATTATTTAAAATCATTGTATGGTTTTAAATAATAAAACTTTCATTGCTTTTTTTTTTTTAAAAGCAAATCAGGCAGTATATAAAATCTATCCACACATCACTCTATAATACTATGGTCATGTGCCAAATATTTCAAAACACAGAATCGTTTCCCAAGCTCTTGTTAAATATTTTTAATTTGTGTTTTTAATTAATCCCAATTTGATTTTATATCCAAATCAGTCAAAGGCTTAAAGAGGATCAAGTGCAAATCCCTTGAATTATCTGATAATCTCAAGGTACAGGAAGAGCATCTTTCAAATCAATCCTATGGTTGGCAAGTATAGTAGAAGTGTTTTATGAAGTCGCAATTGCCTAATAGTAGAGCTACACCCCTGCAGACAGCGCCTTGCTGGATGTAACAGTTCTGCCCTTTATTTGATACAAGACACTTCCCATTAACTTTCAGCAAGCTCTTGTTTGAATACTACAAAAGTGCAGAAAGCAAGATCGATCTGTATTTTATTATGCTCTTCATAATTTTAAGTACCTCTGTCAAGTCTATTAACTCTTCTTTCAAGGTTAAGTAATTCAAGACTTCAGATTTACATGGAAGTTCTATTTTCCTTCCCCCCCCCCCCTTATCTTTGCGCTGGGCCTTTTCAATCTTGTTTCCTACACTGCTGTGGGAAAGTGAAGGTGTCAAACTTGTGCACTTCTGTAATAACAAAATATATTTGTCTGTCCATCTGTCCATCACAGCCAAAGCTCCAAGACTGTGAAACTTAGACATCTGAAACTTGGGGTGCATACTAAGGGAACCATAGGAGTGTGCACATCAGAGTTATATTATTTTTAAATGTATTAATTAATATTCATTAATTAGAATGTGTCCATGTGGTTGAAGTCTGCAGTACTTCTTCAGCCACTGGGGGAAGTCTTCCCTAACCATTTTGCAGTCCATATAGTTTGAAGTCAGGCAAGATTAGAAGGCCAAGGGATAGAGTTATAGGCCTGCTGAGGGTAGTGCTGGAAAATCAGGGTTCTTTATCTTGTGGAGAGCCCCTATAGACCTGGGAAGCTCTCCTCTTCACAAAGTTGCCCTCCATAAGTCTGACTCTCCATGACAAGAGTGACAATGGAGGGAGACAGGGCTGGAGGGAAACCGCTTCTCGTGTGTTTAAACAACACATTTAGAGAACACCTGAACAGGGCTAGAGAGTTGTTAGCCGTCCTCACCTATGGATTCAGAACTTGGTAGCATAGCTGTCCAACTATATAAACTTGGATTTAAAACCTGGGCCTAATCTACACCAAGCAGGATATTTGACTATGAAAGCAGTATGGAAGCAGTATATAAAAGGCAGGAGCCACACAAAGCAGGATATAGCACTATGAAAGCGGTATATAATATGCTTTTAGGATGCTTTTTAGGATGTTTTAACAATGTATACTAAGTTTTTAACCAGTATTTTATGTATTTTATACTTACTGTTGTTCCCCACCTCAATCAAAATGGAGAGGCAGGTAAGAAAATATAATAATAATAATAATAATAATGATGATGATGATGATGTGTCAATGGGCCCCAACAATTGTCAGTGCACTTCAATACCACGATAAAGCAGTAGTGTGGCTCCTGCCTTTTATATACTGCTTTCATAGTCAAATATCCTGCTTGGTGTAGATTAGGCCTGAGTGTTGTCAGTGCACTTCAATACCGCTATAAAGCACTAGTGTGGCTCCTGCCTTTTATATACCACTTTCATAGTGCAATATCCTGCTTGGTGTAGATTAGACCCTGGAAAGGTGGCATCTAATGCCTTCATGTTATGCTACATCTATAGTTTTTGCACAGTTTGAATGGTCTCAACAACACAGATTTCAATGCCTTCCATAGGGCATAACTTCCATCTTAATAGTAAACACTTTCATATTTCAAATAAGTGTTTGATCAAAGTATTTTAAACCTATACTTGTCACTGGGGTATGGATAGCAAGTTTTCCAAATGTGAGGAATTTGAGAATAGAACAGCAAAATCATTTGATTTGTTTTCTCTTTGAAACAGCAGGAAAAATCAGTTTTAATATTTAAAAACTCGGAAAACGGAAGTAAAGCAATTCAATTTCAAGGGCAAGTGTTAATGAAGAAGTGTGAAATGACTGATCAAAATATTATAAATCACTGAGCCAGCTCAGTGACAAATTTATGAACTCTGAAAATTAAGTTTTGGTACTTCAATTGCCAGAACCAGTTATTAAACATTTTATCAGTCAATCCTTCAGACTCCTTACACTTTTTATAATGCATAAATGTACAACTAACATTAATTTGACATTTATTTTTTGGTTTTAAAAATGACTTCAGCAAACTGTTATGTTGGGGGGGGGGGAGATTTTAAAGTCCAGAATTTGAGAGTAGATGAAAAATGCATTTAAAAGCTCCAGCTTTATAGAACCTTTATTACTGGATTGAAGGTTTTTTTATATATACAATGGAATTTATTACCCTTCATGAAATGAAGGAAACTGTAAACAGTAATAAAAGAATATTGGCAAAGAGTATTGACACAAGTTTCTAAGTAATTCTTGATTTAGAATAATACTATAATTCTTGTACTTCATTTTGAGTACTCTTGAATAATGCTATAGTTTTCACATATAGATCTTTTAGTTCTGTTTCAAACAGAAGTATTCTCTTTGGAAAACACCTCTCTATACATTTATATTTGATAATTTCGTTAAGCATCCTTGTGAACTAAATAGAAATTTAAGACATATATTGGAAATAAGTCTCACAGAAATCCAAGGAACTTATTGTCATATAGAAACCACAATTCTGAGGAATGTAGGATTAGGTCCCATGGAAAAAAAATTTAAAGCACTACCCCCTCCCCCAAATTACAAAGCAGTCTGCAGATGAAGGGAATGGGAGAATTTTGCTAAGCATTCTTGTGGATTATTTAGAAATCTAATGCATAGACCAGCAACAGACATTACTATAATACTAAATTGCAACACAAGGCAGAACTAGATACAACGTCATAGTTGCTGCCAGAAGCAGCAAATGAATGTCAATTGTGGTGGTTCTTGTGTGCTTGTTTAGTAATTCCTTGGAAATGTGTACATGACTCTACCACATGCCCTTTGCCCAACCAGAAGAGGCAGAGACTATGGCCGTCTGCTGGCAGGAGCCCACAGTCCACACATTCACAGAAAAAGGCTTAAAGGCCAATAGGCCATTGAGAGAGGGAACTGCAGAGGAGGTAGCACGCTACAAGAAATTATTATTATTATTATTATTATTATTATTATTATTATTATTATTAATTATTTCCAACCTTTTCCCCAGTTTTCAAGGCAGTTTATAAGATTAAAACATATACAATTAAAACACATAAATATAAATTTACAAAAGTTAAAATAGAATTAAACGCACAGTAAAATTAAAAACATTTTTAATTTTTTTAAAAAAGCAGTAACAATAATAAAAAAAATCAAATACATTAACACAAGTCCACAGTATTTCCAAAAGCCTGTCAAAACAAAAAAAGGTTTTGCCTGCCTCCGAAAGTGTAACACAAAGGGAGGGAGCCAGCCTAGCCTCCCTGGGAAGGGAGTTCCAGAGCCTTGGAGCAGCCACTGTGAAGGCCCTCTCCCACGTACCCATTAGGTATGCCTGTGATATTGGTGGGACTGAGAGAAAGGCCTCCCCAGAAGATCTCAGAGCACAATGTTGTAAAGGAGAAGCTAATATAAAGAGAGAAAAGAGGGGGGGGGAACAATACTAGTAACAGAATACTAGTAACAATAGATTTAGTTGAAGAAGGCTCTCAAAAATGCAGCTGCTGTGGTGGTCAAAGAGGAACTGAGGGGAAAGGCAGAAGTGCCACCCCATGCCATGCGCAGGTGGAGGGCATAGAAGACTTCATGCCTAAAAGTTTCAGCTCTAGAAGGTTCCATTGGATGTTCTGCAAAAGCACAGAACCCATGTGTGTAAAACACAGAAATCACAAAGAAGAACTTTACTACTTTCCTTTAGGTTCGCTGAAGAAACAGATTATTTGTTCTTGTATTTATAAAGAACAGGGTGCAATCCTGATATAGGCTTTTAGCTGCTATATCAACATAAATGCTATAAATAACAATAATGAGAAGGAGGAGAATGATCAATGGTCAATAATGAGACAGAGCAGCATTTATAACTATTGTGTGCTGTCAAGTTCTCAAACTTTCAGCTCTGGTTTATGACAAATAAATGGTCCAGAAACAATCTTTGCATTTTTATGGCCTACAATTTAGGGTGTTTTTTTCTAAAATGCCAAATGGGGAGTTTGAAGCACTAGCACTAAAACTTTACATTATAGCTAAAATCAATCATATTATAGCTATGACATTTCTTGAATAATTCATTACCATTTCAAATAGTTCTCAATCACATCTATGCAAAATGTGGGCATTTAAATAAAATGTAATATGCCCAAGGCTTCACTAATACAAACCTCTCTGGTCCCCATAGTTCTTGATGGCATACCACCCCATGTCCTCCATTGTTATGGCCCTTCAAATATTGCCCTGTTCTCTACTATGGCTATCATGTAAATGCATTTAATCATCAAACTTCAGCTATTAGCCAGCTATCCTGGGTGGTTTGGTTGCCACTGCTGCATATTTGCTTCTTCACCACTTTGATAATATTTGGAACTAGAAGATCACCCAAGACTGACAGTGCACTTACTTGCTGGCTAGAGGTGCCTGTCCCCAGGGAATGACAACACAGCTGTGAGAAGTAACCATGTTGCCCACCCCCCTGCCTGATCTCCCTGGTTCCTACATCTGAGTAGCATAGGAAGTGATGTAACAAACACTACAGAAGATTTAAACAACACATGAATTTAATTGAAATAGTTCAATGTGCAAAGTCTCACGCGCACTGAAACATTATGCACACTTATCCCCATGCCAGAATTTCTCAGCATTTCTCAAACATTCCAACAAATGGGAGCAAGCTTGACTTACCCTGTGTTTTTCTTTAATTTTCTTTCTATATTCTTCTTTGTCGAATTTGTCCTCTTCCTGCAACCTCTCTTTTGCTTTGTCTAGATCGATGCCATCAGAATTGTCATCATCTTTTGCTTTGTCTTGGACAGACTTTTGTGCCGGTGGCCATTGCTGAATTAACTGAATCACAGAAGAACAATGAGAACATCATTGCATCATTCCCTCTATTTCCACAGTTCAGAAGTGAGTGTGGATCTTTGTGTAGCCAAAATGGCATCATCAACGCCCAAGAGGGAATTATCAGCAGGCTTGGAGAAACCCCAAGTACATAAAAACCTTTAGGAAAACAAAAACAAAACCCTAATGGGGAAGAAGCCCAAACAGCCTGAGCATACTGAGTGGACACAGAACATTGATGGACTTTGGGGGAAGGGGTTTGAGGAACTGTAGATCCAGGATCAAGGCAGAATGTAATGGAGATCCCTGGAGGAGGGCAAAGCTGGCTGACAGGAATGCTTCACAGGAATACTCCACATTGTCCCAATTTTATGTCTTATTGCTAAATTCAGAATGGCTGCTTTCATGAAAGATTTTAATTGCAATGGAAGGACTCTCTTTAGTCAATTCAGTGCCTATAAAGACATGCATTTGGGGGTCACACACACACATAAAAACGGGGGTTGAAGTGAGGGAAGAATGACCCAGAAATGTTTGGAGTGCAGAAGGTCCCAGAACACCTTCAATTCATAGTATCTCCACTTTAAAGGATCAGGGACCAAGTGATAGGAAAACCTCTGCCTGAAACCCTGGGGAATTCTTGCCAGTCAGAACAGACAATACTGAGTTAGATGAACAAATAGTTTGACCCATTCATAAGGCGACTTCCTGGGTTCTAAAAATTCTTTGCTGGTTTGGTCCAGAGGAATAAGAGAGATTCCCTAGAATTTTACCAAGCCAACTTTGGTGGATAGAAGGTCCATTTGCAAAGCACTACTGAGAATAGTTTTATTAATTTCAGACTGCGATTGATCCAGTCAAACACACTTAGCACTCCATCACACAGAATGTGCAATTAGGCTATTTTATGTTAAGATGATTTGTCTAGAGTCGAGCTGGGACACACGAAGGCAAGGCAGTCCAATGCTAGTTTGGTCTACGCCAGAGCAATGAGCCGTTCAGAGCGTGGAGTCAGGTTAGCCATTGTATAGGACCAGGAGGGACCCAACTGGCTTGTTCCGTCATCTAATCCTGCTGAGCTTGTAAGTGCAATAACCACCCTCTCCTCACCTGCAGTAGGAATGGAGTGGGGGGAGGAAAAATGGCAGAGCAGGTAGATGAACCTGTTACTATTATGGGGAAAGGGGGAGTTATTGGGCTGGGCGAAGCAAAGCCCTTAAAAGAATCCTGCATATTTATTTATTTATTTATTTATTGTATTTCTATACCGCCCAATAGCCGAAGCATAGAGCAACGGGGAAAGGAAGAAGCAAAGGACATGGTGAATGTGAGTATTAGTATGCAGAAAATGCACACCAATGAGATGGAGATAATACTCCTCATGCAATACTTATTAGGCACCTTATATTTTTACACATGTGCTTATTCAAACTGACAAGACCACATGCACAAATACCTGAAAAGGCCAGCCAGTGCCTTTAATGTCTTATTTCATTTTGCTCTTCCCATGAGATTAGCTCAGAATATCACCGGAACCCATATTGCTATTTCACATTTTGAATGCAGCATCGCATTCAACATGATCATTCCTCACGCAAATTCATAAAAAAACCAACACCGAGCTTTAATACATGGACCTAATTATAGAAACTGACAGTTCAGCATCCAGAGCTACTACAGAAACACATAACAGTGCTTCCTAAAAAAAAAGAGAAAGAAATTGTAGTAACTTTTTACCAAACTACTAACTACAGCCACTATTTATTTGATTTATTTGATTTGATTTTCACCCCACCTTTCTACCAAAAAATGGCACTCAAGGAGGCTTACAGGCATAGTTAAAATAGTTTAAAGCAATAAAGCAATACATTAAAATACAATAAAAGAATACTACAGAATTAAAAATTAAAAAATAAAAGATAGCACCCGATCCAACAGACCCACTTACAGGCCAAAGGCCTTCTTGAATAAAGTGGTCTTTGCCTGCCAGGGAAGGAGACCAGAGAGGGAGCAACCTAGGCTCATTTGGGAAGGAGTTCCACAGCCTGGGGGCAGCCACTGAAAAGTCCCCGCTTGGGTCGCCACCCAATGTGTCTCTGATATCAGAGGCAATAAGCCTATGTACACCAGTTGCTGTTGCACCCACGTCCTGCTTGTGGGTTCCTGGCCAATATGTGAACAGAGTGCTGGACTAGCTGGACCCTTGGTCTGATCCAGCATGGCTCTTCTTATGATGTTCTTGCGATAGTGGTGGTCTCAAAAGCAGGGCATCCCCAGAAGATCTTAAGAACCAGGGACGTTCCATGTGGGAGAAGTCGTTTTTTCAGATAGTCTGGTCTTAAGGCATATAGGGCTTTTTAGCTCATCACTAGCAGTTTGAATTCTGCCCAGAAACAGTGAAGCATTGTAACAAGGCAATTGCATGGTCCCTATAACCAGCCCCAGCCAACAGTTTGGCCTCAGCATTCTGGACTAGCTGAAATTTCTGAGCCATTTTCAAAGGCCGCCCCACATAGAGCATATTACAGTAGTCCAAACAGGATGTAACTAAGGCATGCACGACCATGCCAGTTCAGATATTTGGCTTCAGGCCTAATTATGGGAGTTTGGGATTCAGTGCCATCCACACACTGATGAAACCCAACTCTATCTCTCCAAGGAAGCTGTTTGGTTCTAAAATGGTGCTTGATGTCAGTAATGGACTGGATAAGGGCAAAACAAATTAAAGCTTTGGTGCTACCCCAGGCTGCCCACCTTTTATGCCCAATCTTTTGCAAAGTGTCAGAAGATCTCCCAGAGAGAGAGAGAAGGGTCATGGGCCTATCTTCTAACCCTGACACTATCCGTTGTTTTCAGCTTCAAATTAGCAATGCACTAAATTATTTTAAGGAGCAAAGCATTCCAACTTCACCTTAGTCAGAGCATTTGCCATATCCTTCAATGCAGTGAAAATAAATGTTTCGTTTTCAGAACATCATGGTCAAATGCAATTTCCTATGGAAATTCAGTAGCATAAACATGGCCTCAGTGCTTATCTACTGAAATGGGTCAAAACATTTCTGTGAAGCAACATTGTTCAAAACACTGTTGCAACTGACAATGTTTCACAAATAAACATCACATGCAACTGCGCAATTTAAAGTGCTGGTTTTGGCCTTTACAGCCTTAAACAGTTTGGGACCAAATTACTCGAACGGCCACCTTTACCCATATCAGCCTGCCTAAACGCTGTTGACCCTACAGGCGGTTGAAGAGAACTGAGGGGATCAGGCGGGAACCCCTGAGCATGCTTAGCCGACGGTGGGGGAGGGGTTCCCGCCTAAAAAGATTTCAGCTATAGAAGTTTCCGGAGCTGGCCCTGCGCAGGCACAGAGCCCATATGTGTGATGCAGAGAGACCACGAAGAAGAACCAAAACCCTTCTCACTCGCCCAACTTTGAGGGCAGTTAGGTGGGCTGGTTCACGAGAGAGGGCCTTTTCTGTAAACCACCTAGAGAGCTTCGGCTATTGGGTGGTATAGAGATGCAATAAATAAATAAATATTTTTTTCTGCAGTGTTCCCACATCGCTGGAATATGTTGCCATTGGGGGTCTGTTAGGCCCCATCACTGCAGCTTTTAGAAAGAACGTGAAAACTTACTTGTTTATTCTGGCCTTCCCCTGATTACGTTTTACTGGAGTGTTCTGGTCTGTAGCTGCAGTTGTGTTGTAGGTGTTTAGAACTCTCCAGGACAGATACATTATTCCTGGTGTCTGTTGCTTTTATTAGGGTTTTTTTTGGGGGGGTGTTGTTGTTGTTGTTGTTGTTACTGTATTGGGTTTTTTTCTATATGGAATTTTATTGTTGTAAGCCACCATGGGAGGTGGCCTAGAAATATTTTAAACAAATAAATAGATAAACCTAGCAACTCCTCCTGCAGTCTAGCAAGACCTCCCCACCGAATATGCTCAGTTTACCTGCCCTGATGTGCAGAAGGAATTTTAAATTGGGCTTTTGGGTAGTATCAAGTAGGGGGCATGTGCACGTGGCCAGCCCTGCGGGGGCCCAGGCCACGTCCACCCAGCCCCACCAGCCCAGATCCACCTACAACCACGATTTAGGGCTTCTATGGCCAAGCCACAACATGAACGAAAACATTGGTTCCTGGAAGGGACGCGACATGCCCCTTCCAGAAACGAGCACTTTTGCTCGTATCAAGTCTTGGGCCCCAGAAGCACTATATTGTGGCCCTTATCAAATACCACCCTTTGTCACCAACTGCTATGGAAAAGTCCACCAGTTATTTCTTCTGTTAGTTTTATTGTGGACTTGCAAACCACACTGCCAAAAGGTAGCATTCAATAAGGCCACAAACTTAAGCGCATTATCATGAAGGCTAGGAAAGAACTTTGAATATCTCAGTGAAAATACATCACTGTTGTATTGGGGGAAAACCTACAGACTTGACCAGAGTCCCTGGGTAAACTGAGTATGACACAGAATCTGTGGCATGGTGCTGGGGTCCCACAGCCCACTCAAAGGAGTTCCTTGGCAGACTGTCAGTGGCCTGGTTCAAACAACACGCTAAATCATGCTGCTTAACCACAAAATGGTTAAAGGAATGTATTAATGCATTCCCTTAATCATTTTGTGGTTATGCAGCATGGTTTAGTGTGGTCTGAACCAGGCCAGTGAGAAGGTTTGACTGATAATATTTCAGCTTAATAAGGCAAGATGTGAATAAGCCCATTGGTGCATGCAGTTCCTTCATTCCTCCCTTGACACAAAGCAGGAAACAAACCAAAGTGTCTTCCATGAATTAGTTTCCCTGTTTTTTCCAAACCAGGAAACAATGGTTAATGACTTTATAACAAACCAGGATATTAAGCCAACTCAAACTATGTTTAACTATCCTGGCTTGTTCCAAAACCATCATTCAGAACTTCCTGGTTCAAACAAAACAGGAAACTATAGTTAGCAGATGACTTCTGCTCTAGGCCCCAGATACATATGCAGGAGCTCTTGCCTGTATAAACAAACAGTTCTTATTTGATCTTACCTCCCCATCTTCAGTAAATATGATTTTTGTGTTTACTTTAAATTTTCTCTTCAAAACCTTTTTAGCTTCTTTTGTTTTAGTTATTTTCTTCTTCAGCTTTGAATTTGATGTATTCTGTAAAATATTTGATGTATTCTGTAAAAGAAGAACAGACGGAAGACAACCCGGTTAAATTTTAACACGTAAAATTCTAGGAAAACAATATGCAACATACACCACTACCATCATCTGCAAAAAGGCAATCTGTTTGGCAAAATGATGTATTTAAGTAAAAAAAAAATTCCAGCAAAGTTTCTACAGGTTTTGGAAATATGCTTTAAAATGTGATGCTTAAATATCTCTAGAGGAAGAAGAAAGAGCGACAAAGAAACCAAGTACTCAATAACTTGGTTTGCACAATGAAAATAAGTCATGGTGCCAGGAGCAATTTCCAACCCACAGGTTGTTGTAGGGTTATTAGAGGGTTGTTTCTCCATCCAACAAGCCATGCTGCTTGGATTCAAACAACACAACACGTCAGGGTGAAGCAGTGAGTATGGAAATCACGCCTGGCTTATTTTGATCATGTGAACATTGTCTTTCTATCATCAGAATGGAGAAAGGAATGATGAGTCCCCAACCTACAACAGGCAGTGGTGTAGCCATCCCAAATTGGGTCATGAAGAACATAAGGCATCCAGTTGCACAACTTGATAATTTCTAGGTACAACTATACAAATGTTAAACACAAACAGCAACTTCCTCTTGTTTGCTATAAGAATTTTGTCTCAGTACTGACTTGCTTTGTAATTGTCTAAATTCAAATAAATAAAAAGAAAGAAAGAAAGAAAGAAAGAAAGAAAGAAAGAAAGAAAGAAGCAAAATGTGTTGCTCAGGGCAGTTCACAACAGCTGCTACAATAAATATTAGATTCTAGAAGTGGGACCCTCCTGTTCAGGGTGCTAGGCAGACACATCTTCCTCTGGGGTATTATCAGATATAAGGAATGCAAGAAGGGTATCAGCCGTTTTCCATTTTTTGTTTCCAACTGTCAATCAACATTTTGTGGCTACTGAGCATGCTCAATCCTCACTGGATTGTTTTTGGGGTTTCTTGCCCTCTTAGTTTGTTTTTATTTTTAAAAAATATTGTTTTGTACTGCAAATCTTGGGGTTCCTTTGCACATGCTGGTACCTCCCCCCTCTTGTTACTCATTTCCGTCAGCAATGGTCCCCTTAGTTTGCTGTTAGAGGAAGCAACAACCCATAGAGTGTGGTGGTGGTGGTGGTGATATTCAAATCAGTGATAAATGTGAACTTGAGCATCTAAAAGGATGACAATACAGCAAACACTAGTTCATAACTATGGTTAATACAACGAACACGATCTGCTGGAATCTTCTCCTATATATAAACCACTGAGAAGGGTGAGAGCTACAGCACAATATTTTCAATTGAGCTTGGAAGAAGAATGTTGCAACTGGATTGCTGTAACGATATCTACAAGAATTTAAAAAGTCTGGCAGGCACAAAAAGTAAACAACGCTGCCGATTTCCCACCCCACTCTCTTTACCCATTACTATATATTGGGTAATGTAAAATTATTTCATTCCTCAGTGAAAGCTATTAGGCTGACAAGCACTCAAAATATTTAATACGGAACACCTATAAATATGATCTGCCAGTTATAAGATTACAAGATGAGATTTATAATATCATATTTTCCAATATGCTTTTGCTGTTTTCAACTTTATTAGTTTACTCCAAAGCTATTTATAAGAGCTACCTTATTCCAGACATCATTAATACCAATCAAACTACAATGATTAAAACAGATTATCTTTTAAGAACAATTTTTTTTAAATACAGAAGAAATATGGCTTAGGGGCTACTTAATAAATGTCTAAATTAATAAATGCTAATAAACGTCTTTATAAGCCACACTAATGCCTGAAAGGTTCTAATACAAGTTAATTAATTTTGGTTTTAAAATTATAAGAGAGCTTTGGCTATTGGGCGGTATAGAAATGCAATAAATAAATAAATAAATAAATAAATAACCAGCACAGGCTCAGAGCAGATAAAAGCATCTAATGAAAGAAAAGAAGAAAGAAGTACAATAAAAATAAACATAAACCATCCCATATTTACTCCCTTGACTGATGCTCACCCACCCGGGGGGGGGGGGGAATATCCACCTACATTGCCTTCAGAAGTTGCTTAGGCCTTTAATAAACTACGTCAGGAAAAGAATGTCTCAGATCCTCTTCAAATGCTACATTTTCCTCAAGGGTGGGCAACATCCAGGGGTCTAGGAGCCTATTCTCCCTGGAATCCACCAAGGGCTTCCCCTGCCCCCTGGTCCTTGCCAAATTTACTGCTGAAATTCAGAGGTGCAGCAGTAGCAAAAGGGGCCCATTTCCCCCTTAAAATAAAGCCTGTGGAGAACGCATGCCTTGTTTTAAAGAAAAACTGCACCTCCCCCCAGTTCTTCTGAGTCTTATTTTTAAAAGAAAACACCATTTTTTTGCTGCTACGCTGTCAAATTTTGGCAGCCTCCAGTGGGTTGCTTGGAATTGTCTGGCCTTGCAAAAACGCTAGGGGGCCCGATGTGGGCCGTGATGTACAGATAGTGGGGGAAATGTGAGACTGTTAGATGTGCACACATCAGATTCATTTTAATTCCTACACAGAAGAGCCTTCAGAGTAAACTTGGGAAGCAGCCTTCTGAGGACATATCACAAGAAGTTCCCCCTCAACCATGCTTCACACAGAAACTGCCACAGCAGCTACTTAAAACCATCTCTGTATTGATGGTTGCCCCCATCACAAGGCAGCCGAAAGGTAGAAAGCAGCTTGCCACGTGGCTCACTTTCACCACATGGAAAGTGTCTGCTATTAAAAATTTACAATAAAGCAGTAACCATAGAACACATTCGTAGTAATGCGAAAGGAAGAAGGGAGATGAAGCAATTTTAGCCTTAAAAGATACCAGGCAAGCTTATTTCAGGTATTTTGCTGAAATCATTCAAGCCTAGGTTGACCATATGGAATGGAGGACAGGGCTCCTGTATCTTTAACAGTTGTATTGAAAGGGGGATTTCAGCAAGTGTCATTTGTATGCATGCAGCACCTGATGAAATTCCCTCTTCATCACAACAGTTAAAGCTGCAGGAGACCTGCTGTCCTTTGTATCTGGTCACTCTACAAAAGAAGGCGTGGCTCCTTCAGCTTTAACTGTTGTGATGAAGAGGGAATTTCACCAGGATCCCCATATATACAAATGACACCTGCTGAAATTCCATTTTCTATACAACTGTTAAAGATACAGGAATCCTGTCCTCCTTTTCATATGGTCACCTTATTCAAGCCCCCTGCCCACCCCGCATCCCCAGGACAAGAAAGATTCAATTAAATAATGAAAGAACATTGATTCTTATTTCCTATTCCACTGCTACCGTATTAGTAAGCAAGAAATGGATATTGCTAGTGTGTTCTCCACAATGATCTCCATTCAAAATAACGTCAGGGGCAGGGGGAGAGGGAGATGAAGGCATGAATATACATTTCCTTGCGGGCCTTAATGAAAATTACATAGTCAATCATATCTTGCCCTCTGGAATCCAATTTTTAACCTGCCACTTTCAATAACTACCTCTAACATTAGGAGAACAGGCAGCTAGAAGGAATTCAAGAAAGAACAACAAAAAAGCTTGAACTTCACTCATTGTTTTATTCAGTAATGTGTCAGGGCCTCAACAATGACAATGTTGATCCCATTTTGTAAAAGATACCCTGTTCCATTCTTTTTTTTTTTAAATGTCCCTTAATTTTTTTAAACCAAAAGAAAATGAAAGGGTGCATATTAGATATTGCTCATTGGAATTCAAGCATCCTTGGGTACAGAATTCAAGTTTTGTGGGATTCTTCATCACGCACCTGGAGCAGCATGTTGCCACTTTGGAGAGACAATATATTAAATAAATTAAGATTTTGAAACTTATAATGTGAACTATGTAATTCTAAGAAAATTGCAAGTTGATAGTTACTTCTGAATTGCTGTAAAAACGAATACAGCGTAAAGAGGGGGTAGGCAGGCTTTTAGGCCTGTGGGCCCATTTGGAAATTTGGGAAACTGTCCTGAGCACAACCATAAAATGACTGCAATGGGTGGGCATGGCTAGTCACAAAGGACAAATAACATGCCCTTAGGCATCCACAGGAAATTAAGATGAGAGCAGCTAGAGGCTCCTACTTAGCTGTGAAGCAATCCCAGCTGCCGCTAAGAAAATAAGAACATAAGAAGAGCCACGATGGATCAGACCAAGAGTCCATCTAGTCCAGCACTCTGTTCACACAGGACCAACCAGCTGTCAACCAGGGACCCATAAGCAGGACACAGGTGAAACATGTTCCCCAACAACTAGTGCATGCAGGTCTACTGCCTCTGATACTGGAGGTTGCACTTAGTCATCATGACTAGCAGCCATTGAGAGCCTTCTCCTCCAGGAATTTATCCAACCCCCTTTTAAAGCCATCCAAATTGATGGCCATCACTACATCTTGTGGGAGTGAATTCCATAGTTTAACTAGTTTAAATATTGGGAGGAATAAGGTGTCTCGGTGGACACCAAGGAAGGTGTCTGGGGGCACCACTTTGTACAAAAAGGCCTTTTATACAGATTAATGCTATTTTTTCACAGTTGAGAAACTGAGGCCAAGGGAAATAAAAATCCACAGGTAGCTGAGCATGCGTTGGGTCCAGGAAACGTTCTAATTATTTCAGAACCATTTCAGCATCTACGGGAGCAGTGTGTGTCATAGGACCAAGGTAGAGGTAATGCTTCACTCTCTCCATGATTAGGAGACTGGGGGGGGGGGACTCCCTCCTTCCCTTGCAGGCTATAAGAACATAAGAAGAGCCTTGCTGGATCAGACTAAGGGTCCAAGGCTTGATTAGTGGTTTAATTTGTTTTCAATTTGTGTATATTATGGTTTTAACATTGTTTATATAATTTTATCTGTATGTCGCACTGAGATCCTAGTGATATGGGGCAGGATACAAATGTTTAAATAAATAAATAAATAAATAAATAAATAAATAAAGTCTAGCACTCTGTTCACACAGTGGCCAATCAGCTGTTGACCAAGGACCCATAAGCAGGACACAGTGCAACAGCACCCTCCCACCCATGTTCCCCAGCCTCTGATACTGGAAGTAGCACATAGTCATCAAGACTAGAAGCCAATGATAGCCTTCTCCTCCAGGAATTTATCCAACCCCCTTTTAAAGCCATCCAAATTGGTGGCCATCACTACATCTTGTGAGAGTGAATTCCACAGTTTAACTATGTGTTGTGTGACAAAGTACTTCCTTTTATCTGTCCTGCTTGGTCCACAACTTGCAAAATTACTTCTAAGCATGTTTGTAATGGTTAGCAAAGACACACATGAGATTGCTGCATTGAGGTTAGGTCTAAAAAAGAAGGGAGAGAAGAAATCATGTACAAGAGAGGAAGACTGTGGGGGGGGGGGAGGGACTAATCCTGAAAGATGTCCCTGTTTTCCTAGCCATGGTTAACAAATCAGGCGGTGTCCTTCTGCAATGTGCCTCAGTGCCAGACGAGACAAATATTGTGACTGGTCTCACAGAGTTATTGAGAGGACAGCAAATATCATGCGTTTCACATTAAAATGCTATATTACTAGGAAATAACAGGCTGCATTACAAAATAATATGACTGAATCTTACAACCTCTGAATTCCAGTCTGCAAAAATGGAATGTTTTTGACTGAACGCAATACATTTAATTTCAACCTTCTCCCTCCCCTTGAAAAGAGGTGCAGATAGACTAGATTTATTTTGCATCTCAAAACCTACAAATTACAACCTGAATCCCACACTGTTTCACTCCAATCTCTCTGTAACATTGGCACAGAAGTATCCTTGCTATTTGCAGAGCTCAGGAAGTTTACATTCTGTCTGATCAAGCGTTTTTCTATAAAGATTCAGACTGATATCAACCTTCCAGTCCTGCAACCCTATAGCAATTTGTCATTTAGCGAACCGAATAAACCAAAGTTCTTGAAAATGGCAGATCTCAAACTGTGCTTTGCATTGTACCGTTTTACAACTAAGCCATCTGCAAGAAGGCTTAGAAGAAATAACATCCAGCAGTTCTGTGGAACACTGGATACTTTAAACTGATATCCTGCTATGCGATAACAAACATTTGTGTGGTCACAAATCAAACAAGAGAGGATGCTGACAGTGTACCATTGTTATAGGAGGACTCTATTAAACACAAGGAGACTGTGAGTGTGTGTGTGTGTGTGTGTGTGTGTGTGTGTGTATGCATCTCCTTAGGGTGGCCATGCATCTCTCTTTTACAGAGGATAGTCCTCTGTTCGAAGGGCTGCCAGAGGTTTGTCCTCTGTTTTGAAGGCATCCTCTCTATCTGAAGGGCTGTCCAGTCGAAATCTGGTTTAAAGATATATGGCAGCCAGGCTGGTCACTGGTACACCTAGAGGTGACCACATTACACCAGTTTTAAAATCTCTTCACTGGCTGCCAATTAGTTTCCGGGCGAAGTATAAAGTGTTGGTATCACCTTTAAAGCCCTACATGGTTTGGGTCCAGGCTACCTGTGGGATCGCCTTCTCCCATACAATCCATCCCACACACTCAGGTCCTCTGGGAAGATTTTCCTTCAGCCAGCCAAAATTAGGCTGACAGGTATTACTCAGAGGACCTTCTCTTCTGCTGCTCCCAGACTGTGGAATGGCCTGCTGGAGGAGATTTGTTAACTTAACAGTCTTTTAGCATTTAAGAAAGCCATAAAGACTGATATCTTCCAGCAAACCTATCCAGTGGAATTTTAGGATGTTTTTAAGGATGGATGATTTATTTATTTATTACATTTCTATACCGCCCAATATACTGCTCTCTGGGCGGTTCACAAAATTGAAAACCATTCAAAGTATAAAACAACAGTATAAAACCATAATATAAAATAAAATATAAAAGCTCAACCAGATAAAAACAGCAGCAATGCAAAATTACAAATTTAAACAATGTTTGAAGGGCAATGTTTGAAGCCTCATGTGGCGCAGAGTGGTAAAGCAGCAGTTACTGCAGCCGAAACTCTCCCCACGGCCTGAGTTCGATCCCAGCGGAAGCTGGTTCTCAGGCAGCCGGCTCAGGTCGACTCAGCCTTCCATCCTTCCGAGGTCGGTAAAATGAGTACCCAGCTAGCTGGTGGAAAGTTAACTGCGACTGGGGAAGGCAATGGCAAACCACCCCTCTACAAAGTCTGCCAAGTGAACCGCCCAGAGAGCTTCGGCTATTGGGCGGTATAAAAATGTAATAATAAATAAATAATAAATAAAATAAATAAAAAGAAAACGTCAGCGAAAGCAGGCATCCCTTCAAGAGTCAGCAATGACTCAAGTGCTTGCACGAGAAGTTCCTTTCCTTTTTCCAACAATGTATACTAAGTTTTTAACCAGTATTTTATGTATTTTATACTTGCTGTTGTTCCCCACCTCGATCAAAATGGAGAGGCGGGTAAGAAATAAAATTATTATTATTATTATTATTATTATTATTATTATTATTATTATTATTATTTAGGACCATTCGAAGGAAGTGCAGAGCCTTGAAGCTGGCCATCACCAGCACCTAGGCAGCAGATTCAGCAAGGCACAGACGTGCTTGCCTGGTCACAGTCTTCCACACTATGGTGAGATGTACAGTGTTTCTATTTAAATTATAATAATTCTTTCCAGATGTGCATCTATACATATAGATTAGCTTATGTAAATTTTATGCAAAGTGGCATCATCTTTTGTTCCCTTTTCTGATAATGTCTGAGGAGCAGTTCTGACATCCGTGGCCGGGGCAGGTAGGTGCTGAGGACTCAAAGGCTGAGAAAGGCCTCTCCCTGCCCCTGCCACAGTCTCAACCATCCTCCTCGCCGACCCCACTATGGCCATGCCTATGGGCCCTGTGGAGTCCAAGGTTAAAAGGAAAAAACAAACCACATGTGACCTTTTGAACCAATCCAATGCTGTCTTTGAGGGGACACAGCCAATGAGGGCACAATGTGGTTTTTACCTTGCTCCTGTGCCATCATTGGCTAAGTCCACCCACAAAGGCAGTGTGTAATTGGTTCAGATCTCTGCTATCAAAAGATACATTTAAAGTATATTTAAAAAAATAAACATGCACATGAGGGCAAGAAGGCTCAGCTGGCTGGTCACCACAGTGCTTTGCCAGCAAGGCTGGTCGGGCCAGGGAGGAGGGGCCAGAGCTACCGGCACAGCCCCCCCCCCATTAAAAAAAAGGCCTACACTGGAGGGAGGAAGAACTGACAATGCTTCTGCAAGCAAGTGGGTGCCTTTGGCCCTCCAGCTGGCTGGCATGCAGGTGGGACTTTGTGAGTGGGTGAGGGGCTTCAGCGGCAGGAGGCATGGTGGCAGCAATGGCCTAGCGACAATACTATGCTGGTGGCACAATAGAGTCTGGTGCCAGCTCTAGTGAGGAGCAATACCAGCTGGTAAGAATGACAGTGAGATTGTGAGACTGAGCGTGTGTATGTGTGTGAGTCTCTGTGTGTGTGTGTGATTAATTGATTTTTTGTACCTCACCTTTCTACCAAGAAAACAGGCACAGAAGGCAGCTTGCAATCACAAATAAAACTTGATAAAAACGTAATAAAACAAATGCAATGAAACACAATTAGAAACACAACAATAACAGAATACAAACAGCATCCAGCCCAACAGACTGACATAAAATGTCTTAGCTCACTAGGGGAAGGAGCAAACCTAGTGCCTCTTAGCAGGGAGTTCCACAGCTTTGGAGCGGCCAACAAGAAAGCCCTTTCTTGCGTCTCATCTAGCAGTGTTGAAAGAAGGGCCTCTCTCAGATATTTTAAGACTTGGACAGGCTCGTATAGGAGAATGCAATCTTTCAGGTAGCCTGGTCCCAAGCCGTCCACTGAGGGTGTCATCCCAAGGCCCAAGAAAAACCTGGAGCTGAGCCGGAAGAAGAACATACGTTGCCAAAGCCAGCTCATCATTTTTAAACTATGGCTTGCAGAAAACTAGTGCTACGTCTACACTGAACATGTGAAGCAAATCAGTCTCTTACAAGACCCCATATTCTGGGTGATACGCTGTAGGGTTGGAGCACAGGCAGAGGGGTAGTTTTCCTTGTCACAGCTCCAGTGTATAAATAATGCATTTATTAACTTGGAGATCCATTTAGCTGGTTTCAGAGCACAAATCCTCCCAGTTACAAATCAAACACACTCTCTTCCAGCACAGTAAATTACCAAAGACACAATCAGAATGTAAAACAACTTATATAAATCCTAACAGCAGCAATTATTTTCAGCAGCCAAAAAAAGTAAATTTGATGCAACCCTTGTTTTTGCAGCATGCAAAATACCCTCAGTAAATCATAGTCTGCACAACTACCAGCAGATATTATTTACTTTCCTGGCTAAAATGCTCAGCTGCTGACCAGGATTCCTTGGTGTCTCCTATTAATCAATGACAAAGCTCTGGACAACATCCAATCAACGAGCGCCCTGCTATCATTGGATATCTGTATACATCTAGGATGCTCACCACATCCCATGAACCTTTCACAATAGCATCACTTCAGAACTGGAGTTAATACATTCTGGTCTGAAGTGTTGGTCTGCATTACTCACTTTTACCAGTGAGCCAAATCTGATGTGTACATTTTCCCATTGTCACCTAAAACTAACCCAAATCATTTCAGCTTATCTGGGCATTCTGCATCCATTCACTCAGACACATTAAAAAGAACCATCTCTTCCAAGAGCTAACAATAAAAAAGAGAATGGGATTGTGCTAAAGAAACAACAGTTGAAACGAGGTTTAAAGCTGGACGGGATAAGCATTGAAAGAAGCAGCGATGAAGCCCTTGTTGAAGAACTAAATGTAGACCTTATGGTTTCAGATAGCTACTGTCCGAGGACAAATTTGTCATTTTTGGGCAAGGTGCTGGAGTCTGGCCTCACTATTCCAAGCAGTATTGGATGATACTGATTATTTAGATCTATTCCAATCAGGTTTCAGACCTGGTTATAGGAAGGAAACGGACTTGGTTGCCCTGGTTGATGACTTATGCCAGGGACACGCAGTTGGTTCTTCTGGACCTCTCAACAGCTTTCGATACCTTTGACCATGGAATCATTCTGGATCATTTATCTGGGCTGGCCTTAGGAGGCCCAGTGTTAAAGTGGTTCTGGTCCTTCCTGGAGAATTGGTCTCAGAAAGTGGTGCTGGGCGACTTCTGTTCCATCCCATAGCTATTAGCATGTGGGGTGCTGCAAGGTTCTATCATGTCCCGTCCCCCCATGTTTTTTAACATCTACATGAAACTACTGGTGTGAGTCATTTGGAGGTTCTTGAACAGCATAAAAAGGGTTCATGGGGGTAGGGAGAGGAAACCACGACATTCCTGGGATATTGACTTCTTCTGTTTTTTATTTCTTTAACATTACAACAATTGAAGCTAAACATTTAAATGTTATTTAAAATTGCTTTTAGGCCACCTTTAAGGGTAAAATCCTCTCAACAAACGCAAATCAAGTAACACATGCAGAAACGTCTAGCGGGAGGCTAGAGCACCATTTAATGAGGAACAGCTACAACGTTTGGAGCTTTTTAATTTAGGAAAATGGTGATGCGGGACAAGATTTATAAAATCATGCATGGTTGAACCTGAGGATGCTGATACAGAACAGGAACTTTAGGCTTATAATGAGCAACTCTCAATATTCTTAATATTCTCAATCAGAAGATAAATCCCCACAACGTTACTCTGAAATTGAAGCTGCAATCCTGTACACATTTACCTGGAAGTAAGCCAATGGGGCTTACCTCTGTATAGACACATATGGGACTGCACTGTCGTACACCTTTTCCTTGCTTCACACCCACTTTAAAGTAAAAGCATACTCTAAAAAGCCACACTCTAAATCCATATGAATAACTGTTCTGCCAGTGTTTGGAGTGCGTGGATCCTGGTTGACTCTCTTGGGATGTAGGTGGTGAAGAGATGAGCATTCAATCACAGCTAGCAGTGTCTTTGAGGAGTGAGATGGAGGAGTGACCATCACGGGATGTGGCCGTAAGCCTTGGCTATGAAGCACAGGCCGCAGTCCAAGAGGGCAGCTATTCTGAACAGGAAGGGCAATGCATGGAAAGAGCAAGGAACCCCTCAGGAATTTTGCCTGCATTTTCCTTTATATTCCCATAAAACAGGAGGATTTTTCTGCCATTTCGTTCTTTAAACCAAACAAACAAAACATTTCTTTAAAGAGAAAATGACTTGACAGGCATTTAAATGCCTTCTTCCAGGCATTTAACAACATATGCTGAGTTTGTTTGTTTGTTTTTAATGGACCCCAGAACTGTTGTTTTAAATGGATATTGTTGTTTTTATGCTTTTGTTGGTTTTAAATTTTGTATACTTTTTAATGTTCACTGTTTTTATCTTTTTTAAACCACCCAGAGAGCTTCGGCTATGGGGCGGTATATAAATGTAATAAATAAATAAATAAATATAAATTGACATACCTCACCCAAAAGAAAGGCAGATCCAAAAAGCTAGGAAAGGGGGGGGGGGCATTGCCATGGCAGCAGTGGTGCAAGGAGGGGAGAAAGAAAATCAGCCATCCAGACAAAAGAAGGGTCAGATGCCACTGCAGGAATAGAGACAGACAGGAAAGGGGAACACAGTGACAAGCACAGCCAGGGACCACTTCTCCACTGGTACAGGAGGAACCTCATGGCATCTGCTTGCCACAGGAGAAACCAACATGCCAAATGGCTGCAGAGAGAGAGGATCAGCTTGCCTGAGGTGGAAATGAGGAAGCCATGACTGGGGCAAGGAAAGAAAAGACATTGGCTCAGCTCAGACAACCTGCTTCTCAACAGTGGTTTTAGGACTCCACAGTGGAGTTTATACATCCCGTTGAGAAATGTGTTGTCTGGTGGGAAAACTCCAGGCAACAGTGAAGTTATTTTTGGAAAACACTCCATGCAGAATATCTATGCCATGCAGAGGAGAGTTCCCACACAACCGTTGTGTTGCGTGTTGTGTGGAGGGCTCCATGGACCTTTCCGTTGCATTGTGTTGACTTTTCCCACTGGCAACAGAGTTCCCTGGCAAGAGTGGCAAAAGGAGCGAGCGCCGCTCTAGGAGCAATGGCTGATGGGATACCATTGGGGGACCAGGGAAAGAGAGAGGGCGGAGGAACTGTCAATCAAACATCACGATGGATTTTACTCAACTCCACAGTAGTCCACAATCACACAACAGTGGAGTTAGAACATGTGTGTGGGGGAGTACCCCCTAAAAACTCAACCGTGGGGTGGAGTTTTCACACTGCATTGATCAACACTGAGCCACTAAGGGGCAAAGTTCCAGACAAGGACTGGTCCAGATCCTCAAGTACTGCATTGTGGCAACTCCACCCAGCCCAACTCAGCTCTTCTTCCCTCTTCTTCAGTAGTTGGTGTCAAAGGCAAAAAACTTGTTCACCTGCCCCTTGCAGCAGCTCTGGAGTTGGTAACGCCTCAAATAAAAGGAAGATTTTAAGATGCAACCAGAGTAGATACAGCGAAATTGACTTTGGGGGGGGAGAGAGATGGGGGGCATACATATGGAATATGTGGGTATAGTAAGTGGATAAAAGGGAGGGCGTTAGCTAGAAGTTAATTACTACGCAACTGCTACATTTTAATATATATTTTCAAAGAAGTCTGTTGTGTTGTTACAGATAATTAAACTGTGGACCTGACATATGGAAATTGTCAAATGCAAAAAACAGAGGAAAGAAATGTTAATTATCCATATCGTCCAAAATGCAATGTATGTTTCCTGAATAAAGTTATATTAAATGAATAAAACCGATAATGTTTCAGATATGTGTGAGACTTGTATTAAAAGCACACCTTCAATGGTGTCACATCATTAATTCAGAGAAATGACACTATTTCACACTCCCTCATTATCTTTCTTCAAAGACTGTACAATAGCATACCTGGAAATTGAGACTCCAGGAGAATTTGTTTTCTCTGAGGCAACAGTAAAACAGGAATGATGTCACCAAAGCATTAGCTAAAACACCTTCTACTCAGTCAAAGAAGGAGTTGCTAGATTTAAAAAGCTCCAGGTGAAGAGTGCAGGTTTGGATGTGCCAAACCAAGGATAAATTCCTGCTTGCCTGCAACAGAGTGATGGATGCTAAATGGCTAAGAATCTCCCACCTATTATAACTTGCAAGTGTATTCAGAAGACAGGTAAGAATTCTAAAGTGGATAGATCTCTAAAGAAATTAGTGCAAATAATAATCAAATACTAAGTCTCTCTGCTCTTTTTTACACTGCTCATCACAGAAGGACGTTACGACCTAGAGCTGCTGTAGAAACTCTTTTTAAAGACAAATAAAACCTGGCACTTATTCAGCACTTCAAATACTCTAAAGCAGGGATGGGCAGACATTAGGTGTGCGGGATCTACTTGGCTTATTTTATTGGAACTCAAAGACCCACCAAACTGAGCCAAATAATGCAGTGGGGTGAGGGGAAAGAAAGGGCAGAGAGCAGATATGGAATTAAGGAACCCCTTAGCACATGCTCAGCCCAGGAATTTGTTTGCAGACCCCAAACTGAGCTCACAGTTCTCCCACACAAAATCCACTCTGGGTTTCCCCTCAAGCTTCCTTTGCTTCAGCCTAATTTAGAGGACAATACTATAGAATAAATCCCATTGAAAACACTGGGACTTACTTCTGAATAGAGATGTTGAGGACTGCGCTCTAAATTGGGGTGGCAGAGAGACTTTGGTTATTGTTAAATGTAAGAATATAGAAGAGCCCTGCAGCATCAGACCAAGGGTCCATCTAGTCCAGCATTCTATTCACACAGTGGCCAAACAGCTGCACACGGAAAGCCCACAAGCAGGACATTACTGCAACAGCACCCTCCTGCCCATGTTCCCCAGCAACTGGTGTACATGGGCATGCTGCCTCTAATACTAGAGGTATGCCACCAATATCATAAATCGCCCTGACATCTACCAGTAGATCCCAATCTACCTTTTGTCCAGCTCTGCTCTAAACAAGCAGCTAGTTGGGCAGTATGTGAACAGAATGCTGCAGTAAATGAAACCTTGATCTGATCCAGCATAACTTTCTTATGTTTGTAAACACTGCTTCTTTATCACAGTAATTTAGAAAAACACCTGCAAGGCAATGTTAATGTTTTTAGTTCATAAGAGTGGGATATCAATACCATTTTTAAATTCATTTCCTCCCACTTAATTAATAGAATCCCAACCAACTGAAGTTAAAACTCACAAGGAAGAACGCTTTACAGAGTGTATAAGAATGTGAAAACATCTGTCTGACAAGGCAAGAAGTTCATGCCAACATTATTTGTGATCATGTTCTCCAAGAACAAGGTGATAAGAAAATGACTTGCTTGACGGCACAGCACACATCTGCGAAGGCTTGGATTTTAAATCAAAAATATTACTCTGAGCAATGTTCAGAAGATTTCATAAACTCCACACCCTAAAAAAGGTTAAAATGAAAGAACAAAAACTATTCACTTCTCCACAGAATATTTTTGTAAAACAGCAGTGTCAAACCTGTCCCGCCAGGATCCACAATTCAATTCCTGAGCTTTCCAGGATGGCATGCCCATTTCTTGAAGTAAGGTGACCATATGAAAAGGAGGACAGGGCTCCTGTATTTTTAACAGTTGTATAGAAAATGGAATTTCAGCAGGTGCAATTCATGCAGCACCTGGTGAAATTCCCTCTTCATCACAACAGTTAAAGCTGCAGAAGCCGTACCCTCTTTTGAAGAGTGACCAGATACAAAAGATGGCAGGTCTCCTGCAGCTTTAACAGTTGTGATGAAGAGGGAATTTCATCAGGTGCTGCATGCATACAAATGACACCTGTTGAAATCCCCCTTTCAATACAACTGTTAAAAATACAGAAGCCCTGTCCTCTTTTCCATATGGTCACCCTAGTGAAGTCACACCCTACCCATTGTTTTTCTGCTTCAATCTGCACAAACTGCCAATTGGTCCAATTTCCAGATTGCTTTGTTTCCCCTTCCTTTTCCTATTGCTGTATACTGAATGGAACATAATCTGACCTTTCCCACACACTGCAGCTTGTTCTGTTCATCCAGTGCGTTTCCTGATAACGTTGTACATCTCCAGAAAACTTCAGAGAAAGCCAAAGCACTTGGGGTGGGAAGAGAACACATTTGTGCAACCTGCTGACCTCAGTTATTTCTGGAATCAGCCAGGTGGAGTCCCCAATTTCTGTGTTCACTGAGCTCTCCTGTTGCCTGCTCAGTGATTGCTAAGTATTGTTAGGAAGCGCTTGTTTTCTTGGGGTCATACTGAAAGATTACTGCATGTGACCGCAAGGAAAACTGGGGGGGGGGGGGAGAGGGAGGGAGGCAGGACTTCTCTGCCTGAAATTTAAAGTGCTCCACTTTCCTTTCTGCATGTTTTGCTTCTCTGTGCTTGTCCCTTTCAATGTGTCTTACACCTGCGCGTTATGTCGAATGCACTGCTCTGCACTTGCTGTTCACATAAACAGGCATGCCCTTGCTCTGTGTCTCCAATTGTTGTTAGATTCTGAGTAAATATTGCACCTCTGGAGGTGCCTTCCTTCTGAGTATTAATGGAAGATGCAGATGCATAGAGATACCTCCTTACTTCTGAGTAAAAATGCATGTGTGTGTGTGTGTGTGTGTGTGTGTGTGTGTGTGTGTGTAATATACGTTTGACTTTTAAAGCAATTTTAAACCACTGCTGTGGCTTACCTGATAGACATGCTTAACATCACTCTGGGACTCTTAACGTGGCTTTCTTCTGAGCAAACATGCATAAAGCATTGCCCCTCTTACTTCTGAGTAAATATGCCTGGGTGTGTGCTAGATTCTTAAAGCACTTTTAAACCACTGCTGTAGCTTACCTCTTGGTAACGTTACTCACACTACACAATACAAATGCTAGGAACAGGGGAATTTGGGGATGATTTTAGTCCCCAACCCATTTTTGCCTTTGGCCCTGCCCACTGCTGGAATCTGATTCCCAAGATCTTCTCTTAGATTAAATTCATCCCTTGGATTGAAAAAGGTTCAATGCCCTTGCTGGAAAGACTAGGGATGATAGACATTGCAATCTGTATGCCTGTTCTGAAACAAACAACACCAAAATCTAGGAAATTATGATACATTTATGCTTGAGCAGCACTTCTAAAACCAACCAACAAACCACTGCTATTATCTACCACGTAATAATCCTATCATGTATGTAAATGCTTCTTTATTTATTATTATTTATTTACAATATTTATATACAGCTCCCCATTGAAAATTTCAGCCGCAAGAATAATAATCAGACTCAGACAAAACAAGACTAGACCAGACTAGACCACAATCCCCTCAGCCAAACTATTTATACTCGTCCCTCCCCATTTCTCACAGCATCACTAGCCACACCCACTCAGTCAAATATTCCGCACTCGCTAGACATACAAACCCGCTCATATTACAACATGTAGTCAAAACTGGATAACTAATTTTCTAGCAACTGGAAAATACAAAATATGTTACCCAAATGTTTTAAAGATCATTCTTTTAGCCTGCTGACTCATTTCTTTTCTCATTCAGCTGCTTACTGCACTGTATCCTAGCTTAACAGTGCATTCCAAAGCCATTTACAACCGGATTGTACAACATGAGATCCATAAATTGAACACAGCCCACCAGCTACATTTAGGCTCAATAAAAAAGTCTCTTGTTTGTGCAGCCCGCCCAGGACAAGCACAAACAGTGGATTGTCCATTTTCTAGCAGGGCACAATTCATGGCCTGAGAGCAGTGTTTGGCATTCCTTGTTGAAAGTTGCATGTGTCTCCAAATAAGGGCTACAGATCTGCCTTTATATTTACAAAACAGCACAAAATATATGGTGTTCATATTCTGCCATAGGGAAGATTGAAAAGTTTAGTACCTGCGTTAAAACACGATCCTTCCAAGACCATATTCATAATTCATTTTCTAACCACCTGCAGTACAGAAGCTAACTGGGGTAACTAATTGCTTTATCTATCCACTTTGCTCTTTAAGAAATCAATGGCTTTCAGCATTTAGCATAACCTGTCACAGCAACCTATAGGAAAATCAATGAGATGGGACCAGTTCACCAACACAAACTGTTCAATATCTTACCTATATGGCATGTAATGTATCAATCCAACGGAAGTTGCAGGGCAGTATTTACTGCTAGGACATACTGGACTGGTTCAGACATAATACTAAACCATAGTTTAGTGTTATGGAAAGAAGTTGGAGCAAGACCCCCCTCTCTCGGCACAGGAGGATTAAACTGTGGTTAATCTTAACTATGGTTAGTGGAAACAAGCCAACTTCAAATCATAGTTTATGAAGGAGTGTTTTCACTAACCATACTTATGATAACCAAAGTTAGGGTTCAAACAACATGCCAAACTGTGGTTAATGTAAAATGGAAGCAGCAGCTTCTGATATCCTCATCACAGCTGTGCCGGAGGAGGAGAGGAGAGGGGGTGCATGCCAGTTCAAGGCTTGCCTAGCCTATTCCCATAGCACCAGAACTATAGTTCAGCACTAGATCCACACACAGCCACTGTCTCAATTCAGCCATCACACCAAAAAATGGTTAATGAAGCTTAACTATGGTTTGACTTGGTGATCCGGTTCAGACATAATGCTAAACTATGCTTTAATGTTACATGCATGAACCTCAGGCTCATTCAGATTTATATCAGTCAAGGGTCCAGCCAAGAGAATGTGCTGAACAGGAAGTGGTACTACCTGAGCAAACTTTGGGTATACTTAGGGCACAATCTTATCATTTGCGCCTTCACTGCTCAAAAGCCTCCAAACTCGGCATCTTCCAAGATTCTTATGCCCTGCTAGGCTGAAGCTAGTAGGGCAGGAGGAGTGGCAGAAGCGAATGTCGCCTCCCCATCTTCCGAATTTCCTGATTTCTGCTAGGCGGGCTTTACAGGCCACCTAGCGAAGGCACTTCAGAGGCAGAGCTTGGGATAACTCATATCCTGGCCTCTCCAGTCTCACCTCCCGCCCACCAGAATGTCCCTTTTCCCTCCTCTCCAAGGTTGCTTTTCTGATCTTGAAGGGCAGCTGGCGTGGTTCTTTCCATGCTAGTTGTAAGGGGGCAGGGAGGAGGTGGATCTCCAACTCCCCCTTCTGAGCATTCCTATGTTCCCTGGGAAACTCTCCTAAGGACCATAGGATTGCTCTCTGGGTTATTTACTAATGCTGGAGAGACAGAGGGAGGTGGTGCACATCACCAGAACCCTATGGCTGCTATCTTGATTTCCATCATGGAAGAAAGGTAGGATATATATGTGACAGATAAACAATGCACACGCACTGAGCTGCTTTCCAGTGATTTAAGGGAGGGGCTCCTATTGCATATAACCCAATCAATACATTTGGCCTTCCTTTTCCTCCTCCATTCCCGACCGCAGGCCATGCCAGAAATCGCAGGGTTTTTTAAAAGCTAAATAACTATGCAAAGTACAGAAATGAGGTAAAGAGATGCAAATATGCATAATTTATGACAGCACAATTTGAGTTTTCTTGGCACAGAGTACACACAGCCTTGGGTATAGCTAGCAATAAAAGGTCTTTTAGTCAAGGGCTTTATTGTAAGATTTCATAGCATGTAAGCATGCAATTAACTTTGTCACCGTGGCATTTAATGGACTCCTTAAGCAAAGAATATATCAGCATATTAGCTGATTTGGTAAAATAATCGACATTAAATTGCTTCGTAAACACTCTAAATCTTCCACATAAGGTATGTGTGTGTGTGTGTGTGTATATGAGGTTGGCCTTCAATTTGCTTGCCCTGGGAATTCCGCAATTTTTTATATAGGAATTTTATAGTGTTTACTTTGGTTAACATATACATGCTGGGCATATTTATGATGAAAATCATCTCCTGCATCACTGGGATACTTTGTTAGCATTGGAAAGATCATATGGCGTCTTTCTTAAAACTAAGTTTGGGGTACTCTAAAAAGAACAATTTCCAGAATGCTGTGGGACATCTAGGCAATTTTAAATCTTGGACTTAATGGTTTTACTGATGGAGGTGGGTGGGTGCTTCAGATGGACATGGTTTTACAGGGGGGGCTTCAGACGGCCATGTTCAGTTGTGACACGTACAACTAATATTTCTCTTTTTGCACCTACTCATTTAAGTGCTTTACAACCGCTTCTATATTCCTGATATATGGAATCGAATGAAGAAATCCTCTGAGCATATGCAGTTTCACATTCACTTAAACCATAGAACTATTGTGACTACAGGAATAAAATGGAGTTTGCTTCTGATGCTACACATGTTTACTTGGGAATAAGCACCATTTTGTTGTTGAAAAGGAGAATATATATTTTAAAGTAGAAATAATAAAATGAGCATTTGCAGTCACGTATATGCCTGGCTAGCTACACTATGCATCTATCCCCATTTCCTCCCAATAGTCATTGGGTTGGGGGTTCTGGAGTTTAAACCCACAGTCCAGTTCTAACTGCACCCTGAAGGCCCATCCTGAAGGCCCAACCCTGAAGGCCCAACCAAGATGTGTATTGATAGCATTTGAGCTATTTTCCAAAAATGTAGGGCAAACTCAAACTTTGATTCTTCCCCATTCACATTACACACACACACACACACACACACACACGATTACCAGACAATGTGTTATTTCTAAAATAAGCTCTCTGGAAACTCTGGGTAAACTACATACATTGTATATCAGTGGTTCCCAAGGTGGGCGGGTACCGCCCCACTGGGGGCGATGGGATTGCATAGAGGGCGTTAAGAGGCAAAGGAATGGCAGGGGGCACTAACAGGCAAAAGGGTGGCAGGGGGGCGCTCGTGGTGGTATCTCCAGAAGGTACTAAAACAGAGTGACTAGAGACCCACAGGGAAAATCTCTAAATCTGTGCGAGTCCTCTAAACCTCCTCTAAATCTTACCGAGAAATGGACACACACACACCCCACACACACCTCTTCCAGCTCAGAAGCCTCGTCCCTCGCTCGAGCTTGTTTTCCCCAGGAAGTATGAAGTCTCGTGCGATTTGAGTCTATGAGATGGGGGGGGGCACTTTCACGCCAGACCAGCCTGTGCCACATGCGTCCCAGAGGAGAAGGCACCTTCAAAGAGGCAGTGACTGAGGCCGCGGCAGAAGAGAAGGAAGTTGCTTCGGAGAGGTGGCAGGGGATGCAGCTAACGAGGCTGCTTTGAAGCTGCTGCAGGAGGTTTGCACTGGAAGAGCTTTTAATGTGAGTGATAAGAAATTCATGTGACTTAAATTAGTCAGGATTAATTTAAATCCCAGTCACTTAAATAGGTCTACTCTAAGACTTACATGGGTGTTTACCCTCTGTTCTAATGACAACCAATGAGTGCCGAGGGCACACAACTACAATGTGGTACAATATACTGAATAATATTAACAAGGGGGTGATAGAAATCTTAATAGATTTTTTTTTGTTTCTTAATTTGCCATAAAATTCCTTCCACAGAATAACAAAATGTCACAGTTTTTTGAACTAACATAAATTTCTTTCAATAGGCTTTTTAAACATAAATGTTCATTCAAAAGGCTTTTTTAAAAAACATAAATGTTCTTTCTAGGCTTTTTTTAACGTAAAGTTCTACTAAATGTGATATCTAGTATCCTTGCTAAATGACTATCAGACTTTGAAAAGATTATATCACTGGATAAAGTTCATCAATTATGTTTAATTGAATAAATAAACTAAAAAATGTAATTAGATTTTGAATAAATATTTATTTATTTATTTATTTAATTACATTTATATACCGCCCCACAGCCGAAGCTCTCTGGGCAGTTTACAACAATTAAAAATAGTAAATATTCAATTAATTGTTACTGTTTTGAATTTTATTGTTATTATCTTCCTTGGTGGGTTGTTGAAAACCACTATTCTGAATAATGATTTTTATAGGGTAGGGTAGGGGGGCACTGGGCATGAGTTTGTGGAACTCAAGGGGGTGGTGACCTGAAAAAGTTTGGAAACAATTGGTGTATATGGAAGCCGTTTACAGATATTCTTATTTATACATTATGATCAACTAGCCAGTACCGGCTGATCTCCAGGCATGATTATTACCGTTGCATTTGCCATTACATCTTCATAGGTGCCTACATAGATAGACCTCAACACACATGGACAATAATTCCTAATAGATATAGATAGTGAACAAGCTAGGAACACAAACCATGATTTCATCCTGGCTTCTTTGCATTAACCAGAGTTTACATTAACCAGAATCCCCCAAGTTTGGATATAATGGGGAATTCTGGTCAGTTTAAATTTTAAAGCAGAAACTTTTAATCTCCTGCTCTTGTGTGCAGAAGAGGAGAGGGGGAGTGTGCAAATCACCCCATGGCTCACATATATACCATTAAACTATGGCTAAGCATTACATCTGAACTGAGCCAGTATGATGCAGAAAAGTTGAGTTTTTAAACTTCCTGTGAAATGTGAAAAAGTCATTTCTCTTGAATTTAATAAGCCACTGCAGTTAATTAACTGCCTTGCCTGCTGTCTAACTCTAAAGGAATTTTCAGCGGCCTTTAACACATCCAATTCCAATTTGATACTTCGACCTTAAAATTCTATTAATCATCTTCAAGTTTCTCAACTACAATATGACACAGAATCAAATGATAACTGGGTGAAAAGCTTTCAAAAACTTAAGTGGAAATTTCTTTTAGGGACAAACTCGGCCTGAAATGCAATAGTTCATAATTAGCCCTAAACAAAATTCAAGAATATAATCCATGTCGCTTGGCGGAGAACCGAAATGATTGCTGAATTAGAGCAATTACCTTGCAAGACAAGGAGAACCAATATAAAAAGACACAGTTTGTAAAATATTTATTACAATTGTTCCAAAGAATGAAGAGACCTATCTATTGAAATAAGCTTTTTAGAAATATCTATCCAATGATGGTTAGTCTGCATTATAATACTTGCCTGCACTCTCATGTCTGCTGGGTCTGTTTGCTTGAGCCATCTGGAACTATTTATTCCGCAAGCGCCTTTGAACTCTGAATCTTGTGGCCTGAGATTGTGGAGGATCATTTATTTGATCTCCCCTTCCAGCAGAGGTTAGATGTCTTTTTGGTTCCATCCAATTTAAGGATTAAGAGGATGCATTTATCTAAGATTCATTGTAAGAGTACAAGCAATTCCAGTGATCTTTTTTTTTTTTTTTTTTTTGGTCTTCTAAAAGAGGTATAGAAAATGAGTCACCAACTTCCTGTTCTCAGATTTCAGCAATCCTACATTGCATGTTCAATGCCTTTCATTCCAGGATAGATACAGAATACATCACTGGCTCACAGGAGGGCTAGTCAGCCTTGTCAGAAGTGACAACAGGATGGAAGGGGTGGGGGAAGAAGTGAAGGAAGCTAAGGAGGGAAGCTGAGCATCACTGTCTGGAACCCCAGAGATGAAGAGAAGGAAGACACATGTATGAAATTTTACAGCTAAAGAGGATAATGAGAGACGCTGATACTTTGGGGTTAGTATTTTAGATAAGCTGGTTTTACAACTGTATTGTTTTAGTTTTGTAAGCTACTTTGAACTAAGGGGGGAGGCATAGGCCTTTTCAAAATAAAAATTAAAGCAAGAGGAGTTGTGCTGGGATTGGGGGGAGTTCCCAAGACTCCCATCCAAAATCTTTTCACTGACCCTGTTCAGATGACACACTAAGCCACGGTGGTTAAGCATTTTGGAGTAAACATTATGGCTTAGCATGTCATGTGAACCATTCCTAACCACAGTTTAAACATGCTCACTAACCATTTGCTGCAAAAGGATCAGCGACCTAACCACAGCTTAGAGTGTTCTCTGAACAGGCCCATTGCTTCCCATGCCTTAACCTCTTACAAACAGGTGGGACATGAATGGAAGGAGGGACTGATGATCAGGAAACATAAGCCCAAAGCAGAAATCAGAAAATTCACATTGCTTTTGATCCTGGCCTTGGGCATTGTTCTATCATTTCCTGAATGCTGAAATGCTTAAAAAAATGAGAAGAAAATTTGCACAGTAATATTAGCTTTACTATTTTAATTTGCACAGCCAGAGCATCTATTCCACTTTTCACTGTTGTCTTTTAAGAAAACAAACTGCTGTCCTATGTCTAAATCAATCATTTACTTGATAAACTCCATTTACTTTACCTACCAGAACACTATTCAGTTAACATGGTGATGGGGAGAATAATATTATAGAATTATTATTTTTCCCCTATTACAGATGCACAACGGAATGGATTTCCTATTATTCTAGAACTGAAATCTCAGTGTATTTCATCTTCATAGTCAAAGCTTCTAAAGTTTAACTATCCAAAATAAAAAAACCTCTACACTATATCATAGATTGGGTTTTCTCTTAGGACTCCGTTTAAACTGAAATTGGAGCTCAAGGAAATAAAGCAGCCATCAGGATATACCTTTATCTCAGGAAGCTTCTTCAAAATTGCCTCCTTAACATTATTAATTTATTTAAAAGTTCACCAATTACTGCTAGCTTCAGATATTTTATTCCCACAAATCATCTTAGTTCTGATTCCCACGTTCTGGAAAACAAACACCACCACTACATGATACAGCCCTCATAGCTGTAGTGTTTCAGAATGCTGGTATGAGATTGCCTGTTTGAATGCTTTTCCATGTACAAAAAAACAAATGATTGCACATAGAATGCTAGCACATCATGGACAAGACTAGATTTGATCTTTCTCCTTGATATGTTGGTATTCCGTAAGTAGGAAGTTTTTCACACTGGGAAGAATGCTATCATATGATCTCCCAACTTCATTCTAAAGGGGCACAAATCTCAGGAGGGTTATGCCATATGCGTTTTCTGAACATACATTATCAGCCCTCAAGCCTATGATTGGTTCTTTGGGCATAACATCGTCTACAATATCCCCACCACCACATACACACATGCAAACAGAACAGCTGAATTCATTCCTGGCAGCCCATTCATTCATTCCTTCATGCAATTTCAGGTGTTGGAAAATGTAGCTTATACTGACATCCTTGTATCAGGTACTTTGTTTGTACAATAGTATGGAGGGGAAGAGCTGTTTTCCTTGTTTCTTATGATGCATAGATCTGCTAAAGCCAATGCTTGTAATGGGTTTCCATCAAGCTCTCTCCATTTATAATTCTACAATTCTTCGTGATAAGACTCAACGAATATCTATAATGGGGTGGCGATTCAAAACAAGTATAGTATTCAGTGGGTACATGACACTGCATTTGTGATTTCTTTGAAAAATGTTTTCAAACTTATTGAAAAATGATTTACAGAGCAATCCTGTTTATGTCTACGCAAAAGTAAATCCCACTCAATGAGTACAGCACTGCAGCTTTAAATAATTACTCTCAAAAATATTACTTTAAAGTGAAGTCAAGAAGCATTTCTATTGCACCTAAAACTGGCAATAAAGCTTATGAAACATGTTTTCAATGCAGCAATAAAAGGTACTTGGAAAGTATCAAGGGAATTTTTCATGAATTATCTATTTCATCAATACTAGGATATCTCCATTATGTTTCGACCTTTCTTTAAGACCACACAAACTTGTCTATTATACATTCTTGGCACATCATTCAAACTTTGCACCTGTTTCCTGATCCTTTAAAGGCTCTGTCAAGATCACTGGAGAGATGATGAGATTAAAGCTTCTCCCACTTCTCAGAGATTAGGATTGCTGGAAGGAGGCAAGGTAAGAGCTTCCCACTCCTGTGCAATCATGATGAGGACTGTGGTTTCCCCACTGATGACGGCACTGGGGAAATAATGGTCTCTTTCCCACCACCCAGCTGCTGGCTGACCAGCTGGGCACCCCAGGGGTTCTGCAGGTCACACAGAGAGCATCTAGGAGCTGCCCATATGTGACTTATGTTGCTATTAGTTTAATAATTAAAAAATATAGCCAGAAAAGCATTTTAGCACTATTGAAAAGATCTGAGGAATAAAGTAAAAGAAAATTTAAAAAAGGATTATAAAATGGCTGTGATGTTCAGCTGCCTTATATGCCTTAAATATAAATATTTGCAAAGCTATTGTTTATATTAAGCATAAAGTTCCAGGAAGTAAGTAGGCCTCAATGTACTTACAATTTGTATTTCTAGGTTGGGTAAGTATGAAACAGAAGAAGGGGGAGTGAATGCCTGAGTGCTAATTGGATGGTGGCGGGGGAGTGCTTGGATTGGCTGGCTGGAGCTGGAAAATGCAGGGGCTCATCTATACCAAGCAGGATATTCCACTATGAAAGTGGTATATAAAAGGCAGAAGCCACACTGCTGCTTTATAGCGGTATTGAAGTGCACTGATAACTGTTGAGGCCCATTGACACATACCATATACCGCTTTCATACCACTTTCATAGTGTTATATCTGCTTGGTGTAGAGCTGGCACAGGCCCCAACAGTTGTCAGTGCACTTCAGTACCACTATAAAGCAGTAGTGAAGATCCTGCAGTACACTTCAATACAGCTATAAAGCAGTCGTGTGGCTCCTGACTTTTATATACCGCTTTCATAGTGGAATATCCTGCTTGGTGTAGCTGAGCCCTAGCTCTCTTTCTATATATAGTTTTAGCTGATAGGAAGACAGAAGTGTATGAGCAGTAGAAGTGCATGATTCTGTGGAGAGAAAAGAGATATATGACAGTAGTAGTGTGGATGATTGTGTGAAGAGAGTGAGAGGCAGATACTGGATAGGAAGGATTGATATGAGATATTGGGTTGAGAATAAAGATAGTATATAGACAGTTTATAATTGAATATATAGACAGTAGTATTCTATAGTGGAACCTTTTGAGAAAGAACTTGCAGAAACCAATACACGAAGAAACCTTGTAATCATACACAATGCAACTGAGGAAACCATTAAGCTTATTTATACACAATTACTTATATTAATAAATTCCAATTAATTCAAACAACTGCTGCGGTCTGTGGAAGAGTGCCTGAGGAGGATACAGTTAATAGTGGCAGCGGAATGGGAAACTGAGGGCTAGGTTGCTGGGCTATGAAGCTGTGGGGAATAAAGGCGAGAGAGACGCAGCAGCAGTAGGCCTAAACCCTCACACACATCATCCGCACAAGGGGGATTGAAGTAGGTCCTAAGTGCTAGTGGCGTGGATAGTCCTGTCAAGTAGCCTGTGGGTGACACAGGTCAAGGCAAGACGTCGCAATGGTGCCCACTGCAAAGGTTACGGTGAATGTGTGCTGAGCTGTAATAGGGTCACCTGGCCTTTATGTCACTACCCACATCCAAACCAAACTTCTTGAAAAAGATGGAAGAGTAGCACCAAGAGTATCTATACCTCTGGAGATTGCGCTACTCTCCTGTTTCTCAAAAACTGGACTTTCTGCAGTTCAAGACAAAATGGAAGAAGCATTGTGGAAACATTGGAGGATTGAAAATGGGTCACAGAATGGGTGTGAAGCCAAAATGTGAGTGAATGAGGCACAAATGATGAGTGTGGGGAGGAAAGAGGCTGATTTGCTGGTAGCAAGTTTCAAAACCTTATGTTCTTTTCTCATTTCAAACCAGTTAATTTAGCAAGCTAAAGATGGCATAAGCCTATCCAGAATAATGCATTTTTACAGAGATTCTTACTTGTTCAACACAATGCAATACTATTATGGTAATTTTAAAACATCTGTAAGCGTCAGCTCAACTGTATCAGAAAATGATTGGAAGCGATTGTATGTATGCGGCAGATATAAATGCTAGATAAAAATAATCCATCTTCAAAACAATTAAACAAAAGTCTGAAAACTATACCAACAGAAATCAGGATAAGGTTTCCACAGCACACTGAAGTAAAATTCAGAATAAGGGCAAGTTACTCTGTGTGTGTGTGTGTGTGTGTGTGTGTGTGTTTTACCCAAAGAACAAAGCAATGTTAAAAGTAACAGAGGCATGTGCAACACCTGTAGGGTGGCACAAATATTTGCCGATGATTAATAATATTTATCAATTTACAAATATTCATAAACCACCTGCACATCTCATAGTGGTGCACACCAATCTTAAAAACATAAAAGCAATACAGGGAATCATTAAACAATATTTGCATATCCATAAGGGTATGCAAATAAGTAGGCTAAACTGTACCAGGAAAGCTTCAGCCTGTGCCTAAAAATAAGAATTGTCAGTGCATGTCTAATCTCGGGGGGGGGGGGGGGGACAATTATTCCACACTGTAGACACCGCTATGATACGGACTCAGATAAGATGTAAGCTTTCCTATTGTGCGGAAGGGGTCACTGGTAACTCAATGTCAGGCTAGTTGGGCAGGTCAGGAGATGAATGTTTGTCAGAGCTGGAAAGAGCCAGGGAATTAGTGTTGCAGGGACTGAACATGCTAGCAGGTATGCTCAATTAGATTTCTAGGTTTGTACTGGGAGAAATGGAAAAACTGGTAAATTTAATTGGCAGCATAGGGTCAAATGTCCCATAGTTTCAATGAACGCTACACCAGCAGAAATCCCTAAAGCACTCACTGCTTTAAAATACAATCCAACAAGGAGTTATTCTACAAAAGCCCCACTGGAATGGGACTTTTACAGCTTCACAACTGTGGAGTGCCATTCATGTCCATAGCCATTGCGCATGAGAAGTTTCTTGGCGATTCACTAACAGTAAATGCAATGTGAGAACTGCACCACTTTCTCACCAAAGGCAAAGGGCTCTCTCTGGTACCTATCCTCACACCTAGGATATAACACCTAGAACATTTTATTTATTTATTGCATTTATATACCATCTCATAGCCAAAGCTCTCTGGGCGGTTTACGAAGATTAAAACAGTGGACATTAAAAACAAATATAGAAAATTTAAAACCATAAAAACAGACAACATCCACTTAAAACAACTATTCTGGGGCCCATTAAAAAAAACTCAGCATATGCTGTTAAATGCCTGGGAGAAAAGTCTTGACCTGGTGCCAAAAAGGTAACAATGTTGGCGCCAGGCGAGCCTCATCAGGGAGATTGTTCCATAATTGGGGGGGGGGGCACCATCCTTGCTGCCATCCTCCAAGTCTCCCTCAGAGTAGGCACCTGGAGGAAGGCCTTAGATGTTGATCGTAGTTACGGTTAGGTGATAGAACCAAAGGCACAGAGTTTGGGATCCTAATTTGTTTCCTTTATATTTTTTCTTTTAAAAAAAAGCAAATTTCTAGTCTTTATATATGCTAGAAACTTTGGTTGGCAATGCCTGTTGAAATCTCAAAAAACATAATAGTGTCTGATTAATATCTCCTGTATTTAATGTGCTAGGAAGGGTTTTAGAATAAATCGTGTAAAATAAGAGAAATCATGAAAATCTTCTCTGTATCATTACTTATACACTTTTCAGAATTCAATTTTGATGCAGAATGTGCATTTTCTGGGTACAGAATCTTAACTGCAGTGAACGCACAACCCCTGTATATATCCTCTCTTTTCTTACTTTTTTTTCAAGTATATGCAGTTGTTTTAAAAAAGGTTAAAGATATTCATTCAAGCGGTATGAATAACTCTTCCTCCAGAACTATTCCCTTGTCTCTGCACTAGTTTTCATTTGCAATTCTCACTTCTCCGAAACAATATTTGAAAGACTTATGCAATCATTTGAATTCATCACAATGCATTCTGGCAATATTCTCAGACCCCCAAAAAAGTCAGCCAAGTTGCAAATGAAGCTCTACATTTTTAAACATCTAATAAAATTTTCATAGCCTATATAGAGATTCTTTTTTTAAAAAAAACTATGTATTCTAGTCTGTTTTATTCCTTCTAGCCGTTCAGTATCTTCTTTTTCATTTACTAAGACTACAATCTTATACACACTTACATGGGAGTGCGGCATTGACTTAACTGGATCTTACTTCTTATATATAGGATTGTACTGCAAAATGTGCATTTACAATTACACAAATTAAAAACTGCTTCCTTCTGAACAACAGCATACTACAACAACCATGTGAGGTCCACTAGGCTGAGAATTAGTGACTGGTTCAAGGTCAACCAGTGAGCTTCACTGCTGTGTAAGGATTTGGACACACGTCTCCCGAGCTCAAGTCCAACACTCCAACCACTACATCATACTGACTGAAGGTCCTGGGTTCAATCTCTCGTATCTCCAATAAAAAATGGGAGCAATGAAAAAAAGCATCCTCAGCTGGAGAATCTCCTGCTAGTCACAGTAGGCAACATTGGACTGGATCGTTCATTGATCTGACTCAGTGCAAGTTAGTTTCATATATCAATATAATCTAGGCAAGTAGGCAATCTGATGCTCTCCAGATGTTTTGGGGTTGTATCCAGTGAGTTCTATCCAATGTTAGTCTAACTGAAGTCCCATGCATGGCAATGGTTCTACTCCAACTAGGACCAACAATGTATATAATCCTTGGACTGCAACTCACCTCAACCCACAGGCACCATGGAAGCGCCGGGTTGCCTACCCTGACCTTGGCCTTCAAAACACAATAGGCCATAATTTCTCAGCTCAAATTTGGGAAAGCGTCCCACCTGTTCTTTGCTTCACCTTGAGCAATCCACCTTTGTTGGGCCCAGTTATTCTATCTCCTAAATCTCTTTACTGTTTCTTTCTGCACCCCAGTTCATCTGCCATTCTCTTTATTTTGCATTTTCTAGTTGCTTATGTGGGGGTGGGGGGAGAAGGAGCAGTAGAACCTGGTGTCTTGGTGGGTCATGAGTTGTTCAGGCCCACTGGGCAGGCTTGCATGCCTCCCATAGCAAAAGAAGGGAGGAGATATCCAGGTGCACAAAACTGGAGACGAAAATGTCAAGTGCCCATGTCCCAAGCTACACATTACTCTGAAACTACATGTTATACTTTTTTAACTTTAAAGTAAGTGCAGGAGGGTGAGCTGGACTGGAACCTTAACACAGGGGTAGGAGGGCTTTAACTCTTTATCCTCTACTAAAAACGGGACCCACAACCAGGATACTGTGCAACAGCACCCTCCCACCCATGTTCCCCAGCAACTGGCTTACTGCCTCTGATACTGGAGGTAACACATAGCCATTAGGACTAGTAGCCATTGATAGCCTTCTCCTCCAAGAATTTGTCCAACCCTCTTTTAAAGGCATCCAATTTGGTGGCCATCACCACATCTTGTGGTAGTGAATTCCATGGTTTAACTATGCGCTGTGTGAAGAAATCCTTCCTTTTTATCTGTCTTGAATCTCCCACCAATCAGCTTCATGGGATGGCCCCAGGTTCTAGTATTATGGGAGAGAGAGAGAGGAATGTCTCACTATCCACATTCTCCACACCATGCATAATTTTGTACATCTCTATCTTGTCTCCCCTTAATTTCCTTTCCCCCCAAGATTTCTTCCTTTTCCCTGGATTGGTTGCCTTCCTGTTTTTTTTTTTCTTTTTCTGTATGTATGCCATAACCAAAGCAGGTCAGTATGGGTAAACTCTGCCAAAAACCCTTGCTAGGGCAGACAGATTTGGGGCTGTATACAACCCGCCTCCACGTTTTCTTCTTCTGAAAATGTTTTAAAGTATTCTACATTCTCGGTATACCACTCAGTTTTTCAGAGAGAGAAGGGGTTGTCCATATGGGCAATTCTGAATCTAAAGAACTCTTCACATCCCCTCCCCTGCCTATCCACAGCAATCTATTTTGTAAATGGATCAAGCTGTCAAAACACCACAAACAGTGCTTGAAATGATTAGTGCTTCCCTCCTGAGAATACCATTCAACAGGCTTAGGCAAATTAAGCACCTTTTATTTACAGCCCTAACCAAAGCAGAAGAGAACAAGTTGTCAAATAACAGCGGTGTTTTTGAAACAATGCATTTAGCCCTCATCATTAGTAGTACAGCCAGGAAAAGCACAGATATTCAGATTCATTCAGCACATAAATTGAAGTGTCTCTTGAGCTTGTATCTAAAATAACGATGCGTGTGGCCCTCACAGAGAACAGTGTCTGGAGCCGAGCCTCCGTCTCTTCTGTATGTAGCAAAAGGAGTCTAAGCAGTGTTTGGAGGGGGTGTTAATTTTTGTTTCTGAATTCGGCTTGGGGGTGGGGGTGGGGAAGCCTGCCAGACCCTCAGCAGAAAGCAACATCCACCAGAAGGTAAGAATGTTTTTCAGGTTTTTTTTAAACAGCAATTGGTTGTCTGTCTAAACATGCATAAGATTGTACCTTTAACTCTAGATAAAATTGGGCCGGTTCAGACAACATGTTAGGGCGCTAACCTTTTTGCAGCAAATGGTTAGTGTCTTAGATCTGGGTTCTAGTTCTGCCAGGGCCAAGTTATCCATAAAGTTCTTTTGGTTACCAAGATGAAACAATCCACTTGTGCAAAAAGATGACAGTTATTGATAGAGAAGGGATGCAGAATATATACATGCAAAGAAAGTTCACACCTCCTTCCCGCTAATCAAGTTCTCATAGCTGGGTGTCTATCCGGGGGGGGGGGGGGGCACAACAGAGGGAAACCATCCCTTAGGCCACAGAAGTTCTCCAGGTTGACCACAAAGCTTGTGGATTGGATCTTATAACCTCCTCTGCTAGATGTCTGTCTCCCTCTCAGGAGCTGACAGGCTACATCCCTCCCCACTCTCAGAAGGAGCGGAGGGGGCTCCCTCTCGCAGGTTCTCAGCTTGGTAAACTAATTGCCTTTCTAGTGCCTGCTTAGGAGTGAAAACCTCCCAGCTCATCTTGAGATAAGACTCTATGAGAAAAGTAGGCCAACTAAAGCCTGCTAAAATCGATTCACTGTGTTAGGCTACACAAGTCTCTTAGCAGCATTTTTGGAACTTTGTGAAGTCCATATTTCTGCTCACTAACAAACTCACTACGGTTAGTGATCGTGTTTAAGCCATGGTTATGTAGCCACCATATTTAGGAATGGTTTGCACGGCACACTATGTCATAGTTCACACAACACACTAAGCCATAATGTTTAGCTCAAAATGCTTAACCACCATTGCTTATCATGTCATCTGAACAGGTTCATAGGCAGATACTTCACACTACACTATGGTTAACACTGATGAGGAAAGACATGCAGAATGGAAGCCTGTTCTAAAGATACTTAAGTGACTGACAGCAATATGTCCGCCTGGGGCATCTAAGGACAGAAGATACAAACCTCTAAGTAAGGGCCCTCAGCTATTGAATATATATAAGAAAAAGCATGGATTTTAAAATTTGCCAGAAGTCACCTATCCTTATTTACTCATTAAATTGAACTTCTGCCTTTTGAAACAAACACTCAAGGCAGCCAAAGTTGCATAAGGGTTGCAAATCAATACAAAACAGAAAATTGAGGCATGCCCCCCTCCCCTCTGCTGCTGGAAATTGAGGAGTTGAATTGCCACAGCAGAGACAGAGAATAGAGAACTCTGTGGCCCTTCTGTTTGCTACTGGCCATTGGTGTTCTCTAGAACCAGCATCAGAGATGGCAAACAGAAGCACTACAAGAGAATTTTAATAAAGCACCACCTTGAAAATGCAGGCATAAGAACATAAGAAGAGCCCTGCTGGATCAGAACAAGGGTCCACTGAGTCCAGCATTCATTCACACAGTGGCCAACCAGCTGTCAACCAGGGACCCACGAGCAAGATACGGTGCAACAGCACCCTCCTGCCCATGTTCCCCACCAACTGATGTATATAGGCTTAGTCATTGATAGCCTTCACCTCCAGGAATTCATTCCTCCTCCTTTTAAAGCCATCCAAATTGGTGGCCGTCACTACACTTTGTAGTAGTGAATTCCATAGTTTAACTATGTACTGTGTGAAGAAGTACTTCCTTTTATTATATAGTCATTAAAAATCTCTGGGAATATAACCCTAAATTTCCTGGTAAAAAAAAGAATTAAAGTCCCCCTTCCCGCCCCCCATTACCACCCTGTTCCTCCTCCTTCACACACACCCCATTTAAAATATGTGCTACAGAGAAACCTTTTGATTATTTTAGTCAGGCATCTCAGACGATCACATACAATTCACTGAAAAATGTTCACATCAAATGACACACCTGCACATTTCTGCCTCATACATTTTCTTGGCTGACCTGAGAAACACCATCCAAGTCTATGCTGCACGATTCTTTTGAATTAATTCATACAGGGAAGCCACTATCTCATGGATTCAAGTTTGCTTTTTTGTTGTTTATTCGTTCAGTCATTTCCGACTCTTCGTGACTTCATGGACCAGCCCACGCCAGAGCTTTCTGTCGGCTGTCGCCACCCCTAGCTCCCCCAAGGTCAAGTCTGTCACCTCCAGAATATCATCCATCCATCTTGCCCTTGGTCGGCCCCTCTTCCTTTTGCCTTCCACTTTCCCTAGCATCAGCCTCTTCTCCAGGGTATCCTGTCTTCTCATTATGTGGCCAAAGTACTTCAGTTTTGCCTTTAATACCATTCCCTCAAGTGAGCAGTCTGGCTTTATTTCCTGGAGTATGGACTGGTTGGATCTTCTTGCAGTCCACGGCACTCTCAGAATTTCCCTCCAACACCACAGTTCAAAAGCATCTATCTTCCTTCGCTCAGCCTTCCTTATGGTCCAGCTCTCGCAGCCATAGGTTACTATGGGGAATACCATTGCTTTAACTATGCGGACCTTTGTTGTCAGTGTGGTGTCTCTGCTCTTAACTATTTTATCAAAATTTGTCATTGCTCTCCTCCCAAGAAGTAAACGTCTTCTGATTTCCTGTCTGCAGTCAGCGTCTGCAGTAATCTTTGCGCCCAGAAATAAAAAGTCTGCCACTGCCTCCCAAGTATAGGAGAGTATTTACCCTTGCTCACTTTAATGTGTTGCCATCAGCATTACTAGAAGGACGATTTAGTAAGATCCCAGTTAATGAACAGATGTCCCTGTGGTTCTGGAGCAATAGAATCTGTTGAACATGTCATTTTGCATTGTAACATGTATGAGGAATGCAGAAAAAAGTTAATCTTTCCTTTATTAACAGCCTTTTCTGGATGTAACCCCACAACATTAGTATTAATCTGTTTAAGGGATGTGTCCTCCCATATTACTGAAAGGGTCTCTAAGTTTCTCATGACCTCAATGCAAATTAGAAAAATAACGCTGCAATCCTTCTGAGAGAAGTAACTCACTAAGCTGTATTTTGTTTTTATGTCACTTTTTATCTATCCTTTGCATGTTTTGGTGTTGATTTTACTGGTCTGTGACTGTAATAAATAACAATTTCAATTTGGAACAAATATCCAGCAGAAACAACATAAAATGAACAGGCCAAATGCGTTTCAACACGAAGTCTTCATCAGTGGCCAAGCACACTTAGGCTCAGTTCGGTGGTTAAGCATTTTGAGCTAAACATTATGGACTAGCATGTCATGTGAACCATGACTTAGTGTCGTGTGAACCATTCCTAACCATGGTGGCTACATACCCATGGTTTAAGCACACATACTAACCATTTGCTGCAAAAGGGTTAGTGGCCTAACCATGGCTTAGCATGTTGTCTGAACGGGGTCTTCACATGTAACATTAAACATAGTTTAGTCCCCACTCCCCTCTGGCATGGCCACGAGATCAGACGGTTCTGCTTCCATTTTCAGTTAAATGAAATTTGTTATGTCTAAACTGGGAACTCTGATTAGTGTTAACTAAAGTTAATCCTGGCTTGTTAACAATAAACTTTAGTTAACACTAATCAGAGTTCCTGGTTTGGAGATAACAAATTGTTCCAAGCTCAGATTTCAAAAAAACATAGCTGTTAACACTAACCACAATAAAAATACAGGATTTGACATTTATGTCAAAGCTTTGAACTAGAGAAATAACACGACTAGATACAACCCAGAGGCATCACATGGTGTGCCAATATTCATGCTGTTGAGGTCCATTTTGATAACATATGATGTAATTACATATTTTTTATTTTTCTAGTTTATCCGTCCGAAGGAACAACCATCCTTTGTCATTTTAAACCAGGGCAGGAAAGCCTACTGCAAGAGTAAATCAATACAGTATATGCCAAGTGGATAAAGGCCTTTAACAACACGGTAACAGTGCTCGAGATGGTGAGAAAGTACCTTTGGTCTATGACCTGGAGTGTGACAATTAAAAATACAGGAGTATCCCTAGTTTTGTCTGTTCTTTGAAGTGTTGGAAAGCCTAAAAACTAATTCCTTATATTGAAAAATAACAATATAAAGTTTCAGATAAAACGTCCACCCTTCCATTCCTTTGTCACCTCCAGCACATTTATTTTATTAGTTATACTACATTCCCATACCCCCGCTCATCTTTGCTGCCGTGTGTGTCACCAATATTTCTAGAACATTTGCAGCAAAATAAATGCAGAGAGTTCTTTCGTATTCTGCTCTTTTAGCTCTAATAAAGCAGAGGCTTTGCTTACTGAATTAAATGAATCTCATTTTAAATAGCAACTCTTTTCTCAAACTGCGCTGCTTAGGTTTTTAAATTAAAAAGTGCACTTAAAAATATTGTTTTAAATTACTGAAAGGCTGGTGTTTGATTCTATCTGCACTTTGAAGAGTATGTACTACAGATTTTTTCTGCCACAGTTTTTATCAAAAGATACATACTTCGGGGTAATTTTATAGCAAACATAATAGTTCTTCAAGAGTCTAATGAAATATTCTAAATTGCATTTATCCTCTTGTGGCAGGGTGCATTTAATTTTGCTTACAAGTAATTAATATTTTCCATATTGCCTTCCTACAGTAGCATCTGTCAATTTATATCCTTATCAGATGTACAAATATTGTTTTGCATGTTTTTAATCTGTCTGAATAGATGACCAGAATATTATTTAATGTAGAAACAACAGTGAATGCTTCCACACTGATGAAGCAAAAAATTATTTCCATACCCAACAGTCCATATAACAGCCTGTCCCAACCTAGTGCCCTGCAGATGTGCTGAACTACAATTTCCATCATTTGCAACCAGCATTGGGGAAAGGTTGTTACACAGAAACTATTATTATTATTATTATTATTATTATTATTATTATTATTATTATTTATATAGCACCATCAGTGTACATGGTGCTGTACAGAGTAAAACAGTAAATAGCAAGACCCTGCCGCATAGGCTTACAATCTAATAAAATCATAGTAAAACAATAAGGAGGGGAAGAGAATGCAAACAGGTACAGGGTAGGGTAAGCAGGCACAGGGTAGGGTAAAACTAACAGTAGAAAGTAACAGTAGAAGTCTGCACAACATCAAGTTTTAAAAGCTTTAGGAAAAAGAAAAGTTTTTAGTTGAGCTTTAAAAGCTGCGGTTGAACTTGTAGTTCTCAAATGTTCTGGAAGAGCGTTCCAGGCATAAGGGGCAGCAGAAGAGAATGGACGAAGCCGAGCAAGGGAAGTAGAGGCCCTTGGGCAGGCGAGAAACATGGCATCAGAAACAGAGGTGAAAGTAGCATATTCAGATTGTCAAGAGTTGTTTTATTTATTTTTACAGCACAATCAGTGAACATGACATTGCATGCACAGAGTCACCCATTATTGATCCAACTAAGAATTCCAATTGACCCCCCATTGCATGAAATTTTAAGCAACCAACTAAATTTAATTAACTTTTTCAACAACAAAAAGAATGGGGTTTTGTCCGTCTCTTCACTGGAGCCTACAGAAACATGAAGTTCTTAATAACAAAGTGGGTTTAACCTACAAGTTTATACTACAGATTCTTAACAACAAAAGAGACTGTTGGATAAGACCAAAGGTCATTATGATCCAATATCTTGTTCCAAACAAAGGCCAGCCAAATGCTTTGGAGAAGCCAACAATCTCTGGTCTTTAAACAGCTGAAATAGCAACCAGTCCATTTCCAAGCCCAATTTGAAGTGCTGATGTTTACCTTTAAAATCCTAAACAATTTTGGATCCAGGTATCCAAAAAGCTTTTTGAATGACCCTGCCCAAATGATAAGATCATCTGAGGTTCTTCTCAAAGTCCCTGTACCTTCAGGCTGGAAAGTGGGGTTTCTTGGTTGAATATCCTGCTCAAGAAAGCTCAACTTGATAACCCCAGGATTTGATTATTTATTTAGTTATTACATTTATATCTCGCCTTTTTTTTTTTTGTCCAAGGAACCCAAGGCGGCATACATAATCTTCCTCCTCTCCATTTTGTCCTCACAACAACAACCCTGTGAGATAGGTTGGGCTGAGAGTCTGTGACTGGCCCAAAGTCACCCAGTGAGTTTCCATGACCGAGTGGAGACTAGAACCCGGATCTCCCGACTCTCAGTCCAACACCTCCCCACCCCACCCCGTTCTTCCCTCCTCCCCAAAGAAGCTCCTCATGCCTCCGCCTTTTTATATGTTAAATATGTATTAGTAGAAGAAATTTCATATAAGAAACAGAAATAGGTTTACAATGAATAATTTTTAGATACCCAGCTCATTAATTTAGGATATTTGCAACAGATAATATCTGGCATTTCATGGTACAAAGGTTGGTTCCAAAGGGGATTTGAAATCCTTAACTGCATTATTTCTGTTATCTGGAATCTATACTTTTACTTGAGGTTACATCCCTGAGCAGGTAAAATTGAGCACATTTTATATCATCAAACATGTAGAGATTTTTTTATATATATTTTTTGCAAGTTAAGAAAAGCTAGTGCAGCAATAAATACATGGCTACCGAAAAACTCAGCTGCATCCATCACAAAACAGCGCAGCTGTTCTAGCTGCAGAGTTACTGAGCAAAGGGTAATCGCCACTACCACCACTTCAGCAGCCTTTTTCTTTCAGGCTTGTAAGCACATTTATAACGATAACCTTCATGCCGTGATGGGAAGAATTTTTCACCTAGACACCCCTTGGCAATGCACACATGTGTCAAAGCACCTTTGGGGTTTCCAGCTCGAAGAATCGCACCGTAAAGCCTTCAATCAATAGGCTAATGCATCCCTGACATTTTAATTAAAATGAAAGGAGCACAGAATGCATAACATTCGAAGAAGACACTGCTGAAACAAATACATTTAAGAACTGTCATGATCAGAGTCAAGCATCGTGAATTTCATTTGGCTTAAATCCCTATCGCCTTTTTTCAGCTTCAATATCAAACTCCATTTAAAGCTCTCTGCTCCCCTACTTTGACTGTGATCAACCCCTCATTTCCCCATAATAATTTCTCATTCTCTCTCTCTCTGCTCGCACACAAGCTTAGCCTGTTTTAACCATTTTGTTTCTTTCTCCCATGGCAATCCTATGTCTAGAATAACCTCTATCTCCCCATGGGTCAAGGTGCACTCTCTTCTCCTTCAAATCTCTCTTCCAGATCGATCTTAACAAAGTCTTCCTTGCACTTCTCCATCAACTTGCTTTTGCTGCACTTAATGTTACTAGTCAACCTTCCTCACAATTCCTTTATTGTATCCCCCTTGACTGGTCTTACTTTACATTAAGAGAAAACAATGAAAGAGATTGACAGTGAAGCTCAGGCAGGTTAGAGGGTCCAGCATGCACAATTTGTGGTGGTGATGTGTGTGGATTTCTACCTATAAAGCAGAAAGTATGTGAGTGCGATGTATGTCCGAAAATGTTTACCCACTTCCAGATGAGTTAGAAACTTGAAATTTGGCATGCTGATAGGTCTGGTTGTACAATATACCAGAAAAATCTAAAAACACAGAATTTTGGCTTTTAAATATTTTTAAAGAATTTAATAAAAACCAAGGCTTACACCTACAACTCCCAGCATGCCTCGGGCAGAACTCCCAAGCATGCCTTGGGTGGGAGGCCAGACTCACTGGCCTTTGGTGGCTATTGTGAGTGCATGGGCAGATTGCCGCTGCATGTCTTTCACAACCTCGACTCTTAAGGTTGGTCTTGAACAGTCAATCCATTATTATTATTTATTTATTTATTTATATAGCACCATCAATGTACATGGTGCTGATTCCATATTGCCTGCCCGAGACTTGAGATCTGTTGGAGGAGCCCTTCTCTGCATCCCACCAGCACAACACATTCGCTATGATGGGACAAGGGAGAGGGCTTTCTCTGTTGTGGCACCCGGACTGTGGAATGCCCTCCCCTTGGAGGCCCGACTGGCGCCAATGCTGATTTTATTCCGGCACCAAGTGAAAACATGGCATTTTAACAAAGCTTTTAATGGTTAAATTCACTAAGATGGCACATTGTTTTAACTGTTTAAACTGTTTTACTGCTTTTAAATTATATTGTTTTAACTTGGTTTATGATTTAATTTGGTTTTAGCTGTGTATATTTACTGTTTTATACTGTATGCTTTTATCTGTACGCCGCCCTGAGATCTTAATGATATAGGGCGGGATATAAATGGTATAAATAAATAAATAAATAAATATAAAAGGAAACAACCCACATAAATGGGCTACGTCCATTTGTGGTGCCTCCTCCCGCCCTCTGCGTGGTTTTAAAATCATAATTAGATACAACAGCATGACTTTGAAGGGCCAAACATGCTCAAAGGCGCTCCATCCTAATATCGCTGTTTTCTCAGAATCTGGGAGAAGCAAGTGCATAGCCTTCACCGTTAAGAGGGAGGGAGGAAGGGGAGGCACTCTGCGCATGCCCAGAAACAGACCCGGTGAAGTGGAGAAAGTGCCCAGCCCAGCCTCGGCCTTTCAGTACAGGCTCCTGTTGGAGCACTTGATGGGTGAGAAGCGCAGGCTGAGGCAGTCCCAGCAGGATTGGCTGGAGCTGGGCGCGTCCCCTCCTTGGCAATGCTATTCCTCGACGCTCTATTGAAGAGCAGCATTGGCAACAAGAGGATTTCTCAGAGGACGCGGGCACCTGCAAGCTGTCAAAGGCCTGCTGGTAGGTGTAGTACTGGCATGTAGAATGGCTGATTTTAAATAATGTATGGATTAGCAAACCAGGTCACTATCTCTCATCCTAACTCAGCTCCCTCATGGCCTGCCTACCGGCACCGATTCCACAATCCAGCATGGACCGTCTGCCCCTGGCGCTTCAATACAGCCTCCTGCTGGAGTACTCAGTGGGCAAAAAGCCCAGCCACCCTTGGAGGCTTCTCGGCACCAGCCAAGAGCCCAAAGCAGAAGATGGTCAAGCAAGCCACGGAGAGTTGTGGCTTTAAGGCAGCCCTGGCCTGCATCGGGGGTGAGAAAGATAGAAAAGAGAAACCAATTTTATCTGTTTCAAAGTTACCTCACAGGCCTAGGAGTGGCCTAACTTGTGGGGTTGTCGTGGGGGGGGGGGGGAGAAATGAATTTAATTTGTTTAAAGATTAACTCACAGGCCTAGCATCAGCCTACTAGTTTAAGATGATTACCTCACAGACTTATATCTTAGGGGGACCGAGCAACGCTGGGTATATCAGCTAGTGTTTAAATACAAGGGACCCATGTTGGTTTCTGATGGTAGCCTGTGCCTCCTGTCCACTTCAGGTGCATCCAAGTTTCCTACACAGGCACACAAACATCTTCCCAAGCAGCTGATCAGTGCCGAATCCAACCATCACACTCACACACACACACTGTTCATGAACACAGTGTCCCCATTTTTTTGCCCTGCCCTATTAAGGCTCATATATGGGAATGTATGAATTTGCCAAATAATCTGTGGGTGTCAAAGCACTGAGCAAACTTTGCAGACGAAGAACCGGAGCAAATGGTAAAAACAGCTCCAAAACCCAAAAGGGAGAGACTAGGAAGATAACACAGTTATAAGTAATAATCTTGAAATTATAAGGACAATGAAACCAAATCTACAGCCGTGCCAGTATATGTTCATTGTGGCAGATAGTTTTAAAAATACATGGCAAGCTCTGTAAGAATAAATTACTGTAAGGATGATGATGATAATATAATAATAATAACAACAAGGGAGAGGGCCTTTTGAGTGATGGCCCCCCGACTGTGGAATGATCTCCCTAATGAGGCTCGCCTGGTGCCAACATTGTTACCTTTTCAGCGCCAGGTCAAGACTTTTCTCTTCTCCCAGGCATTTAACAGCATTTAACAACGCTAAGTTTGTTTTCTAATGGACCCCAGAACTGTTTTTTTTTAATGGATACTGTTTTTATACTGTTGTTTTTATGTTTCTGATGGTTTTTAAATTTTGTATCCTTTTTAATGTTTACTGTCTTAACTTTTGTGAACTGCCCAGAGAGCTTCGGCTGTGGGGCGGTATATAAATGTAATAAATAAATAAATATAATAATACGCTGCTTGACTATTTGAATCGCTGATGCCATTGTTCTTTTCTACCAATCTGTTCCAAATAACCTCAAGGGGAAAAGTACATATTGGGCTTTATGTGCAGCCAGTATAGGATGCTATTCCTTGTCTGTTGCTTATCCTGCTGCCTCAGATAAGCCTGCAGCAAATCAGCTGTCAAACCCAATTTTAGAACAGCTGTTAAAGTTACACATTAATACACAACTGGGCCTTCTAGCGTGTTTTTTCTTTCAGACCCAAAGTGAACCCTTGCTTTGACTTTTTTAAAGCAAGTATTTTCCAGAAATGAATAAAATATCTCTTCAAACCTGTGGCAGAATTTGCAGCTTCTGAACACTGGTCATGGACTGCAGCAGTCTAAAAGTTAACTGATCTTATAAGCAGTTTTGCCGCTTTTGCCTAGCCCATTTCCTATAACAGCCTTCCCCAACCTGGTGCCCTCCAGATGTGTTGGACTACAATTCCCAGAATCACCCAGCCAGCTATGCATCTGGGAGTTGCAGACAAACACATCTGGAGGACACTAGGTTAAGGAAGGCTGATAGCTGGGAAGAATCCAAATGGCTTTCAAGCAGCTTGGAGAATGTTCTTTTTCCAGTCCAGAGAACAAAGCAGTTCAGGATAATGTTTTATGACTTAAAAAATGTTCAAGAAGCCTTCAAATGGGTTTAAAGCCAAGCTATGTTTATACCTATGGAGGTAAAGTGTAGTAGAGAAAGTGGTGACAAGAACTATTTTCTCCGATTTGAAGTCTTGCAACCTCTGCAGTTTTAGAAATCAAATGACTTTTACTCTTTTCACTTTATTTTTACCCTACCTTTCTTTCAGAATGAAAAGCCTAAGGCAGCTACAATAATGACAAACTCAGTATAAAATAAAGCATGCCATAAAGATAATTTAAAAACCACAAAATCGTAGAAAGGGGGAAAGGAGGGTAACAGCAGTATAGGCAGTGGTAAATCGGTCAGTGATTTCCCCACGGGCTGCACCATTTTAGACTGTGGTTTCTGAATGTGCTCTGTGATATATGGTTCTGCTATGGGTTTCAAGGTTGTGCTAAATATCAGGTCTTGAGCATGGGTCAAGTTGCGTCAGGTTTCTCAGGGAATGAGAATGAAATACATTAGCATCACAGAACGCTCTAAGTGATGTGGAAGCCAGACGGGGTTGTCTATATGCTGCTCCAACAAAGAGCAGAGCAAGACTGGGACTTAAATAGGAGAGCAACAGCCATTACATTGGTTGGTCCCACCTCTATACTCAATGAGGCTTGGTCTATTAAAGGGGCTTGACTTGTTTTAGCAATCTCAGGCTGTAACGATTTAGGAGTGGCTCAGGAATGCTACTGTCCTCATAGCCTGAGTCTTCAGTTTGAGGATGGTAATATAGCCTCCTGTGGACACAGGGGAGTTGACACCTGGGTCTTTCTAGTGAAGTGGTTCTTGGGAAGGTGGAAGCCTCATGATGCCTCTCCATCACTAAGTCATCTCCCTCTACCATTAACTCTAGAGTCTCCCTGGAGGACAAGGGGGTGGATCATCTGAGGATGAGAAGTTGGGATCCTGGTCCATGACAAAGGCTCTCAGAAATACCAAGTTTTAATTGCCTGCTGGAAAGTAAGCAGTGAAGGAGCCAGACTAACCCTTGCCAGGAGAGCTGTGGAGCTACAACGAAGAACACCCCATTCTTCATGCTTGATCCTGTGAACCACTGTGCCAGTACTGCCTCTCACAGGATCAGGCATAATAGTCCCAGAGTTGTAACATTAATGGTACCATCTTAATTCAAATTGAATTGCCAGGTGTGTATGGATTAAACAGGCGAGTTGGACAAAAAGCACAACCACCTTTGATCATGGCGGCTTGTTAATATTTTTTCAGCTGTGTTTCTCACACTGTCACCCCATCCCATCTACCAGGTATCAAACAAGAACAGGTTGTAACATTCCACTGTTGGAGACAGGAAGAAGTCAAGCTTTTATCCTATTGAGAAACAGCAAGTTCTATCTGTCTGTCTCTCTCCCCTCCCTCCTCCATGATCCAATCCCCCACAAGGGCATGCAGGCAGAGACATGAATTCCAATCTTGATGGGGATCCAACTTTTCTATTCCAGTTAAACAACCCTTTTTTCTTGGTTAGGCAGATGGAAGAAAGAAATTGACTATTTGTAATCTGGTTTGTTTCAGAAATATGAACATAAGAAGAGCCATGCTGGATCAACGGGTCCATCTAGTCAAGCATTCCGTTCACACAGTGGCCAATGTTGGCACCAAACATCAATAATTATGTACAAACAGAATTGCAGCTAAACGATACTCAGGAAAGCTTCTATTGGGCACCAATTTACTTGGTTCAACGTCGTTTTTCAGAAAGCAGGTTTACTTGCAGACTGAAAAATTCTAAAAGAAATAAGTGAACATAGCTGCATGAAAAGGCAAGACAGTAAATTAACTCAAAGAGATGAGGAAAGCAGGTCAGTTTCAATTCATTTCCGATCAACCTGCTAACCTTCTCCTTATGACAACTATAAATTGCAACTTTATTATTCCCACAATCCTATTAAAGTGGAAGAATTCAATCTCCTCCCATGCAGCGTGACATTCAGATGCCTCAAGCCTCATAGCAGGAACACAGAATTTTGATTTCATACTGGAACCGTTTTAGATTATGAACATGCAAAACACAGGAGCGATATATTTCAATGGAATTTCATGAGAGTTGGGGCCAGGGTGAGGGGGTGGCAGGGAGAGAAAGTGGATATAATTTATATAATTCAGACCAAGGAGTTTTTAAGCATCTTTTCCAGTCTTGAAGGCCAATGGCTAAAAGAAACACTGTTGAGGCCACAATGCTTTTGCTGGTACAAAAAATAAATTGTCATTTGTGAAGCTCAGTTTAGCATAAAGGGTTTTCACACTGGGAACCCAGACCAACATGTTATCTATTGACCAGAGGGAATTACTACTAGCTATACATCCTCTCACTGATGAAGTACGTGAAGCAACTGTATATATGCCACCATGACTGTTTGTATATATTAGCTCAGGGCTAAATCTGAGCCAGGGTTTAGTCCCACAACTGATTTTCAGAATTATCGCGCTGCCCTGCAAAATACAGAGGTAAGGATGACTTCATTGAAGTCGCCCCTCTGCGACCTGTTATTAAGTTTATGTCTCTGAATACCATTTGCTAGGGGGACAAGAGTGGGAGAGGGTTATTGCCCTCATGCCCTTGCTTGTAGGCTTCCCAGGACCCAGTCTGGGTGGTGGCGGTCATAAACAGAGTGCTTCCAGAGACAGACCTTTGGTCAGATCCAACAGGGCACTTCTTATGAGCCCTCCCATTCCTCTCTGACGGTGGTGACCAGACAGTGCAATGGATAACAGGTTACACTGTCCCAAAATGCAGCGATAGCTTGGCCACAGTGGTACAGGCATTAGTAACCTAAAGATTGGAGTACTGCAATGCACGCTATGTGGGGCTGCCCTTAAAGCTGCAGCTAGTGCAGAATGCTGCAGTTTGGCTGTTGTCTGTAGCTGCTCCTTTCCAGCATGCAACTCCTTTGCTGAGGGTACTGCACTGGCTGCCTATTCGCTAACAGGCCAGGTTTAAGGTTCTTGTACTAGTGTACAAAAGCCCTAAATAACTTGGGACCGGGATACCAGAGAGAGAGCCTTCTCCCCTATCAACCTGCCCGGTCACTGAGGTCATCCGAGGGCAGGTTCCACATAGGCCTATCATCTGATTGGAGTCCACCAGGGGAAGAGCCTTCAGCATGGTGGCCCCTTTCCTATGGAATTCCCTGCCTCTGGAGGTCAGGCAGAAAGCAACTTTGTATTCCTTCCGGCGCCTCCTGAAAACATCATTGTTCCAGAAAGTCTTTCCTTAATGACTAGCCACAGTTCACTGTACATTTTGCTTCTTTTAAAATCTATTTTAAAGTGTTTTATTCTGCTTTTATTTTATTTTATATTGTACACCATTCCAAAATTCTGAATGGGGAGCAGTATGTAAATATTGTAAATAAATAAATAGTCACCTTTCCCCATAGCAATGAATGGCAGCTACTCACTTATTTACAATAATAAAAGGGTGGGTGGGTGTCCATCCATCAGTGCCATGACCCTGAACCCTAGACACCTGATACTTGGTGTATACTAAAGGGACCTTAGGGATGTGCACATATATTAATGTTAATTTAATTGTGACCTGCAGTAACACTGTCAGGCACTTGGTGCAGACGTTTTCTTGGGGAGGAGGACAGACAGAAATGAACCTTGTCAATCATGCTAACTCAGCCTGCCAAACAATTGAGCGGTTGTCTGGAGAGAGCATGACTGTGATGGGGAGACCAGAGAGTGTAGACGGGTTCATTAAACCTTCCTTTCCTGTATGCTAATCCATGGGGGGGGGGAGTGTGTGTGTGAGAGAGAGAGGGAGAGAGAGAAAGAGAGAGAGAGAGAGAGAGAGAGAGAATGAATGGATGAGTGGACAGGGTAAAGACTGTCAAGTACCCCCTGGCCCTCAGGCAAAAAGGTTACCCACCCTCTCATAGATAAAAACACCTTTCTATAAAGCCCCCTTGATGGATACAACATGTGACGAGGACTTCACGCATAGAGGAGGAATTGAGGTCACAGTATAGGCCCTTCTCATTTGCCCACCTATGTCAGCAGTTAAGTGGGCAACTGCACAAGAGGGGCGCTTTTCTGCAGTGGCCCCCCACCTCTGGAATAAGTTGCCATCGGGGGTCAACTAGGCCCCATCATTGCAGACTCTAAAGAAGGCCCTGAAACCTATTATTTTACTCTGGCCTTCCCCTGATACGTTTGCTGTTGTTGCTGTTTGTAATTGTGTCTTTACTGTTTATGTTGTGTGTGTGTTTTAAATACCGCATCGCTTTTTATTATATGTTGTAGAGTTGTACGCTGCCTTTGGAGGGGGAGGGGGGCTCCTGCCCTGAAACGTGGCCAAGAAATATTTTAAATAAATACTGGCACCATCCCAGACATCATGACCATCCCTGCCGTACAACAAGCATCCATTGAACATAAATGTCTGACAGAGCAGTACTTCAAATAGAGGATAGCTTTAAATATAGGGCAGTCCTCTGGCAGCCCTCCAAACAGAGGACTGTCCTGGGTAAAAGATGACACATGGCCACCCTAATTGCTCTGCTAGTACAGGCAAGAGAAGTATTGAAAAGCTGGGAAGGAGAAGAAAAGGTAAATAAATTGAAAATGTACCCAGGGGAAAGCTCCCGCTACAAGCAACTTTCCCCTATTTTAAGGAGTCATTGATGCTTTTATTTCAGCAGCGCTTTTTATGCTAGCTAGTACACCACAGGAGAGCAGAAGATAGATCTGGATCTACCGGAAGCTCTCTCGCTGAACTGAAGTAGATTTGATTAAATCTGTATTGCTGTGCTTTGTACAACATTATTTACCTATTAAGTGCTCTCTCCTGTTTTATTGCTGACTGATGATTTGAAAGTATGATTTTACTGCTTTATTCACATTATACCCTGCTTTGAGATTGTTATTATTATTTTGATAATAGATTTTTTATAAATAATAAACAGATCTGCAAGGATTTAAGACTCCCAATGGTTTAACAATATCAGCCACAAAATTACTGTTCCCCCTTCCCACTGCTCAAATGAAGAAAGCTTGGGGTAACAAAGAGTGAGGTTTGGTGCAGAAAGACTGATTCCATTCTCTTCTACTACCCAAAACAATTTCCTGGGCTCAAAATTCTTTATGTCTTTTGCACCAGGCTTGGATTGCTGGATCTTGAGATTCCAATAAAAAACAAAGTAAATCCATCCTACAAGCCTGACGTCGGCCCAGCCCTGAATTGCAAGAATCCTCACTCTCATGTCAGGCCAATTTGCATGTCTAGGAACCAATATATACAAAGTAAAGGGGCAAAGGAATACTTTCTTAAGAGAGGCAGAAGCAAACAGTTAAGAATGAATGCGGGCAAATACAGACATGGCTAGTTTATATACATCCTCACCATTTAGTAGGTAGTTTGTTAGTAAAGAATTTGGGCCCCATATAACAGCCAGAAAAGGAATAGCTTTGGCAGGGAGCCTGTTTCACCCTTCCCTGCTGGAAAGAACACCTATAAGGACCCTGAAACTAAGAATTGGTTCCTGAGGTTTGCTTTTATTCCTCTTCCTTCCCAATCCCTTTTCCTTTTGTGTCATGTCTCTTAAATTGTAACCCTCATTATTAATGGTAGTAAGCTGCTCTGAGAGCCCTTTTTTGGCTGAAAAGCAAGGTAAAAATACTGTAAGGCTATTTTCAGACAACAGTCGTGTTGTAATTGTCAACTCAACAGTTGTTTAATTAGGGGGTACTCCCCACACAAAATGATAATAATCAACCGTGGTGTGCATTAGGATTTGTGTTGAGTTGACTATTAGTCCAAGCTGAGTTGACTCAGTCATTCCCCCCCCCTCCTCCCACTAGTATTCCATCAGCTACTGAAAATCTATCCTGCCAGCCGGACTAGAGCAGCAGCCACCACTTTGAACACTCCTGCCTTGCGACTCTGTGGCTGGCTAAATAACCAATGCTGCCCTCCACAAGACACGATAACCAATAGTAGTTGAAATAGCCAACTCTGCACAGCCTTGATTATTTGCATTGGTTAGTAGTAGTAGTAGTAGTAGTAGTAATTTATTAATGCTTAGGCCACAGGCCATTCACATACAAAATAGATACACTATTTAACCAACCAACTGTTGGTTAAAAAAACTCCCTTCACACAACACGATAACCCATAGTGGGTTAAATAACCAACTATCGACTATTTAAACCACAATTAGTTATTGTGTTGTCTGAACCCAGTCTAAGTAAATAAATAAATAAAGGAAGGAAGGAAGATCACCAGCACCTCTGGATACTTATGATTAAAAAGGGGCAATTGTAAGCTCAATTTTACATAATTAAATGAGGAATTTTAGATGTTGAAAATGAGAAAGCTTGGGAAACCTCATATTAAGGAAGGCTAACTTGTAATGGGTGTGGGGTGATGGCAAAGATTTTTAAAATTACTCACTCCAAGAAGAAATATAACCCTTGGCAAACTGCAGCTCAATTTAGATTTTCTCCATAGTCCAGTGTCAGAGCGGCAATGTTCTGTAAAATTTAAATAGCTGCAGTATAAAGCTCAAAGCGACAGAATTTACCCGAGGCTGTCTAATAACATCACCACAACTGTGGCTGTATTACATAGTTGACCCTTAAGTTGCTCTATCTGAGCTGTCGCTGCAAGTCACAAACAGAGCTGCAGTTAAATCAAGTCAGATTAAAAGCTGAAAATTTAAGGGGTGCGCACAATCTTTTCATACAGGATTCATTTGGCTATGCCCATCCTGCAAAGCACACACAAATGATGCATTTAACTCCCCTTAAAGTATATTCAACAACAAGGCAAGTAGGCCGAACCAGATTCTATTTCAAGCAGCTTGATAGATGTCCACCTTCAGGCTTTGAAGAACCATTTGTTCCAGAACTGGCTTTTAACAAAGACGATTTTATTAAAGTTGTTGCTGGTTTTAGATGGCTGGTTATTGGATCTTGAAGTTTTTTTTTTTCAGGCTGAGCTGAGTAATACCTTTTAAAGCAGGCTTCCCCAAACTGGCACACCTTCCAAGTGCATTAGACTAGAACACCCCATCATCCTTGGTCGGCATGACCAATGTGAGTTGTAGTCCAACACACCTGGAAGGCACCAGGTTGGGAAGGTTGTTTCAAAGAGTTCAATTAATGGGCCTGTTCAGACAACACGCTAAGCAATTCTTTTTGCAGCAAATGGTTAGTGTGTTTAAACCATGGCTATGTAGCCACCATGGTTAGGAATGGTTCACACAACATGCTGAGTCATGGTTCACATGACACGCTAAGTCATTTTTAGCTCAAAATGCTTACCCACTATGGCTTAGCATGTTGTCTGAACAGAGTCAATGTGTAGTTACTGTTTGCTGGCTTTTTGACAACTTCCTCCATCAGCTGTTACCACCAGCAACCATTCCAGCTGGCTCTACTGAGGGAGATGGGCGTGGGAAGCAAGGCAATTCCATCAACGCGTCTGATAGGCTTAATTTGCTTTCTTCTTCCACCCCCATTCCTTTTTCTTAGTGTGTCATGTCTTTTTAGATTGTAAAATACTGTAAATAAATAAGTAATACATTACTGGAACTGTGTTTTACCTATTTTGTATTCATAAGCCATCTAGAGAGGACATTGTCCTGCAAGTCAACCTAAGATGGGCTATATGTTTCTGAGCCTGATTCAACGTGCTGGTTTTAACCTATAAAGCATTACACATCTTGGGACCGCAATACCTGTCAGAACACCTCTCCCAGACAGTATGATCAACATCTGGGGCCTTCATAGAATCACAGAATAGCAGAGTTGGAAGGGGCCTACAAGGCCATCGAGTCCAACCCCCTGCTCAATGCAGGAATCCACCCTATAGCATCCCTGACAGATGGTTGTCCAAAGCACTTCCTCTGAGTGCTTTGTCTGAGCGAGGCTCAGAGAGTGGGAACAAGGGAGAGGGACTTCTCAGTGGTGGCCCCCCAACTGAGCTCTCCATTGAGGCCTGCGTGGCGCCAACATTGTCATCCTTTCCACACCAGGTTAAGACTGTCCTCTACTCCCAGGCATTTAATGGCATATGATAGGGATCTATGCCTGCTGTCTGAACATGTCAGTATTCTGTTGTAATTGTTTTTAGCTGTTTAAATTGATTTAAATGTTGTATATTTTAATTATTTGTTGTGAGCTGCTCAGAGAGCTTCGGCTATTGGGTGGCATAGAAATGAAATAAATCAATAAAATAAAATGCCTTTAAATAAATAGATAATTAAGGTATGTCTCTCAGCAACATTCTTTATATAACTAATGACCTGTGTGCCCATATAACGTAGCCCTATTTACTAACCAGCTGTTTGAGGCCAGTGCTACGTTTCCACATGCCTGGGATTTTGCCATATTGTTTTGCCCTAATAGCATGTTAATGTATGCTAGTTTTACTTCGAAGTAAAACTTTGAAGTAAAACTAGAAGTAAATGATGAAGCAGGATTTTTTAAAAAAAAGGTAACGCAAAACCCTATTTCTACCACACTATTTTAAATAGCTGGGTCTTCTGATGAGGACATTTCCAGAAGGTTCCTAGTTATGTGATGTGTGAAATCTTAAATGTCACTGGCATTTATGGCTCATGCTTTAAGAAAAGAAATGAAGCACAAGAGTGACAGACAAGGGTCATGGGGAATTGTAAATATGAAACTGTAGGGCTTTAAAAAAGCACTTGGTAAAAATGGCATTGAGCAATTCACATTAAGTGCCTCTCACTTGACTCTGCATATAGGTTACTTCAATGTGCTACTGGGCTGCTTCATGCACCAAACTACACGAGGGGTTATTTTCCCATGTTTGGCTGTCATCCCAATCCATGTATATGTGGCGGAATAAGACTTGCAATGCACTTCCGCTATGATGGTGGTATCTGTGGGGTGTGGTATTTTCCTAGGCAGAAATTGCCTAGGGAAAGTAGGTGTTGCTCTACACAAAATCTAAGATTTCTTATTTATTATTATTGCATTTATATCACGCCTTTTTTCTCAAAGGAACCCAAGGTGGCATACATAATCCTCCTGCTCTCCATTTTATCCTCACAACAACAACCCTGTGAGGTGAGTTGGGCTGAGAGTCTGTGACTGGCCCAAAGTCACCCAGTGGGTTTCCATGGCTGAGTGGGAACTAGAACCTGGATCTCCCAACTCCCCAGTCCAAAACTTTAGCTACTACACCACACAGGTTTTTTTCTTGTAAACATATTCAAGAGCTCAACAGGATGAGGGTTAGGCTGCAGTCCTATGGTCCCTGGGTAGGCATCTCAGGGGCCATGGGGTTTATCGGATCTCCCCCTCCCAGGGCAGAGAGAGGTGGTCTCAGGCGGGGAGACCCCAGCTTGGATGCCCCCTCCCAGCACCTGTGGAAACCTCTGGAGCCCTTCTTTCAGAGCAGCGTGAAGGCAACTAGGATGCCCCCTCCCAGCACCTGTGGAAACCTCTGGAGCCCTTCTTTCAGAGCAGCGTGAAGGCAACTAGGCAGCTAATGGGCAGATGCTGTGGTTTCAATGGGAGGGAATTCATAAAAACAAAATTAAATCATTCGGGGAGGAAAGGAAACAGTGTAATACGCTGCACCTCCCTCACTTCCATCCTACCAGCAGTAGCCTGGCCTGGCTTTGAATACTTTGGAGATTCCAAGGTCAGAGTTCAATTCAGGTAACAACAGAAATGCTCTGTAAGCTAGGCATATGTTTTAAATTAAACCAGTAAAGGAGGAGTCCATGTAGGAAAGTGTCATATGCGTCTTCATCCAAAAGAAAAGGTCAGCATAGCCTATGACAATGGACTATGGGAGTTATAGCTGAAAACACATGGAGGACAAGTTGCCCACCCCTAATTTAGGGCAATTTGGGAATCAGAAGCTGATGGCATGTCAGACAACATGCCAAGCCATGGTTAGGGCCGCTAACCCTCTTGTGGTTATTTATTTATTTAGAATATTTATATACCGCTCCTCATTGAAAAAATTTCGGAGCAGTGTACAAGGTAAAATGAAAATAAAAACAGAATAAAACAGTTAAAACAAAATTTAAAAAGAAGCAAGACAACAACAACACAGAAATCCAAGGCTGCATGTTAAAGAAAGGCTTCTTGGAATAAAGATGTTTTCAGGAGGCGCCGAAAGGAGTACAAGGTTGGAGCCTGCCTGACCTCCAGAGGCAGGGAGTTCCACAGGAGGGGAGCCACCACGCTGAAGGCTCTTCCCCTGGTGGATTCCAATCGGAGGATGGATCTAGGTGGAACCACCAGGAGCAGGCCCTCGGATGACCTCAGGGACCGGGCAGGTTGGTAAGGGAGAAGGCGCTCTCTCAGGTATCCTGGTCCCAAGTTGTTTAGGGCTTTGTACACAAGTACAAGAACCTTCAACCTGGCCCGGTAGCGAATAGGCATCCAGTGCAGTTCCCTCAGCAGAGGAGTTACATGCTGGAAAGGGGCAGCTCCAGACAACAGCCGAGCTGCAGCATTCTGCACTAGCTCCAGCTTCCGGAGCAGCTTTAAGGGCAGCCCCACAAAGAGCGCATTGCAGTAATCCAATCTTGAGGTTACCAATGCCTGTACCACCATGGTCAAGCTATCCCTGTCCAGGAGAGGCCGTAGTTGGCGAACCAACCGAAGATGGTAAAAGGCACTCCGAGCCGTGGCGGCTACTTGAGCCTCCAACGACAGAAATGGGTCTAAGAGTACCCCCAAACTACGAACCTGTTCTTTCAGAGGCAGAGCAACCCAATCCAGAACAGGCAATGAGCCTGTCTCCCGGACTCGGGAACCACTCACCTTGGACTCTATACTGTTAGTTTTACCCTACCCTGTGCCTGTTTACCCTACCCAGTGCCTGTTTGCATTCTCTTCCCCTCCTTATTGCTTTACTATGATTTTATTAGAATGTAAGCCTATGCGGCAGGGTCTCGCTATTTACTGTTTTACTCTGTACAGCACCATGTACATTGATGGTGCTCTATAAATTAATAATAATAATAATAATAATAATAATAATAATAATAATAATAATAATAGGGCTTCCGTCTTGCCAGGATTTAGTCTCAGTTTATTGGCCCTCATCCAGCCCATTACTGAGTCTAGACACTGGTCCAGGACTTGCACAGCCTCACCTGATTCAGTTGTCACAGGGAGATAGAGCTACGTGTCATCAGCGTATTGATGGCATTTAGCTCCAAATCCCCTAATGACCACTCCCAACAGCTTCATATAGATGTTAAATAACATTGGGGACAAGATGGTGCCCTGCGGCACTCCATAGCTCAATTGTCAGGAGGCCGAGGACTGGTCACCCAATGCTACTCTCTGAAAACGACCCCGTAGGTAGGACCGGAACCACTGTAAAACAGTGCCTCCGATGCCCATCCCACAGAGTCGATCCAGGAGGATACCATGGTGAATGGTATCAAAAGCCGCCGAGAGATTGAGCAGGATTAACAGGGTTGCATTCCCCCTGTTCCTATCTTGATAAAGGTCATCCATCAGGGCGACCAAGGCTGATTCAGTCCCGTAACCAGATCGGAACCCAGACTGGAATGGATCTAGATAATCAGTATCCTCCAAGAGTGCCTGCAGTTGCTCCGCCACAACCCTCTCAAGTACCTTCCCTAAAAAAGGAGTGTTAGCAACTGGGCGGTAGTTGCCTAATACCATCGGGTCCAGGGTGGGCTTCTTCAGGAGTGGTCGCACTACTGCCTCCTTAAGGACAGCAGGGACCACCCCTTCCCGGAGAGAAGCATTTATCACCCCCTGGACCCATCCAGTCAGACCCCCACGGCTTGCTTTTATAAGCCAGGAGGGACAGGGATCGAGAGGGCAAGTGGTCGGCCGCACTGCTGCAAGCACCTTGTCTACATCATCAGGCTGCAATAACTGGAACTGATCCCACAAAATTGGGCAGATGGTGGCATCGGACACCTCAACTGGAGCTGCACTAAAAACGTCAAGCTCGCTGCAGAGAGAAGCGATCTTGTCCTCAAAGTGTGATGCAAAAAGGTCACAGCGGGTCCTTGACGGAGCCAGGGCCCCATTTGCTGGGGAGGATGTTAGCAGCCCCCGGACCACCCGGAAGAGCTCCGCTGGACGGCTATTCGAGGATGCAATGGAGGCAGCAAAATAAGCCTTCTTTGCTGCCCGCACTGCCACGCAATAGGCACGATTATGCGCTCTACAGCGTGCTCGGTCATCTTTGCTTCAAGTCTTGCGCCATTTGCGCTCCAGCCGACGTCCAGCCTGTTTCATTGACTGCAACTCCTTAGTATACCAAGAACAGAGCGGGCTCTACAGGACCGGAGAGGACACTCAGGTGCGATCAAGTCGATGGTCCTCCGCATCTCACCATTCCACACTGAGGCTAGGGCCTCGGCTGGATCACCAGCTCACTCCACTGGAAAATCCCCAAGAGCATTCAGAAATCCATTGGATTCCATCAGTCTCCTGGGGCAGACCATCCAAATGGGTCCCTCACCCTTGCAGGAGGGTAGTAACGCTGTGAGTTCAAATCTCACCAAGAAATGGTCTGACCATGACAATGGGGTTACTTGCCCCCCCCCCCAATCTTCAGACTACCCATCTCACAGCTTGGAGAAAAAACCAAATCAAGGGTATGCCCTGCTTTATGTGTTGGGCCAATGACAAACTGAGACAGCCCAATGTTTGTCATGGAGGCCATAAAGTCCCGAGCCGGAGCCCCAGAGACAGCCTCTGCATGAAAGTTGAAGTCGCCCAGAACCACCGTCCTGGGTTCCTCCAACACCACACTCTTTTTAGTTAGTGGGCATGGTTAAATCATGGTTAAGTAGCCAACTAGATATGTAAAATTTCGGGACATTTTGAAGCCATGGGGGGGGATGGTTGTTTTTCGGGGGGGGGGGAATGAAAATTTTTGGAAAAATTGAAATAATTCAATATTAGCACTTTTTACAGATTGAAAGTCACTTTGTTATTTAGGGACATAAAATGTAATTATGTACAAGTTGGTTTGGCATAAAATTATTACATTTGGTATATTAAAATAACAGTGTATTCAAACAATATTGAATTTGCTTTTTTATTTTTTTACTTTTTTGGTAACAAATGGACCTACAAGCTCCTGAACTGTTAGGAACACCTGAACTGTAAGGAACCTTTTTGGTTTTGCCAATTTACGAGGACCAGGCAAAAAACAATTTAAAACAACAACAACAACAGCAACAACAACAAAAGACACCACCAACATTAGTAACAAAGAAAATTATTTATGTCTCCGCTAGTCCTCCACAGTGTCAAACAAACAATGAATATGCATGAGATTTAATCAGGCTCATTTTCTGAGCTATAGCTATCAGTTTCAGTCTCTGCTTCAATGGCAGTGCCCCCCAGAGGCAGAAATGCATGTTGCACTTGAGAGTTGTAGTCTCAGTTTGTAACCTAGGACTTGCTTGTCCTTGGTGCACAGAAATTGTAATGATCTGATACTGTACATAGTTTTTAGAAATCATTTGGAGAAGTAAATATCTGAACACCTTGTTTTAAACATTTTATTCATTATGCTAAAATAAAACATCCCATAATCCCTTTTTTCTTCATCCCACCCCCCAATTTTTCAGGGGGAAAAACACAAAAGGCTTTGGGGGGGAAATGGGGGGGGACAGTTTTTTCCCCAAATTTTCTGGTTTTTCCCCCGGGCCTTCACATCTCTAGTGCTATAGTTAGGAAAAACACCATTCACACAACACACTAAGCAATCAAAATGCTTACACTTCATGGCTTAGTGTGTTGTCTGAACAGGGCTGATGAGAGATCAGTTTGGCTGCTAGAACAGAAAAAAAATCCGTTCTTTAGGATGGAAATACAGAATGCCTTATTTGTCATATTTTGGGGGGTCATTTTTATGGAGTTGGTTTTGTGGAAGAAATGATTTTAAGCCTGCTCTGGGCCATGTCAGACATACTAATCTCTGTGGGAACTGCAGACCCACAAAATCAACAATAATTACGAATTTTTGCCTAAATGCAACATCTACACAACAGACATTGCACACTTATAGGCATAACACTTCAGACATTATATTAGAGGTAACACTTGCCCCACTCAGTGTCTAAATCAGCTCATCTGCTCATTTGTACAACAAGGGGGTTGGACTTGATGGCCTTATAGGCCCCTTCCAACTCTACTATTATATGATTCTATGATATGATTCTATGATCTGAAACAAATACGTTACTTTTAAGTAAAGACTAGAATCCAACAACTAAATTGCTAACAGTCATCAGCACTGAATGGAAACCACTGGCTGTTCTGGATGGAGATGTTGGGAATTAACATCCAGTAACATCTGGGGGGGGGGGGGTCACAGGTCCCCACTTCTAGTATATTCAATGGAAGTTCTGTTTTCAACAAGGAAGAAAAGTCAACGGATTCTGCTCCAAATACATGAAGATTTTACTCTTAATATGCTTTTCTCGGCATCCCTTTTCCGATTGGCTTTACAATATGTTTACACTGCGAACCTGACTCCTATCTGACCTCTTAGCACCTAGTTTATCCACAATATGCAATACATACACTATCATATCAAATACAAAAGGCACTTCAAATAGAGAACAAAACCAAAAGTAAGGCTGAGCTAAAAATAAAATCAGTGGGTGCAAGGAAGAAACCAGCTCTGCTGATATGAGGGCACAGAATCCTGTGTATTAGATCAACATGGATGAGTTTAGCTGTGGAAAGATGTGTGTATTTATTTAATATATATAGTTTTTTTTACAAAAGCCAACAGCTAACACTTATTCCAATAATGAGTACATGAATATTTTACAACAACTGCTAAATCAGAAAGAATATAGTCATAGATGTTTGGTGTATGGGATATGGAATGGTATAGGAATTGTATAATGATGTTATACTATTTTCCACTTTCATAATGGTATATGAAAGAGGAAGATAAGCAAGAGATTTCACTGAGAGCGAACAAGGAAAACACCAAAGAAGAGAATTTATTTCCATCATACCAATTTATTCCCTGCTGCTGTGAGTAAGCTATTAAAAGTGAACATAACCAAGAATTAAGGGCATTTTAAGACGTCTCTTCTTCTTTGCAAGGTTAAACAGGATATATTTAATAAACAAGCTTCAATTTGGAAAGTCAGGTGGATGCAGTGATGTTCTTAAAGGTATCAAGAAAGAATAAAATCCTGCAGAATGAAATAACTACTTCTTTTGGTATGTTTCTCTATGATGGGCTCAAATAGCGAACATTGGAAGAGGATTTCAGCTTTTCCAGGAATCAGTCTCAGATCTGGGCTGAATCCTAATTTAAAGAGCAGAATTCATAGCCTAGACATACAAACACACATATGGAAAGTGATTTTTTTAATCTTTTTCTCAACAGCAGCTTTCCCAAGCAGCATCTGGAACTATATCAGAAATCAAATTGTTACTAAGAAGCTCAGCCATGACGGCTTTTTGTACATGTAGCTGGTATTTTGTTGGCATTTGCCCTAGCAAATTTGTTCTGTGAAATGTTGCGTGGGCAGGAGGCTCATGGCAGCTAGGAGCAAGAGAATCCTGACGTTACTAAGCCTGGATGTCTTTATTGTAACTTACATTCATTGATCTGTGCATACATTACTGTAACTTAATTAAAGGAGTTGTCCTCCCATCTAATTACTCCAATCATCATTTGAAACTTCCTCTCCCAATCTGGTGCCCTCCAGATGTTTTGAACTACAATATTCTTGACAACTGCTCATGCAGGTTGGGGCTGATGGGAGCTGAAGTTTAAAACATCTATAGGGCATCAGAGTGGAAAAGGCTGATTTGCAAAAATAAATAAATGTACATGTTATTTTTCAAGATCTTACTTGTTAACATATCTCACACTTATAATGCTTATAAGCTAAGGTTCAGTCATACATCTCCCTTCTTATGCACACACACACACTGATGAATTACTGCGTCAAACTGTCTTTCTCCATCAGCTTCAAATAACATACTTAAAGCTTTATTTCATCTGACAGCAAATAGCTCCTCTGCTGTAGGAACTGAACATGCCTACAAAGAAAACTACACAGCCTGAGAAATACTTTGATAAAGGTATTAAAAATGTAAAGTTAAAATATGAAAGTCACTTTTCCTACATCACAAGAAGCAAGAAGTACCAGGCTGATTGTAAGATCAGTTTACTTTGTTGACCAACCATGCATTTTAAGAAGAAAACTTTATAACAACGTCTCTTTCTTAAGCTGAAAGAGGAGTGTCTGAAATATTTGATGGAAAATTGAAAGGGTGAAACTGTTTGTCCAGAAGTGTCAGACAGACATTCTAACAAGGATTTCTCTTGAACTGCCTTGTACAATACGAAGTTAAGAAGCCACCCACTGATGCAGTAGGCTGAGTTTTTATCTGCTTTGTAAAATAAAAATAAAAACCACTTGTCTTGCTATGCTGATTAGATTGTATGCCCAATATCCGGGGCAACAATTCCACTCTTTTCATTCTTCCGTCAAAATACATCATTAACACCTACTCTCTCCTTTCCATATTTCAAAAGAGTCTTAGAAAGTCTGTCAAAGAAATACGTCTTTCATCAGATTTTAAGTTTGATTTAATTAGTAGGGCTGTCTTCACCACATTTTCTCTACTTAACATTTCGTTAGTTTTTCCTCTTGCTCACTTCCCATGTATTCCTCCTACACGTTACCACTGCAGCCCCCATCTCTCCCCGCCCCACTCATTGCATATTTAAAAGGCCACATGCCTTTGTATTCCCCCATCATTATTTCTTCCTAGTAATTTCCCTTGCCTTTAAATAAAAACCCCAAGACCTTCATTGTTATATTTTTACTCAGAGAATTTAATATGAATATTAAGGTCCTCAACAAATTAAGGTCCTCAAGGACTAGCCCTATGATTGTCGCCTTAAATCCAAGCACTTGGCTCCTATTTACACATACCATTCATTATCTGTATAGATACTGCTGTGTACAAACTTACTCCGTTGCTGATCAGGGAGAGTATATGGGTTATCCTAACAATGTTTTCATATCATGCAAAAAATGGACCTCCCAGTCGGCATCGCTATTGTGGGATGTTAACAAAGCAACAGGATAAACTATGAGAATAGACACTCTTAATTGTTTTCAAAGTACGTCTGTTCATTATTTCTTCATCTTCTAATGTTTTCCAATCAAATCCAAGAAACAACTCAAAACCAAATTCTATTAAAAGCCTAAAAGTCTGACAAATACATTCCACTGAGAATATATTTTTGAAGACCCGGGGGCAAATTATTATAATGCTGTCAGCGTGATTCTTCCTGACTTGAGGTATAAGTCATCAAGCAGGGTTGCTAAGCATCTTCCATTCTCTGCAATGGAGCTTGGGCAAGGCTCTCTCAATCATCTGCTAAATTAGTATAGAAGTATCTGAGCAGACTAGTGGTAGAAAATCATTCTTAACTGACTTCGTACAATGCGGACACATGTCTTGGACAATGTCTTACTTCCAAAGAATGCACTTCTTCACTTGATTATCCATCTTACTCAGAGGAGGAAACCCTCTGAGCATTAATTTCAAGACAAGTATCTTCTGGGTACAAACTATGTTCTACACAACAACTATGAGAACGTTCTACCTTTAAGGACAACTTAAATATCATTGTAAATAATAACCACCACCATTTACACTGTAGTTTCTGGTTTACATCCTGAAAGCTTCGATTTGTTCCAGGCCCTCACAACAATTCACCTCTTCCTTTCCCCTTCCCAACAACTGTTACAGTATGTGGAATGGAACTGTGACACTCTTCCAAGTCAGTCACAAGTGAGGCTTTTCTTATTTTCAGATGTATGGTACAGGCTACCTCTAGGTTGTGCTCAGAGACTAGTTCAAATATGAAATCCCCACACACATACGTCAACACCATTCCTTCCATCACTCTCAAGGACTTTAGAGGAGGGCATGGGGTATCCGCCTGGAGCCTTGGTCCCCTCTTGATGCTCATTCAATAAAATCAAAGGCTTGGCTATGCAGTCACTCAACTGAGTTGACATCAAGACCAAAAGGAAAGCTAGAAACAAGGTTCAGTAGTGCAAGCCATTGTGGACTACTTTGGGGCTTTAAATACATTAATATTTGGCCTTATAAACTTCAAGATAGGGTCTCTGATAACAAATAATACATCCTTTTTAGGGGGGAAAAACTACTCCATTTTAATTTGCACAGCTAAAATCCCATCGTGACTAAAATCCAAGGTGAAGATTTTCTGAATTGTGGAGAGCATTCTAGTTTAAACGGCAGAACCGTAGCATCAACTATTCAAAAGAACATGTTCTCCTATCGTAAAGCCAGAAAACATGTTTCACTTCAATGGAACTTGTAAAAACTCTACAAGAATACACAACAAGGAACATATAAGTCCATTAGGAATCCTTAAATGCTCATAATGAATAAAAGTTATAAGCAGGTAACATTTCCAACGAAACTGATGAAAACTGACTTTCATCACTTCATTTTCAATCTCATCAAATGATAACTTGGCACATGTGTGTGAATGGGCAACCTCAGATATAACACCATTCCGTATCAGGGCAGACACAACTGATTGCCAATCATCACATGCAGTTATTAAGTGTGGGGAATTCAAGTGTTATACATAAATGTGTGAACCAGCCCCAGGTGACCTACTATATAATTTAAGACAGAAGTAGTTGAAGTAGCTGAAAACACTTATCAAAAACATTGTGAGGAAATCTCAGGTTGAAAACATGTTCTACACCCTTCTGTCACCCAAGGCCTCAGGGCTTTTCCCACCCAATTCACAGGCTCCGTTTCTACATGCCAAGTGCAAAGTCATATTCCTAGTCTCTTATTTATTGTTTCAAATACAGTGAGAGAGAGCACAGAAACAGAGGGAAAGGGGCATACAGGACTTCAGAGAAATGTAAAAGTCTAGCTCAGGCTCTGCTACTAACAAAATACTTCATTCTATTTGAACTGTCTCTCTCCATATGCGTTCTAACCTTAGCTGTCAGCGTACATAAAATTGATGTTCAATAACACAGACAAGTAGTTCTAAGAAAGTCACATACCTTTTATAAACTTCCATTTGTGATAGACTTGGACAGTACAGTTTAAGTAATCACATTTCACTCATTATAGGAAAATGAAGTCAGTCAAGCACTGTGATCTAACAGCAAAGTCCTTGAGACACACACATACAAGAAAGCAATCATTTTCAAAGGTGGGGATGATACCGATACAAGAAATTCCTAGGATCATTATCAACTAGATTTCTAAGAATGAAAGCCCTGCTGGTAGCCAATGGATGTGCATAATTAGCACTGTAAAGGTGAGGGATCCACAGCTGGGAGTCGGAGAACTGTCCCCTGCGGTAGCAGTGTACTTTGGAGACACCTGAAACACCTCCAAAGATCAATACAATGCCAGATGCAAGATTACAACCGTTGTCCAACTCAAGGGCAGGGCAGGGTTATGGCAGCCACAAGTGTTGCCTGGCTACCAAGGACACCCAGCGTAAGGAAATAAAACTTGCACACTTCTATTATCATTGTGAATGCCTTTGGACCAAGACCCAACTCCAAAGGTCTACACCCTGAGCTCTGCTACGTCCTTTCCTTCCAAGACCCAACTCCAAAGGTCTACACCCTGAGCTCTGCTACGTCCTTTCCTTCCAAGACTCAACTCCAAAGGTCTACACCCTGAGCTCTGCTACGTCCTTTCCTTCCAAGACCCAACTCCAAAGGTCTACACCCTGAGCTCTGCTACGTCCTTTCCTTCCAAGACTCAACTCCAAAGGTCTACACCCTGAGCTCTGCTATGTCCTTTCCTTCCAAGACCCAACTCCAAAGGTCTACACACTGAGCTCTGCTACGTCCTTTCCTTCCAAGAGCAATCCGACTTCCATTGCATCTAAGAAGCCATCCCCCAAACTCAAGACACCTGCTTTCCCACCTGTCTTAACACTACTAACCTCTCCGGTCTTCAGAAAATGTTATTCAACCTCGATTTCAAGGGTGGGCAACTTGTGCTCCCCCCCCCACAGATATTCTGGCCTACAACTCCCATCAGCCTTAGCCAACAGGGCCAACAGTGAGGGATCAGGGGAGTTACAGGCTAAAATTTATTCAGGGCTACACATTGCACGCCCCTACTCTTTTTTTTATTATTGCCACTCCTTGCCCTCTCCATTCCTCTTTTCCTTGCATGTTGTGCCCTCTCCTGCAAGCAGGTCCCTGTTCTTTTTAAAGCACCCAAGAAACATGTTGCACCAATAACAAAAAAACAGAAAGACATAAGAAGCTGCCTTATACAAAGTCAGGCCATTGGTCCATCTAGCTCAGTACTGTCAACACTGACTTGCAGCAGCTCTCGAAGTTTCAAGTCCGGATTCTTTTCTAGCCCTGGCTGGAGGTGCTGGGGAGCGAAGTGTGCTCTACCACTGAATTACAGTCCCCCTGCTGCTGCTGCTCCTCCTTCTCCACCACCACCACATAAAGTTAATTTATGAATGATCAAAATGGCACTCAGGTATATCTCCATATTGGTCTTTAGACAAGGACTGAAAGGACATAAAACTAATCAGGTCTGGGACCAGTAAAGTAGGTATACTGAAGTTTAAGGCATAGCAGCACCTAAGCCTTGTAGCACCACACACTAGCCTTGCTGGAAATGCAGGAGAATTCTCTCGGCAGCAACTTGTTTGAAATAATCCAAACAGTTAAAAAGAGCACAGCCCATTGAGTTCTGAAACCCAAATAATGCTTGTAGATCGACATCATCTTGAGGCTAAATTTGGAGCGGGAAATTAGGTATGCAGAGAGGCCTGCCGCGCACTTGAGAATCATCTGCATTAAAGCATGATGTGTTTCGTAGTGAGGGGAACACTATAAAACACACACGTGGATGGGGCCAAATCATGCGATAGCACTTTCAAGTGTTTAAAGGCAAGCCAAGTTGCCATCTTGGCAGCTAGGAAGAGACTACCTGGGAATGATGTATGTGCTGCTTTGAACTCCTTAGAACAGGCATGGGCAACCCGTGGTCCTCCAGATATTTCAGCCTGCAGCTTCCATCAGCGCTAATGGACTCCTGCATTGAGCAGGGGGTTGGACTCAATGGCCTTATAGGCCCCTTCCAACTCTACTATTCTATGATTCTAACCAATGTAGCCAATGGTGAAGGATCATGGGAGCTGTAGACCAAATATCTGAAGGATCACAAGTTACTCATCCCTGCCTTAAAAGAAAGGCCAAATATAAACGGAAGAAATATTGCTAGTTACGAGACACACACTCCACAAGCAGCAATCTTGCATTCCGTTGTTCTTACCCAGTGCCCTTATCCATATTAAAACACTATCCTATTTATTTCTTCACGTTTCACGTTTAGGAAGTTGCTTAAAAACATGTTCTTACATCCTGGCCTACGGAATTTAAGACGTGTGGTTTTGGGGGTTATACCTGGTTGGTTGGTTTGTTGCTGGTTGTTGGTGCTACTTTTTAATATTGTGTAAATTGTCTTCACAGTAAATTAATCATAAATCCTTAAAATCAAGCCTTTATAAAGTTTTTAAGGCACTTTGCAACTGAATTGGCCGTTGTTGACTTCTTTACACATAATCAAGATTAGACACACAAAAGATCTCTCCTATTAACCTGAACAAAGTACATTTCAAAACCATACAACAGAGGTGGGGTACCCATGACCTTCTAGACTACAACTTCCATTAGACACAGCCAGTACGGTATATGACTAGGAATGATGGGAGTTGTAGTCAAAAACATCTAGAGGGCCACAGGTTCCCCCCTCCTGCTATACAGTGAGAAAATTCTGAAATCGTTCCCTTTCTCAGTAGATTATTAAAACACTGCTACTCATAATAATGCTAATTTCAAGACCAACTCCCACAGATTATTTAAAAAGATATCACAGCCTTAAAAACCCCAAAATTAATTAAGCAACTTGTTTCCTTCGTGACAACTTTTTAAATGAGCTGTCAAAAAAGTTTATGCTGACGGAACTGATTTTTATTTATTAATTTTTGCTTAAAACAGAAGTGTTAGACTGAGCTAGTGCTAAAGTGCAGTGGAAGTAGAATGCTTCTTAAAAAGGTGTCAAGGTTCTTCCACTGACGTATGCGGTCCTGCTCTGCACTCTTCGCACGAGCTGAACATTTCCTGAAAAAACCCTGGGGATGAAGCAGCTTTGTGGAATTATGTTACTTATCCTCATTTTGAAGTTCTAAATTCATTAAGGTTAATATCCATATGCTCCATTTCCTCATCCCCAGTATTTATAGGTGTGGATTCACATGCCCAACGTGTTTTGGTGGAAACCTTCCTCAGCGGCACAATTCAATGTCTTAGGTATTTGTAGTAGGGCAACCTCTTTCAAGCTTGTTACCATATTAGATGTTTCCTTATCAGAAACACTCGATAAATTTAATTCTTGAACCCTAAAGAAAGTTTCCACCCAAAATGTCTTGGCCAGTGTCATTTTGAGGCTTGCCTCTTTTCCCTTATCTGTTTTCATTCATATGAAGAACTATGCAAAATCCTTCTATAAGAGGAGAATGTTTCTTCAGCTTCTCAATCCTTCATGCAATTAAATAGTCCAAGAACTTTAGATCCATAAAGTATTTGTATTACAACAACAATGCTAACATTATTTTCCCCAATTAAGCCCACTATTTTCTTTTAAAGTTTTTCTATGCACATGACTACATTTTTTAAAAAGGTCAATGTTCTCACCAAGACATATGGCCACTTAAGCTTTTCAAAAGGGAAGAACTAATGAATCATAATTGCAAACACCAAGTATAAGTTATGTTGCATGCCTCTCATACAGCAAATCCACATGGCCTATTGCTACGTAATGAAATAACATGAAATCATCTCTTTAGTTTTAGCGATTCCAGGGTTTAAAAGCCTATTAGAAATTGAAATATGGGAATGGCAGAGTTCCTGAAAGCGAAAACCTTAGTAAAAATGAAACCCTATGATGTAATACTTGCATTAATACAAAGAACATTTTGGGGATGTTGAAAACAGAATCAAGCTATTCAAAAAGTCAAAAGGTCATCTAACCCCCCCCCCTCAACATAAAGAGAAAGCATCAATACATTAACTTGAAGTAAATCAATCTATGCAATCCAGATCTCGGACAACCAGAGGGCAGGAGCATATAAATCAGATGTCTAGAGAGCAAAAAGCTTCAGATGAAGGCTAGCTTGAAAATTATATTCCCAGCCAACCCCAGATAGGATCTCCTCATACTTCCTAGCGGACATTAGGAACTGTCATAGCCATAGACCAGTAGTCTTCAACTGGTGGGTCGTGACAAAGAGTGGATCACAAGATCAGTCCAGATGGGTCGCAGCGAAGCTGTTGCTATTATTTTGGGAATGGAGAAAATTGTGAAAGTGAATCCCATGATGCAGGTTGGGAGTTCGAGGTGGGTCTCGAATCTGGACCAGTTGAAGACCATTGCCATAGACTGCATGCTAGATAATGTGGCTTGCTCCCGGATTTCGCTTCTGTTAAGGGGCTGACTCAATGGCAGGGTTCCTCTACTTGTTCATATTAGCCAATAATCTGAACAGGGAGGGGCTTAGGGAATATGGTTCAACCATAACATATACTCCAAGTTCCTGAGCCACAATATAAATTATATTGTATATATGTGAGGATCCTGGGATTATCAACTTTTATTTGAGGGCAGGGGGAAAGCAAATTACTAGCCGCTAAACAAACACAGACTTCAAAGTTGTGGGCAATATCATACCCCAAGGGTAGGAAACATGGCACCTTTCAGATATTTTGGAGCATGTTCCTCACTATACCTATCATAGCCCCCCTTGAGGAGTCTTCTTCTGAGGAGGAACTTGACTATCCCTGACCACTGGCCATGTTGGCATGGTATAATGGGAGTTGCAGTATAAAACGTTTAAGAACAGTTTGGCCATCATGGAGAGGCAACAAGTGCTATGGCAGGGGTGGGCAACAAGCTGTAGCTAAACATGTTCAGATTGTATTAGTAAATTTTATGCAAGTAGCCAAAATCAGCTTTTCATAGGAAAGAATTTAGCTGGGTTAGACCACAACCTACACCTAGGATTTTGAATGAGGAAAGGAAAGCAACTGAAGAAAGTTTCGTCACAACTACCTCTGTAGTGATGGGGAAAAGTCTTCGCAAGTATCATTCTTAATTTGTAACTACACAACAGTCCTCCTAATTATATCTGAGCTCCACACACGCACACACACTTAGGCACGAGAAATGCTTCCCCAGAGAAAGATTCACAACATTGGAAGAATGTCTGTGAAAGAACTGGGCATGTTTAGCCTTGAGAAGAGAAGACTGAGGGGAGACATGATAGCACTCTTCAAGTATTTGAAAGGTTGTCACACAGAGGAGGGCCAGGATCTCTTCTTGATCCTCCCAGAGTGCAGGACACGGAATCATGGGCTCGAGTTACGGGAAGCCAGATTCCGGCTGGACATCAGGAAAAACTTCCTCACTGTTACACCAGTATGACAATGGAACCAATTATCTACGGCGGCAGTCGGCTCTCCCACACTAGAGGCATTGAAGAGGCAGCTGGACAGCCATCTGTCAGGGATGCTTTAAGGTGGATTCCTGCATTGAGCAGGGGGTTGGACTCAATGGCCTTATAGGCCCCTTCCAACTCTACTATACTAAGATTTTATTAATTTTGCAACCGCGTGGTCAAGAGGAGGGTGCTAATTGGCTGGAAAAGATTCACACAGCTGGCTCCACCCACAAAAGTTTTTAATTCAAATCCCCTCACCAGGGCTATGGGACTGGATCAAAGAGAAATTGCTCTCACATTTCCTGGAGTGAAAGAAAAGAGGGTCTTACGGCCCTGAAACACACGAACTCAAGCACTTAGTAGGAGCTGCCTGGTCGCATTGTGAGGGTTTTGCCTTTTGTCAGTTTTAATATAGAAGGTAAAACAAACAACAACAACAACAACAACAAACCCAGAAGAGGCTTTTAACAAAAGAAATCTGAATGTATAAAAAAACAAAAACTATCTTACCGGTACTATATTGTCTCTTGCTTCCAAGCCAAACACATTCCGCCGTTTTACAGTCAGCACATCAAAGTCCTTAGTGTCGTCATCATCGTCACCATCATCCTCTTCAAAAAACTTCAGGCGTTCAGCTTTTGAACCCTTGACTGTTACAGGCTCTTCTCCCGTCTCAGGCTGATCCTGAGATGTGTCATTCTCAGTTTCACTGCCTTTGTTGGAGAACTCTTTCATCTCCTCTCCTCCTAACTTTACCGCTTCACTGAAGGGTACTCTGCAGTACTCTGCTTCTTCATTGCTTACAGAAAAACCTGCATCTTCAGGCTGCTCCGTCCCCTTTAAAGGGTTTTCTTTTTCAGGCTCGTTCTCAAACATTTTCTTCTGCACCTTCTGAAGAAACCGGACACGAGGGGCCACTGCAAGCCCAAGAGAGCTGTAAAGTAGAAAAGCGTACTAAGTAAGAACAGGCTCTCTGCTCTAGCTTTAAATGCTACCCATTGCAGTGCATAAAACTCAGACTGCATCGTTTTATTCATTTTATAGCAGCAAGTGCTTTTAGCCGTGGTCTCCTTGATGAACCCCAGATCACAGACATATCAAGCTGGTGTCAGTCTTAACTTCCACTGGTACAGGGGCCAACTTGTCTCTTGGAACCCCAGTAGGGACTGCACCTTTCCCGGAATTGCAGCTGCCACATTGTAGAATGCATCACTATAATTTGGGTATGCTGCTACTTCCCATGTGCCTTGTTTAACAGCGAAATCGGGGGGGGGGATTATGCCAGCAGGACAGGCCACAAAAAAGACCGCGGGGTGGGGCAGACATATTGTCCACTCCAGTTCAGTGGCTGTTTTTTTTTTAAATGTACTGTCTTTAGTGAGCTAAGTGTCTGTAACTTTATTTTCGAGAACCGCCCAGAGAGCTTCGGCTATTGGGCGGTATAAAAATGTAATAAATAAATAAATAAATAAATAAATAAATAAATAAAATAAATAAATTTACATGCTAGAGTGAAGGAAGATTAGCATAGTCATGGATAATCTGTTCATCATCAATAGCTACTTTTACCCCACTTTTCCTTACAAATGGAAGTCTAAAGTGGGTAACATCATATGTTTTCTTGAGGCAAATACAATTATAATAAAAGACAAATAAAAAAATCTGACTATAAAAATGCTACAACTAACCTATAAATAAATGGGACTTTACATTAAATGTCCATCACCCTCCCCATATCACATATTATCTTAACTACATAATGAAGGGGATGGAGACCAGCTTGCTCATCTACTACTCAAAGACAAATTTTAGCTGGGCAAAAATCTGAACTGAGGCTATTTCTCTCCTTCTTGCTTCAGTTCTTATCCGTCCTCTTACAAGTAGCTTTCCAAGATAATGTATTTAATTATTTGAAGAATTTCAGTCCTGTTCTTCAGCATTAATTTTACTGAATTTAAATCAGTAAAATAAAGTAAACCAGTATCAAATATGAGAAACAGACCATCTAAAGCATGAGTAGGCAACCTTTGAGGCAATCTGTAGAGTTGTTAGGGCACTCTAGACTACCTCTACACGCAAAACTATTCCCGCCCGCCCACCACTATATACTAATTCAGGGAGGGCCCAAGATACATTGATACGGAAGCAGACTTTGCTCCCTGCACCCCAATCGTGGTAAAAATATCACTCCCTCTAAGAGCAAACTGCTCCTGTAATGGTAATATTGGAACTAATATGGGCCATAGAGAAAAAGAGGGAGGTATAAGCATGCTTGCCATTTTAGAGGGGCTGGGGAACCTGTCGACTGCAGGCCACACATCCCCCACCACCCATGACTGCCCCCTCACCACACACTCACACTCCAAAGAAACTAGATTAGACCATTTTAGGGCTCAACAGCTGCTATGGAGCCCTAGAAGGGTCAAATGTAGGTTGCAGACAAGCTAGATTTGACCTTTTGGGCACTCTGTAATACTCCAGATGCCATTTTTTCCTCATAAAATAATATTTTTAATTCACTTTTCAGGAGAATGTGCCCTGTCCAGGAGCGGGGGGGGCAGAAGGCGAAAATGGTTCCCAGAGCTCCAGATGTCACCCACCCCTGCCTTCTTGGGTGAATCCCAAGGCATACAGAAGTACAAAACAAAACCCAAATGGGGGGGGGGAACCAACCCCCAGCAAATCATGGGTGAGCACGTTTCATGTCCTCAAGGAGGCATGTTATGTTGCATGTTAGCTGGGACATTTTTCTGGGAAAGAAAAACTTGAAAACCAGGATGTGGGAAGAAAAGAAATAAGAGTAATTCATAATTGACATTGCTACAATGTATAATCCTTTCATGCTATGGTAGTGGCAGCTCTGTATTATGAACATATCAGTACATAGAAGCAGGTTCACTTGTTATCAGAGTAGCTTATAAACCATGGTGGCTTGTTAACTACCCTGCATGCACTGGTTGCATGCTGACCAGATTTCTATTAATTACTTCTCCCCTGGTTCAAGCATCACAACAAGCCACACAACTCGTTGTAACATTCAAACCCAGAAAGGGTGGTTGGTTGTAGTGGTTAACAAACCACCCAGCAGCCCTGAGACCCGGTCACAGAAAGGCAGTGGCCAGGTTCGCACAAAAAAACATGGATTCCAGAGAACCCTGGCTTATTGTGAATTAACTGTGTGCATTTCCACTTTGCTCTACCCCACTAGGGTGACAGCTAAGCTAAACAGAAACTTAAAGCTTAGCATGTTACCCAAATCTGTGATCTTGAAGGCAGCAAAAGATGGGTAGGTGTTCATTTATTGATGTTTCCTATGTGGGCCATGCACACACATCCCTCAACTTTTTATAAGAATAGTTTGATTCCTAATTTGAAACTCTGACTCAACATTGCTTTGTGCAGCACAAAAGAAACCACTTTTTAAAAACAAAAACAAAAAAACTCCAGACTTTTAATTAGCACTTTTAGCATTTGTAATTATTACAGATAATAGCACTTACAGGGCATATTCAGCTATGGGTAATTTGAATACATCAAAAACTTCTTTGTTCTTCATTAGGTAGACGGATCGCAGATAGGAAACAAAACACTAGAAAAAAGGAGAAGAGAAACTTGTTTGCACAGTAGAGGCATATTCTAACATCTAAAAAGGAATACAAAATGTTAAAGAACTGAAATCAATGCACTGCATTTCAGTTAAAACTAATTACTCCTAAAAGTAGATCAGCTCATAGCACTTTTTCGCTATTACGAGTCCCAAAGTCAAGAGATTAATTTTTTTCAATTATGCTTTTTATGTATCTTGAGCTCTCGGAAGAGTTACATTTCTAAACTTTCCTCAACAGTTACAATATCTGCATATTTAAATAAGAAATTATAATGGTGGGAACATAACCATAAAATATGGGCCCTGAACATCCCGTATAAAATTAGGAGGCAAATCTCAACCTGGACTTGGACCAAGAACCCAAGTGTTTGGAAGAAAGGATCCATCTTAATGAGCTCAGGCCACCAATCCCACTACAAGTGCAGAAGACAAAATGGATATGTAATATCACACACACACACGCACACACTTGCAATTCAAAGGTAGCATGAAACCCCTGGATTGCTCAGGCCTTCTGTTAATTAGGACTAGGAAAAACGTTTGAATAATCTAATAAGCAACCAATGGCTCAACCACAACCAATGGGTGGGTTCCAGACTTAGTCATGCTTAACGTGGATCCAACCCACTACATATATAACACCCCAGAACAATGCTATGTCACAATAAAGCATCATTCCAAGATGCATTGGGGATGGTAGCCCCTACTGGTCTAAAAATAACTAAAAGCCCCCGACCTCACCCCCGAGAGGAGGGCATTTCTCCACAGTCCTGCCTTTGTCTGGGCACCAGAGTTGCTTTTGTCTGGGCACCAGAAACGTACCTACTGCCTGCTGTACTTCAAGCTCCAGTTTCTCGAGAGCAAGCTAGAGAACACAACCTCCAGGTTTAGATTCATATATGGCCACCTGCAGTTCTTATTTAAAATAAAAACAAAAACAAAAAAAACCCTAGCCACAGAGCCATGATTACTTTCTTACGCAAACTGCGAAGATAGAATTCTTGTATTTTATATCATAAATTCAGACTCACTACAATGGAATTCTTCAAATACAATTATGATCACTGTCCAGTCTGGTAGTTGAACTCTGACTGGAATCATATTAAGAAATGTGAAGGCCTGGGGAAACAAAAACCAAGGAAAATGGGTTTTAAAAATCCTGGTTTTTTCCCCATGGATCGGGGGGGGGGGGGAGAGAGAGAATAGGTTTCCCCACCCTGAATTTTTCCTCATTCTCACCAAATATTCACATCTCTAATCCTATGCACACATTCCTGAGAGTAAGCCCCATTTATTTATTTATTTATTTATTTATTTCATTTCTATGCCACCCAATAGCTGAAGCTCTCTGGGTGAATCACAAAAGTTAAAACCGTAAGTACACTTACAGCATTCTTCTCTCCTTGCCTTTCAAAATAATGTCTTTTTCTCTCTATTACTTCTTAAAATTGAGGCTATTTCCTCTGTCACTGAAAATAATGTTAAACTACTAATAGAAGCTGTGGTATGGGATATTTTTGCCCTTAAAACCCATCGTTCGAAACAACAACAAAAACTGTAGTCACAGATTTTGCTTGTAGCGTGATGTTATCCAGGCTGCAATAAAACACTGGAAAACCACTTTCATAAAACTGAATAACCTGCTGCTACCAGCATGCCCTTTCATTTGGCTGGTAACTGAAGTGTATAATTCATTAAATCATGCTGTTCTATGTTTCCACACCAGTGTTCTGTAATGTTTGTTTGGGAAGGAGAGGAGCAAAAATAGTTTCACAGATATATTTACTGGTTCATGTATGGAGTTCTCATTTACTCTTCCGCTACCCACAAGTCATTATTGAAAATCTATAACCATTCATTACATTTTACAATTTTTAAAATGTTCAAAAGATTTATTGAATTGAGTCTTTCTCATTATCTCTCTCTCTCTCTCTCACACACACACACACCCCTCTACTTTAATCTAAACTACATAAATACACAAAAATCCTGCAACAAAATGGCAATTCTGTCAGTCCAATTAAATTGTGCAGTTTTGCTTTTATATAACCCTCAATATCTGCTGTTGTTATTTGGTATAAACAAGTGATAAGGAGGGTACTCAACAACTAGTTCAATGCCAGGACAAACCATGGAACGATTATGGTGAGAATCTCAAGCTGTAGCAACTGAGACATTCATCATGTGAATACACCAATGGCCCACATTGGAACACAGTATATATGCAAAACAACTGACTGATATTTTCCAACTTTCTTTGTACATAATATGAGTGCCATCAGCTATCTCACAGCAAGGCAGATGGCCAAAATTGAGGCTTGTGCTGTAGGATTAGCAGTTAGTTAAATGCTTCAGTAGCATTACTACATTTAAGGGAGTCTTGCAAATAAGTTCACAAGCATTACTAGCCCGCAAAAGTTTTTACTAGCCTGCTAACTAAATATAACCCAGGCCTCACCACTTATAAACAGGCAGCTGGCCCAACTCAGGATAAAAAAATCCCTATTTCCACAACTGGCCAGTAGATCAATCAAAATGAATTATTGAAAGACAACATTAACCATGGCCAACCCAACCCAGTAAAGTATCTTAAAGAGGCAACTTCAATGAGTCCCTTTCAGGGGAACTAAGCCCAATCAGCTGGATGGCTGTACAAAATCTCTGAAGCCAGCACAGAAATGCAGGATACTAGCATCTTAATAGACTAGTAAAAATCGCCTTCTACCAAGCAGACTAATAATTATAGGGTGACCATATGAAAAGGAGGACAGGGCTCCTGTATCTTTAACAGTTGCATAGAAAAGGGAAGTTCAGCAGGTGTCATTTGTATATATGGAGAATCTGGCGAAATTCCCTCTTCATCACAACAGTTAAAGCTGCAGGAGCTATACTAGAGTGACCAGATTTAAAAGAGGGCAGGGCACCTGCAGCTTTAACTGCTGTGATTAAGAGGAAATTTCCCCACATTCCTCATATATACAAATGACACCTGCTGAAATTTCCATTTCAATACAACTGTTAAAGATACAGGAGCCCTGTCCTCCTTTTCATATGGCCACCCTAAAAAAAGGGACAGAGTAATCCGTACCCCCCACTGCCAGCATTTTCATGCTGGTTGTGGAGGAAGAGACGTTCCTTCCTCCACAGCTAACACAGAAACTAAGCAGACTGGTGGAAGAAGGAAGAAGAGCTTGGTCCCTTCTGTGCAAGTCCATTCACTTAGCTGCATAGACTTCCTAGGGTAAATAGAGCCCTGGATTAGGAGTGCCTTTTGTGACCCCTCCCTAGTCAGATTTGCAGGGCAGCCCAGAGGATTTATGGGGCCTGGTGCAGGTGTGATGCCACAGAGAATGCCATTGCTCAAAACCTTGATCTCCCAGCCACTGTGCCACAGTTTTCACTGGCCATAATTTGAAAAGCCATATTCTGAGCAGCGGTAGCACACTATGCAACACAGCAGAACTTGACACACAGTTTTACTTTTGTGTGTGTGTATTGTAACTGTCCCTATATTTTGGTCATTGTTCTGTATTTTAGAATATCTATTATTTTTATCTTTTAAAGTAATAAACAAAAGTTATAAAAGAAAAGGGTATCTGGCTGACCTCTTGCAACTTACAGCTTTATTTTATTATTATTGATATAGCACTTACAATGTTTACAGTATTTGAAGTGCTAAGTGCTCAGTAAAGTTGCCTCAAAGTAAAGTTGTGTTCCACTGATTTTTACACAGCACCAATGACAATAAAGTGGTAATTGAAAAAGAAAGTTACTTTAAAGCTAAGCAAAGGAAGATCATTGTTGCAGTTAATACCCCAGAACAACCCTGTAGAATCTTGAAAAATAAAGTTACAGACACTTAGCTCACTAAAGACAGTACATTAAAAAAAAAAAAAAGCCACTGAACTCAACTTGGCGCCCCCCTCAGCTGAGATTGCCCCCACAGATGACCGCCCAGCTCGTCCAACCCAAAAGCAGGTCCTGCTTCCTGGTCACTTATATACAAGGCTATATTAAGGATGGGGAAGTCAAAGAATGTGTTCTCATCCAATTCATATACATTTTTCCCGTGCTGACAATTACGTGGCTTTGGAGCCTTGACAATTTTATTTTAGGAGGGTATACCTCATTAGGGGGTACATTAGGGGGGTTGTGCATAAGATCTATGGATCTTAGGCTAGGCCTTATTCAGCAAAAAAAATTGTTTTATTTATTTATTTATTTATTTATTACATTTTTATACCGCCCAATAGCCGAAGCTCTCTGGGCGGTTCACAAAAATTAAAACCACAGTAAAACACCCAACAGGTTAAAACACAATTACGAAATACAATATAAAAAGTTTTAGGTTTATTGGACTACACATAGCCATTTTAATAAGGCTTTGTCTAACTTGCATAATTGTTGGAAATGCAATGCACCTAATGCTTCTTTAATTCATATGTTTTGGCAATGCCCAGTAGTTGCCCCCTTTTGAGAGGAGGTTATAATAAGGATAAACTTTGTACTGAAACAATCATTAATATGGAATGATGTGCATGTCCTCCTAAACTACCTACAAGCTTCTTGGAAGTTAACACAGGGTCAGCACAAATGGATTTTCAGAGCCCTTATGACAGCTAAAAGACATACTATCACGTTGGAAGGATAATTGCTTATTTCCCATAATTCAATGGACTGAGGACTTAGCAACACTATCAATATTTGAACTGGTGTTATCTATCCACTTGCAAGCGGATAAGTACATGGATATTTGGTCTGCTTTCCTTGAAACTTATGCAAAACCCTCTCCCTTTTTATGAATCGTATATCTGATGGGTGTGGAAATGATGATATCCCTGTGTATGTAATGTTTCTTTGTTTTTCTTTTCCATGATTCATTTTTGTTCTGTTTTGTTAAATTCACAATAAAAAAGAAAAAATGTTTCTGCATAGGATGTCTGCTCAATCCCTGGTATTTCCAGATGCAGGATTCAGGTGAAAGGGCTGGAAAAAAACCCTCTGCCCGACATTTTGGAAAGCCACCAGTGAAATAGACCAACAGTCTGTCTTTCTAGAATGCAGCTTGCTACATACGCACACAGATGTAGGCTATACTTGAATTGTGATGCTATACTGGTTTTCAAACTGTTCTAGCAGACTTTCAAATTCATTGGCATTATTGAAAGTCCTTGTATTAAGCATCAGACCCAGTTAGCTTATTTGTATTGTAAACTAAATCCTGCACAACCATTAAAAACATTCTTAAAAATATATATTTTCAAGGAATGAGGCATTTGACACCTAGAGGACTTTTTCAAAACACACATACACAACAATGTACTTTTGTAAAAAAAAAAAAATCTGCTGTATCCAAAGTGGAAGCAATAACGCTTGATTGAATTCAAAATTCAATTTGGCTATTCCATTGCAATATCTCTAACAGAGCCGCAGGGTTTGATGACAAAGTGATGGATACCTGCTCCTTTAATATTGAAGGCTCCCATAGACAGAACAGATCCAGAAGAGGCAGTAAATATAGGAATCCACTCATGTGCAAGAGAAATATTTAAGATGAAGATAAAACAATACTACTCATCTGTGAAGTGGTGGAGATGTAATACCAGACCTCTTGTAACCAGAGTTAACAGACTGGGGACAGATTTTGAACTCCCTTCCTGCAATCCTTTCTCCTCCCTGCCCTGCCACTCCCAGTTTAACTGCAGTTATGGGAACCTGCTTAACCAGGGTTCTTTCACCAGTTCCAAACTCTGGTTAACAAAAAGCCTGACTGCAAATGGTGCCCTTGGGTACATATCCCTTAACCACAGTTAAGGGAGGAGGGAGAATGTGAAGTGAGTGCAAGATCTTGAGACCTGCTAGCAATCTTGTAAATGTGGTTCAGTGCGCCCAGACAATGGTCTGGTTCAGACACTATGGTATGGTGTTACGTCCAAAAGGCTCCCACCAAGACAGCTGGGAAGGAGATTGGGACTTTTTGCTTCCGTTTTCAGTTAAGAGGAACTTATCATTACGTCCAAAAAATAAACTGTAGTTAATCTTAACTAAGCCAACTTCATAAACTGTGGTGTGAAGTTGGCTCGGCTCCCCTAAACCAATGTTAACACTAGCCACAGTTTGTCTAGCTTCAGACATAATGCTTATTTCACCTCCAAAAAATGGAGGTGAAAGCTTCCAATTTCCTTCTTGCAGTTATGCTGGAGGGAAGGGGGAATCCACAGCTCAACTATTTGCACGTAACAATAAACCAACGTTTAGTGTTGCTTCCGAAGAAGGCCATTATGTCTGCATGAGGCCAGCAAGCAGGAGACAGATATGGAATAGAATCCAAATAGTTCCTCAGGTGCATACAAATATTATGCATGCATACTGCAGTTCCCTCCCCACAACCCTACTGCACTCACTTTTCCTATGTCATAATTTGCTCTTGCAGCTTCCCTTCCCCTCCCCTCCCCTCCCCCGAACCCAATTAGGGAATAGACTGTCATATGGTTGTACCTCAATAGGCCTTTGTATTCCAGCCATGCTTCACTGTTACTAAAAAATATTTTATATGAACGTTTTATATGAACGTTTGCTTGAACTGAAAAAAAAAAAGATCTAAGTATCTGAAGGAGCAAAAGGGATATAAGAAATAGCAAATTTGCACCTCATGCAGAATTCACAGACATTTCCATAACTGTGGAAATCCATGTTCTTTGTTTGCTAAAGACAAGAAAAAATAAAATAACTCTCACTGTTGCCAAGAATGCCAGCGGAACACAGGGGTTAAGGGGTATTACACATGTAGCCAACTTTTCTATTCCAGTTTCACATGGCTTTTAAATTCACCCACAGCTTGCCTATAAGAGACAGTAAACGAAACAAGAATAGTTGCACATTCCAATTTTTAGCATGTGCACGTTAGGGTATAAACAAGATTGAGGCAAAAGAAACTTAAAACTAGCAGGCTGAGCCTCCTTAAAGCCAAGGAGACATATAAAGTATTCTGCATGGTCTCTGGACCACTATGAACACACATGGAAATATATGAACGGATGCCATCACCTAGCGCCCACTGATGAAGCTAGATGAACCTTCTTCCCCCATCTCTCTTTAATTTAAGCATTTTGAAACTAACCACAAGCTTTATTCAACAGAAAGGGAAAGCAGACTGCAATTTCACATTGGTAACATGCAGCAATAAAAATGGTTTTAAATATAGCAATAAAATTTGGATTTCCAGGGCAGGTTCATCACTAGATCTGTCAGCTGTGACAAAAGCCGTTGTTTGAACTCATTCCATCACTATCCTGAAACTCAAAGACTATTTCACTCCACTCAATTTAATTTTATCTTTCTTTTTAAAGGGAGTTTTAAAAAGTCATTGCAGAAAAAGCTGTTAAAAAGGGGGTAAAGTTTATTGCTCTACCCCCATCCCCCAAGTGGAAGCCAAAGTATTTGGCTCTGTTCCCTTCCTTCATCTCTTTCTGTTGCAGCTACACAATCCTGACCCAGCCTTATAGCTACTGGCAAAAAATCAACAATATGGAACTGCAGGCTTACACAGGATTATAATGAAACTGGCCAAATCAGAAGCACAGAAAGACTTCATTGTGAAGGAAGCACCTGTTACCCTTATGAAATCACAAAAAGTCCATATATACTGAACTTTCACTCCAGTGAGCAACCTGGTACTTGCCACAAAAGACAAAACTATCACAATTTCCCAGACTGGTGGTAGAAGCAGATCATTCTCTGAACTTCTGCACTGGTCCTATCACTATGCCTTGGACAAGATCTATCACCCTGAGAGAGCCAGAGTGGTATATCCGGGGACAGCAACCCGGCACCTTTCGTATGCTTTGGACTACAACTCCCATCAGCCTCAGCCACCATGGCCAATGGTGGGGAATTATGTGAGTTGTAGTCCAAACAATCTCAAAGGCGCCAGGTTGCAAATAGTATCGCCTACTACTTCAGATCTACAACTCTCATAATCTCTGACCACTGGCCGTGGTGCCTGGGGCTGATGGGAGTTGCAGTGCAAAACATCTGGAGGGCACCAGGTTGCCTACCCTTGAGCTGGAGTCCTGGACTAGAACTGGGGTGACTGGTTCAAGTCCCAACTGAATGACCTTGGGCTAAACAACAGCTCTTAGCCTCATAATATTATTGGGAAGATAAAATAAGGAAGGCACCATGTATGTTGCTCTGAGCTGCTCAGAGGAAAGGTGCAATAAAATCAGAGTAATAAAATAATAAGGAAAAATGAAATTATATTTTGGCAGCTTTGAAAATTGCTATAAGATTTGACATGCATTGCAAACAAACGGGGATAATTGGCACAGATCTGTAAGATTTCTGATAAAGGGGCAGGATTCTCATGTTCATTTCTGAGGCAGTAAAAAGTCATCCACAAATTGGTTTGGTTTCTGGAACTTTAAAAAAATAATTATCGCATTTAAAACACACCCACATTTGTATCAAACTCTTTCTCCAAGGAATATAGAGTGGAATCGGTGGGGACTATTCCGTTTTTATCTTCCCAACAAACTTGTGGGGTAGGTTAGGCTGAAAGACAGTGAAGGCCATAACAAAGTTGTGGCTGAATCACAATTCGACCCCAGACCATGTGTTATATTCCATCTACTACACAATAGCAGTTTTATTTTTTCTTTCGAATGTGCTAATATTTTTAGAACAATCATATCCTGCACAAGGTAGTTCTTCAGAAGGTGCAAAGTCTCAATAGCTCTCACTGTATGGGGAGGGGCATTCCGGAGGGGGGAGGGGGGAAATGTTCATCAATAAGTGACGACAGGCAAAGAGTTACTTCACAGTGACTTCACCACATCAAAAATGAATGTAAAAAAATCTAGTCCAAATGGTAAGCCAACAGCTAGAACCAACAGCTACTACCAGCCAAGATAATGTTGCAGTTTGTCACTGCTATACAACCCAAAAAGCACTGTAATTCTTTCCAGAATTCCAGGCTCTATGGAAACCAAGGTAAAAGCATTTTGCACAAACAGCAGCTGAGATGGTAAAAACGTTCCTAGATTGTACCTCTGCAGGTTGCAGGTGAAGGATCACACGGTTGAATACTCCGTGCATCATTATTCCCACAAATAAAATGCTGCAGTGGAACAGGGACCCTGTAGTGCTGTTTGGGGCACATGGGGAGGGGGGAATTATAGTAATTTAGGGCACAGTCTTCTGCATGTTTAGACAGAAAAAAGTCCTACAACTCCCAACATGCTCTAGCCAGCCATGTTGGCTGGGGCATGCTGGGAGTTGTAGGACATGCAGAGGATTGCGCCCTTAACGTATTTTTAATCCACCCAATAACAGACGTTCTCTGGGCAGATTACAAAAGTAAATAAAATAGAATACAATATAAAACCAAAAAAAAACCCCAAAATAAAATAAAATACAAAACCAATAAAATAAAATACAAAAAAAACCCAATAAAGATCACAGGAATTAATATAAAATAAAGACCGCCATAAAATCTAAAAACAAAATTTAAAAAACTCTAAAATACATGGGAGAAAAGAAATGTCTTCAGGAGGAGAAAAGTTTCAGGAGGAGGGAAGGAAAAGGGATACCATCTTCCCAGACCTTCCCCTACTGTCCTAAAAGGTTCAGGAAGCAGTTGATGTAAAAGACCTCTCTCTATCTGAGACCTAGAAGAGCTGCTGCTAATCCCACTGAACAACACTGAGCGGTGGGTCAGGGTTGGGTAACCTGTGGACTTGGCCTAATTTCATGTGGCCTTCAGTCTGATTTCAAAGGCCTTCTGCATGAGATCTGTTCAGATTCTCTGGCAATAGTGATCCGTCACTTTCATGGCAGCCCATTGGACGGTAGGGAAGAGGTGGAGAGAGGAAAGGAGATGAAAGAAAGAGAGAGAAAAGAGGGTGACAGAAAGAGAGAGAGAAAAGGGAGTGGCAGAAAGAGAGAGAAAGGGGGTGGCTGAAAGAGAGAGAGAAAAGGGAGTGGCAGAAAGAAAAAGGGAGCGGCAGAAAGAGAGAGAACAGGGACCACCCACCCATTTTTGGCACTGGCCTTACCCGCTGCTGGTGTGCAATCTTCCACAGATTACTCATGAGGGAATACAGCTCTGAACAGAACATAAGTTGCCCATCCTTGCACTAGATGGACAAACAGGGCAGTATCCAAAGGTAGTCCAACACAGAATAGATGACTAAGGTGAATGGCCCTGGTCCAGGTAAGGCTACCATTGGATACTGCCTGGCATAATATAAAACAGCTTCCTGTGTCCATATAGCTGTGGAGAGCTCAGGTTTTCTGCTGTCAGCTATCTGCCTCTCAGGGCGGTGTGGGAAGAAGAAACAGCCTTGCTATTGTTGCTGTTAAGTTGGCTCCTGGGAGTGACTGTAGTTAGAAGCCCAGGACGTCAACTGTATTTTTAATTCTACAGTGAAGAGTTTGTGTTCCTTTCATAAGACACTGTGCCTGTCCTTGGAGAACACCTTTCAGTCTCTATTGCAACACACATAACTAAAAATCTTATTGAATTTCAAGAGATATCATAATTAAAATATACCATTGCTTGGATCCAAATATGTAGCTGGGCTAGCAAAAGCAGTCCTCCTCACCCACTTCCACCCAAGGCACACCCAACCATACACACCCCGAAAATGCTACTCAGAGGGTCAGGAGGCTGTGATACAGGGGGGGAAGGGGATCCTCCGAAATCAAATGAAGGCACTTTCTGTGAGAACAGCCCTTCTCAATCCAACCCCAGATAAATAATTATACCAAAAGTGCTATAAGAGCAACTTACCCGTTGTGCTCTCTCTTTCAACTCTTGATCTTGAGCCAAGAATGACTGCAACTTCTTCTGGATGTCTACAAGCTTCTCAGGGTTGATTCTGAGGGGAACAGCCAGAGGTGGGTGGGTGGGGAGAGAAGGTGAAAAACAACACTTTTTTTAAAAAAAAAAAAATCTCCTCCTAAAGGGTTTCAAAGCTCTGTATCAAATTCACAGGAGCACTTTTCCCCTCTCCCACAGATAAAAGCTATACCCCTCTGAACAAGACTCAGTGGAAATCACATCAGGCATGAAGACTATTCTCCTCGAATGAATAATGCAGGCAAAGCAAACAGAAGCTCTGGCCTTTTATCCAGAGAACAGTTTAAACTGGAAGAGGCAACGATTTTTCAAGGTAAAGCCAAACAATTAACATTAAATTGCTTCTTGAGCTTCTAAAAGGGTGGAAAATTGAGCTCACCCTGAAGAGGGGAGCAAAATATACGGCAATAAACTTCACAATGACACGGTATTTCTCATGAGAGAACTGTTGAAGACATTATTTTTTTTAGCGCTTAAATAAGACTGAGGCATTTCTACAACTGCAGTTTCACAGATAGGTAGGACGCACATGGATGCGGAAATTAAGTGGTTCGCCATCATGGGACAAGGCTAGGACACATCTGTATCAAACTCAGTATACCCCATTGAAGCCTTAGAAACAATATTGGCTTCTATGGCTTTTCTAGACCTTTGGGATTTCAATGAAAGTAAGCAAAGACTGACTCATGTACACAGAGCAGCTGTCTCTAGGCAGCATGGACTTCATGTAATCTGTGCAGAAAAGACATGTCCTCAAATTATTTGGGCCAGAAAATGGCCGAAAGGTAAATCATGCACTGATACTGCTGAAGAAAAGAAGTCCAGCCTTGAGTAACATGCCGAGCCTGGCAGGCTGGGGATTCTGGGATTTGTAGTCCCGCATTTCTGGAAGGCACCAGACCAGGGACTGCTGAATTAGACCTTACAGCAGCCTCTGACCCCCTGAAGCCATCAGCATTTTAGCCCCTCAGCAAACCCAGCTGAGGCAGTTGTATCTAGAATTTGGGTGTAACACTTCTAGGTATAAAAATGGTTAAGGCTCATTAGCTCCACTGCCTTTCTACAATAAACTACAGTTCTGCTATTTAAACGACCTTTGCAAGTCATTATCTGCCTTTCAGAAAAAAAAACCAGAAAAGCGCCATTTACTAGGATTTGAAAGCTTTACTGCATCTTCACTTATCATCTATGATTTAAAACAGCATGGTAAACAGTATTACTGGAAGCCAACAGCTACTTCAGTGGAGCATGTGAACCAATTTTGGTGCATATTGAGTGACTGAGATATTGGGCACCCAATGCTAATTAGGTTTGTATGCATGGAGGTATAAAACAGATGTCATTACGTTGTAAGAAAGGAGACTATCAGAGGAAAAGGGATAAAAACAGCACTAAAGCTACAGACTTATATTTCAGATTAACATTTTAATGCAGCAGCACAGGAATTTCCTAAACTTCTGATAGCTTTTTTGTCCTGAATTAAAACCAAAGGCACACTTTTGGCCAGCGTTCCAACGGGGATGGGGGTGGATGTTTTGACTCCATCCTAAATTCACCAGCCAATTGAAAGACAGTGGGGAAAAACCAGGGTCACCAATATTTTGAAAGGGACAACATCATTTTTTGAAAGGTACATGTCAGGTAGCTTAAAGCAGCAGTTTCACTGGTGAAAATCAAGTATTAAAAAAGGGGGGGGGAGAGAGAACACCATCAATTGTGAAAACACACACACACAAAAACAGAGAACAAAACAGGTTTAATGAAACTGATTAGAAACAATGTGCCAAATTCAAGTGGAGCTATGCCTGTTGAAATAAAATCATGTGTTCGTAGAAAATATATTTAATCATAAACACACACAAAGCCACATACATGTACTCCCATCTTTTGTAAGGTTTCGCTCTCCCCTCAATCATTCCCCGGTTTGGGGCAATGCTTTTCATTCCACTCAACATTTGGCTTGGCCTTAGCACATTTTACTCTTACACCCCAAAAGTTGTGGGTTGTTTTTGTTTTTTTAAAAAAGAGTGGATAAGTAAGAAATACTCACCTCCAGAGGAACCCGCTACCATGTTTCTGGGTGGAATCAATGATCTTTGATATTTTTATTTTATTTTTATTTTTTATTTGTTGCATTTACATCCTGCCTTTTTTATTTATTTATTTTATTTATTTATTTATTTATTTATTTAAGGATTTTTATGCCGCCATTCAGCCAAAAAAGGCTCTCGCAGCGGCTTACAAAAGTATTTCTTGACAGTCCCTGCCCACAGGCTTACAATCTAAAAGATGTAATTTTTTCCTCCAAGGAACCCAAGGTGGCATACATAATCCTCTTTCTCTCATTTTTTATCCTCACAACAACAACCCTGTGAGGTAGGATGGGCTGAGAGTCTGTGACTGGCCCAAAGTCACCCAGTGGGTTTCCATGGCTGAGTGGGGACTAGAACCCGGATCTCCCAACTCCTAGTCTAACACTTTAGCCACTACACCACACTGGCTCCAGAAGAACCCTAGTTCAGGGGGGAGAGCACAAGCTTTGAACGCAAAGGGTTCAATCCCTAGCATCTCCAAGTTGCGCAAGGAAAGATTTCCATCTCAAACTTTGGAGAGCCACTACCAAGTAATGTAGACCAGGTATAAGCAACCTTTTGGGGCACATTTGTCTATTCAAGAAACTGTCCTTGGCACAAAATGCGTATACAACTGATGAAAGAAAGTCTGGGGCAGTGACTCATGCAGGGATGCCACAGGATGTCTTCTCTGTGGGTGGGTAATTCTGCTGTATTTCTGTCAAGGGAATGACTGAACACTCCTGTCACTCCAGATGCAGAGTTGGGAGAATGCTCAGAGGAAGCTGATGAGAAGGACTCAAGGCTGCAGCAGTTGAATCATGCAGAGATGCAGCGGGCACCCTGTTCCATGGGCATGGCCTTTGGCATCACAGGAGTCTTTAATTAATTAAATTCATTGCTCATTGTACACTAGGGAGTTCTTTCACAGCACACAGCTTTGGATTGTTATATCATAACCTCCATGAAAGAGCCAGTGTGGAATAGTGGTTAAAGCACAGGCAGGCAACTGAGTGCCCTCCAGATGTTTTAGCCTATAACTCCTGCATAGCCAATGGTCAGGGATTCTGGGAGTTCTATTGAAAATATCTGGAGAGCACCTGGTTATCTACCCCATGAGCACTAGGCTAGCAGAACATGGGCCACTCACAATCTCTCAGTTGAAGTAGTGGGATTTTTAAAAAAAAAATAGGAACAAGAAAAACTTGAGGGGGAAACGGGGGGAAACTAACAGAATGAGTAAAAAATCTCAGCTAGAACACAAAAAAGAGATTTCTCACAGACTGAAGCTCCCGAAAGGCAGCCTAAGTCGTGGTCGAAAGAGAACTGAGGGAATCTGCGGGGCATACACAGTAGGACAGTGGGTGAGGGATCCCACCAAGACAATCCTCAGCTATGGAAGCTTCCCGAAACAAGGCTCAGTGCAGGCGCAGAGCCCATAATCTATGGGATGCCCAAAGACCATGAAGAGGAATCTGGGAGTTTTAGTCTAAAATATCTGGAGGGCACCAGGTTGTCTACCCCCAGGTTAGAACACTGGACTAGGAGAACATGGACCAGTCACAATCTCTCAGCTTAGTCTACCTCACAAGGTTGCTGCAAGCATTAAAAAGGGGCAGGGGGGAGAGGGGGAGAGAGAGAGAGAGAGAGAGAGAGAGAGAGAGAGAGAGAGACATACCCACATGTCACCTTGCGCTCTTTGGAAAAGATATCCCTTGGAAGGGATGTATGTGTAATAAATGAAACTAATGAGTGAACTGAAGCAATAGGGAGGAGATGCAAAGAGAAAAGACCGACCACAATAGATACAAACAGCTAAAAAACTTACTTGATGTTGTTGACAGGAACTTTCTTCTGTGACAACTGCTGAATCATACTGTTTTCCTCAGAAGGAAGCAGCACAAGCAGAGCTTCGCCGCCTTCTTTGAACCTAAATAAGGAACAGGACAGAGTTTGAAGGCACATGAAGCAGCCACCTTGTTGAAGCTAAGCTGGTCTGGGTCTGGCCAGTGCTTGGAAGGGAGACCACCTGAAAGCCACATGTAGCCACCTTGAGTTCCACAATGGAAGAAAGGTGGGATATAAATGTAATAAATAAATAAATGGATGGCTGTGACGTTTTCCTGATAAGATTTCCGCATTGTAAGTAAATATGAACAGCTCTTCTTAGGGCCAAATTAGAGACATTAAATACATTGTTGCTGGGTTTTCTTTTCTTTTAAGTGCATGTATCAGCTGCAGAGGAAGGGTTTTCCTCAGAACTGCTGCAAAGTGAAAAATAAGTTAAATTCCCCCCTCCACGCTATAATCTCAGTAATCCTAGCTGATGCCATTTGCATTTCTGAAAAAAATCTGTTTATTAAGTACGAAGACACATTTGAAGTAGTCCAGTTGCATATCCACATTCATGTGTCAAAACATTTTATCTCTCTAATCAGGTATTTCTGTATTTATTTTTAGGGTTTGACATTAGAATCTCTGATTCATAGTAAATTGTGTATCAATTGAGGCAGGCTACTCCAGTGTATGACTCACCATGGGATAAAGAAGCCACTTTTTGGAAATGGCTCCACCCCAAGCTGCCATTTTATAACTGGCTCTGTTGCCAAGCCACCGCTCTGTAATGGGCTCCCCCTTCCCCATCCCCATTTTGTGACTGGCTGTGAGTATGGATCTTGACACCCTGGCTGAAAAAAAAGTAGATCCCGCAAGCCAAAAGTCTGCCCACACCTATAATTTAAGATAGTCCTTTGCCTATCTCCAGGCACACTAAGGCCCTGCATAACCTCAGGGACATCACAACGACAGTGACAACAACCTCTCTGCCCATTTTATTATTTCATGGGGTGTAAGGCAATCAGTGGCTAGTAGTTCATATGCTACTTCCATCATCATCATCATCATCATCATCATCATCATCATCATCTATTTCTTACCCGCCTCTCCCTCTGGATCGAGGCAGGGAACAACACTGAATACAAAAATATAAAATACATAAAACTGATTAAAAACATAAAACCAATACATTATTAAAATCTTAAAATCTTTTAAGACATCTTAAAATTCAACTGGGTAGGTCTGCCAGAAGAGATCCATCTTTATAGCTTTTTTAAATTCAAGAAGACTATTAAGTTGGCGGATCTCTCCCACCAGGCCATTCTGCAGTCTGGGAGTGGCAGAAGAGAAGGTCCTCTGGGTAATGGTTGTCAGCCTAATTTGCGCTGACTGAAGCAAATTCTTCCCAGAGGACCTAAGTGTGAGGGGCAGATTGTACGGGAGAAGGCAATCCCGCAGGTAACCTGGACCCAAACCATGTAGGGCTTTAACGGTAATAACCAACACGTCATACTTCGTCTGGAAACTAATTGGCAGCCAGTGAAGTGATACTTGTAGGCTTCCCAGAAGCATCCCACTGGCCACTTTGGGAAGAGAAAACTTGACTGGATAGGACTTTGGTCTGATCCAGCTTGGCTCTTCTTATGTCCCAATGTAGCCAGCTCCAAAGTGGATAAAGAGTTTGTCCCCATCATGCTGAGGCCTAGAGGTTATATGGATAGCAGTGAGACATCTCCTTGTCCATCCATCTCCAAGGTCTTGCACCATGTTATGGGACAGCCTTTTTCAAGGGCAGAGGCTCTGGACAGATCCTTAAAAAAATAAAAAAAAGCTTACTAGCGGCACATTGGTGGCTGCAAAACATCTGCTGAGGAAACAAAACCATAGCACCGATGGAGTTAGCTGTTTCCAAAGTCTCCCATTATATTCACAAACCAAAGAGGTCAAGGGGGGCATCGCTGGCTGCACAAAGCATGTAAGAGATATTATAAATGACTTTCCGGTCTCTCAGTAAAGAATGACAGCTTTTTGAATTTTAGAATTTAAGATCTCCTACTTCAGACCATCTCCATTCAAAATCCCTCAAAAGCAGCTGTTACTGTCATTGTGCAATACGCCAAATGATCCTAACCGTTAAATGGAAGACAGTGAGACTCTGACCATTTTAAAGTCACAAACGTTATTACATATAAAGCCAACACCAGACTGCCTCTCCCTATCAGTCCACCTCAATTAAACAGAAATACTTTAGTCTGTGTGGGAGATCCTGTTCGAAAACCGAGGCGGCTGCAGCCCTTCAAATAAAGGATTTGCCAAGTATAAACGGTCTCAGGCTAAAGCTCCGTTTATTACAAGTAATTGCCTATTAAAGTGTTAAAGCGTTTGCTCAAATTTGATCAATGGGCTCTTTGAGCATCCAAAAAACCAACAGTGGACCAATGTCCACATTTACGCATCATGGCTCTATTGTACATTATGTGGCTGGAATTCGTTTTAAAAGTTTGGCTCCGAGGCAACTGAAAATATTATTCAAGGGAAAGGACTTCGGTTCAGGGGAAGAACAGATTTTTCGCATGCAGAAAGGTCCCAGGTTCAAATCCTGACCACCTCCAGGTAGGCTGGGGAAAACCCTGTGTATGAAAATTCAAAGAACTGCTGCCTGTCAGCATAGTAGACAATATGGAGCTAGCTGGACCGATGGTCTGACTCGGAATAAGGCTGCTTCCTATGTTCTAAGTGGGTTACATGCGCATGCATCACTGCCATGAGGCTTAAACACGAGCATACATCACTAACATGCAGCGCCCCACCCATTTTCCAGACCCCATGTACACATTCCTCAACAGCAGCTATATTTTTGGCCAACTCACTGGTTCTACACAATGACTGAGTATTGTTACAGATGATTAAATGGGCCTGAGTCACAAGCATGCAAGCCAAAGGTGCAAATTATTTGCATATATATAATTGGTTTAACATTGTATCTATCTAACAGTTGGCTTAGAATTTGCTGAGAATCTTTCCCTTCTCCCTCTAAAATCTGGAATAGCCCTGCTGCATTAACAACCCTACCTTATTTTGCATCTTTTAGAATCTAATTTAAAGTGTTTTATTCTGTTTTTATTTTATTTTATCTTGTACACCGCTCCGAAATTTTCAATGGGGAGCAGTATATAAATATTGTAAATAAATAAATAAATAAATAAATGTCACAAAAGCAGAGGTTTTGGACTGCTGAGGCATCCTCTGTGAGGCAAACAATGTGAAACTGGACAGGTCCATTCTTTTTGTCCCCAACCCTAAGCAACAGGAACCCACCTTGCTACAACTCCTAACTATGCCAGCCTCACAGCTGCAGAGGCTTTAGAACTGGGCACAAAAAGGCCCTTTTATATTTATTTTTTAAAATCCACAAATGGCAGTAAACCAGCTTCTAGCAGTGGGAGGCCAGATTGTGACTAAACAGGCACACGCCTTGGGCTCAAGTACACATGCACAAAGAAAAACATATGTAAAGCTTCTGATCATGGCTTGCAACGAATTGCAGTTTCTCTTTTTGTCCGTGTACAGCAAAATGCTGTTTGTGCAAACCATAGTTTATTCACAAACCAGGATACCAACCTAGCTTGATATCTTGGTTAGTAGAGGAGAGGAGAGAGTGTGTGAATCCAAGGCTCGCACCTGCTCGTTCTCATAACGATGCTTCATGGTTTGTCACTGACGCAGCCCTCAGTCTCAAAGGATCATTTCACACATTATACAGCAACAAACCAAAATTTGTCAGCAAGTGTTCTTGGAAGCAGCCAATTCTAGCTGTGAGCATAACATTTTTAAAAAATTTGAATGCCACCAAATCATGGTTCCATGAATGTGTAGCTGTATTGACATTGAGTTATACTTAGGATAGACCCATTGAAATCAATGGGACTAACTTATGTCTCCTTTAGTTCACTGGATCTACTCTACATGTGATTTAGGCCGTAGCTAGACCTAAGGTTTATCCCAGGATTGTCCTGGGGTCAAACCTGTTGATCTAAGTGCCACACAGGGCATCCAGCGCTCAGGCAGGGACGAACCCGGGATGATCCTGGGATAAACCTTAGGTCTAGCGACGGCCTAAATCTGTATCAAAACCATTACATAAAACAAAAGAGATCAATATCCGATTAAATGACACACAAACACATATCACCACTATACAATTTATGGTAGCTGAATTTTCAAATATTAAGTTTGCTGCATTCCTGTGCACCATGAAATGTAATGTTGGTGAAAAATATGTTACCATGGCCTTAAAAAATGAAAGCTAACAACTGCTGTCCTCTAGTGGTATTATATTCCATTAGATTATATAAAATGTGATCAAAATAATCTTCTTGGACTAAAATAAGGCAAAGGAGCAAAAGGAACATCAATTTTTAAAAAAACACATTTAAAAAAATGTTTCTGCATGAAGACACTCCAAGCTCTACTATCCAATCGTTAATAGCCCTGTACTGAAATGAGCCTTCTCATAGAGGTCAAGAGAATGTTAATGGTAACTTGTCTAGAGAAAAAGTGTAAATATTTATAAGGAGCCAGTAGAAACCTTTTTGCAGGATTTTAAAACAACATCTGGTATTCTCTAGTTCTTAAAAATGTCATAATCTAACCTTTATCTTTTGCTACCATTTGATAGAACAGAATTATTCCACAGTCAATGAAGTTATGAGACAGCCTTTCTGATTTTGGGGTCAGTTTGGGTTAATTAAAAAACTAAAACAAGTGTGCTCACACACAAAAAGTACCATTTTTTCTACTTTATTTAAGGCTGGGGTTAGTAATACAGATTTTCTATCATTCTTTAGATGAGTAAAGGCCCAAGAAAAAGGCCCAAGGAATCACTATAAACAGCTTAACTCCGGCATCACACCAAAGCACGGTTAAGAAAACTTTGCATGATATCTGAATTGTCAAACTGTGGTTTGCTACTAACCAGCAAACCAGTATCAGAAACCATGGTTTGATGTGGGTTTGCAGACCACAGTTTGTGCTGTTTATGAATTGTGATTTATTGTTTGTTTGTTTTTACATGTCTATACCGCCCAATAGCTGAAGCTCTCTGGATGGTTCACAAATTTGGGGTGATGTTCAAATTGACAAGACACAGTTCTGACCATCGCTCCATCTCCAGGATGGCTGCATCACAGAGACATGGGAAAGCATATGAAGCTGAAACAAGGGAAAACAAAAGCAGATAAGCAGCTCTTAACCCACCGGAAGGTGAAAGGCTGGTTTGGGTACTCAGTGATCTCTAGCATAAACTATGGCTTGATGTGATGTCTGAAATGAGCCATGTGTCCAACCCACGGGGTTTGGGGGAAGATAAAATGAGGGCCCATGAACACTTTCCTGAACTCCTGGAGAACAAAAGACTACTAATATGATAAATACCCCAAAACTCTCTCTCTCTCATTGTCAAAACAGTCCAAAGGTTTCTGCGTCAAATTTTCACAAAGATCTAATAATTTGATTTTAGACTTAAAATAGGTCCCTCCACCCAAATTTAATTACAGCCAGTACCCAGATTCCTAATTAGATATTTAATTTAGCTTTCATTCGATGCAGTTATGCACTCTCACAGCCCATGAAACTTTGTAATTATCTCTAACCTCATTAATGACTATTAAAAGTGTTGATTCAATTTTTTTAAAGTTTTTTTTTTTTAAGTGTACATCACTCTCTTGCTCACTCATTTCTGTTCTCTTTAAGGAGTTGCAATCTCATACTGGGAACATTTAGAGTTGGTTTAGAGGAAGGACCAAAAGAAAATTATTTAAAAGGTACAACCTGGACTTAGCGAGTGTTTAGCAATTAACTCCTTTGACTTCATATTTTTAACTGAAAAAATATATGGGAAGGGAAAAGTAAACATATTCACCAATCATTTAGAGTTCATTTTTCTGGCTTTTGTTAAAAAGTATTCCAATCGTGAAGTGTCCGTTTTGATACAGGAAGAGACAAGGATCAAAAACAGGAAAATACAAACATCAAACTAGCCTAGGGATTAGCCCTAGGAGACCCACTGGACTAAATCTGCGCCCAGCCGCCAACTGGGGGCTGGGCGAATTTATGGGGAATAAATTCGCCCAGCCCCCAAAAGGGGAATTCATGTGGCTATGACTTACCAACAACTCTGTGTGTGTGTGCTCGCACGCAGAATAGGAACTCTGGTCCAACATCCTCCACTACCTCCTCAAAATGACTTGGAACTACAACCACATGCCAACTATAGGATTAGATGCATGGTCAATAAACACAAAATGATCTAGAATAACTAGACTACATTTAGGGACTCTACAGATCAAGCCACTACAATCCCCAAGTGTAATTAAATAGCTGTTGATGCTCATATTTTCAGAAGAAAAAGTAACATTGTTTCTCTTCACTGCAGACCAGGGATATCCGTGTGTAATAAACCATGGGCAGTTGGAGACAAGCAGAAGAGAGTGGGCACACTGCCTGCAGCTTACCCACTACTCCCACTTTTAATTAACAACCTACAATCAGTTCCTTCATAGTTCATTGTCCTACCTGGACAAATGGGTTGCTTAGGGGGTAAACAACCTAGGAGTTAACCCAACAACAAATCATGGGTTGTTCAGCCCCTAAACAACCCATCGGTCCAAATTTGGATGTCACGTTCAACAACCTACAAAGGAGTCAATCATGGGTTATGATGTAAAAGTGGAAATGATGGGCATACAGGAGGCAGCATGCTCACAGCCCAGGAGCTGTTTAACCAATTTGTGGACCTTACATATGAACCAGGTCTTTGGCTCAACCAAAGATCTTTTTCACCAAGCACAGTCTAAACTAATTAAAGCTGTGTAACACTTCCCCAATATCTCATTCATTCCATCTGAAGACGACTACAAACTGTGAATTAGGTACATCATCATTTCCCCCCACCCATTTTGTTTTGGTCCCTTCGACACCCAAACCGATGAAGCATTTTCATGAATGTGAAAACTTGCTCAGTACTACGAGCGTAAGAACAGTCATCAATTCCCCTGGTGGCCAACGCCCCAATGGGAAACCCACAAACAGGACTTAAGGGCAAAAGCAACCACCCAGGTGTTCCCAGATACTAGTATTGAGAAGCATACTGCCTCTAATCCTGCAGCGTATAGCTACTATGACTGGCAGCCACTGATTGCTCTATTCTACATGAGTTTTTCTAATCTGCTTTTAAAGCCACCCAAGTTGGTGGCCCTCACTAAATAGAAAAGAACTGCTAGTGTTGGTTTTCTTTTCTAATGGACAAATTCAGCTACCTGTAATTTCTGTCAAATTTACACAATCTGCTCTATACATTTGTTCAGATATTTTAAGATTTCTTCACATAGAACAGGAGTACACCAACGTATTTGCAGCTACTGTACACACTCAAAAATAATTGCTGTGAAGTGGCAGCTATATTTGTCAATAAACCAGCTCAGACAGCTTCCTTTGCAAAGCTGCGTCCCTAGAGCATTCAGTTAACAAACACATCAACGAGAACTAGAAGTCACCAATGTGCTTCTCCCTGTCTCCTCTTAACCCATTTTAAACAAAAAATCTTGGATCAAAGAGCAGCGGCAGCGGCATGCTTGAATAGATTTCTCAGCATTTCCTTCCATATGCAAAAGGCAGGATACAAATAAATAAATATAATAATAATATGCAAAAAGTCAGAAACATGAGGTCAAAGGAAACCAAACGCAGTTTTCTTTAACAGAACTGGATTCTGTAATGTGCAATACATTATAGAACAGAACCCTTATTCCACTGAAAAATTATAGATGATACGGGGGGGGGGGTGCATTTTTAACACAGCCTACCAGAGAATCCAACAAAAAACTGCATCAAAATTTTCTGGCCAAGACAACAGTTGACTGTAATTCTGGGAACACATTTTTTAAAAAAAGTTTTTGTGACAATAGTCTTGCAATGGCTCTATGTGCCACAGAGTGTTTCAAAACACGTGCAAAGTACTTTTCTCTCATCATTGAAGAATGCTTTAGATCAGCCTTTCCAGGGATCACAACTTCCATCATCCCCTGCCAGCAAGGCCAATGGTAAGGGGTGATGGGCATTGCAATCCAACATCATATGGTGACCTAAGGTTAGGAAAGAATGCTGTAGATGCTTAAAGGCAGCAAGTGTCTTCCTCTTCACAAGCTTCCAGGTCTCAGCCCAAGTGTGTGGGAGAATATTACGTCTACTCCATTTTATCCAACCATAGACCAGTGCATAGGGTTCTCCTCAACCGTGCCCCACTGAATCCTCACAAAGGAAGAGGGTGAGTGGACCAAGATCACAAAGTGAGCTTCATAGCTAAACAGAGATTTAAATGCAGGACTACCTGGTCCTAGTTCGATACCCTCTTCACTACACCAGACTTGGTCTCTCAGTATTTCCCTTTGGGGACACAACACTCACCTCCTCACTTTGGACAAGGCCCAGAAATGTGAGGCGAACTAGAGCAAGTCACCTGTGCTTTTCTGGCACTGCTTCCTTTGAATACATGGATCAAACCTCACTGATGACAGACAGAACATCTGGAATCAATGCCTAGTCAGAGAGCATTACCCTCATGTCTTACTTGCGTGCTTCCCATAGGCCTCTGCCCGGCCACTGTGAGGAACAGGATGCCAGGCCACATCGGTCTTTGATCTGAACCAGCTGAGCTCTTCTTGTGTTCCTAGCCTGGTTTGAACTAGTGTACAGTCTCTTGAATTTGAACATAATGGGAAACTTTGGTTTCTTCCAGTATGGAAATGTAAGCTTTAAGCTTCCACACCTTAACTCCACATAAACTATGGAATTCACCACCACAAGATGTACTGATGGCCAACAGCTCTGACAGCTGTAAAAAGGGATTAGACACAGAGACACCGGTGGAGAAGAAAAACACTCCTAAGCAATATCAGAGTATTGCTCTTTATTGACGTTGATGGCAATTCCTTCTTACAATTTTTCAGATTTGCTTCCAATATTTTAATGGATCGCTTACTTGATTTTGATCCACCTTGATATATTACACAATTTGTTCCATCGCTTTATGCCTTGCACTGTCCCCTAGCGTCCTTCTTTTAGTAGCTCAGAGGTTTTCTTCTTGTTGTTCGGTTATTGCTTTTGTGCTTCAGCGTTACTGGACTAATATTATTTTCTTCAAATGCTGATCTGGATGGAGGTGTAAAGACCATGCCTTACTCCCAGGCATTTAATGGTTTATGATGAGGCATCTATGACTCCTGTTTTAGAATACTGTTCATTTAAATTGTTTTTAGCTGTTTTTGTTGTTTTAATTTTTCTATGTTAAAAATTGTAGATTATTGTCATTATGTCGTCTTTTCGATTTTTATGAATTGTTGTAAACTGCCCAGAGAGTTTTGGCTATGGGGCAGTATAAAAGTGAATAATAATAAGACACTTTAATCATTCCTTAAAAATTCAAGGAAGCTTGCGTCTCTATCCCAGTTTTCTAGGTCTCTAGAGACTCCTTGCTGTCACTCTGCTCTGCTGTCATAAGCACCAGAAGCTTAATAAATTAAAGAAGAGATTCTCAGTTTCCTAACAATCAACCAGAGTGTGCTTCAGAAACTGCATACTGCTTATGACTCCCCTCACCTCCGGAATAAGGCATACTGAAATAAGAGCCTAAGTGATTTCTTAACAAGATTTGCAAGAACAAATACTTAATGACAGAATATTTGTATGCAAAACAGATACTAATAACAGGCCCAGTGAAGAGTCTGGAGACAAGAAGCTGCATCATTACCGAAGCTAAGCAGATACGAACCTGATCAGTAATCTGGATGGGAGGCTCGGAGTCCCATGCAAAAATAATATACACATCTAGTAAATATTTTAAAACACAGGCAAAATGTATCCCGGCCTGCTACTAATACGCTATATTAAGGCAAACTGTGTGCTAGGCATACCAACATATTAGATTTAATGGGGGAGGGGGAGTGGAATTTTTTAGATCCTGAAATTGGAATCAACTTTGCCCCATGGGTTGTGATAGTTTTTGAATAATTTAAATCCAGGACCTTTCTGCAATAAGGTATGTGATGCTGGATGAAGTGCTCATCAAGACCAAAAATAGAGAGATAAAGAAACATATTTTCTGTGTGGAAGGAAAAAAAACATGTCTTCACTTCTGCATTTAGGTTGCAAACAAAAGTCAGAGACATGTTCTTACTTGCATTTGCAAGAGAAGCAGCTGGACAGAATGCCAGTGTAACTTTTAGGAAAGCATTTATACACTTTGGTTATCACCGTTACGGCCCTTGTTAGAATGAGTTTAAGTAAGGCATTTCTCACTATCTCCATGAAACATAACTGATCAGCACTCTCAGTTCTTTTCCCTTGTCACATATACAAGTCATCCAAGATGGCTACGCTTCGGCCATTTCGTTCTTTTCTGTTCCACAGTTGCAAGCCAGATCGAATGAAAGCCAAGGCATTCTATCAAATTTAATGCAACACAGGGCTTCTGACAGCCTTCTTCAATCTGGTGCCCTCTGAAAATTTCCGACTACAGCTCCTGTCATCCGCATCAACTATGGCCAATGCATTGTACATAAGAACGTAAGAAGAGCCATACTGGATCAGGTCAGGGTACGTCTAGCCCAGCATTCTGTTCACAGAACACCCAACCAGCTGCCCATAAAAAACAAAACAAAAAAAGCAAGCAGGATGAGTGCAACAGCACCTTGCCAGCTATAATAATCCAAAATATCCAGAGGGTATCATGGTGGGAAAGGCTGTCTTATGACCATTTTCACAACCTATTGTAGTGTATTTGGTACCGTAAGAAATGGCGAGGAGACTTAGGCCTTAGCTAGACCTAAGGTTTATCCTGGGATCGTCCCGGGATCATCCCTGTTCATGTAAATAACACACAGGGGATCCCAGGAGCAGGCAGGGATGACCCCAGGACAATTCCGGGATAAATCTTAGGTCTAGCTAAGGCCTTAGTGAGTTTTCACAGGTCCGTCCAAAACGCACATATATGTGTATCCAATATATTTACACATTTATAGACAAAAAATGTATGTATAGAAGAACATAAGAAGTGCCATGCTGGATCATAAGAAGGGTCCATCTGGTCCAGCACTCTGTTAACACAGTGGCCAACCAGCCATTGACCAGGGATAAACAAGCAGGACACGGTGCAACAGCACCCTCCCACCCATGTTCCCCAGCAACTGGTGCACACAGGCTTATTGCCTCGAAAATTGGAGATAGCACACAACCATCAGGGCTAGTAGCCATTGATAGCCTTTGCCTCCAGGAATTTATCCAACCCCCCTTTTAAGCCATTCAAATTGGTGGCCATCACTACATCCTGTGGTAGTGAGTTCCATAATTTAACTATGCGCTGTGTGAAGAACTACTTCCTTTTATTTGTCCTGGATCTCCCACAAATCAGCTTCATGGGATGTCCCCTTGTTCTAGTATTTTGAGAGAGGGAGAAAAATGTCTCCCTATCCACATTCTCCACACCATGCATAGTTTTGTACATCTCTATCACATCTCCCCTTAGCCTCCTTTTCTCCAAGCTAAACAATCCCAGTTGATGTAACCTTCCTTCATAGGGGAGATGATCCAGCCCCTCAATCATTTTAGCTGCCCTTTTCTGCACTTTTTTCAGCTCCAGAAGCTAATGTAGCCTAACATTCTGAGCAGCTTTTAGCAGGATTCATTCAGCTAACCTGCTCCGGCCCTGGGAGATGCGCTCCGTATGTCTTGGGGACCCAGACCTACAGCCAAGTGGACAACCAGGGTGGATAAAAATCAACAATATTTTTTAAAAATAAAAAAATCAGACTTTTTTTATTTAAATTGGATTTTTTTTATTTAAATTGGATTTTTTTTAATAAAATCCTTTTTGAGGAAAAATCTATCTAAAGATACTTTTCTATTTAAGATACATTATAGTCCAAGGGTTATTCATCATGAAATAAGGATTCGTTTTTAATTATGTAGCATGAGGCTGTTTAATTTTTTTGGTGAATGAATTCCATTAATCCATTCACAATGTCATGCTCTTCCAGAGGTTTATGTAAGATTATTTTTCTTCTTCCAATAAAGTACAGAAGAAAAGTTGTCCAAATATGAATGATTAACCTATTCAACTAGTGATAGTTCACCTAGCAATAATTTCATAATTATCTATCTATGATGTGTTTCTAATAGTATAACCAAATCAGTATTTTTTGATATAACTGTAAAACTAATCTGAAAAGTTGCTATTCTAAAAATGAAACCTTCATCTGGTTGTAAATATTAAGAATACACAAGCAAGAATGAGTCTTTGGTAACTCTGAGTTGTGTAAAATATAGCGATGAAGAGTGCACTTTTTTTGGAGGGGGGTAAGTCACATGATTAAATCGAGTCTTTCTAAGTAGTGATTTAAATCGTGATTTAAATCAAATTGATTTAAAGCAAATCCACCCTGTTAACTGCTTTATAACTTGAAGAGACATGAGCTTTCTTTGTTTATTCTTTCTACCTCCATATATCATCTTTTGTAATCTGTTCAACTGATCCTTACCTGGCCGTTCTCCCAACTCTGTGAATGTACGTATTTGCATCTTCCGGACAGTCAAACTGAATGACCCAGTTCACGGCGGGGAAATCTGTAGAACAGGTGAGGAGGGGACAGATTTTGAGCTCAGAAAGCATGTAACCCCATCCACAAAGAAACAGTTTCTCATCAGGCAGTGTAATTCGCTACACATTTTGCTCTTCAGATCTATTTTAGAGGCACTGTATTCAAACAGACTGTTCACAAAGTAAAATTAATCACATAGCCCAGCTTCATCTATTTGTCAGATGGAACTGAAATTAATAGCATCTTCATTTCCTAAGCAATGATAGTGAAAGGGAACGTAATTTTATACTTGACAAGGAGAGACAGATAATTTGCATTTTGACAAATTCAAAAGTAAGGCTAACCGTCCCATCATTAAGACCAGCAGCCTTTAACCTTCTTATAGACAGGAAATACCCTTAGCCCAAATGAGCAACTCAGGACAATTTTTTAATTTTATATTCTAATATATTTTTTGCAACTAAGATTGTAGTGCCTGAATTTGCTTTCCTTTTCCCCCTCCTCCTCCTCCCTCCCAATCCCTTTTCCTTTTGTGTCATGTCTTTTAGATTGTAAGCCTGTGGGCAGGGACTGTCAAGAAATACTTTTGTAAGCCGCCATGAGATCCTTTTTTGGCTGAATGGCGGCATAAAAATCCTTAAATAAAAATAAAAATAAATATTAGTTTTTCCTTCAGCTTTATCTGACCTTCATTCTTTTTCTATCCCCCTTTTTCTGCCTGTCTCATCTCTCTCCAAAAGGTGGAAAAGCTAGTGCAGCTGACCATCAGGGCAAGAGCGGGCAACCAAAATGGGGTGAGGGGCCGGATGACCACCCACCCACCCAGCCCTCCATGAACAAAATGACACAGGGGTGGAGGCCATGTCCCCTGAGGTAAAATGGGCAGGGCCGTACCACCGTATATTATTGGGTCATCTCAGGCACAGGAACTGACTTTGCTGAACATGAGGCTTCTCCAATGAGAGAAGCAAAGCCCACTGGGAGAAGCAAAGCCTAATGGGAGGAACAAAACCACTTTACCTGCCCCACACCTTCTCCTAGAGGATTGTATCCACATTCTCTTGTATTTTTCATATATTTCACTATCTGGACTCGACAGTCAAAATTCAAGAACTATACAAGAGTGCTTTCAGGCCGGACACATACAGTTATAAGTAGGGATGTTTCGAACGCCCAACTGGGTCCAGATATCCTGCAGAACACCCTCTCCTGCGTCCACCCGCCCAGCCCCAGTTGGGTGCAGCCACCAGCCCATGTGCTGAAATCACGCACATCCCCCTTCCTCCATCAATGGCGGCTGCCAATCACTCACCAGGCCAAGCTGAGCTTCAGGAAGAAGCTTGAGCAGGGGCAAACAGCTGGAGCAATGAGGCAAGCGCTCCCTGAGCCTGGCGCAGGTGAATTCACCCACCCCTAGTTATAAGGAACTGCTGGTCAGAGACAAAATGCTTTCGTCAGCCTTTCCCAACCCTAAGTACACAGGCATTGCTGGACTACAACCCCCACCCTCAAGAGGTCATACTGGTTGGAGAAGGTGGAAATTGTAGTCCAACATCTGGGGATCCAAAGGCTGGATAAGACATTGTATGCCCCGGCCGTGGGCTTTCAGGGTTTTTTCAGGGTTACCAAAGAGACAAAAAGTAGCCAGACTCATAGATTTGCTTACAAGGAGACTGATTTATTGGTATATTTCAGCACTTTTCAGGCATATTCCAATAAAAGTGGACCAGACTGTGAAAGCTTCCTGCACAAAAGACCCTTCAGCAAAATCTGGACCCCCACACCTGGGCACAAGAACAATTATTGCATAACTGAACTTGGCATTGCTGCCAAGTTAAGCTTAAGTGATTAATTGCATGTAGTTAATAACAAAGCAGCTCTTCTCATCATAAGAATCTATAGCATAAGTCTAGTTAGTTGTGATAAACAAGGCACAACTTGGCATTTCTTTGGCACACATAAGCATCCCCTTCACCCAGGTGCACTTACTAATTGGATAAAGAGGCTGGATGTCACCTCATTAGAGCCTCCAGATACAGTACCAGGCTACACAGATAAGACACTTGCTGTTCTCATGAGATCACTGTAATTGTGCTTTTGACTCATCTTTCCAAAAACACAAAGGAATGTTGCTGACTGGTACAGAAGGCAATAACAATTTGCTAGCTTAGAAGCAGAAGCAGCCATGGGGTTTGCAATCCTCCAGGCCATACAGTCATCCTTAAACTTTATATGAACATGCAGGAAACGGAGAGGCTACGTACCCAGCCCCCGAGCTGCAAGATCCGTAGCAAAGAGAACTGCCGATTTCTTGCGCACAAAATCGTTGTAGACCTCCATTCTTTTCATCTGTTGCTGCTTGCCATGAAGAGCCAGCATAGGAAGCCCAGGCCGAAGTCGGCAGAACACTCTAAACAAATACTGAACCTAGAAGCCAAGATTTAGATTGTTATGTACTTTGGGGCAAGACCTGTCTTTTGCTTATGTAACTCTGTAAAGTACCATGTACCATCAACCTTCCCCAACCTATTGCTCTCCAGATGTGTTGAACCACAATTCCTATCATCCCCAGCCAGCCTTCCAGGCTGGAGAAGCCTAATGTACATCAATATATAGGGCCAAACTATATTATGCAGGATGTCCTTGACTATTAGGGCTAGCTTCCAAATTGAGCGAGGTACTGGTTCCCCTCTATTTGGCACTGGTAAGGCCTCGTCTTAAGTACTGTGGCCAGTTCTGGGCACCACACTTCAAGAAGGATGCAGACAAGCTGGAGGGGGTTCAGAGGAGGGCATGTTTAGCCTTGAGAAGAGATGACTGAGGGGAGACATGACAGCATTCTTCATGTAGTGAAAAGTTTTCATACGGAGGAGGGCCAGGATCTCTTCTTAATCATCCCAGAGTGCAGCACATGGAATCATGGGCTCAAATTACAGGAAGCCAGATTCTGGCTGGACATCAGGAAAAGCTTTCTGATGTCCAGCCAGTATGACAATGGAACCAATGACCTAGGGAGGCAGTGGGCTCTCCCACCCCAGAGGCCTTCAAGATGCAGCTGGACAGCCTTCTGTCAGGGATGCTTTAAGGTGGATTCCTGCATTGAGCAGGGGGCTGGACTCGCTGGCCTTATAGGCCCCTTCCAGCTCTACTATTCTATGGTTCTATGACTGGAACGCCCAGCGCTTTCATTTCTACTCTATAGCAGCCAGAGGACTTGGGATTTGATCAGTTCTAGACCAGGAGCTAAAAGCTTGCTCAACCCTTTACCACTGACAGGCAATTTATGTGAACCACCCAGAGACCTTCGGCTATGGGGCGGTGTATAAATGCAATAAACAAACAAATAAATAAATTACATCATTCCTGGAGCCTCCATTGTCGCTCACAATGGACGCTCCGGAACAGTCCGGAGGGCTGCCGGGTGCATGTTCACCATGCTGGCACTCAACCTGTGGGTCTGCAAATGCATCAGAGGTGCCCGACTGGGTCTCAGGGGCAGACGTGGGGGAGCCCATCAGACTTCCAGGCCTGGTCGGGCACCTGCCACATTCCTAAGAATGCTACGTCCCTCCTCTATGCTTAGCACAGAACACAGTGCGCTAGCGGAGGGGCAGTTTTTCCCTTCCTTCCTCTACAGCCCCCAGCCAAGCTATTTATTCATTTACAACATTTCTATAAGTGCAGGCTGGTAGCTCCAATGTCAGTGGGGTGGGGAATCTGCTCCAGGTTTTAGTCAGAACCAGTCTGAACTCTTAAGGGTCCAAGTTCCATTGGCTATAACTGAAAATCTGCAAATCCCCCCTTCACACACTGCATCATTCCTGTACACACAGACACAGAAGTGAGACCCGCCCACCCGCCACCAACATGTAATATGTGAGTTGGCTCTTCAGCCTAGCTGTCACATACAACAGATATCGTGGTAATTCTGTGCTTGGCCAGCACCACTTTAAACTTCAGGGAAGAGCCCAAATGAACAAAAAACACCTACACAGACACATGCTCCCTTGAACATAGAAAACTAGGAGCCAAACAACATATTTACACTAAGCACACTTTAATTTTAATTTTTAAAGTGTACTTCAACTGACCACTTTTATTTTAAAGAAAAAAGCAACCATAGGCTCCCAAATCCAGAACAGGTTGCCGAACCAGCTGGTTTCATTCGGAAGACGGCACTCCATGGATGCTATTCAAAAGGTGCAGTTTACTGCTAACAGCACTGTTGGGGGTAAATAACAGCTGGAGAGGAATGTTTTCAAAAGCAAACCAGAACAGAGACACAGTCCAAACCAGGGGCCCCGTGGCTGCTATTTGTTCAAAATAAAAGCGGCCAATTTAAAGAGTGGTTGGTATTTTTTAAAATGTGTTTATCAGAATAAGTAGTTCAGATTCTACCCTAGCTTTCTCTCTTTCCTACCCTTCTCTCTTGACGAGCTGTAGATTAGTTATCTGTGAATAGGACCTCTGAGATACAGATAGGGATTGGAGAACTTCTTTCAGTTCACACAGTGATATGAACATACAACATTTGCACTTCCCAAAACAATGTGCAAATTGGAGCACAGTTGTCTTCCCATATTGGCACTCTCCAGATTATGATGCAATTCCACCAACCAAAAATGCATACAGAAACACGCATATTAGGGATATGCATACAAAAATGCATACAGAAACACACAAAAGATTTTTTTTTATAAACTGAAGAACAGGAATATCAGTATGCAATACCTCTTTACAGCTTGCAAAAAATACAATACTCTTCTTATTCAGGTGAGTTTTCAAAAACGAGTACAACATACTGACTTTTTGAGGCAGTTCACAAACAGTGTAGTTCTGTTCCAAAGTTGCTGGAGTACTAAAAACAGAAAAGTCATATTATAATCATAAATACCATTACTAGCTACTGTAATGATGATGATGTCACATTTGCACCCCAACTATCAACTAATGCTGCTCAAGGAAGCTAACAGCATTAACAAAACTACAAACACTGTATCATCAATAAATTAGCAATAAAATACAACATAAAAAAGGATAAAGCCAAGTCAGGTAAGACATTAATAAAATCAATACAAACAGGCAGTTAAAACCAATCATGATATTTATAGGTCAGTTAGTGGGTCAAAGGATGTTTGAAATAAAAATGAATTTGTCTGTGGGCAGACGATCACTCAAAGCTAGCTAGACCTTTCCTGAAAAGGAGCTCCAGAGCCCGAAGGTAGCCACCGGGGAGGTCCTCTCTTGAGTTCCCACCAAAAGCCCTTCAGTTGTTAGCAAGATACAAAGTACGCCCTATCTTGAAGATCTTAAAACCTGGACAGGCTTGTTTGGGAGAATGCTGTCTTTCACATAACCTGGTCCCACGCATGCCGGGCTATGTACTGTAGGTCATAACCAGCACACTGACACATTAAGTAAGGATCATGGACAAGGAATGTAATTTTCACTACATCCAACTGAGGGTAGCAGGAGATAAATCAGCCATAATTCCCTGTCCTCTCTTCCTTCTAATTCCTTCCAAGAACATAAGAAGAAATGTGCTAGATCACAACAAAGTCCTATCTAGTCTAACATACGGCCTCTGATAGTGGAGGTAAAATATAACCATCATGACTAGTAGCCATTGATAGCCTTATCCTCCATCAGTAGGATTCTCCCACTCCCATTCAAAGAGTAGCCGTTTGACTGGCATGCATGGGATGTTTCTCATTGATCACCATGATTTGATAGTAACCAATGTCAGGCAAAATCAGTCTTGTACCATAAAGATGCAGGTGGACAGCATCTTCTTCTAACCATGTCATGATCCTGCTACCAAGAACATAGCTTTCAAATGGGAACCAGAAATCAACGGCTGTGATCCTGTTTGGATGTAATAGTGGCATCTGGCAGGAAATCATGGGTTAATTAACCCATGAATTGTGGGGACGCACACCACACCCAAGCCACTTTCTGTTTCCATTGGTGGTCCCCTGCATGCAAAATATGTGGTCTTCACTGAGCTATAGCAGAAAGCCCCACCACAACCCAGTTTGCAAAGCGGAATTAAACATAGATGCATTCTAAACAGATTCTGTGTTTGCATGCACAACAACATTGTTGAGATACACAACCAACATCTTAAATTCAAGTTGGGGGTTAAAAGAAGAAGGTGCAGCTATCCTGCTTCCCAAACTATGTAAAATGCTTCATTATATCCTTCCACTGTTGAAATGCAGGTTGCTTACCTGTAACTGTAGTTCTTCGAGTGGTCATCTATGCATTCACACATATGGGCTTTGCGCCTGCGCAGAGACCAGACCGGAACCTTCTCTAGCTGAGTGGAACGTTTTTGGCGGGAACCCCTCCCCCCACGCTACCGCGCATGTCCATGGGGTTCCCGCCCTTACCTCAGTTTACAGGAGTCCGACGTTGTGCCCCCATAAACATGAGTGTAAATAAAGTAAAGTACATTCCACAATAAAACAGTGTCATTTGTAAGTCTCACACCACCAAGTGGGGATGGTGGGTGGGTTGTGTGAATGCATAGATGACCACTCGAAGAACTACAGTTACAGGTAAGCAACCTGCATTTCTTCTTCGTGGTCTCTATGCATCACACATATGGGCGAATAGCGAGCTGACATACCTTTGGAGGTGGGTTGGTGCATCATCTGAAGATCTCTGAAAGCACAGTCCTCCCAAACGAGCAGTCCTGCCTCGCACGGGTGTCCAAACTGTAGTGCTTGACAAACGTGGATGGAGTGGACCACGTTGCGGCTCTACAGACTTCTGCCAAGGGAACACCTCTGGTGAAGGCCACCGATGTTGAAACAGCTCTGGTGGAATGAGCCGTCACAGGTTTCACTAACTCTAATTTAGCAATAGAGTAGGCCAATTCTATTGTCTCCACTATCCAGCGTGACAGTCGTTGGCAGGAGACAGGGAGTCCCTTAGAAGGCTCACCATAACAAATAAACAGTTGCTTTGTCTTTCTAAATGTCTCTGTCCTGTCTTTGTAAAAAGCAAGAGCCCTTCTTACATCGAGAGTATGCAAAGAAGACTCAAGAGGTGTAGTTGGATTAGGAAAGAAAGCAGGTAAAGAAATATGCTGGGACAGATGAAAAGTAGACACTACCTTAGGCAGGAAGGCTGGGTCTGTGCGTAGCACAACCTTGTCCTTATGAAAGATAGTGTATGGAACATCTATCCTAAGAGCTTTAAGCTCACTTGCACGTCTTGCTGATGTGATGGCTACTAAAAAGACAGTCTTTAAAGTAAGCAGCCTAAGGTCCGTCGAAGCCATGGGCTCGAAGGGCTTGCGTGTCAATGCTTGCAGCACAACTGACAGGCTCCAAGGCGGCACGATAGTCTTCACAGTCGGTATCGTGTTCTTCAGACCTTTCAGAAATTTCTTGGTTGTTGGATGGGTAAAAGGTGTAAAACCATCCACACCCCGGTGAAAAGATGTAATCGCAGCAAGGTGAACCCTGATGGATGCGAGCTTAAGTCCCTGCTGGAAAAGTGTCAATAAATAATTAAGGATGAAGGGCAAGTGGCAAGATTCTGGTGTTTGATCTTGTGCTGAAGCAAAGTTCCGAAATCTTTGCCACTTTGCTGCATAAGTTTTCCTAGTGGAAGGCTTTAGTGCTGCCAATATAATGTGATCCACAGTCAAAGTTCTAGTTGCAGAGGAGGAGTTGTTGTTATCCTCCATGCAGTCATCTTGAGGGTCGACAGATCTGCGTGTCGAACCCTGCCCTGGTGTCGAGACAGTAACTTCGGTGTCGACGGGAGCCTGATGTAATCCCCTCTCGATAACCGAAGAGCGTGTGAGAACCACGTCTGTCGAGGCCACCACGGCGTGATCAGGATGCAATCGGAGTTGTCCATCTGGATCTTGGCTATCACTCTTGTCAACAGTGGAAAGGGAGGAAACATGTACAGGAGATTTCCTCTCCAAGTTCTGGTGAAAGCGTCTCCTAGAGAGCGCTTTCCTCTTCCTGCCCTGCTGCAAAACTTGGCGCAGACTGCGTTGTCCTCGGTAGCGAAGACATCGACAACAGGGCGGCCCCAGTACCGAAAAAGGCTTTCCCGCACTTCGACGTCGAGCTCCCACTCGTGGTTGACATGGAAGGATCTGCTGAGAGAGTCCGCAAAGACGTTCTCCTTGCCGGCTACATGGATCGCAGTCAGGTAAGTCCTTCTCTTTATGCACCAGTTCCATATCCTGAGTGCAGAACGGTTCAGGGGGTGTGATCTTGTTCCACCCTGCCTGTTGATGTATGCCACTACAGTAGTATTGTCTGTCGCGATCAAGACATTCTTGCCCTCGATCATCTGTGCAAATGCTTTTACTGCATTTTCTACTGCCAGGAGTTCGAGATGGTTGATGTGATGCTCCCTCTGTGATCGAGACCAACGACCCTGAGAGGTTAAGGAGCTGCAATGGGCTCCCCATCCTTCTAAGGATGCATCCGTGGTGATCGTTACCGAAGGCGCCTGTTGTTGGAATGGAACGCCTTCGATAAGAGTCGACATCGAGAACCACCATTTCAGCGATGCCCTGACTTGCTTCGGTAACGAAAGGTAAGTTCTTCGAGCATTGAGCCTGAGATCGAAAGTTCTTAAAAACCAGGCCTGCAATACCCTCATTCTGAGTCTTGCAAACCTGATGACTGCCGTAGTGGCTGCCATCAGGCCTAATAGTCTCTGGACTGTCCAAGCCAATACTTTCCGCCGGCTCTCGATGTCGATGGCTAACTGCTGCAAGGTGTTTGCCCTGGTTAAAGGTAAGTATGCTCTCCCGTCCCGAGAGGATAGGGTTACCCCTATGAAGTCCAATCTCTGCTGTGGAGTCAAAATGGACTTTTCGTGGTTGACCCACAGCCCCAACGAGTCCAACAGGTTGAGGGTGGTTAGTATATCCGACTGGAGCGCCTCGCTGCTGTCCGCTACGAGAAGCCAATCGTCCAGGTACGGATAAACACAAATGCCTTTCTGCCTTAGGTGGGCGCATACCACCGCCATAACCTTCGTGAAGACCCTCGGCGCCGTGGCCAATCCGAACGGAAGAACGGTGAACTGGTACTGGGACACTCCGATCGAAAACCGAAGGTAAGCTTGATGCGACTTCCTGATGGAAATGTGGAAGTACGCATCCTTCAGATCCACCACTGCAAACCAAACTCCTTTCTGTAGAAGCTGCAGAATTGAAGTAACCGTTGTCATACGGAACTTCCTCGGGGTGATGAACTTGTTCAGCTGTCTTAAGTCCATGATCGGTCGAAGACCTCCATCTTTCTTCGGGACCGTGAAGTAACGAGAGAAAAATCCCTGATTGAGTTCCTCTGCAGGCACGGGAGAGATGGCTCCCTTCGATAGTAAGGTCTGTACCTCGAGCAGCAGAGGAGGGGATGGAGTCGTTGCTTTCACGCCGGAAAAGGGAGGGAGGGCATCGAGCTCGATGGCATAGCCCGAGTTGATGATAGTGAGCACCCAGGAGTCTGTTGTTATTAACTCCCATTGATGGTAATGGGGTGCTAGGCGGTTCGCAAAAGGGGGTGGATCTGGAGCCGAGGAGTCAAACCCGCTGCTTCTTAGAGAAGTCGGGCTGACGCTTTTCCTGTTGGAAACGGCTCTGATAAGGCCGCTTCCTTTGAAGTTGTTGCTGCTGCTGCCTTGGTTGCTGGTATTGGGGCCGTTGTTGTTGTGGAGGAGGTCTTATCCATCTCCTCTGTCGGTATTGAGTCTGTGGAGGAGGAGCAGTAAACCCCATCTTTTTGGCTGTTGTTCTCGCCTTGTAGATAGAGTCCAGCGTCTCGTCGGTCTTTGTATTAAATAGACCTTCGCCATCGAATGGCATGCTCTCTATCCTCCCTTTCGTTTCTTGAGTAAGATTGGCTGATCTGAGCCAAGCGTGCCTCCTCAAAGAAATGGCCCCCATCATCGACTTTGAGTGGCAATCCACCTGATGTCGAGCGGTAGACAATTGCTGCCTTGCTATGGCTGTCGCTTCATTCTGGAATACTCTTGCGAGCTCCTTCTTATCCTCCGGAAGATGTTCGCATAGAGAACCCATCTTTTCCCAAAGGAAAATCTGATATCTCGCCATCGTTGCCTCGTACACCGATGCTCTGATACCCAAAGATGAAGACGAGTAAACTCTCCTGCCAGTTTGGTCCAATTTCCTCCCCTCTCTATCGACAGGTGCAGAATGAGTCTTTTGTGACTGTCCCTGTGCCGATTCCACTACAATGGAATTCGGCTTAGGATGTTGAAGCAAAAATTGTGCATCCTCTTCCTTAACTTTATAGAGTGTCTCCAATCTCTTTGATGTTGCCTGTGTCACTGCAGGGGTTTTCCATGACAGTTGAGCCGTTTGCTTCAAGGCTTGAGGAACAGGAATGGCCAAACGTTGGTTCGTTGTCGACTGAAAGACATCATAAATTGGGTCGACTACCGATTCATCTGTTTCCTGTATGTCAAGTCCCAATGCTCTGGACATCCTAAGCATATGGTCCGAAAAACGAACCATATCGTCCGAAGGAGAGGACGGGTCTGTATCGTCGATTGCATCGTCAGGTGAAGGGGCAGCTGGAGCAACTGAATGTTCAGATTCAGAATCGGAAGGATAGTTATCCTCTGGTGATGATAACGTCACCACTTGCAGACCATGCTGTTCGTCTTGCGGTAGCACAGTAGCGGATGCAGCAGAAGGTATTGCTTGCTGTGCACGGTGTCGAGGCGTCGATACCGTCGACATTAACTGAGCGGATGGAGAAGGCAGAGGCAACTGGCAGACTCTTGTTGTTGGAGGAGGCTGTGCATAATAACCTTCCTGCTGGTAGTAACCTTGATCCCCTTGAAAATATTGTTGAGGACGGTATCTTTCCCAGTCATAAGTGCTGTATCTAGGCTGGGAATCAGAGTACTGCGATGCTCTGTCCCAATCTGTTCTTGAGGTCCGTCTTGGGGAAGGCTGTACAAGTTCTTGCGGCCTCATAGGTTGCCGAGCAGACGTTACCGACACTGAATCCCGAATTTCACCCTCGGACAAACTTGGAGGACATGTCGGTACCGTGGCCGTCGGTACTGACATAGATCTCGGTACCGAAGGTGACCTCGGTATCGAAGTGGTCGGTACGGCAGGAGGTGTGGAATGGCTCTTGGCCGATTCCCGATGTCGAGGTGACGGTACGGTGGATTTCTCCACATCCCTCTTTTTCTTCTTCTTCTTTTTCTTCTCCGGCTCAGAAGAAGATATCAGAGTTCTGGCTGATTTTGGGATTGTCTTAGCCATAGAACTCGATAAAGACCGACCAGGCGTGAGGGGTATCTCAGCCCTATTTGCTCTGGTCTGCACTTCAGTGCTATGGTCTGACGGTTTCTCCGCAACAGTCTTTGTAACTGCCGTTTTACGGGCAACAGACTTATGAACCGCCGTTCTTTCCATCGAAGAGGCCTCTGTGGCCTTGAGAGCCTTCTCCCAAAGTACGGAGCGGAGTCGGTCTGCTCGGTGTTTTCTGGTTTGTTTGGTAAAAGACATACAATGGTGGCAGGTCTCTACCACATGTCCCTCTCCCAAACAGATAATGCACAAAGAATGGCCGTCAGACGGAGGGAGCTTAGCTCCGCACTTGACGCACTTTCTAAATGGTGCTTTGATTGCCATAAAGGCCTCACACGACCGAAGTCGCTGAGGAGAAATCTAACTACAAAAATATTTTTTTTTTTTTTTTTTTTATATAGATAAAGAGAGAAAAAGGACGAAAAAGAAGAAAGCTGAAGAAAAGGTAAGTTAGAAAAGTATTTTAAATAGATCAACAGAGAAAACGCTAGAGGTAAAGTTTTTCGGTCTAGGCACAACGCGGACGACGAAGAACTGAGGTAAGGGCGGGAACCCCATGGACATGCGCGGTAGCGTGGGGGGAGGGGTTCCCGCCAAAAACGTTCCACTCAGCTAGAGAAGGTTCCGGTCTGGTCTCTGCGCAGGCGCAAAGCCCATATGTGTGATGCATAGAGACCACGAAGAAGAACCTGAAACCATTAAAAAAATATCTGCAGTGTTTTATTTAAGATGTTACTGGCATTACAGAAATTGCAATGTTCTGTAATGATTTGATTCAGCCCATTGCTCTGTGAATTAAGCAACTGACATTGCTGCCTTGTACTAATTCTGCTTAGAATTTTTCCCCCCTGTTCTGGTAAACCAATGAAATACTATTTCTCAAGGCAGTAATTCCTGTTGAGAAAGAAAGGCTCCATTTACTTCTGTTCCTTTTTATTGTCTAACTCTAGCTGCTGGAATGTTTCAAGAGAGAAAGTGGAGGTCGATCAAAAAGACAATCATCTTTTCTCATCAGGAAGAGGAAGAAAAAGCCCTGCAAGCACATGTATAAAGTCAGAAATCAGAAGTCTAAGTGCCTATTGTTATGTTTTAGACAAGCATGGATGGAGAAATAGACGTGTAGGGGTAGATTTGGTCAGCCAGGCCATTTTCTCTGGCCCCAGCAGCCAAGTCGAATTTCAATCAAGGTACAATAACAGATCTCTCACATTTTGATGTTACAACTCTTTCTGAAAGAGCAACGTAAGATTATCATCATCATCATCATCATCCCACCTGGCACCAACATTGAAACCTTTTCGGCGCCAGGTTAAAACTTTTCTCTTTTCTCAGGCATTTAGCAATATGTGATGAGCTTTACTGATCCTAGATTTGTTTTCAAAGCTGTTTATAGTTGTTTTAAATGTATGTTTCTGTGTATGCTGTATGTTTTTGCGGTTTTAAATTTTGTATATTGTTTTTAAGTGTTTTGATCTTATGTGAACCGCCCAGAAAGCTTCAGCTATGGGGCGGTATACAAATAATAATAATAATAATAATGCATCAGTGCTTGAAATGCTTTGCAAACACTAACTCTGCAATCCTTACAACCCTTTGAGCTATAGTCAGTATTACTGAAGGGCCGAGGCTAAAAGAACTGGGACAGAATAACCTTAAGTGGGAAGGAGCTATATAGCTCAGTTGGTAGAGCACCTGCTTTGCATACAGAAGGCCCCAGGTTCAACCCGCAGCATCTCCAAGTGGGGCTGGAAAAACTCCTGCCTGAAACCCCGGAGAGGTGCTGCCAGTCAGTGCCAACAACACAGGGCTAGATGGTCTGACTCAGTAAAGGCAGCTTCTTATGTTATTAAGCACTGCCTTCAATTCAATCAACATCTCAGGTCCTGTTCTCCTCCCTGCCTCTGACTCATTTCTCCCCACTCTTCTTCAGTCTATTTTTCTCTTTCATCCCAGATCACCAACACACACAGACAAACACTCGTGTTCTCACATAACACACACCCAAATCACCCTCATCCATACACACACACACACACACACACGCCATGTATGCGTTGGGGAACAGCTATAGCTCAGTGGTGGAGCATCTCCTTTGCATGCAGAACATCCCAGGTTCAATCCCCGATGTCTCCAGACAGGGCTGGGAAAACTCCTGCCTGAAACCCTGGAGAGCCACTGCTGCCAGTCAGAGTCGACAATACTGGGTTAGATGTACCAAGGGTCTGACTCAGTATAAAACAGCTTCCTATATCCCTACCATGCATACATGCAGGTACTCATTCCTTCATTATATTTTTATACCGCCCCGTAGCTGAAACTCTCCGGGAAGCTCACAAACATTAAAAACCATTAAAATATATAATAAAATATATAAAAACCATTTACATAAAGACAGAAAAACAGATCGCACGCACAACAAACAACATACATCTAAAAATAATGTTTAAACCATCAGCCAACGACAATCCAGAACCTGATTAAAAACTTGTTATATACTGCCAAATGCCTGAGAGAAGAGGGCAGTTTTAACCCAGTGCTGAAAATATAACAATGTTGGCTCCAGGCAAGCCTCAGTGGGGAGATCATTCCATAATTGAGGGGCCATCACCAAGAAGGCCACCCTAGGAACACAGAGTTACAGTCCAACCTGAACCAGCTGCACTCAGAAGAATGTAGGTCGATATATTGACGTTTTCCGGCACAGTGGCAGCAAGGCCATGTTGGTCAACACACTCATCTTGTTGCCAATGTGGGAGAGTCTTCCTCAGAAACTTGTTCCCAATAATCCAAACAGACCTTAAAAAGAGCACAGCTAGCCAACACAGCTCATGAACTCAAATCAAGCTTGGAGATCAGGCATGGGGAAGCCTGTGATCCAGACATTGTTGGACAACAGCTTCCAGAAGCCCCAGCTACCATGGTCAAAGGTAATGAAGGATTGGAGCTGCCATTAGTCATGCTTACAATAGACCTATTGAAATCAACAGGTCTTAATTTAGCCATGACTAACTGGCACCCCATTGGTTTCAATAGGTCTACTCGAAGTATGACTAACTCTGGATCCAACCCAAGCTTGAGCTGTAGTATAACATCTGGAGGATGACAAGGTCCCCACTCCATTGTAGACCAACATCATCATCACCCAGAACTGAGGCTATGTATGGAGTAGGAAACTGGGTAAACAGAAAAGCCTATCACACACTTGAGAATCATGGACACTCCAGCATGATGTGATCAGTAGTGGGTGGGATGCATGCCCAGGGGTGGGACACTTAGAAGTGAAACCCACTGCTTTCAACAGAACTTACTAGGGTTACAATCCTAAGTATGCATACTTGGAAGTCTGCATTGTGCCTTCAGCTGTCCGACTGGTAATTAACTGGATTGTAACAGGGTATCCTGCACTTCCTATTTTCCTGTCACGCACAGAAGCCTCTGAGATAGGGTGGGCTGGATCAAATAAAAAAATTACTTGGGCTGGCTTTTGTCAGCCGCACAGTTAAGCTCGTTTCGCCTATTTTAAATTGGCTGTTTTATATACTTACGTTTAGCTCTCGGCTCCCTGCCTGAAGGCCAAAAAGTTATATATCAAAGCGATTTGTAATACAGACACATACAATTCTTGAAATAATGGAGCAGGACTTGAAGCAAGGAGATCTATGACCACAGTTTGATTAAACAGATTAATTCTCTTTTCTGAGTGTGGGCATGCGTGTGTGAACAGGAGTGTGCACGCATGTATGCATGTTGCGAGAGAGGGTGTGTGTGTGTGTGTGTGTGTGGTGTGTGTGTGTGTGTGAGAGAGAGAGAGAGAGAGAGAGAGCACATTTTCTGATCTGCTTCATCACAAGCATATCCTGAGGTTAGATAATAGCACTCTCCCTCTTCCCTTGTGAATTTATTCCACTGAGCTCTAAAACGACAGGAGTTTTCCTACCTGAACTTTGCTTTTTCGTGCACCCAAACATATTCCGGATCTTTCAAGCTCAGCCGGGCCAGGTCCTTCACAGATTTGGTTTGCGTGGCCGAGAAAAGCAGCGTTTGGCGTTTCTTGGGAAGGTTTTCTACAATCGCATTCATCGTCTCAGCAAAGCCCATGTCCAAAATTCTGTCGGCTTCATCTAGTACTGGAATGAGAAAAGGCCGGCTGGAGGGAATTGGATTTTCGATCTAAAGCTTTCTAACCTTCAGACAGAAGGCAAGACTAATTTCTACACTGATACTGTGGGCTTATCCGCATGAAACTCATTGCTCCAAAATATACAGGAGAATGAAGATTGTGTTTCTTCTTAATCCCTACGGTTTCCATTCCCATCCTATTGACTTATAGCACCGGTTGGAACATGGCAGGCTTTTTCCCAATTTAGGGCCTGTTTTGTATCATGGCTCCAGCATTCAGCTGTAATCAGGACACTGATTCGTAGAACCATAAAGTTGGGAGCGATCTTGGGGATCTTCTAGTCCAGGAGGGAAGCGCAGACCCAGGGGTCAAATCTGACCCTCGTGGAGTCTGCAAAAGCCCACGCCTTCTCATCTCTACCCAAGCCAAGGGAAGAGATCAGGACTCAGTTGGGCTCCAGATCTCAATGGACCAAAATGTCAGTTTGGAGCTGCCTACGGATCCGGCCAATGTTTTATTTATTTATTACATTTCTATACCGCCCAATAGCCGGAGCTCTCTGGGCGGTTCACAAAAATTAAAACCATTCAAAGTATAAAACAACAGTATAAAACCATAATATAAAATACAATATACAAATGTTCACTGCTTTCAGCTCTCCTGGCTAGCAAGTGGGCTGACGGACTGCACAATCTTACTAGTGCTTTCTGAGAAGTCCCATTGCATTCAGCTGAGCTTACTCCCAGGTAACTGCGCATAAGACTGCAGACAGAGCTACAGCTGCCATCCTTATGAGCGCCTAGAGCTGGGTCTGCTCCCCTGGAACCTTCCCTTACCACTAGAGATCCTCCATCCGCAGTCAGGACAGGACGCTTTACCCCCTTGGCCATGGAACTGGCTCCAGACAGGGATTCCTGGCCTTCAAGCTGCTACAAAAAAGGATCAGGGGGAAGATGCTTCTTTTCAGAAAGGCTGTAAAAGTCTAGACAGCACTGCTGGAAGCTTTAACAGAACTGAAGGTCAGAGCAATGGTTTCCAACGCAAGCGTTTTGAACAGAAGTCCACAACTGAATTCCCATTAATCCTGCAAATGGTTTCAAACTAACATCTTATGCTTACTCAGCATTTGCAGATTAGAGGCATGGAAATACGACGTTTCGTCCATGTGCTGCAAAAGTCGACCGGGAGTACATATGAGTATATTTATATTGTGGATTCTTTCCGATTCTTGTTTCAAGTCCTGAAATATCAGACAGATTTTGGGGGGTTAGGATTGATCAGGTCAGAAGATATACCTCCCACATGGAGAGTTCTATAGAAGGCAAGGTGCAGCAGGTCACAGCACAGATGCGGCCACTTCCCCCATGTGACTGCCAGCTGTGCATGCGCGTGCCTTGTGGTGACATGGAGACACTCATTGGAGCTGCACGTTGAGCCACAGCACGCAGAAAACTCTCAAGATGGAACAGCCTCCAATCTGGGGCATTCCTGAGCACATGCCACATCACAGTTTGCTTACACGCACTGGACCTTTCTAGAATCAAAACATTTCCAGGAAAGGCTTTAATGCAGGGGTGTGGAACCTATGGCCCATGGAGGTTCCACATGAGGCCTGCAGAGCCTGAGTTCCAGGCTTTGCCCTCTGGAAGTATCTACACTGCTAACTTGGGTCAGGTTGGAGATAAAAGCAGGGATGCAGTCCAAGGGGATTCAGCCAGTGCTGGGACGAACGGCCGCTTTTCCTATCACTGGTTGAGTCTTCCTTCACACACCAACAGGGACAGAGCAAGGCATGTGGCAGAGGCGCTAGCTGCTTCCCCTTTTCTGTGCTTTGAGAGGCAGGCCTCTCTCAGCAGGGAGAAAGGGAAAATGGGTAAGGTGGGCGCAGTGGCAGGCCTTTTGGAAGAATATTGTGATCTGGAGGGTGTAGTGGTGTATAACAGTGGTTCCCCCATTGGCTAAATGTTGAGCCGGTATTCCCGCACTGTGTGTCTTCCCCGCCTTTAATATTCCCATGAAAATATTAAGGGAGGCGACCAGGGTAGCCCGATGCACAGATAAAGTAATCAAAGATGCTAGCTGTGGGAAGTGATAAGCCGATAACCCAAGAAAAATATATGTAACCTTGCAGGTAAGTAGTTACTAGCTAGTTTGTCAATTCACAGGTATAGGTAGGTGCGGACTGGTGTGGTATAAAAAGCCCCAGGGAGTTCACAAAGACAAATGTATCCATGGGAAGGGAGCCAACACACACCAAGGCTGACTGGCTCTGGAGGACACCTACGACTGTGCCCTCTGCCCCTTGGCAAAACAGTGGGAAAATTATTTAGAGGGCAGCAGTGCTTCAATACCTTCTTGATTGCAACAGCTTTTACTGGCCAGGGCATACAGATACAATGGGGAATGGTCGACATGGCTTTGTTTTCATCGGCATGGCCCTCAGCCTGACCCAGGTTTCCTTGAAAGACTGTTCCGGCAGGTTCAATGAAACTCCTTCCAAGGAACTTTCCAAGCCAAACCATAAGGACAGGCCTTAAGGATTATGCAGGGTGGAATTCAACAGGGAAAAACGTCTGCCTAAGCTGGCCTTGCAAATTAGTCCATAAAAGTTACTCACTGCTAGAGGCCAGCGAAAGAGGGACAGAGAGATCTGTCCCTCCTACAGAAGCCTGAGCCATGGTTATGCTGGCGCAAAGAAGGGTCGGAGCACTGTCTCCCTCTTCCACTAGCCCCATCAGTCACTTGCACGGAATTCCATGCACTTGTCTCCATGCAATTCTTCCTTGCATGCCAGGCTAATGTTTAAATGCAAGGCTGTTCTAAGCAGCCTTAATGACAGGCACAAAAAGACAAACAGGGGAGCAGTCAGAGAACAAGAGAGAAACACAACAATGAATGCAGGAGTTCCCAACCTCTCTCTCGTTGGCTACATTCAGACAACACAATAGCCAATGGTGGGTTAATAGTCAACTCCACGGTTGATTATCAAGGGGGTACTCCCCACACGACATGATTATAATCAACCATGGTGTGGATTAAGGCCAGCGTTGAACTGACTGTTAGTCAACAGTGTGTTTGATTGACACATCTCCCCCATTCTCTCCCTCCCTCAGTCCTCCCACTGGTATCCCATCTCCCGTTCTGCCGGCTGGACTAGAGCAGCAGCTGCCACTTTGGTCACTCTTGCCAGGGGACTCTGTAGTCGCTGAAAATAACGAACTGTGCGCAACAAAACACTCAATGGTGCCCAACAGACAACACAATAACCAAATAATCAATTCTGCACAGCGTTGGTTATTTGCGTTCGTTATTTTGGCTGAATAACCAAGCATGATGTGAAAAAGTCCTGACAGACGACACAATAATTAATCATTGACTATTTAACCAACCGTTGACTATTTAACCCACTGTTGGTTAACGTTGTCTGAATCCAGTCTCTCTCTCTGCAAAGCTCACTCAAATATTCACATTTTTCATACTCAAAACATTTATTCTAAAAATAGGGGGAAGCAAACCTTTCCACCGATGACAAGACCCGCTGAGAAGTCTTGATTCTTCCCCACCTTACGCAGAACCTCAAATGTTTGGTAGGCCAGCTCTCTGGTAGGTGAAATTATCAAAACTCCCAACCCATCCATGGAAGTCCACTGCTGGCGGTATAAGATTTCCAGAGCCTGAATGGTTACAAAATGCTAATTAGAAAATGGAGTGCTTTTTTAAAAAAAAAAATTTAAACAGAACAACCAGGACAATATTTTTTTCAACACTGTATATACGCGGATATATTATATTCATATTACAATTGTAAGGTTTACAGCCATACTGTAGTTTGTCCCAAAGTGTACCAAGTGCAATGTACTAAAAAATACTTAATGGTGCAATCCTATGCATGGTTAGACAGAAAAGAAGTCCTACAATTTCCAGCATGCCCCAGCAAGCTATGCTACAGGCCAGCTCTGTATTTGGCCAAGTAACCTTTTAATGAAATGCAATAAAGATTAGCTTATAGCATCACATGTAGCAAGGAGGTTCATTACTTACAGGTACAAGAAAAGCCAAGGTTTTGCCTGATCCGGTCTTGGCAGCTCCCAGCACATCTTTACCTTGTAAAGCCAAACCTATGGTCTGCCTCTGGATTTCGGTTACCATGCGATACTGAGATTCCTGCAAGCCTGGTGGACAGAAAACAAAACTATGGTTTTAACATGCTTGTAATCAGCAGTTTATCTAAGGCGGCATTTGGCAGCATCTGTGAAGTGGTCCTTTTAACATGTATGGGAGGGACTGAACCATTCTCTAGTCACCTGTGATGAGCAAAGCGTGACTTACTGGTGACTAGACAAGGGGCATTTTGTAAACTGGAATAGACATGAGTGGGGGAGCAGGGGTTGTTTTGGACAGAATGCCACAGATGACTAAAGGGCATGTGGGCTAGTAAACATTTCTGTGGACCTCTTTGAACAGCTAAGTTTTTGCATATCATATATGGAGATTTTTGCCTGCCCTCCCTAAAAATAGTAAAGGCAATAAAGGCTTGCCAGATCTTGCTTACAGTTCACCATAAGAGCCAGCGTGGTGTAGTGGCTAAAGTGTTGGACTAGGAGTCGGGAGATCCAGGTTCTAGTCCCCACTCGGCCATGGAAACCCACTGGGTGACTTTGAGCCAGTCACAGACTCTCAGCCCAACCAACCTCACAGGGTGGTTGTTGGTGTGAGGATAAAATGGAGAGCAGGAGGATTATGTACACCGCCTTGGGTTCCTTAAGAGGAAAAAAGGTGGGACATGAATGCAATAATAAATAAATAAATGCACAATAAATGCACTTGTGTCTGATTTCATCACATAAGTAGAGCAATAGATGTTTACCTGTGCCACACATGACAAATTACATGTGGGACTCGTATAAAGCCCTACATGGAAGTGACTTCCATGAAGGAAATTTTATTTTGACTAGAACTTGCGACTATAAACTATCTTTAACTTGCTTATCAAAGAAGCATATAAATAACTGCTGCCTAGTTACTTACAGGCCAGTCAAGTGCTTCAAGGTGACTAGGCAGAGAACCTTAATAAAAAAAAATTATAGAGGAGGAAGTACTAGGCTAAAAATGACTAATGTAAGGTCATGCCGAAGGGTGAGCTAACAACTTATTGGCAAGGTTGCCATAAGGACGCTTACAAAAGTACTGTGCTTACCTTTCACTGTTTTCTTAGACAATGGGAAATCCGAAAATCTGACAATTTCTTTTGCATTTATCTGAAATTAAGCAACAAGAAACAAAACCCAACTCATTATATTTTAAAATATTGAATGAAATATGAAAGAAACTCATTTCGGCTAGTACTGTTAAAATTGATGCAGGTCACCGTACAAACGGTTTAACTCAGTTCCCTCGCCTTTGAATTTCTGAATTACTCACAATTAGCTGCCATGAGAGAGATTTTGAAGTGCTGCCAATACAGTTTCACATGTAACATTAAGTCAGGAACTGCACTGTTGCATTTGAGATACAGTCTGAGGATGGTTGTTTCCTTAAACAGACCTACAGCGCTATCTTATCCATGTTTACGGAGAAGTAAGTCCCATTGAGCTCAGTAAGACTTACTGCCAACTAACTGCGCGTAGGATTAGAGCCTTAAACAAAACCGTGGGTGTGGCAGGGCTTTTTTTAACCCAGAGTGGGTTATTTTGCTGAAATAACCCACACAAATCACCAACAACATGCAGAGTGAGTTATTTAAACCACCATTGGTTATCATCTCATGTGGAAGGCACTGTTGGTTATTTTCGTCAGCTACAGTCACTAGGCAAGAGAGGTCAACGTGACTGCAGCCGCTCTGCTCAAGCTTAGGGTGACCATATGAAAAGGAGGACAGGGCTCCTGTATCTTTAACAGTTGCATAGAAAAGGGAATTTCAGCAAGTGTCATTTGTATATATGGAGAACCTGGTGAAATTCCCTCTTCATCACAACAGTGAAAGCTGCAGGAGCTATACTAGAGTGACCAGATTTAAAAGAGGGCAGGGCACCTGCAGCTTTAACTGTTGTGATGAAGAGGGAATTTCACCAGGTTCCCCATATATACAAATGACACCTGCTGAAATTTCCTTTTCAAAACAACTGTTAAAGATACAGGAGCCCTGTCCTCCTTTTCATATGGTCACCCTACTCAAGCTGGCAGAACTCTATTTCGGCAGCAAGGAATGATGTTACGCAAATGAACTGAGAGGAGGGCAAGGGATGAGTTAGTCAACGCACCACGGATTAATAACCCACTCACAGATGCTTAGAAACAATTCACAGTTGGTTATTTCTGTGATCGTGTGGGGAATACCCGCAAAATAACCAACTGTGAGTTGACTAGTGAGGTGTAGTGGCTAACGTGTCGGACTAGGAGTCAAGAGATCTGGGTTCTAGTCTCCACTCAGCCACGGAAACCCACTGGGTGACTTTAGGCCAGTCACAGACTCTCAGCCCAAACCACCTCACAGGGTTGTTGTTGTGAGGAGAAAGTGGAGAGGAGGAGGATTATGTACACCGCCTTGGGTTCCTTAAGGAGGAAAAAAGGCGGGATATAAATGTAATAATAAATAAAATAAACAGAATAAGACTATTAACCCACCATTAACTATTGTGGCGTCCGAACACAGCCATCCAGTAAACACACCCAACTCCAGTATTTGCAGTTCCCCAGAATGAGATGCATGTGTGTGCATATGCTTTTTCAATATATAATAAGAGGAAGTGATGCTATCTGAACATATTTCAACCTGCAATCCCACCTTACCCCGCCGCTCCCCAAATCAAGCATCTAATTTTCATTTAACTGCAGAGATAAAAACTGATTACAGATCTGCCTCATACAGAAGTCTTAAAACTCACAGGTATGCCTTCAGAATAAATCTGTCTCATTATTTCCACTCTTGGGATACGGGATATACATATAAATTAAAAGCAGTCGCTGTTTTTGTACTCCGCGTGTTTCTCACACATGCCGTTGATTCAAAATCCTATTATGGGCACAAAGAGTAATCAAAATGCCAATTGGGCGCGCCACTGCAGTTTAGTTTCGGTGGGAGCTAAAAAACATATTGGCCATTTCAGCAAAGAGGTTTTGATATAAGACAACGAAAGTATTTTAGAAGAATTAAAGAAGAATGAAATTATTTCAGTGTCTTTAAATGCAGAGAAAGGGGGAACTAGTTTGTGAAGCATGAAACAGTGAGACTGGGATTAATTCACTGCAAACAACATATAATGCTTTGAGTATTTCAACTGCTTATATGGATTGAAGTTGAAAAACCACTCACACCAGCTGAGTCTTCTACAAAGAAAGATGGATTCTGCTAAATGCAATCATTTCAAAAATCTGGGGTGGGGAATGTGTTACCCTCCAGATATTGGTAGACTGCAATTCCCATCTGCCCTTGCAAGCATAGCAAATGGTGGACAATGGGAGTTCCAATCCCCATCCTGGTCATAAATGATAGAAATAGTTTTAAAAGAGCAGCCAAGAGTAGGGGCTGCCAAACACACTTCCTGTCATGCAAACACTACTGACACCAAAGAAACCAGTGATGAATCAGGACTGAGACCTATCTAGTTCACCATCTTCTCTCCTCCAGTAGTCAACCAGATGCTTCTGGGAAGCCCCAAAGCAGTACAATAGCATCCTCCAGCTCATGTTCCCTAGCAATTGATGTTGAGGGGCACACGGTCTCTGATACTAGAGGTAATAGATAGCCATCAGCTGGGTTCACACATGACAAGCCTGAGCATGGGTTGAATATGGGTTGTCACTGAATCCTGGGTTGTTGTGTTGTGTGAATCCAACCATGCTAAGAAAGCATAGTTTGTTAACCATGAGCAGCTCATGAAAATAACCCATAATTTGTTGTCGGGTTTGTTAACGCGGCTGGGTTCACACAACACAACAGCCCAGAGTTCAACCAGTATTCCAACTTGTCATATTGTGCAGACCAAGTCACTTAAAGACCTATCCTCTATGAACTTGTCTAAATCTCCTTTTAAAACGATTTAAGAAAGTGACCATCCCCACACTTCTTCACCGTGAATTCCACACTATGTGCTGTATGGCATGCACTAAACTTCCTTTTATCTGTCCTGAATCTCCCACCAATCAGTTTCACTGGATGACCCCATGTTCTTAAAATATGAGACAAAAAAACTCTCTGCCCACTTTCTGCACTCCAGACAAAATTTTATACCCCTCTATCATGTGACTGTTCTACCCAATTCCACAACCTCCTTCCATTGAAGGAAACATGAACCCCATTTACCTTTCTCCCTGACATACTACTTTTCTATGTGCAGGAATTTTATCCTTGCAATTTCACAGGAATATATTGTGCTGTAAATACATATGGTGCACGAGATGGAAAGCAGGAGCTAATGCTGATTTCCCACCTTATGTACACACATATTCAATAATCAAACACAATCAATATGTGCTATTACCTGCAAGCATGTACCACATATGGCACAGGCAGTGGGTAACTGTGGCAAATGGGGGGGGGGCAGTGCAGTACAGAGGCTGGAGAAACTCCGTTATGAGGGAAGGTTGCAACAGCTGGGATTGTTTAGCTCGGTGAAAAGGTAAATAAGGGGATATATGATAGAGGTGTACAGAATTATGCACAGTGTGGAGAAAGTGGATATGGCTTATTTTCCCTCCACAATCATGCAAACCAGCCCTCTGTGTCAATGGCTTTTTTCCTAATATAAAGATGGCATGTTTAGCCTTGAGAAGAGAAGCCTGAGGGGAGACATGACATCACTCTTCAAGTGCTTGAAAGGTCTCAGAGGAGGGCTAGGATCTCTTCTCTATCATCCCAGAGTGCAGGACATGGAATAATGGCCTCAAGTCACAGGAAGCCAGATTGCGGCTGGACATCAGGAAAAACTTCCTGACTGTTAGAACAGTATGACAATGGAACGAATTACCTAGGGAGGTAATGGGTTCTCCCACACTAGAGGCATTCAAGAGGCAGCTGAACAGCCATCTTCAGGTATGCTTTAAGGTGGATTCCTGCACTGAGCAGGAGGTTGGACTTGATGGCCTTGTAGGCCTCTTCCAACTCTACTATTCTATGATTGGGCTCAAAGCCTCCTTGGAACTTGCACATTTAGGGCCAAGCTACACATTGGGACTGTTCACACAACACACTAACCTACACTCAGTAGTTGAGTGAAGCTTGGGGTTCTTGTTGAATCGTAGGTTGTTTGTTGAACCATGGGTAAGCATGTTGTCTGAACCCAGGACAACTTTGGCAGGGATATTTCTTAACCATGCAAGTGTGGCTTGTTAATCACCCTAAACAACCCAACAATGAACCATGGGTTCTTAAGGTTGCTTGTTCGAGAAAAATAAGCCACATTGCATAGTTAAGAAGCAAAACTGTGGGAAATGTCCTGAGTTCAGACAACATGCTAACCCATGGTTCAACAGCAACCCACACTTAGCTACTGAGTGTGGGTTAGTGTGTTGTGTGAACCCAGGCATTACTTCTTGCTCTAAAGGAAAGCACATGGGGCCCAATCCAGACCGGGACTCTAGTATGGGGGTGGAGGCTTTCTCGCTATCTGGTCTGCCTCCCCGAAACCTACAAATTTAATTGCCAAAAAAGGATCCATCAAAATAAAGGATTAAAACACCCCCTTCTGCCCATGCTAGGGTTCTGATCTAGGTTGGGAGCCCTGAGTTCACTTGAGAGTAAGTAAGAAAGAAATGTGTAGTTTTGGTCTTACATTCTGAAACCCACAGTATGTGTGACAATTTTTAGAATGTTGCCTTACTAGTCCACTGCAGGAAAAGATTAAAAAGACCATTTCACCACTTTAAAGGTTAGTACATTTATTATAGCATGAGCTCACTTCCTATAGCCCACTTCATCCACTGCATAGATCTCCTGAGCATTTTGCTTTTCTTCTCCTCTCAGCACATCCAAAGCACCTAGGGCAGAATCAATAGGACACTCACGGCCCTGATTCTTTTCGGCCCCATCAATTCCCTTCCGCAATCTTACTTGAAAACGTTTCTTTTTTCAAAAGCTTATAATCCATAGTGTGATGATACTAGTTTTTATTATTAGTTTTATTGTCCCCCATGCTGGTTGGCCTTTCCCCTCCCTGTTTGTTTGTTATTGTGATTTCAGAATGTAAGCCATATGGCAGGGTGTTTTGTATTCTGTTTTATTTTCTTCTGTACAGCACCATGAACACTGATGGCTCTATATAAATATTAATAATAATAATGGTGGGTCCCCCACCCCGATTGCACTGTGCAAGCAGGACCCATCACTTAAGCAAGGGAGATTTACCACTTTGGAGGGAAAGCATTGAAATGAAGTGCTTGTTTCTGGAAGGAGGCAAGGCAGTGGAACTCCTTTATGCAAGCTCTGCCACCCTACCTTCTTCCAGAAATGAGTGCTTCCAGAAATGAGTGCTAAAGCGTGGTGGGGATTCCCAATAAGCAGGGCAGAAGAGAATCAGTGGGGCAGTAAGGCCTCTGTTGGATTCTGCCTCTACCCTGCTAGGTGACCAAAGTCACATCTGACCAATGTGGCTTTGACCCAACACTAAAACGGATGCCACAATCATGTCCAATGTTAATCCTACATAGAATAAACGCATGGAAATAAATGGGATATAAGTTAGACAAACACTGGATACAACCGTAAGGTGCAATACTGTGCTTGTTTAGTCAGAAAAGAAGTCCTACAATTCCCAGCATGCCCGGGGATGCTGGGAGTTGTGGGGCTTCTTTTTCTGTTTAAACACGCGTTAAGATGTTCCCTAGATACCGCTGGGGCCGCCGGTTATGCTCCTTCGACCGTGAGGGAAAAGCACTCTGCACACGCTCAACGGCGCCGCCATTCCTCCATGCGTTCCAAGGACTAGCCCGCTGCCCGGCTCGGGCAACAGGTCTCCAGAAGGCCGACGCCCCGCTCCCCTCACCTCCGAGTAGCGTCGCTCCAAGCTGGCGATGCCCTCCCTCTCCACCTCCCACTCGGGCCGCTTCTTCTGCTTGCGCTGCAGCCGCAGCTTGTTCTTGCGCTTGGCGTATTTCTGCTTCCAGCGCTCGAAGCTGCGCACCGGATCGGGGCTCGGCTCCCCCAGGCCCGCGCCCGTTTTCTCCATCCTGCCTTTACTCCCCCAGCCGCTCACACAGCCGGCGTGCGCGCTGCGAAACACGCTTCCTGCCGGGGAAACGCGACGGCCGGAGGAGGAGCCGGGCGCGCGGAGAGCGCGTCAACGCCCCGCCCAGCCCTGCCTCCTCCTCCTCCTCCTCCCTCCGACCCATCCACACGAGCGTCTGCTGGGAGATCCGCCGCTGGCTGAGAACGGTCGGCTCCACTCTGGAAAGGCTGGGATCTCTCCCGGATGAGCGCCGGCTGCTTAATGCGGCTTCCACCGTCGGTCCTATAAACCAGCCTCCCCCACCTGGCCCCGTCCAGATGTGTCGGACTACAACTCAGGGATGGGATGTTGGTTTGTGCCAGGTTGGGGGAAGCTGCTGTAAACTTTAATAGAATTTATGTTAAATTAATGTTGTTATTATTATTATTACCTTTATACACTGCCTTTTTTTCTCTTGCAAGGAAACCAAGGTGGCTTATACGGTCCTCCATTTTATTCACACAACACCCCTGTGAGGTAGGTTAGGCTGAGAGTCAATGATTGGCCCAAAGTGAGTTTCATGGCAGAGAGGGGACTAGGACCCAAATCTCCTGAGTCCCAGTCCAACACTTTCATCACCACACCAGCTCTCATTTTCTGATATTGGATAACGTGGGTAAGAACATAAAAGGCCATGCTAGATCAGACCCAGAGTCCTTCTAGTCCAGCACTCTGTTCACACAGTGGCCAACCAGCTGTTGACCAGGGTCCAACAAAGCAGGACATGGTGCAACAGCACCCTCACACCCATGTTCCCCAGCAACTGGTGCACACAGGCTTACTGCCTCTGATACTGGATCTTACATTTTGTATTGATCTTCTCTTTTGCATTGATACTTTGTCTTGAGATTTTGCATAGTGTTATGCTTCAGGGTGGTGGTGGGTTTTGTTTTTAATATTGCTTGAAAGAGGAAGGGGTGATATGAGAAAGGAGTGGCAGCATTCCCCAACCTTGTGCCCTCCCAATGTTTTGTACTTCCACTTCCATCATCATGTGTGTTGGACTTAAACTTGGGAGATCCCGGTTCTAGTCCCCTTCAGCCATGAAGCTTACCGGGAGATTTCAGGCTGGTCAATGATCAGGCTGGTCACTGACTATCAGCCTAATCTACCTCACAGGATTGTTGTAAAGATAAAACGGAGAAGAGGAAAACCTTGTAAGCTGCCTTGGGTTCCTTGCAAAAGGAAAAAGAGTGGAATATAAATATAATCATCATGACCAATTGTCAGGAATGCTGGGAGTTCCCGTTCAAAATATCTGGAGGACACTAAGTTTGGGAAGGCTGAACTATATTCCTGTACTTGTCGCACGGGGCTTAATTTTAACCAGAGCTTAGTCCTGCATCTATGGAATTTCCTTGTATCCCCAAACCTGTTTCCAGCTCATCTCTAGGGGGTTGTATAGCATTAATAAAGAGAAGATCCAATACCATTTTCAGACAAAGTCAACAGTGTCTTTGCTGAGGCTAACAGATTGCTTGGACAACGCTGTTGCTATTCAGTAGGAGTTCACCCTACAGATAATGGTTTTTGCACAGTAAACCACTAGAGGTCATAATTGTTGCATATGTCTAGAATGTTCATGAATGAAATAGGATTAATAGCTGATAGGAATAGCTCTGGTTTCGGTTTCCAAAGCCCGGCTTGAGTTCTGGTGTATATAAAATAATAATGGAAAATGTCTCTGAACATATCTGAGGTCCCCTACCCTCACTGCTAACCATGGCTCATGTCCAAGATGCCACAAGACTCTTCAGTTGTTTTTACTGCAACAGATTAATACCGCAGTCTTTCTGGAAATTGTTCAGATGAAGATTTAGTTCACAGATTTCACCTTCATGTCGGAATTAACATACAATTTATTGTGCATAGATTGTGAAATATGTTGTAGTTTTGCTGTCCGTGTACACCGCACAAACACAGAGGAGGAAAGCATATAATCTACAGAGTTCACATTAATTTCTTTGTGGAAAGGCCCCATAGTATAGTGTTCAATCCCGCACACTCAGGATCTCAGTAGCTATTTTATTTTATTTGCAAGCCTCTTTTCAGTAAACGGTGCTTCTATCGGAGGTTTTTATCCTGCAGTTGCCCTGCCTTGTTCACAGAACCGCCCAGAGAGCTTCGGCTATTGGGCGGTATACAAATGCAATAAATAAATAAATAAAATGTGGGATCCGGATGATAATGTTTTCCATTTGTAACCTGTGTTTTCCCACTGCTTCTTTCTTTCTTTTTTTCCTTACTGTGGAAAATGTTAAGAAAGAAAAGTTGGAATAGCTGCACAATGTATTTTGACCATAGTGCTAGGAGCCCTTCAACTGGAAGCACCCATACACTCACAAGACAGCATACATAATATTTTGTTCCACATAAACCAATAGGAGCAATTTACTGCCTGTCTCTAAAATAACTTTTTCACCCTCTGGAAAAACAAACACACACAAAAACAAATGTGCAGCTTGGGAGAGACAGAAAATGTGGTGTGTTTTAAACGCCTCCTTAAAATGCACTTATTCACCCAGACTTTATTTGGCTTATAATAATAATTATTATTCCTCTTTTCTTGCTTGTGGCGTTTTTTCTAGCTGGACATGACAGGCTTTGCCAAGTCATGTTGTCTTTTACTAATTCAGGAATTTCCTGACTACAGAACATGTTTTAAGTATAACTACTTATTGCTGTAATTATTATTGTTATTGCCACCTCCAAGCTATGAATCTGCTCCTTCAGGGGGAGCACAACCCCATCCAGAACAGGTTGAGTATCCTCTATCCAATCAGAAGAACCACCTACTAAGAGTGTCTTAGTTTTGTCTGGATTGAGTTTCAGTTTATTAGCTCTCATCCAATCCATTGTCGCAGCCAGGCACCGATCTAGCACATCCACAGCCTCATCTGATGAAGATGAGAATGAAAAGTGATGCTGTGTGTCATCAATATACTGATGACAATACAGTCCAAAACTCCGGATGACCACACTCAGTGGTTTCATGTAGATGTTGAGCAGCTTGTTGAACAGAACTGACCCCTGCAAAAAAAACAATACAGGAGAATCCACAGGGCTGAGCAATGTTCCCCAAGCACCACCTTCTGGAGCTGACCCCCCAAATAGGAGCAAAACCACTGCAGTGCAATACCTCCCACTCCCAACTCAGACAATTGCCCCAGAAAGATACCATGGCCGATGGTACTGGAAGTCGCTGAGAGATCAAGGAGAATCAACAAGGCGCATGTCTAGACCTGCTGATATCCCGGGGATCGCCTCTCCCCGAAGTTGCGCCTGGATGGGCAAAAGCACCCATTTAGGCAAAAATGCAGAGCAGCAGGAACACAGAGGAGAGGATCCCATCCTTGCTCTAGCTGCCCTGCAAAGGACAGTTGGAGGCTGGCAATTATCTGGATAGGATTGTGCCTGAAGGAGGAAAAGATGGAATAGGTACACAATGGCCAGATCTACACCAAGCAGGATATTCCACTATGAAAGTGGTATATAAAAGGCAGGAGCCACACCAAGCAGGATATAGTGGTATGAAAGCAGTATATGGTCTGTGTCAATGGGCCCCAACAGTTGTCAGTGCACTTCAATACCACTACAGAAGCAGCAGTGTGGCTCCTGCCTTTTATATACCACTTTCATAGTGCAATATCCTGCTTGGTGTAGATGAGCCCAATGACTTGTGACAGGTAGAACTAGGAACCCTTTGTCTGACCCCATTATTATTATTTATTTATTTATTTATATAGCACCATCAATGTACATGGTGCTGTACAGATTACACAGTAAATAGCAAGACCCTGCCGTATAGGCTTACAATCAGCAGATTAGACTCAGATCTACACTGGATAAACTGCGCTGATGGAAATGGACTTCCCTGGCACCTCCAGACCCCTGAAAATGCTAGACAGAGGGCTGGTTTGCTTAACACCCTGCACATGCTGGCCTGATTTTCATAACTATCCTTGCCAGGCACAGTTTCTCATGTGATCCAAACCGGATGAAGGTGGCTTGTTGGGGGTAGTTAACAAACCATCCAGAACCCATGGCTGTTTGTGGGGTGGTTTGTTAACCCTCCTAACAAGCCACCCTTGTTGGATTCAGACCACACGAGAAGTTGGGGAGGTGGGCAGCAGGTTGAATACTCAATCTGGTGGCCATGGGTCCCACGGTGGGCTGCCGTGATTGTGCAAACCAGGTAAGAGTCAGGAGACCCTGCTGAATGGAGGGATGGGGATGGGGGGGGGGGTTTCCCCAGAAATTGCATGGAGGGACCTTTTGCGAATGGAGCCTTGTGGAAGACAGATCCTAGATCCAAGTATGTTTTGATAGATAGTGCTAGCAGCCCTCTGTCTGGAAACACTCTTTGTGGCATACCACAGAGTTTGCTTATAACCATCATGGCCAATAGCCACCACGTGAAGGCTGGGCAATTGTCCGGATCAGGGCGAAGTTTCCCCAAGGCCTGTCTATTCAAGATGACTTGAAGAACCATTTAAGGACAGTGATTCATCTTACTGGTGAAACTGCTCTAATTCTTCCTCAGCCTTCTGGTTAGGAGAGGCTAGAAATATAATAAATACCATGTAGAATGTATTCCTTCACTAAAGCTCTCAAAGAAAGTTTAAAGAGTGGGATGACATTAACTGCACAGAAAACATGATAGCAGGCAGAGGGTAAAGTCCCATAAATCCTAAAAAAGGTGCACTAACCTGAAATGAATGCACACTTCTTAAATGTGCTTTCTTAAGAGACAACCAGAAACTATGGTGTGACTTATCAAAACACAAATCAGCTTTCTTAATCTCCGTTTTGCAAAATAATAGAAGCCAAACCTGTTAATTCATCTTCTAATTGCCATCCTCAGGATGACCTACTTTGCTTTCAACTTTGGGTGTTGCTCTGTCTCTCTGTCATGTCTCTTAATAAACACTAAACTTCCTGTTTGTGTGTCTGTTTAATCCCAAAGTTGCAACTCTTAAATCTACCCAAGAAGGGCTGAATTGACAAGAAACATTCTGCAATGTATAGATGACAGACATATTACACTTCTCTAAGAACATCTACCGGATGGGGAAATAAATACAGAGAAGACCCAACTTGGCGTTTGACAGTCTGGATCCAAGACTTTTCCTGACAGCTCACTGAAAGGCATTGAGAAAGGTTTGTTATAGTCCCTTTACTGATGTATCATATTGGAATTTAAGAGATAGGCTTAAAACTTGGAATATAAGTGCTGGAACATAAAAACATTTCCTTCGTAGGTTGAGGAGAAACCACCTAATAAAAAATATGGGAAAGGTCTGACCCTAAAATTAATCCATTGCAGATATCAAACAAGGTAAGAATTTTCATTATTATTATTTTTATTCAGCAGGTGCAACTAACTCTTCTCATTCGAGTTATACTTATCATTCGTTTGAAGTTTCAGCTGATGCATAAGAGCCTGCTTTATGTTGTCAGCCATTAATACATCTAGACTGGTATTTTCTACTCTTTGCTGGCAGCTGTTCTTTAGGATGTCGAGCAGGAGTGCTTCTTAGGCCTTTTCCTTGAACTTATTTGCACAGAGATGCTAAGAATTAAGAATTCTAGATGCAAAGCATGTCTTTACCACTGAGCTATGGCCTCTCTCTAGAACTGACAGCTATAGCAAAATATCATATACGTCTGCGTCTCATCCATGCTTGACTGGCAGTCTGCATTGGTTTATTTTCAGATACAGTTCAGGTTGTGGTTAACCTACAATGCTGACCAATGTGGTTGGTTTAGTAATGATTCTGATGGCAATTTCAGGTCTTGCAATACCAGCTTGGTAGAGACAGAAACATGGTGTTGTCGGAAGAGGGTTCAAACTATTAGATTTCCTTTTAAGTCCTTTTTGGCTGAACTTTAATAAATAGTGCACAATCAAATAGCACAATCAATATTTGTAGGCTGCCTTTGCTAGTTTCTAATGGCATGTGCTATACTACAGATTTTAACTGGTTTAATTGTAATTGCCTTTTTCCCAAGAACTTAGGGAAGGTTAGTTCTGCAGTGGAGAGTGCTAGATACTTGCAAAAGAAATTTCATAGCATCTCTCCAAACTACAATTTCAGGATGTTTTGGAGGAGGTCATGGCATTTAAAGTAGCATGAAATTTAAATACATTTATAGTAAGGGGTCAGATATCTTAGGTTAGAACTGCCTCTTGTGTTCTTTAGTCCATTACCTGTAAGCAGACTTACTAATGGGTAAATGTGCATGTGTGTTAAGCGTTTTTAAAGTGCCTGTTTGTAAGGATGTAAGGGGGCAACTTCTATTAAGCCAAGTGCAATGGTCCTTTTAGTTCAGATCATAAAGGGCATTATTTTTATTCATTTATTTATTAAACACTGGAGACACTGATGCGCTATTCCACGTTTAGCTTGCCTGACCGCAGGAGGGCCATTGCTGGCCCTCGTCTATACCACAGCAGTATTGCTGCGCCCGGCAGAGCGAGCCGGGGCGCAGCAGCATTGATGCTCCTTCCCAGTGTCCATATGGGAAGGAGCGCAGTTGCGGGTTTACAGGAGCCTCCGCCGCTGCCGTGCCTGCCCACCTGAGGCACCTCGGAGCATCTGTGCCCTCTCCTCTCTGATAAGGGGTGTTTTTTTTAATGGGAAAAGTTTTTGTTTGTTTAGCTGTAAATGTGAAGGATCGCATTTGCAGCAAACAGGGAGGGGGGGAAGAGGGGAGATGCGATCCTTTGCATCTAAAGATTAAACATAAAAAAGGGGAGAGGAACGGGGCAGCCAGAGTGAGCTCAGAGGTAGGAGAGCCCGCTGCCCTATTCCTTCCCCCTCCCCAGCGTTCCCAGCAGTGGCAGCTGACTCCATGCTGCCCTGTTCCTCTCTCCCCAGCTGCTGCTGCCGGGAGCACTGGGGAGGGGGGGGGAACAGGGCAGCCAGCTCTTGTACCTCTGAGCTCGCTCTGGCTGCCCCATTCCTCTCCCCCCCCATCCGCCCCCTGCCCCCTTTAATTCCCCCCCCCTTAAAAAGCTTCCACAGAGGCACAGAGCCTGGCTCCGAGCTAAAAAAGTTGGGGCGAGCTTTGGGGCTTTGCCCCTAGATCCCTTCGGAGTGGCAGCTGCATCACTCCAAAGCTACCCCGGGGTAAAGCACCCGTGTAGACGTCCCCCAGGTGGGGAGGGAATGAGGAGATGCTCCTCAAGACCCAGAATTGGTGGGGCTTTGTGGTGACACTGACCAGAGGAAGGGCATACGAGGCAATATTAGCTTTCCAGTCCCCTCCTCCTGGCCTCTTTGAAGCACAGTTCCTGGCAGAGAGGCTCCCAACAGAGCAATTCCTTTTCACTCTTGCTGCCGGGGACAATGGTGCTCTCTCGGAGGCCGTGGTTCTTCAGCATGGTGGCAGGGCAGACGGAGAACTGTTCCCACTGCATTTGGGCCACAGCTAGACCTAAGGTTTATCTTAGGATCATCCAGGGTTCACCCCTGCCTGAGCACTGGATCCCCTGTGTGTCACCTAGATGAACAGGTTTGACCCCTGGACGATCCAGGGATAAACCTTAGGTCTAGCTATGGCCTTGGATCCCCGTCTGGATCTCTACTCGATGGCTCCCTCAATTCTGCGCTTATTGCTTGAGACATTAGAGTGTGCCTTGTGTATGCCTATGATTAGCAACTATTAAACTCAGATTTGAGGCGGGATTGTTGATTTCATACACACCCCGATCTGGTTACCTGTGGACCCTTAACCAGAGAGAACAGGAAGTAAAACCTAGAGCCCCATCCATACAACATGTGCTTTATCTATCATTGAGCCATTGACTGGGTTCGTACAACAATGGTTGAGTGTGGTTTGTTGTTGAACTGTAGGTTAACGTATTGTCAGAACCCAGGACATTTTCTGCAGGGTGGAATGTTAACCATGCAGTGTGATTTATTTTTCTTGAACAAGCCACCTTGAAAACCCATGGTTTGTTGTTAGATTGTTCAGGATGGTTAAAAAGCCACATTGGATGGCTTGTTAACCCTGTGGAAAATGTCTTGGGTTTAGACAACACAGTTAACCTATGGTTCAACAAACAACTCACTGTTCAACAACAACCCTGAGTGAGGGTTAGCATGTCTGCCCATGGCTCTTAACCAACTGTGCAATCCTATGCACATTTAATCACAAGTAAGTCTCATAGTATTCGATGGAGCATACTCCCTTGTAAGTGCATTTAGGATTGTAGCCCAGATTCTGCAGACAGCCTGCCACTTACTTCTAAAAAGGAATTGGGCTCTTTGTTTGCATTCCCAAAATTGGCCCATTGTGTGTATTGGAGGGATTTGCCTTCAAATGTCATCATACATTACTAATACCAAACTCTTAAGTAACACTAACTACGTAGCCAAAATGGCACGATCCACACACAGCACAGAGGAATTAGCAGACTTGGGGGGAACCCAAAGATTTGCAGAAATACAACGTTGGGGGGGGGGGGGATCCTGAGGGGTTTTCACCCCTCCTCAGATCCCAGTGAGGACTGAGCACACTCAGTACGCATGGAATGCTAACTGATTTTTGGTGGCAGGGAATGGACAGAAAATGGCAGGGAGGGGAATTGAATGGAGTAACTGCTGGCAGTCATTCTGTACAGGAGAACTCCACATGGCAAGAATTTGGGTGTATACAGGCAAGGCTTTTAATGTGCAATTGCCATTAACAGAATGTAATGGGGAGTTGAGAAATCGCCCTTTTCCGTTTGTTACACTCCTGGGTTTTCCCACCATTCCTTGTGTCATTTTTCTTACCCCAAAGTCCATTAAGGCAGGAAAGACAGAAGAGTTGCACAATGCCTTTTGACTGGTAGTGCTAGGAGCTATCCATCAGGAAGCTCCCTTTATTACAGGTCTCACTTGTTTCAGTAGCCACGTATAGGATTGCTCTGCTAATTGAGTTTTGTTACAGCGGTGCTTGATTATTTTACAATACTCTTATCTTCTTTGAGACAATGTTTTTGCTATCCTATATTTCACAATATTTTAATTGCTTTAGAAATCTGATATTTTGAAAACGATTTGGTAGGCAATTTTTAATTTAAATAAAAATAAAGTAAGTGATGCTTGTGGTAGTACAGGATCAAACATTTTGCATGCCTATCTTTTGCCTGGCCATTTAGTTTTTCCTTCATGAACTTTCTTTGGAAAATGAGTTGTTCAAATCATTCCAGGTGAACAACACATAACAAGCAATCTTCCATCCATGCTGCTGATCATCCCACCTGAGGGAGGTTTGCAGCATCATGCAAAATTGAGGTTTGCGCTCAGGTGCCTTGTCGAAAGGTGCGGAGCATGGAAATGTTGTGCTAGTTTCTCCATGGAAGCTTATCATGGTATTGATCTATGTGAAGTCAGAAACATTTGAGTACTAAACATCTCTATGAACGATTCAAGCCAGCAGACATTTTTTAAATTTGGAATTAAATGTGGGAGAGCACAGTTTGCATTGATTCAATCCCTGACATCTCCAGTTTTAAAAGGGTCTTAGATAGCAAGGCTGGGAAGGAGCTCTGTTTGAAAACTTGGAGAATTACTGCCAGTTAGTAGGGGTGTGCGCCCCGCAGCAAAATTTCTGGCTGGGAAGAGAGAGGTAGTAATGAGGGATAGAAGCGGGGGCGGAGAAGTGGTAAGGAAACATGATTTCCCCCTGTGTGATGATGCTCTAAGAGGAGAATCCTACCCCCATTTGTTGATGGCTGGAGATGGTTAGGATGTCGGTCTCTGCTGTAGTGGAGGCCACAGTGGGGGGAAAGCTAATGAGGTGTTCCAGGGGTGAAGCCAGATTTTATCCACTGGATCCAAAACCACTCTTGTTTCCCTGTATATAGGAAAATTCCCTCTAATGCGAGAGGAACTTTTTAAAAACCAGCCTCAACAGGGTCAAAATAGGGGGGACCCCAACACCCTCCCCAGCTAAGCTGTAGATGACGTGGTAGATCTGCCTCATTGCTTCCCCCCACCCCAATGCATGTGAGAATTATCAGTCATAACTGTTTAAGTCCCATTGGTTTCTATGGGCACTGAGCTTGACTAATTTACAGCACAATCCTACTCAGAAGTAAGTCCCACTGAGTTCAATGACACTGAGGGTGAAATCCTATACCACCTTACCTGGAAGCAAGCCCCATTGCAACCAATGGGACTTACTTTGAGTAGACATGTATTAGATAAGTGTGTATAGGCTTGCAGCACATTGCGAAATTGTTTTTATCTCCTTTGAGTAGCTGCAACTCCCTGGTTGTGTCATGCCAAGAGATGCCAAGGGAAATCAAGTAGTACAGGAGGATACAATTGAACTGGTTTAAGTTGCCTCTCTCCACAGGGAATCTTGGGAATGGTAGTTCTATGTACCCACCTTTTATAAACAAGAATGGGAGATGTCATGCACCTTGCAAACCAAGAACTTTCTATATATTTGCTTTTCCAGTAGCCTACAAACATAATTGGCCAATGTCAAATATTTGCAGTTAATGGTAACATGACTGGATTTTCAGTTTTGGCATTGGAAAGTGATCATACTGTTCAACAATATATTCTTGCACTGTGATGATTGGCAATAGATATAACTCATTTGTTATTTTAAGAACAGAAGAATTGACTTACTGAATTATTATTATTATTATTATTATTATTATTATTATTTATTTATTTATTTATATAGCACCATCAATGTACATGGTGCTGTACAGAGTAAAACAGTAAATAGCAAGACCCTGCCGCATAGGCTTACATTCTAATAAAATCATAATAAAACAATAAGGAGGGGAAGAGAATGCAAACAGGCACAGGGTAGGGTAAACAGGCACTGGGTAGGGTAAAACTAACAGTATAAAGTCAGAACAAAATCAGGTTTTAAAAGCTTTAGGAAAAAGAAAAGTTTTTAGCTGAGCTTTAAAAGCTGAAGTTGAACTTGTAGTTCTCAAATGTTCTGGAAGAGCGTTCCAGGCATAAGGGGCAGCCGAAGAAAATGGACGAAGCCGAGCAAGGGAAGTAGAGACCCTTGGGCAGGCGAGAAACATGGCATCAGAGGAGCGAAGAGCACGAGCGGGGCGATAGTGTGAGATGAGAGAGGAGAGATAGGAAGGAGCTAGACAGTGAAAAGCTTTGTAGGTCAACAGGAGAAGTTTATATTGGATTCTGAAGTGAATTGGAAGCCATTGAAGAAATTTCAGAAGTGGAGTTACATGGTCAGAGCGGCGAGCCAAGATGATCTTAGCAGCAGAGTGGTGAACAGAAACCAATTAGAACATGGATCAATCTAATCCAAAATTATGACTCCAATAGGGGGTGTGAAGGACGTGGGGTTTTGCTGATTTATGAAATGTACTGGCTCTTAAAGTATACTGGCTTTTTAATTGTATTATTCTTTCTGCTGTGTATCTGTTCTGGTATGTATTGTGTAGCCATGATGGTATGTTAAGTGGAGGTGGGAGTTTGGGACTCTAGGCGCCAAGACTCCAAGAGACTTCAAGGTCAGATTGGGCCTTGCACCTGCAGTTTATCTCCCTAGTCGTTAGAATAATTGGGTTTAGTGTGAGAGAGAGGGCGAAGCCCTCTCCAAGAAGGGAGGGGCGTTAACAGCCAGGCTGAGTTAGAGGTTGGTTCAGCGGGGTCATGAGGCCCTATAGCCACAAGGGGATAAAAAGGGTATCCTGCGTAGGAGGGTGTCTTCTCTTTGGGTTTGGAGGAAGAACATCAAAAGCAGCCTAGGATGGTTGGTTGGAGTAAGCTAGAGTCTTTGTTTATTTTTTACAGGTCTGGTTTTCCTGAGACAAGCTAGCCGCTTTTATGGCCAGGGGAGGGTTGTGTGTTTGCAGGTTTTAGATGGAGTGCTGGCTATTAGTGCCTTCTCCTTTTGTAATCTTTCCTTTAATCCCTTCACCCTATCCTTTTATTCCTTATCCTTTTTATACATGCTGCTACCTCCGGCCAAAACCTTACGTGTTAGTTTTAGCTGATTTATATTAAACTTGTTTTGGCCCTTACGCTGAGTGTGTGTGTGTTTTATTCCAGGAATTTCTGGCTCATCCCGGTTGGGGAAGGGCTAGGGCGAGGGGTGGCCGGGGACAACGGGATGTTTGATCTGGGGCCCACCTTGCAGGAAGGTCGGATTGACTCCGGCCTTCGTCTACAGGGGGCATTCAGATTCACTAATGGACATCCAAAATTATTTGTAGCATTCTGTACCATATATACTGAATAATCTAACCCAGAAAGTGTTGATTTCTGATAATTCTATGTACCCAATGTGTATCATATAAGTATTTTGTTATCTGGTTTAAGTTTTACTGTTGGAAAAAAGAGGTGAGATATAAATTAAATTCATATATGTGAGCAATCTCTTTAAATCCAAGTGACACTAGACTTTTACTCTTAAGTATTTATCCTTAATCAGCCATGCTGCTCATGCTTTCACCAGCTGGAAACAAAAAATTACTTACTCTTTATACCGTGAGATCTAATGGCTTTAGGACTTTTATTTTTATTTTAAATTGTGGTAGTAGAGCTTTTTTCCCCCTGTCACTCCTCAGCAACCTTTATATCCACCACATACGGGTCTATACATGCAAATGGAATTTTTCTAGGTGGAGTACTAATTGGGCCTGCCCTGGGCTGTACACAACCATAATGCATTTCATATTATTGATTTAGTCATACTCGCCATTCACATTTTTCCACAGTGCTATTTTTATCTGCTTCATTATGCATCAGATAAGATTTTTTTAAACAGGGCACCATTTTTATGACCTGCATTTCAACTCTGCCTGGCCATGGTGTGGAATTAAACAAAAATTGGGACCTTGGCAGCTAGACCCCAGTCATAGGGAAACAAAAGGTTTCCCCAGTTCTGTTTAGTGTCTGCACCCAAGGGCACACACAGTATCATAAGAAAACACAGCAGCCAACAGGCTTAATTCTAAATTTCTCATATATACACTGCAAAACCAGTCAGTGCAGTTCCCCAACTACTTTTAGACCTGGGACCTGGGTTAACGATGTCACATTAGTGCTGCGAGTCCTCCAAACCCCATGGTTTCGCTCCTGCGGGGTTATGCTACCTTCTCCTCATGCCAAGGATCAAGGCAGGGGTTCATATGGATCATCCAGGGAGCGGGAACTGCCACTGCCCATCCCTCCCTGGCTTTTTCCCTCCTTACCTCGCCGGGATTGAAGCTAAGAGAATGGAGAACTCCCCACACACACAACAAAAGGGAGACTTTTCTCCCCTTGCCGGAGGCAGCATGGGCGTGTTCTGGCAGCCATTCAACTTGCTGGCCTGCCCCCTCCCCACTGCCCAGGCAAACGGCGATCAATCAGGGGTTGCCAACAGCCCGGCCATACCTCCGCCTCACTCCAGAGCAGCGATAGACAGCAGATGAGCTGCCCTTGCCTCACTCAAGAGAAAAATGCCAGGGTAAGTCCCTGACTTTTTTATTTTGGAGCTTTAGAGGAAAGCCCCAGGATGGCTCCACAGTGTCTGCTGCATCATATAAACACCACAGCATAGCCACCCCAGGGCTTTCCCCATATATAGACAGCCCCCAGGTTCATACGTAACACCAACCCATGAGTTGTCAGGAGTGAGCAAGCAAGTTCTCTGCCTCCTGCCCACTTGCCGCTTAATCTTCATTTCCACTTTTATAAACAACACAGGAACACCCTGTTCCTGGGTTGTTTATTGTGATGTGTGAACTCAAGACTCTGGATTACTGTGGTGGAAACAACTCAAGAGTTTTAACTCAGAGTTTAGTATTGAGTTAAACACTCTGAGTTGTTTTCTGCTCAACAACTAAGGGTTCCTGGTGCTCATGTCATGATGAACCACCCAGGAATGCACCATTCCTGGGTTGTTTACAAAAGCAGAAATGAAGCAGAAGTGGCGAGCAGGTGGGAGGCCACACACTTGCTCGCTCCTGCAATGTTCCCAACTAACTATCATAACCATAGTTGGTTATGATGTGCAAACCAGATCTTACTCACTTCGCTGGGAAACCTATCTAGGGGAAATGTGGCTAGGAGGAGAGGTTGCAGAGGAAAGGGGCAGATGAGAGAGGATCCCATCTGTTGCATCTCCCCAGTAAATGCAAGGTGCTACCAACACCGGTTTGAACATGTATGGCAAACATAGGTTGGGAATCCTGTATTTGCCACTGACTGTGTAGTTCCAGCCTGATGTGTGAACTGTGAATTGCTTGGAAATTAATAGCAGTGGAAACATGCCTAGTGGAGTTCCACCAAAAGACAAACAGTTTCAGGATAGTCATTTTGAGTAGAGAAGCAATGGGCTGGGGAAGGGTTAAGCACCTCTCTAAAGCATTCAAAAGCACTCTCAGCAAAGATGGTTTTCTTCTTTAAAAAAAAAGAACAGTACTGAGGTTTTGATACATACGTTTGTGTCCTTTACACTTTATGGTCCTTGGGGGCAAGGATTGTATCTCGAAGAATAAAAATCAATAGCAGTGCTAGTGGCAATATAATTGTAAAGTGAGGTAAGGTCACTCTTTAAACGTTCCTGAAGAAAATTTTATTGATGAAGGAAAATGGTTGTTTAGATTACTTTGATAGACAATAAAATGTCATTCAGAGATCTTTGTGTAGTGATTTGAACCTTAGAGTACCATCAGATGGCCGGGGGGGGGGGGGGGAATTGCACTTCCCTACCGTTGCTTCTCCGGCCCGTTCCTGTCCCACATTACTTCTTTCTTCCTGGAGAACAAAGAGGAAGTAAACAAAGACCATGTGGCCCATTCAGGGGCCGTTTTTATCACAACACTTTTCTTGCACACAGCAGGAAACTGTGGCATTCTGTCTCCCCCCCCCAAAAAAATCGGATTAAAAGGGGTTCATTTTGTGACAAAAAAGGGAAAGAAGGAGCGGGAGTCACGCAGGAAGCAGATGGCATCATCTAAAGGATGCGTGAAAAACCGTGAGTGGGCAGTAGCGAGTGTGCAATAAAAAGCTCATCTGATGAACCCTTTGGTCCTCCTGGTCCAACACTCTAACCACTACATGCCACCGGCCCTAACTTCCCTTGGCAGTTCACTTTAGCCCACCTTTCTTTTCTGTATCCTGCTTCCTCTGTCGCTGTGTTTCTTGATTCAGTTGCTTCCATCTTTGTTTTATTTATTTATTTATTTATTACATTTCTATACCGCCCAATAGCCGGAGCTCTCTGGGCGGTTCACAAAAATTAAAACCATTCAAAGTATAAAACAACAGTATAAAACCATAATATAAAATACAATATAAAAGCTCAACCAGATAAAAACAGCAGCAATGCAAAATTACAAATTTAAAACCATGTTATTTAAAATTTATAGATTGTTAAAATGTTGGGAGAATAAAAAGGTCTTCACCTGGCGTCTAAAAGCATATAATGTAGGTGCCAAGCGAACCTCCTTAGGGAACTCATTCCACAGCTGGGGTGCCACAGCAGAGAAGGCCCTCCTCCTGGTAGCCACCTGCCTCACTTCCTTTGGCAGGGGCTCACGGAGAAGGACCCCAGAAGATGACCTTAGGGTCCAGGCAGGTACATATGGGAGGAGGCGTTCCTTCAGATAACCTGGCCCCAAGCCGTTTAGGGCTTTAAATGTTAATACCAGCACTTTGAATCGGGCCCGGACTTAGACTGGCAGCCAATGAAGCTGGAAAAGGACTGGCGTAATGTGGTCTCGTCGGCCAGTCCCTGTTAGTAAGCGTGCTGCCCTGTTTTGCACCAGTTGAAGTTTCCGGACCATTTTCAAAGGCAGCCCCACGTATAACGCATTGCAGTAATCCAAGCGAGAGGTTATCAGAGCATGGATAACTGTAGCTAAGCTATCTCTGTCCAGATAAGGGCGCAGCTTGTATATCAACCTGAGCTGATAAAAGGTGCTCTTTGCCACTGAGTTCACCTGTGCCTCAAGTGACAGTTCTGGATCCAAGAGCACCCCCAAACTAACTTAGGCCTTAGCTAGACCTAAGATTTATCCCAGGATCGTCCCGGGGTCATCCCTGCCTGCTCCCGGGATCCCCTGTGTGTCATTTACATGAACAGGGACGATCCCAGGATAAACCTTAGGTCTAGCTAAGGCCTAAGTCTTGCACTATCGCTCAGGTGTGTTTCCAAACTGGAGCTGCACTGGCTGTTGCTCACCTCTGTACACTCACATTCATTCTAGAAACTTTCTTTCTTGATCTGTGTAGTAATGCCAATTTTGTCCTTTTCCTTAATGTAGGATGTATTGGTTGCTAAAAATGAAAATTGGTTTGAGAAGTGGCTGTGCATTGGTGTGGTAGCAGCTGATTCTGTAATGGTTCCAATGGCTTCCTATAGCAGGGAAAGCAATAATATCCAACACACAATTCTAGTGGGAAGAGGCATTCTGAAAACTCTCACAAAGGTGAAAAACTGCAATTTCCCCAAACCATTATTTGCTCCCTCACCCTCAGCTTTCTGATGTTACCTCTCCAACCCAAACAGGCAAAACGGTTCAGGAGAAGACCGGGAGAATGCAAAGTAGAAGAAAATGTTGGATTAGTGTGCCAGATGGTATTCCATAATTCTAAGCACTAATTTGCTGACACAGTGTGGCACATGTGCTTTTGGTTTATTTTGCTTCCGTGCAGCACTCCACACCTCACATAAGCAAGGAGAGGCATTGCCATGTCTACCTGTAGTAAGACATGCCTCCACATAAATGCCAGCAAACGCCAGCTGCTCCTCACTGTCAGTGTACACAGAGGCATGTTGCCACTGATAGATGAGGTAACCTCTTTGCAGATGTACTCCCTCTGTGTGATGGGGAAATACCTTACAAAAGCAAACAAAATAGGCCCAAAGAGCATATGCAAAGCCACCCTAAGTATTAGAGCTTGGAAGTGAGTCCTATTACTTAATGGAATGGAGAAAAACCTTTAGTAGATTTGCCTTACCATTGGTAGAACATGATTGCATGCATGAGCTTCTCTGGAAACATTCTCCAAGGGACTCCATCTACAGCAGTTATTATCATTAGTAATTGCTGTGATGCATAGACATTATTTTATTATTGATTGATTGATAATATTTATCTAATAAAATCTTTAAGGGGTTTACTTACAAAAGTACTAAAAAAAATCTCTTGTGTGTGTATCTATATATCTATACACACACACACACACACCATATAATACAATGAGCTTTTTCACACAAGGGAAATAAGACATGATTGTGACTGGCCATTCAGAGAAGTTCACAGGTCCTTTTGATGACATTGTTAACCTCCCACATATCTCTCACACCTTTCTTCAGTAATTCCATTCTTAATAAAACCTTGGATATCCTGATTCTGCTGAAATATCTCAGGATTTCCTACCATATGCAGGGAAACTTGTGCTACAAAATACCCACTAAAGGGCACTGTCCCATTCAGGGCTATGAACACAAAGAAGAGGGTAGTTTTCCATTATTGACCATGTGGTCGCCCCTTGCCCATGTAATGTAGCCCGTCACAGTTGCACTAGAAAAGCAGGAAGCAAAGCCCCAGTAAGGAAACATGATTTCCTCTTAATCTGAAGATTTCCAATATAACAATATTGTGGATACGCCTAACAGGAGTTAATAATAGGGTACTATACCAGTGTTTTCTTCAGTATTACAAGGTCATGGCATTCTCTGATTATGGCCTGTAATAGCCAAACTACATTTGATTAAAGAGCAACATTTCACGTGAAATGTAAGCTCATTTTGGTTACCATTTTCACAGGCCTTCTATGGACCTGTGTGTCTTCATACAGAGAGTGGATCTAACTAGAGGAGTTACCCTCACTCATGTGGTTTGTTGTTTGATTTGGCTGTTTCATGAGGCTTTTGTAAGGTCTCTTTTTGGTCTTTTAAATTTTTTATCCTTTGTGCCTAATTTTTTATCTGTAAATAAAATTATTTATTTCTGAAAGCAAGAGAAAACACTTGTTTCTTTGTGCTTTCCACTCTATGACAGAGCCACCTAGAGGTTATGTAGCAGAAAAGCAGGAAAGTAACCCCTCCTCATGTAGTGCTCGGATCTCAGATCTGCAACAAAACTGAAAGTAGATGCAACGGATTAACAGCCTTGTGTAGAAAAGCCTTAAGAACACGGGGGTGCCTCCTGATCACACAGTGCTTCATGGGTGCACTCTGGAGCAGCTGCATATTGCTGTTTTTGCAGACTTAGCTCTACAAAGGAGTTCCTATGAATTAATGTTGTGCTGCTGGCGATTATGTATAAAGCAAAGCCAAAACCAAGATGAAAGTAGTGCTCAACTTATAAGGAGCCAGAAGGGCACTTGGGTATTATTTCTAGAAAGCTACTTGTTTCATTCATTCATTCATTCAGTCTATCAGTGACCCAATAATAAGAGCTCTCTGAGTGATGTACACAATTTTATTTGACTAAAACTGGGGGCAGCCAGAAGAGGAACTTGTGGATTTCATTGATGTTCCTCCTACCTTAACTCTCATAATATGAGCTCTGAATAACAACACTCCAATAAAATAGAATTACTTTTTTTTTACCATCATGAGCTCTTCAACAATTCTATTTTTAACTGTGACAAATCCATTCCAAAATATAGTATACATCTTGAGGGTGGGGGGAAGCTTCTTATTTACATTTACACTTCAGTGTGACTTTTCCCTTGTAATTTAATGCATGGGTTTAATTAAACTTGTCTGGCACGCTACCTTCTAATCTTCAGTTATCTCATATAGCAATTAATCGAGACAGGAAGAGACTTGATTCTACAGTTCTTCAGCTGGAAGATCCTGCTGATTTTTAAAAAAACATGTTTTCCTGTTCTCTGCCTTCTTTTGTTTAGCATCCCTTCCAGCCCTTTAACAACTCTGCCACTTTAAAAACACCCATTGAGAACGAGAGGGTACAAAGTCTCCCACAGTACAATATTATATGTAAACACACAAGCTTAAGAATTTCTGAGTCACATAACAATGTAGTAGTTGAAGTACTTCTCCCACTTGGCCATTCATTAAAACTATATGCATCAGCCACCAGCAAAATTAAATTATGTCTTCTGGTAACTATCACATCAGGCTTTTTTTGTCCAGGTGTAGAGACTATTTTTATGTCATTAAAAAAACCCTGTTTGACAGAATCCAAGCTAAATCAAAATTATTACTCACGTTTATATGCGTAAATGAGTCTGGGAAAATATGTCCAAGCACATTGGTCATCCTTCTTGGGAAAAAGTTTTAAAAGTGAGGTGCTTGTGTACCTCACAACTCTTTTGTGAGATACTCTTTTGTACATTTATTAGTTTCAGTGTGGAGCATTGCAGGAAGTGCACATTTTGCAGTTCGTAAGCTATTTCATAGCTAGCCTGGGGTGTGAACATCCTCAATAGCAGGGCCTTGATCATGCTTTCCCAAGCCATGGTAATTCAATGATCAGTACCAGATAATCCAGCAATGCCATGTCAGAAGCACATCCGAAGAACCCTGCTGGATCAGACAAAAGGTCTACTTAAGACACAATCCTATGCATATTGACAGAACAAAAGTTCTACAACTCCCAGAATTCCCCAGCCATTTTATTTTATTAAATTTCTATACCTCCTAATAGTCGAAGCTCTCTGTGAATTAATCAATCAGATAAATAAATAAATGAATATAAATGGGACCTGCAACAAAATGTTGCAGTGTATACTCACCTCCTAATATGAATTGGTTGGGGGTTCCAGCCAGCCACTCCTTTCTGCAGAACTAGGTTTCTTTCAGATCAAATCCATCTCTCCTCTCCTATTTTTTAATTCCTCTCCCCCCGCACGACACATTTAACATCTTGTAGCTCCTGAAGGCCACTTAACATGCACAATCTTTATTGGGCTGTTTGGGGTTCCTTCTGTCTTTACTTTTTCTTTTAATTTACAAACTTACATACTTCTACTTATAGGAGTGTAGAAACCACTACCTCCTTTTTGATTAGCTGTGTTTTGCTTCCACGCTAATAGGCACTGGAAGCTTACTATTATATATCTACAATGATTACAAATCATAAAATCATGAGAAGCCACTATGATGATAATATCTATTATGATTACAAATAAGTGTGCCCCAAAAGCTGATTTTCTAGTACTGTGCTAGTCCTGTGCTGTGACAAACACACCCTTTGGGACAATTTCCAGATGATAGCTGTCTATTGCAGCAAAAACAAGTCTTGCGAAACCTTAAAGACTAATAAATTTATTCTGTCATAAGCTTTTGCATGCCATATCCCACTTCATCAGATGCATGCGGTATTATGGAGAGTTTCAAGTTTATGTAGAGCACCCCGCCTTGATCCAGAGGGAGAGGCAGGTAAGAAATATTAATTATTATTATTATTATTATTATTAGGTGGTGCTGTAAGAATTATAATCTGTGAGGTCAGAAGCAAATTAAGGGCATGCTGGAAATTGTAGGGCTTTTTCTCTCTCTAAACATACATAGGATTGCAGTGCACCTTAACTGCAACAAGTACTGACTGTGACAAACCCGTTATTGACTGATCATTCACAGTGCAGCTTTTGCCAATAAATTCCCTTTGGATATCCTGGATCTACACTACTGCTTTAAAGCGCTTTATAACAGTTTTGCAAATGGTATATGGAGTGTGTCCTGGGCCCCAACAGTTGTCAAAACTGTTAAAAAAGCGCTTTAAAGCAGTAGCGTAGTTCCTGCCCTTATATCCTATCACCTCTCGCAGCTTTACAAATGCAGCTATCAACAGCCAAAGCAAACATTTTCCATCCCTAAAGACTTTGAAAGTAAATATTTGAGAAGGAGAATGAAGCAGGGCCTTCGCATGTAGACAAGAGCTGAGGCACTAACTACACTGCAATACACTGCACAACCCTTCAGCCGCTTTGAGGGATAATGCAGATCCCGCCCTTTCGCAAACAAGGGATTGGCATGTTCCCGCCTTTTTCAGCCTCCGGCGCCCTCGCCTTGATTAGCCGAGCGGGCAGTCACTCACTCGGTCAGGTGCCTCTCCGGCAGGTGTGGGCGGTGCCTCGGAGTTGCCCTCATACTACCTGTTGCACTTCGTCCTCCTGTCCCGTCCCAAGAAGAAGAGCTGCCGCCGGCCAGTTGATCCTCTTGGCTTCGTGGGGATATGGCCGTCGCGAAGGGCTTTTTCTGGGCAGGCTGGGTTGGGCGATGCTGCTGACGCCCGCCGAGGAGTCCACGGGTCGACGGCCCCGGCTGACCTCCGAAGCGCCTGAGCCAGAATGACTCGAGCCCCTCGCGGGGTCGACCTCAGTTTCTTAAATGAGGAGGAGGCCAAGCAGATCTTCCAAGTGCTGCGCCGAGACTCCCAGCTGAAAAGGGCAGAGAAGGAACGGCTCAGGTACAAGGCTCGCCTTTAATCCCGCTCTTGAGTGGGTCTTCCTTTTTAGAGTTGGGGTGCAGGCAAACCTTGTGAGGTGGGGGGAACACGTGGCCCCTGAGATCTTGAACTCCAACTCCCATCAGCCCCTGTCAGCATAGTTCAAGGGAGATGGGAGTCGGAGTGCCACAGGTTCCTCACCCCCTGCTTTAGGATGACACGCGGAGAACAAATGCTGTCTACTAGATCTCCATGCATTAATATAACAGGAGTAATAATTATTTTAATCTTACCTTGATCCTAAGCATCAAGGAGTAAGTTGATCTCACTTTTATTCCTGAGCCTGGGGCTAAAGGTCCTTTTCTCTGCTGCTGGAGCTTTGGCTTGCTTGCTCTGTGATCTGATCCTACATAAGTTTATTGGGGATTTTAATGGACCGTGACTTCCCAACCCGCATTCATTTCTTTTACAAGGGAGGTGCTCCCATGCAAAGCTGCCAAGCTAGAAAGCAAACCCATTGACCTTGAAGTGCTGGGTTGGATTTCTTAGATACCTGGTGGGCAGGCAATAGTTGTTGAAGGCTGGGGAAATGAGAGGAACAATTTGCACATGCTCTGAGGCATGCTTATTTTCAGTTATTACTTCACTAATTTGTATTCCAGGCAGCCAGGCTGAACCCTGGAATTAAAAGATGTTCCACTATTAAGTCCTGTGGAACCCTGGCTGACTCATAAGAAGTCTGGTGTGTGGTGTTGTGTTTTGTTTTGATGTGACACTTAATTTTTTTTTATGATGATGATGGTGATACTTACTTCTGTAAACTGGATAAAAGCTGGTTGACTACAGGTTCCTTGGATATTTTCTTCTGCAGTCTTTAATTATTGGGAGTAAGTCACATTGAATACGGGGGTACTTACCTCCGAGGAAAGATGCATAGGATTGTGCTATTAAATTATCCTTTTCTGTTGTCATATACGGCATTAACAGCATTCAAACACTGAAATGAATTCCTACCATTCTTTGTGAAAAAGCCTTAAGCTTTGCACCTAAGCGAGAGGGCCTGCTTTGCTTCACTGGAGAATTGTAGGCTGTGCTGACTCCCAGGAATTTCAGTCTGTTATGAGACAACTGTGAGCATATCCTGGCACACACAGCATTTGGCTTTGGCACACCAACACAAATCATCCTCTATGTCAATGTCAAAAGCCAGATCCTGTGTAGGTAGGTGGATGCATTAAAACTGCCTTAATGTGGGCCAGGACAGATGGAAGTCAACAAAAGCAAAGCTTCTTTTTTTTTTTTTTTGTATTGAATTGATCACGGGACTCTAGTTTGACAACAAAAGAGTCTTGTGGTACCTTAAAGACTAACAAATCTTTATGACATTGGGGGATATGGTAAACAGTGAGGTCAGAGGGAACTGAAATACAGAAAGTACAGTCTTATTTACAAGGCCATTCACAGCACAGCCCTGCTGGCACACTCTTATATATGTCTCGTTGAAAGAAAGGCCCATTGAGTTCAGTTAGATGCTCATGGGCAGTTTTTGAGGGCCCTTGAGGAAGGCATCTCAATGGGCGTCCTCCCTCAGTTTTCTACCTTCGCATCGTCATTGTTAACAGCTGCTACTGCTCCTTATAAGTTTTCTCATCATTGCCTTGCTTACCAGGCCGAGATCCAGTTAGCAAGTAAGCAGTGTCATCTACTGCTGCTCCTACTCACCCTAACTATAGTCCAGGCCAGAGCAAGAGGCAGGTGAATAACCAGAATGCAATGGTGGAGAAGAGGAGCAAGTCCAGGAGGCTCTTGTCATTGAGTCTCTGATGGGGTGGGGGCGCTCGGGAGGTGCCCGACCATGACTACCCTGCTTATGGATGGGTAAGTGGGTATAGAACTGCAGCTTAGGTGTGTGATCAAGATCACAGCTGTCCTGTACACACATGCTTGATAATAAGTTCCATTGTGCTTGGTTGGGTTTATTTCAAAGTAATATGCATAAGACCAAGCTGTTAACACATATTACCCGTGAGAGGTGAATGCATGCATTTGACCTTTCCTACCTGAATATCTACATTTGGCACTTCTGAACATTGTTAACAAGGGGTAGACTACTGAAGAGAAATCAGATATATAAGGTAGATTGAAAGATTTGAACTGAACATCCCTCTAGAGTGAATGTAAGAATCCTTCTGCTCCTCTCTGTCTCCCTGCCCTCTTTGTGTGTGTGTGGGTGGGTGGGTGGGTCTGAGAGAGAGAGGTTTCTTCTCCATGAGATTTGTGCAGTGCTAGGCTAATGTCAGCACCTAACAAGGAAAGAAGGGACTATTAGAGGGCAGCCTAGGTATTTCCTGGCCTTAGTTGCTATTTTAAGATTGCTTCTAACCTGCCTTTTTTCTCTGTGGAGGACTTTGCCCTGGAACTTGCATGACACATAAGGTGCAATATCTATTCAGTTAGACTATTATTGTTTCGAATGTGGTGTATCGCTGAATTTGGTGTTTATCCCTTCAGGGCTGGCCCTACTATTATCCAGAGTGAGGAAGCTACCTCAGACAGCAGTTGTAGGGGACTGGCGTGGCAGCACTGCTCTCTGCTGTTCCGCCTGAGTCCCATGCCCTTTGCTGTTCTCCTGAGTTGGTGCCCCAGCAATGACAATGCTGGCTTAGCTTATCTGTCTGATCATTGTCTTCTCCCAACACATCACAGACAGCTTTATTGGGAAAGTTCCCCGGCCGAGCAAGCCAGCAGAGAAGTAGCTAACCCAGGCAACACACTCCAGCAGGCATTGTGCATGTGCATGCATTGTTTTGCTCACATGATACATGTTGCTGCTGTAGTGTGCCATTTGTGTAAGTGGGCAACAAGCAGATGCCAGCCTGAGCTGCGAGGGAAGGATAGCAAGGTTTTGGAGGACAGATGTTTGTATGCAATATGGTCTGTCCTTCACTCCCTAAGCTGTTGTTGTTGTTGTTGTTATTATTATTATTATTTTATTTTTCCCCGCCTTTTGCCCAATACTGGGCCTCAATACTAAGCCTGCTGCCCTTAGGTATGTTTGAGAAATCCTGTCCCGTTGGCAGTGCTAAAGTAGGATTCAGCTGCTAGTGCAGTTGGCTTCTGTATCTGGAACATGGGCAGGGCTCCATCTTGTTCTTTGCCTCAGGCAGCAAAATATTTTGGGCTATCACTGCCTAAAATTGTTGTGAACCACCCAGGGAGCTTCGGTTATTGGGCGGTATAGAAATGTAATAAATAAATAAATATAAAATTGTGACATGCAGGACCCACTACAGATTTTTTAAAAGAAGAATTCATTTATTTCTTTACTATACATAAATGAGGCTCCCAGTGACCTCTCTCCAGATTTCTGGTTGGATCTACACCTGCTTAGCTTCTGCAACATTTGAGTCTGGTCAAACTAGTAAATACTGGGGATAGCAAGGGCTAGGAAGTCATTTTTGCCTTCCCTAGCAACTGCCCACATCTACTAAGGTCAGCCACCTTCTGTGGATAACTGTGGAATTTCCTGTGCTGCTTTGTCATGCTCATGTCGGTCAAAGTACCCTAAACACTGCCTCAGTGTACAGGCCCTCTCCATTCTTCAGCTAAACTGTAATCTCATGGGGTCCTGAGCAGAGCCTGGAGGGGACTGACCATAAGCAGGAGTCACACATACGAAAGGGGTGAAGCTTTGCATGACCCAAGAGAGGTCTCGAAGAACAGAGATGTTGCTTGAACAGTGGCCAGAGCCCAACTGAGATACTAACTTGTGGCCTGCTGAGTGCAGAAAGGGGCAGTGCCCTGGCTTGAAATCATGGGTCTCCAACGTGGTGCCCAAACCTCAGTTGCCTTCCTGTGCAATGCTTAGCCTCTTTAAAAGCTTCCATTCCCCACCTCTGCCTTAAGGTATGCAAGTACTATTTGCCCCACATTGGGGTGGGGTGGGGCTGAGGATGAGAAACTGGCCTGAGGAAATCTATTGTGTTCGTGCCTAAACTGAGATTTGAGCCTCTCCTAGCTTATGCTCTTAACCACTGCATTACAATAGGTATTAACTCCAGTGTTAAATCCTATAGGCCTATTGAGACATCCCTACTTGATTCTGTGTGGAACAGAAGCAGGGTGATGCTCTGGTGCATGCCAGAACATCATAAGATGTTCTTTTATCTGTAACCACAGACATGTAAATATTGATCGTGTGCCACCTGTTTAAAGTAGTTGTACGCTTAATGAGAAGGTGCTTATTTGATTAATAATTGCATTCAGTTAATTATCGCAGTTACAATGTGCATTTCAGCAGATGCTGCCGTGCCTCTTCTATTGTACCAACCAGTCTAGACGGGAGTTTTCGGACTGCATGTTTTTCATCAAGTTTAGGTGTTGAGGTGCAATTCCTCCTCCAAATATTACTTATTTAGACTGATGATAACCTGGCTGAGGTCTGAAACTGGCAGCTTAGCACAGTGTAACTGCTGGTGGAGCGTATCACTCTAAATTGCAGGTGGGGTTAAATATTTATTTATTTATTTATTACATTTTTATACCGCCCAATAGCCGAAGCTCTCTGAGCGGTTCACAAAATTAAAACCATTAAAAACATAATAAAACATCCAACAATCTAAAAACCCAAATACAAAATACAATATAAAATACAATATAAAAATATGTGAATGTTCCCATGTTAAAACAACAATTCTAGGCTACAATCCCTAACGTATTCATTTTATATGCGCATAGAATTTTTATATGAGGGATCATTCATTTATATGAGTGACACAATTATTCACCTTAAATCAGTAGTGGTGTGAGAAGGGTGGCCAAACATGACCACTTCATGGAAATTTGGTTTCCCTTCATTGTGTTTGTCAACAAAGGGATGGTGGCCTATAAAACCCCGATACTTCAAATATCATTTTGGAGGGATCTAATTAAATGAGGGGTATTCTAAGAATATTTTATTGTCAATGTAACTGGAACAATAATGGGAGCAGTTTCTGTTTATTTCTGTTCAAATTATATTTGTTGGCTGTAAGCTCATTGTACTATGCACAATAATTAAATAAAAGTTTAATGCAACCCAGCAACAGCTCAATCTCATGAGTCTGCTAATTTATAATTTGGCTTCAAATCTATACTCTTTAAAACAGAGGACCAGAATCTTGGAGCACAGACTGGTTCAGACATAAAAATGCAAACCATGGTTTGCTATAAACTAAGCAAACCATGGTGTGGGAGGAGAAGAGTGAATGCATGAGTTTGATGATCTTAAAAGATTTTTCACCATGGGTTGGAACCATTGTGGGCAGGGAAATTGTGTTTGCCTACCGTTGCTTCTCTGCCCGCACGTTTGTCCCTCATTACTTCCTCTTTAGAAAGATGAAGTAAACAACGTGCATGTGGTCCACTTAGTGGGCCATTTTGATTGCGCTGCTTCTCCTGCACACAGCAGGGGATAGCAGCAAGTTCCATCTCAAAAAATAAGTTGGACTTACTGGGGTGTTTTTTTGTTGCGCAAAGAAGACTAGAAGGGACAGGAGGCATGTGAGAGGCAGAATACATCGTGAGAGGGATCCGCGAAAATCCGTGAGTGTCCAGTAACGACTGTGCAATGAAACACTCATCTGATGGATCTCTGTGGTCTGGGTCAGACGTCATGATAATCAACCGGTGTGGCGGGGGGGAATCAACCGTCCATTCAGTTTATTGTGTCATGTGGGGAACACAACGGACACACAACGCACAGTACGTTATTTTTTTAATTAAACAACATGGACAAACAACGGGCTCCTCCATTGCTTATCAAATAATCAATTGATTAAAATGTCATGTGGAGGGCTCCGTTGTATAATCTCTCTCCATCGAGTGCACTGTTCCATTGGCCATAGAGTTCTTTGGCAGGAGCAGCCAAAAACACCCCAGCTGCTCCTGTTCAGCTGGCAGAACTCGCAATGGCTGATGGGATACGGCCGGGAGGAGGGAGGGAGGAGCACCAGCAGCCCAGAAGGACGCCAGGACTTTCAGCCGTGCGACGGGGGAGTGGCAACATGCTGTGTGGAGAGGACCAGCAAAATAATGCACGGTGAATATGCTATTCCCCACTCCGTTGCCTAATATGTCATCCGAACTCAGCCTGTCCGAAAAAGCTCACTTGTCCTCTCCCACACCATGATTCCCTCTCTTTTGTAGCACACCGCGGTTTGCATTGTGTGGCAAACCACAGTTCATAGTTTCATCCACACTGGCAATTATGCTTGAAATTTTTCATAGCAGTCATAATTTTTCTGGATGGATAGAATTGCAAACGATGGTTTGCTGCAAACCAAAAAGGGAGGGGATTGTGGAGTGCTTGGGAAGGAGGGAGCTGAGAGCGCTTGAAGACACATAGCGCCAAGCTGGTTTAGCATTATGTCTGAACGTTGCGTTAACTAACGATTAGAGAAAAGGGGCTAAAAAGTCACGTATATCCAAGAGTGCGTGTGCACACACGCATGCACAGTGGGGAAAAATACTTTTAACCGCTCGAATAAAAGGCTCTTTGTGTGAAGGATACATATGATTGCCAAGTTTTCTTCTGTGAGGATTCCTATGCTTTTACAGTTGCAGAAACACAGACATTAAGTAAATGTACCTCCCAAAGTTTGGCCACTGTCTTTTTTTTTTTTTTTTTACCTGCTTCTTTTTAATTAGCACAGATTAAGAGGAGGCAGAGATGAAAAGGATTGGCTGGGATATTTGAGGCTGATCAGTATAGGATCACTGCAAAGATAATCCTGGAGTAGGAGGGAAAGGTGGTGTGGCTTCTGCCTTCTAGCGCTTGAAAGGCTTCCTGCTGAAGAAGGAGCAGGGCTGAAGGTGGATGACTTTCAGATGTAAAGAACATTTGTTTCCGCGGCTTAGGGTGACCGTGGTGAAAAGGAGAACAGGGTCCCTGTATCTTTAACAGTTTGTATAGCAAAGGGAAGTTCAGCAGGTGTCATTTGTATGCATGCAGCACCTGGAGAAATTCCCTCTTCATCACAACAGTTAAAGCTGCAGGAGCCCTGCCCTCTTTTGTATCAGCTCACTAGACATTCCCTTTTCAATACAACCGTTAAAGATACAGGAGCCCTGTCCTTATTTCCATATGGTGACCCTAGGCATGCCCCTTCCCCTTTCTCCCAACCACCAATTGTTTCATGGTTTCTGGGCATTTGTGTAGTTTCCCCACACACACATTCTGAAAGGTGGAAATGCCTCTCTTAAGGCTTAGTTACTGGCAACAAGAGCGTTAAGCTAAAATTTGCTGGTATTTGGGGCCCTGTCCCTTCTGCCATCGGCCCCACTCACCAATAGAACATGCCCCCCCAGAGCTTATTCGAAATGGAATTTGGCATGCAGATTGAAAGAGGTTCTACACCCCTGCCTTAAGTTAATCAAATGATGGCCCTTGAACATGGTGATGGGAGAAAGCTCCCCCACCCCCAACGTAAGAGGCATTGGTGGAATTGATTCATTTTGTTGGGGTGAATGGTTTTCCTTGGGAACCAGAAATGGGTGTGTGTATGTATATATATACACACAAGTGATTGAAGGTGTGTTTATCTGCCAACACCAGATTTAAAACCATAGCAAGAAAAGAATGCAAGCAGAGCCCTGCTGGATCAGACCAAGGGTCTATTTAGTCCAACATTCTGTTCACACAATGGCCAACCGGCTCTTGACCAGGAACCCACAAGCAGGACACGAGTGGAACAGCACCCTTCCACTCATGTTCCCCAGCAACTGGTGTACATAGGTTTACTTCCTCTGTTACTGGAGGTAGTACGTAGCTATCAAGACTAGTAGCTCTTAAAAGCCTTCTCCTCAAGGAATTTATCTAACCAGGAGTTTATTTAAGAAAGACCTGCAGGGAGAGAATTAAAGTTACTGGATGCAATTATTTCTTTCTCCTGATTACTCAAGTTTGTTGTGTTTAAATGTTATTTGGCAATTTGATATCAGTATGAGCAGGAATGAGCATCTGGAGGAGATAGTGGACAAGAGTTAAGTTTTGACTTGTTGACGCCAAGGAAAAAAGTTTCCAGCAGTTGTCTTCCGCCGCCACACACACACCCCGCCCTACCTAATACAATTCGCCTTGCACTAAACATAGGAGGCAGGGGTGTGGGGAGAGGGATGAAGATGTATTCCCACTGCACCAACTTTTTTTTTGTACACAGCCTCTGTAAGCAAACACCAGGGAGCAATTATCTGCCAAAGGAATACATATAGCAGGGTTTCTAGGGCATTATATGAATCCCTCAATTAGTGCAACTGGTTTCTGTTGTTTATCAATGGCTTTCTAGCCAGTATTTGTTCCCCAGAGTTCTGTTGTAGAGGCTATATAAAGGCTTGTTTTCCTGGGCTAATAATCAGAGGGGGCATTTCTAGCCATGATGGTTGTTTCAGAGCCATCCCTTTGTGCTTGAATTGGTTCATGGTTTTCCTGATAGCACTGCCTTTGTAGAGACACAGTCAAGCGACTTTGCTAACAAGGCTATTTTATCACAAACTTTGCAAAAGTTGGGGATGAGATTTGGTAGAAGCTATCAGTGAAGAAACCCCAAGGTGTTATAGTTCTAAGACTACATCAACACCTTACCTTTATAAAGTTTGATTCATTGAAGCATGTTTCTAGAGCTCATTGTTCTGTATCTCCTGTGCAGGCATGTCATGCCCCCTTTGGAGGATTCTCTTCAAAAAATGATGTAAGAGCCCTCCCCATAAGCCCAAAATCACAGATGAGCTGTCTGTGTGTAGGAATCTGGAGGCAGATTGGGGATCCGGGTCCCGGACCATACCTCTGGAATGTGCCTCTATTGGGAGTTCATTAGCTTCTTTTTGCAAGTCTTCAGGGGCTTGTCTATTTGCCCTGTTTAACTCATTCTGGCTGTGCAGTGGCGCTGTGTTCTTTATATGACGCAGCCGCAAACTCACAGCCACATCAAGCTTCTCTCCTCAAAACTGTGCGTTTCCATGATGTCAATTTTCCACAGTTTTTTAAGTTGCTCTGAGGTCACCACATTCTTTCCTCCATCTACTGGTGGTTGAACCACTGGGTGTTCCTGGGAGCAGATGGAAACCCAGAGTAAGTCCAGGTAAGCGCAAGAAGGCAGGGCAGGGGGCAGGTGCTGTGGCTTTTCTGGCTGGATAGCCTGTGCTCCCTCCCACTATCAGGATTGATCATTCCCACCCCACAGCTGTGACAATAGGTATTAACTCCATTACAGTAGGTATTAACTCCAGTGGCCTTACTAGAGGCCTTAAAGAGGCAGCTGGACAACCATCTGTTAGGGATGCTTTAGGGTGGATTCCTGCATTGAGCAGGGGGTTGGACTCGATGGCCTTGTAGGCCCCTTCCAACTCTGCTATTCTATGTTTCTATGTAAAGCGTCTTTGTAACAACACCCTTCCCTCCCCCCCCCCCATGAAAGCTGTGAAGGTTTGCTTTTCCCCCTGGCCTTTTTTTAGCTTTTCGGCTGCTGGTCTTATCGCTGCTGTTATGGAATTTTATTATTTTGTATTGGGGTTTTTATCCTGCATGCCACCTCAAAAAGTTTTCATCCTGAAAGGCGCCCTAAAAATAATCCGGAATAAATAAATAATGGCCCTTGATGCTGCTGATCCCTGATGCCGCTGCCCCTGTCCTTGCCCCATGGGTTCTGAGAGTTGGTTGTGCCACATAACTTAATTGTAATTCATATGTGCAAAGTGACCTATAATCCTTTGTGACTGCTTCTGTAATTGAGGCTTTTGTAGGAGACAGAGCCAGTGCCTCTTGCCATAAAATTAATTCTCTATCCAGAAGTATAATGAGTGAATAATTGTATGGTAAACGCACAGGATACTGGTATAACTTGCAGTAATTATATTTACTTGAGTTTTCATCCTTTACTTAATAAAGGAAGGAAAGTCAATTTGAAAATACTACCTCTGAATACTTAGCACCTTACTATTCCTGTTGCATCCTAATTATGGTAAAAATAAGATTTATTTATATTGAGTCATTGATGGTGGTTCAGGAAAATAGACACTTGCTTTCGGGAAACTTACCTAATACATGAGATACTGTGATGGAACAAAAGGGCAAAAGGGATGTCAATCTAAAAGTAATTAACTATGTTGAGCAAACATTCACTTATTCAGACCCATTGAGGTCAACAAGATTCCTCTTGTGATTGGAGCATGCACCAGCTGGTGTAAATGTTGCACAGTCTGTGATTAAGATTAATTCAAGGGTTGGTTAGGTCCAGACTTTTCATTATAACTGTTCAGAAAAACAAAGGAACACTATATATGTTGTCATGTGAGTTACATTAATGGAGTTTGGTGGGAGTTGGATGTTGAGTATGCATACAATGAATAGCTAGAGGTTAAGCTAGAAATTCTTATCCCCTTTCGTCTGTGAACACTTGATGTCCAACAACAGGGGGAAATTTGTACGTGCAAACGTGTTGGGGGGGGGGTAATTCTGCCTGCTCAGATCTGACAGCTGCCTTCTGGCAGCTTATAATAAAGTTTCATGGGGTTCTGCTTGGCAAAGAAATCTGATCAAACTACACTCCTGCCCCAAGGTAGATCCACAAAAGTTAACAAGGGAGATGAAACATTCGAGTTTAATGCCCTATCCGAAGTTTAATGCAGCCCAAATGGCAGGTTAGAAGGTAATAGCAGCCCAAAAGTGGAAAGTTAGCTAATCTGACAATAGCTTTGGGGAAAATAAACACAATAAACAGCTACTGAAGGGACCCAGATCAAGAGGTGCCAGTAAGTACCAAAGACAACTTATAGGGTAGGAAAATGGCCTTGTTATTAACTTTCAGGTGGAGAGGGAGCTAGGAAGGAAAATCTAATCTAATTCATGGATTCTGGTTTCCCACCTGTTATAACCTGCATGTGGTTTGAGAATATGATGATGATTTCTTGTATTTATATAATATTTATATCCAACTTTTAAGAAATGACCACAGCAAGTTGCAATAAAAATGTAGATACATAATAAAATATCATTTCAGTACAATAACATCAACATTGACAAAAACTGTTGAAACCTGGAAGCCAGAGTGGCTGTTAATTAAAGAAACAACCTAGAGAAGTGGTGGGTTTGACCTATAAAACCCTAAATGGCTCAGAACTACAATACCTAATGGCGTGCTTCTCCTGAAATGGACCTACCCATATACTAAGCTCAACTTCTAAGGTCCTCCGCCAGGTGCCTCCTCCAAGGGAGGCTTGAAAGGCGGCAACAGGACAGAGGGCCTTCTTAGTGGTGCCCCCCCCAACTGTGGAATTATCTCCCTAATAAGGCCTGCATAGCACCAACATTGTTACCTTTTTGGCACCAAGATAAGACCTATCTCTTTTCTCAGGTATTTGGCAACACATGATGAGTTCTTAATCAGCCCTGGATTTGTCTCTTATGGCTGATTACTCAATGTTGTTTTAAATACATATTGTCCTTGTGTATACAGTTTGTTTCTCTGCTTTATGTAAATAATTTTAGAACTTTTACACTGTATTTTAATGTTTTCTATTGTAATTTAATGTTCATATTTTTAATCTTTGTAAACTGCCCAGTGAGCCTCGGCTATGGGGCGGTACAGAAATGTAAATAATAATAACGACTGAACCAGGGCAATCGCATGTCTGAAGATATGTAAGATAGAGCTGGCTTCCCAGATGTATTCTTGCTCCCTAATTCTTCCTGGGTAAAATTCTGTATCTGAACAGGCCCAAGGCTTCTGTCTCACACAGTTTTTTTTTATTGCTGTTTAAGACAGCCTTACCCAACATAGCATCCTCCAGATGTGTTGGACTACAACTCTCATGGTGATAATAGTTGTTCTAGACCAAAACATCTGGAAGGTGCCAGGTTGGGGTGCCATTTCCAGCACCAGTGAGTCTACCTTCTCATCTTCATTGTAACTAGTTGTTATTGCAACTCATCGGCTCAGTTCAGACAACAAGTTAGTCAACGCAGTGTGAAAACTCCACTCAACGGTTGAGTTTTTAGGGTGTTAGAACACACAACAAGTTCTTACTCACCGTTGTGTGACTGTGGGCTACCGTGGAGTTGAGTAAAATCCATTGCGATGTTTGATTGACAGTTCTTCCTCTCTCCTTCCCTGGTCCTCCCGATGGTATCCCATTGCTGCAAAAAAAAAAAACCACAATCCTGGCAACTCTCCTAGAGCGGCACTTGCTCCTTTTGCCACTCTTGCCAGGGAACTCTGTAGCCAGTGAGAAAAATCAACTCAACACAACAGAAAATTCCACAGAACCCTCCACACAACATGCCACACAATGGTTGTGCAGAAACTCTCCTCTTCACGGATATTCTGCATAGAGTGTTTCCCCCCCTAAAAAACCTTCAGCATTGCATGGAGTTTCCCCTCCAGACAACACATTTCTCAACGGTGGTGTAAAACCTCCATTGTGGAGTTCTAAAACCACCGTTGTCTGAACTGAGCCATCCTCTTTCTCATCATTGCTCCCACCTGCTTTCTTGACAAGCAGAGAGCCAGTGAGCAAACATGCAATGGCATCAACTGCTCCACCTTTTCACCACCACCATTATCTGGGCCAGAGTGAGAGGCAGGTCAACAAGCAGCTTGCAACGATTAAGAGGAGGGACGGTCTTGCCAGTGGGCTGTTGGCAGTGGTCCAGCTTTGATGCTGGTCTTGGAGGAAGGCTGGTATAAGAAATGGCATTCTATGCTACCTTCAGTAAAATGGGGAGGCTATTCATGATACCCCCAGAGCCAATATCTGCATTTCACTTGAGGGAAGCTGAACTATGGAGCTCCCTGCAACAAGTAACAAAGCATTTAGCAACTTCCAAAGAGGGATCAATCTAAAACGATATCAGTAATGACTGGCTCCATTTTGTGGCCTTAGTCATTTTCAGCTCTCTCAAGCGAGTCCTGGGAGTACAAAGTTTGAGAAGCCTTGGACTAGACAACCCTTCCAATAGAGAGACAACACTTCTAGTAGGGTACTATGCTATGATAGCTTTTCAAATAGAAGACTTCTCCGTACAGTAGGACATAGGGCCACCTTGTGGCCTGGTCAAAGTCCAACACTAGTCCCAACTCTGGACTGGTTGAAGGGCACTTACTCCATGCATACAGTATTTACCAGGAGTTTTGTACATCCGCTACATGCTGTCTGACGTGGTTTAGTCCACTTTATCTTGGAACTCTGCCATCTCATTCTGCTGCATGTGTAGGCCAGTTCTGAGTTAGAATGAGCTTGTTTTCTTGCCTTGGGATTTCTTGCTGGTTTTATGGACTGTCAATACAATTGTTCTTTTGCTGTATTGATTTCCATTGTTATCTAACTTGCGAGTGTGTGCTAGGGAATTGCTTAAAAATCTAAATGTTAGTAAAATTGAGGAGCCGCCCTTCAAATAGACTGACATTTAAATGAATGGGTGGAGCCATTCATTTATGCTCCATGTGCATAGCTTGGAAGTTCCATATTCCCAAGGAATTGCCAGGTGGAGAGTTTGTTCCTTCTTTTTCTGTGTGTGCACGTCTGTATGTGTTGTGCAGATTTTTCATTTTTACACATTGCGTGTAACAACCTTTTGCTCTGCAACTACAAAGAAGCTTACTAGAAAATAAAAGGGCAGATTTGCAGAATTCCATTTTTTTTTTAAATCAACTGTTCTGCTGAAGTGTTTGACCTTCGCGTTTGCATGTAATTTGCGGGCTGTATGCCATTTGCAACGCCTTCTGATGAAAACACTTTGAGCTGCACAACGTAGAGCAACTGTGTTACTCTATTATAACGTCCTATGGAAAATAATGTAGTATTTTCTAATTTGTATTTTTATCCTTGAATTTGGTGTCCCACTTAACTTGGTGCCCTAGGTGACCACCTAGTTCACCTAAATGGACAGTGAGCCCCCCGTACTCTTAATGATATCATCCCTTGGTCAAATAAGAGCAGCCAAGTCATGTTCATGGATAGTCACGCTTCCTGGTCCTAGTTATAGAATTCCTTCCCTGACATATTTGTACATGCCTGAGCATTTTTTGCTTGCATTGAACAATGTCTCTATAAGGTCTGGCTGTCGGGAGCAAGGAATAAGTTGGAAGTTCAGTGTCAATTTATATGGTCATTCTTTTTTCAATTCAGAGTGATTTGAAAAATCACGGATTTTTCACGGATGCTTTAGGGTGGATTCCTGCATTGAGCAGGGGGTTGGACTCGATGGCCTTGTAGGCCCCTTCCAACTCTGCTCTTCTATGATTCTGTGATTTCAGGTAATGCTGTTTTTGTCGTAATACCCAGCAAGGGAGATGGATCCACGCGCAGGCACGTTTTTCCGTCTATAGACGCAATGCAGGTGTGCGGCAATGCATTGCATTTGTGGTTCCCCATTGACGTAGCTGGATGTATTACCTGGTTTTATCTTTTGACTTGAATGGGAATACACCTCCCTGCTCAGGACCACCAGTGGCCTTGCACAACTAGCTTAAAGAGCTCCTTCCCTGATATATTTGCACAAGCCTGAGGAATTTTTGCTTGCATTGAACGACTTCTGTATATGGCTGGCTATGGGGAGCAAGGGAGTTCAGTGTCACACAACTTCTCTATTAAAACAGCTCCACTGGCTTCCGGTCTGTTTCCGGGCACGATTCAAAGCGCTGGTTATGACCTATAAAGCCCTATACAGCTTGGTTCCAGGTTATTTGAAAGACCATATTCTCTCTTACGAGCCTGTTAGCACTTTGGGATCTTCAGGGGAGGGTCCTTCCACCATCACAGGCACACCTGGTGGGAATAAGGAAGAGGGCCTTCTTGGTGGCTGCTCCAGGGTTCTGGAACTCAGTTCCCAGGGAAGCTAGACTGGCTCCCTCCTTGCTGTGCTTTCAGAGGCCTCTGATGAACAGTCTGGTCTTCTGTTTAGGCACTGGACTTTTAAAAAAATGTTATTTGTATTTTAAAAGTTTTAATATGGAACTATGTTTAATTACAGTTTTGACTTTTGTATATTTCTATTTATATGTTTTAATTCTCTATGTTTTAATTTTGTAAAGCTGCCTTGAGGCCCAGTACTGGGGAAAAGGTGGGATATAAATTATTATTATTATTATTATTATTATTATTATTATTATTATTATTTATACAGACATTCTTTTTCAGTTCAGTGTTTTTAGTTAATGCTGGTTTTGCTGTGGATGAGAGAAGAGTCAGAATCATTATTATCTCTCCAAAGCCTGCAGACTGAGTGGGGGGGGGGCTCTAAATTTACATAATTTTAAAAAAATTATGGTATTTTCAGTGCCTGGACTACAAGTTCAGATTTCTCAGAAGTGCTATGCTCAAAAACAGCCACACCTAACAGATTTCTGTTTGAAATACCTTTAGTTGTGCTTCTGTCTCTGTACACCCTCGCCCTCAGGGTGTGGATTGGAGCATTTTATACAGAATTATGTGTTGGCGCATTGATATTTTGGCACAGCTGTTTAAGAAGGAACGCAACAAGGCAGAGGAGTGCTAGGGAGATAGGCATGATAGTCCTTCCCGTCTTCGGTTTCATGAAGTTAATTAATCCTGCTTGCCTGTTTTTCTATCATTAGCAAAAAATTATGAAGTTTTAGGGATTTGGGGGGGGGGGAGGCAGCCAAGTGGGTTCACTGGGGGGGAGAATCCGGCGAGGAGTTACTACAAGCTTTATTAGGCCCAACTAAAATGACAAAGCAATGATCTACTTCCCATAAGTCAAAAGTTAGCTCACTTTGTGATTAGTTAGCCTTAATAAAATATGAAGTCCCTGTTCCTGTTTGTCCCATCCAGTGGTGGCTTCGTGCTTCGTCCCACCTCTGCCTTGTACTTCAATTTTTGGGCAAGTTGCTGGCTTTTTTATATCGCACTAGTGTACCTTCTGGGAAATGAGTGTTTTGTGATTGGCTGTGCCCACCTTAGAAAACTTTTTGTGACTGGGCAAGCCACCCCATAGCAGCCATTTTGTGATAGTGCCCAGAAGAAACTCCTAATCCCAAATATGCCCACTGACCAAAAATGGCTAGAGAGCCTGTAGTATCACCTCAATCTGTGAGGGTGTATTTTCTTGAGTTAGAATTCAAGCTCTGGCAAAAACTTATATAAGAATACAGTAGTGTAAAGCTTATTACTTGAGATCTGCCAGACCAATTTTTCTCATTTTTGTTTTAAACTGAAGCTTGAGCTGTGTAGATGTGCAGAAAATTTTGAAAGTTCAAAAAAGTTCAAAGCTCGAACTTTAATAACAATTTCCTATGCACCAAACAGGCAGGACAGCACCTCCACGAGCGGGATGACAGACAGTGTTGCTCAGTTGACTGCTAAACTTACAATGATATATCTGGTTTATTCCCCCAGCAATAGCATTTATAGCTTTAATGGGGTTTGTGTTGGCTTTTTCCGTGATTTTTACTATACATCTTCTGTGTCGCACAGAATTAAGTATCTATTCTTTATCCAGTGTCCCGATTTCCCCAAAATCAGTTTTCTTGACCTGAGATCTGACCCATCTCTTCCATTCTTCGTTGTCATTCAGTACACCAGATCTTACTGCAATCCACTGGGTCAGGGTTAAGAGCCATATGATCTCAGAAATGTTGAAAAGGTGATGTAATTTGTCTGAAATGGTTCCCTTTCTTTTTTTGGCCTCTAGAGGGTGTGCAATACATTGATTATATTTTACGCATGTGTTCTCGAAGGTGTACTCAGATAAGGAATGAGGATCTTCTAATAGGTTTGTTAGCCAAAGTAACATTTCAGCAAAGGATTACAGATGAAACTAATAAACTGTTCTAATTAAGCTGGGAGATCCAAGTGAGCCAATGTAGGTGGCCAAACCCTCCCAAGGTAGCTTGGTCACCTGTACCATCCTGTACAACAAATGAGAAGAGAGGTTGTATCCAAATTGGGGTGCGATAAAATGGGCTCCAAATTCCCCTTCATGTGAGCTATATAAATATGTGTTTACTGAACGGCATGGGGTGGGGTCAGGGGACGGTAAGAGGATTGTAGCAGCAAGGCCTGGCCCCTGCCTGCCTACATGAACTCAGTAGACTGTCAGACCTTCTCTGCATGTCAAAGCATCAACCTTAGGCTTGTCTTTGCAGTCGAAGAACCTGCTTTCTGCTGGGTTTTCAATTGTGCACCCTCACAATTGCTTATAAAGATTTGTGCACATCTAGGGTCTATTCTGATGGACTACTGAATGAACCTAGGTACTGTGGCCAGGGCTGCTGCCACAGTCCTGTTCTCCACTGTTGCGGATCCAGCAAACACATTCTCATCATGTGAACTGGACCTCGTTTCCTTTGTCAACAGCTTCTTAGATTCAGGACTCCCAACGAAACAGCTTCCGGATAAAGTCCTCTAGCTTTCTTTCTTCTACTTTAGCAGTTCATTCTCCGATTCAAAGGACTATTTGGAATTTAAGGGTTGTTTCTCCTTACTTGTCCCATAAAGCATGGGGGACAACTATGTGGGATGGTAGCAGTGTTAGAAAATGGCTTCCTAAATCTGTATGAAGTGGGGGGTGGATGAGGGAGTGATTTAAAATGGAGAAGCTGGTGGTGGAGGGGGAGGCGCCTGAACAGTGGGGGCTGGTGACTCCAATGTCAGTGGTGTGGTGATTACGTTATGGGTTTCGGTACCTTGGATAGCTGTGCCTCGGATAGCTCCTTTAGAGTTCTGGCTGAAAACCGGAGCAGATTCACCGCCCCACTGACCAACTTCCACTCCTCCTGAACCCTTCTCTGACGACAGGGCAACTGTCAGGAGTCAGCATCATTGAGCATCTGCCAAGGCCTCTGTCCCAGTAGGGGATCCACTGCCTATAAAAAGGAAGAAGAGCACCAATATAGCCAAAGAGAGAGAGAAAAAAGTTTATGTATTAAAAGAAACTCCAACAATTGTATAGCTGCCTGATGCATTTCATACAATTGTTCTTCAGCGGCAATAATATTTACTAGTCTTCAAAGTAAGAAAACCTACTAGCATTGAGCAGTAGTGTATATTCTCTCTGAAGAGGACCAGTTGTTTGAAAAGCAGCAGGCGTCTGTACAGTTGATGGAGTTTTTATTAATAAATTCTGTGTGAGCACTCTTGCTCTCTCTGTGGTCTATTTCTGTCCCTGGAGTCTCTTGGCCCTGCTGTTCCTCCCTATTCACCTGCCTTCCCTGAACAAGCAAGCAATGAGAGGAATGAGGAGAAGTAACCTCCACAGGGCTTGTGTTCTCCTTCTGGGAGGCGGAAAGGATTGATCTCAGAGGGAGAGGAAAGTGAATGAGTGGTGACAACAGTGGTGAGAGGGAGGCGGGCACACTCAGGGAAGAGGGCCCACTGCGATCATCTTTCCCAGTCACAACCACCAGCAACAACCCAGGACTGGCACTGGCTGCCAGCTACTTTTCACTTGCAACTTAACCCATACAATTATATGACCAGAATACTAAACCATAGTTTATTGTTATGCAAATGCAACAATGCCCTCCACTCAATCACTCCAGTGACTCAACCAGCAACAACCTCAGTACAGCTTAAGTATGCTTTCGGGTGGATTCCTGCATTGAGCAGGGGGTTGGACTCGATGGTCTTATAGGCCCCTTCCAACTCTACTATTCTAGGATTCTATAAAATCAGCCTACTCGAGCCTATGCCTTGAGTGCTCTCCCCCCACCCCCCTTACCTTCAGCACTTGCCAGAGGAGGTGACTGGAAGCATCTGCTTCCTGATTTATACTAACCACAGGTTGTTGATATGACTGGACCAGGAACTCTGGTTAATTTAATTTATGATTTGTTAGAACAAGCCAGGATCAGAAATCATGGTTTGATCTTGGCTTGTTTCAATTAACCATAATTTAAACTAAACATAGTTTATCCTTGTTGGATATCATGATAAATCATGGTTCATTTAAATCTAGAACCAGATGCTTCCATTCTCCTCCTCTGGTGCATCCTAGAGGAGGAAGGAGGAATACTTGAGACCAAGGTTTGAACAGGCTCATCTGTGTTGCACTAAACGAGGCCTGTATGTATTTCGTATAGCATAGTTTTTTCATAGTTGTTTAGATGAAGAAATTTGTAGGAGTTCCATTTTTGAGGAGGACCACCACTCTGTGGGCATTCCTGAGAGCATTAAAGAAAAAAAAAACTGTAGAAACACTTAGCTGCATCGGCTTATCTGGATATAGGATTGCAGCCCCATTGAAGTAAGTAAGAAGGTATAGGATTGCACTGTTAAAGTCCTTTGTATTCTCTTTTTAGCAAACTTCACAAGAAAAAAGAAGATGCTACAGGGCTTCCAGGAGTGACCGGAGAATGGTTTGAAGAAATACAGAAGAGGAAATTTCAGAATGATGCCGATGTTGGCAGAATGTTGAAACAACCACTAGCTCACAGTCTGAGAAAAGCCAAAGGAAATGGTGAGTCGCTACTAGTTTATCCTCAGTCATCAAAACAATGCCACTCCCAGCTTCAAAAATGGGGAAAGGAAAAAAAATCGTAGGCTCTTCCTTTTCTTTTCTTTTTAAGATTATAGTGTTAAAGAAGAAAAAAGTCATCAAATTTTCAGTTGGGAAATAATGTTCCAACAAAGGAAAGTATATTAAAAGGCAGTTTTACTACTTAGCATTGGTTTCCCTTCATGCTTTGGAGACAGTAATCAAATTTTGACAGCGGGAATTATCCGATGAGATCGCTGCAGTGTTTGGCTTTATAATCTGAAGAGCATTTAAGCGCTTTGTCGGGAAGAAAAAAAGATAAACATATCACAAGGAAAACTGTAATGTAGTGACTGACATATTGCACTCAAGCTCTGTAGTCTTTTTGCAGGAGATGAGAGACCCAGAAGCAGTTTAGATAAAACAGATTGCAGATAAAACAGTGTGCCTCTTCCGTCTGCTTGTCAGGGGACAGGAACTCAATTTAGATAAATGAAATGGATGAATGGAACCTTGACAGATTAGACGGGCTGAGAAAGTGTGCAAGTGACAATGTAATCAGAATATCGGGACAGGAAGATTGAGCCCATCTACTGACTTGCTTGACACTGATACAGATGTAGGAAGAACATCTCTCAACACACCGTTGCTTCGATCAATTTCCTAACATGCCTTTGCTGTGCTACACACATTCTCCCATTCCATGGGCACATGGTTTTACACCTATGCAGCTGAAGTCTGTGGGGAAACTTCCATCGGATTTATTCAACTCCCACCATCTCATTGTCTCTGTTTTCTTCAAAAGGCACTAGATAGATAGCAACAATGACCCTGATCTAGCTTCGGGATGTCCAGGCTGATATTTCATGTGTTTACTTGGAAGTATGTACCGTTGAGTTCAATGGCACCTACTCCCAGGTAAGGGGCATGCATAGGATTGCAGCCTCAGTCACATGGAAAACCAATGGAAGAGAGTTGGTCAGGACTAACTTCATTCAATCTCAGTGGGACGTACAGCACAACCCTGAACACGTTTGCCTACAACAGTGGTACAGAACTATTTTGGCTCTAAGGGCCACACATGATGCTGGGTTGGGGGCTGCACACACACACACACACACACACACACACATGAGCGCCTACATACATGCCCACACCACAGATCCGGATTCAGATCACTCTTTCCTTGCTGCTAGCAGCAAGGAGCAAAGAGTGATCTATGTGAGGATTTCTGGGAGAGGGATTGGAGAATTTTCCCTCCCAGCAATCCTGAGACAGATTTGAAAACAAAACAAAAATGTAGAGATAAGTTGAAACACGTCCCAATTTAGGGCTTTGTGCGAGTGTTCTGATGTGCGCCCAGAACCCCTGTGGTGGCAGCAGCCGTGATTACATTTACATCCCATCCTTTGCAAGGAAACCAAGGGGGTTTACATGGTTCTCCTTTTCTCTGCTTTATCCTCACAACAGCCCTGTAAAGTGGGCTAGCCTGAGTGTCAGCGATTGGCCCAAAGTCACCCAGTGAGCTTTGTGGCTGAGTGGAGACTTGAACCCAGGTCTCCCAAGTCCCAGTCCAACATTCTAACCACTACACCACACGGGCTCCCTGCTTATTTCAGTGAACCTAGTTGAATGCAGATGTGGATTGCATCATTCCCTTGAAATGGTCAGGAAAGCCATTCAAGGCACGGGAATTCTATGCTACGGAGATTTAGCCCTTCCTAAAGGAAGCCCTGAAACAAGTGGAAACTCACATTTCTGGATTAGAAAAAGTGAGCTCCCTTATGTGAGCTCTGTTGACCTCCCCTGTTCCAAAAATGCGCATTTCTGCTCATTTTGTGTTGCCCCACCCCCAGAAGCGCCATTGCACACTGCATTGGCTGCTTGTGTAATGGAATTGGTGGGGCACAAAACTATCAGCAGGGGTGTAAGCACTTTGTTGGATATTGTTGAGGGGACAGGAAGCATTGAATACATAATTGCTGCTGTCAAAGTTGAATGCACCATTTGTTAGGCAAGGAGTGCATAGGTCCAAACCAGTACAAATAACTGCACACATCCCTTCCACCCCACCCTGCCCCAGACTGAATAATACAGGCTGCTGGGCATTTGTATCCACCACTTTTTTGCAGGAACTATGAGTCCAGGGAGTGCACAGAGACATTTCGATTTCAGGCTTGAGGCATTTGCATTTCTAAGGAACTGGAGACAAGTCTTCCAGCATCGTTGTTGTTTTCCTGTTCTTTTCCTTTTCAGATTCTACAAATGCAAAACCCTCGACGCCCCAGATTCCACAAGCTCAGAAGCATGCGGCGTCTTCCATCCTGGGAGGGCTCCGAACCCCTTTGGCTTCTCTCTTCTCCTCCTTCAGAAGATCCAGAAGGCAGCATTCAAAGTCGCAGCAGCAGCAGCAGCAGCAGCGGCAGCAGGACTCTCCACGGTGAGCTAGTAGCATCCTCTCTGTGTACATTCAATTGTTCGGGACACTTTTTCACAAGTTTGGCCTGAAATCAGTTTCTCTATTCCCTGCATCTGCTTCCAAGGATTTCTCACCAGGCCACATTATGCAGCCTGATCTACCTCCTAAGATTGTTGTAAGGATAAAGGAGAGCAGGAGAACCATGTAAGCTGCTTTGGGTTCCTTCGGTAGTAATAACCACAATGTAGAAAATGTCTTAACTGCTGCTCGACTGAATCTCTTCCGTTTGAAGGAGCATTTACAGCTCTGAGAGAACATGCAGTAAAGATGTACCTCAAGAAGAGCAACTGGCTGAAGCTTATAGCTTCCTGGTTTACTCTGTGTGTTTTTTGCTCTTCTGCTTGAGTTATTCCACTGGAAATAGCAGAAATAAAAGTTGCTGTGACAATACTGCCTAACAGAGGAACAGATGAAGCTGACCAGCACTGAGTCAAAACATTGGTCCATTGAGCTCAGGATTGCTGATGCCGGGGCGGGGGGCAGGGACCAGGGCCCCTCCAGATGTTGGACTATAACCCCTATCAGTCCCAGCCACCATGGCCAATGGTCAGCGATTGTAGCTGTTGTAGTTCAAAAACATCTGGAGGTTCCTGATCTACAGAGATTGGCAGTGACTCCCCAAGATTTCAAAGAGACATTTTTCCCAGCCATACCTGGAGGTGCCCAGGACTGAAATTGGACCAAGAGCTCTGTCACCAAGCTACAGCCCCTTCCAAAAAATCCCCAGCCATTTTGACATAGCTATTCAGTCTTGTCAAATTTGCCTGCCACAGAGTCCTGGAAGACTACATTAAGATTCGACAAGTGAATGTGTTCCCACTTGCTAATTGCAGGGTGTGAGGAAAGCGAGCCTTTGGGTCCTTCTGTTTTAATTGCTTTTATTAATATTAAATTCATACAGCATCCATGATGCATTCCAAAGCCCTAAGCTGAGCTTTGTGTTTCATGTATTAAATGTTCAATGCTCACACAGGAATTTCCTACTGTGCATGCTGAGTGTTCCCCTGCTCAAAAACAGAATGGGGAAATTGCCCTGTGCACACAGCTCCATCCATTCAATGGAGCTGGCTGGCCACTGAGTGAACAGCAATGTTTGGACTAGATAGACCCATTGTCTGATCCAGCATGGCTCTTGTTATGTTCTAGTTGCTGGACTGGAGGTCTTGGATCCTCTGTCCACTTCTCTCAGGAAGTTAGATGGATGGGTACAAGAAGCAGATGCACTTTAGTGGTGGTGACAAAACTTTGGAATGCTCTCTCTGTAGAAGTCTGTTCGGGTCCCTTTGTGTTTGCTTTTATGCATTGTACTGAAGACTTCCTCATTTCAATATGATGTTACAGGCCAACGATCTGCTGTTTTTAATGTTTGCTTTACTTTTAAATGATAGGAATTCTAATTGCTGCTATCATCTCTTTATTTCCAATGTCCAAGCTCTTGAGTGCGGTTACCTATGTAGACAAAATGGCAACATCTTCACAAGAGGGAGGTATTGATAGTCTTGGGGGAACCCCAAGATTTACAGAAGCGCAATGTTGTTTTATTTTATAGGAGGGACACACACACACCCCCAAAAAAACCCTGATAAGGACTGAGTGTGCTCAGTGGATGTAGAATACTGAGTGGCTGTTATGGGAGGTACAGAAAACGGGATATGAGTGAATGGAATAGAATAGAGTATAATGGAGGAGGTGCTGGCTGACTGGCGGGCAGGCAGAACGCCTGAACAGGAGCACTCCACTCTGCAACGTTTTATTGCAGGTCCCATTTGTTTTATGACGTTGTTTTGTAGCATTATTGTGTATTTTAATGTTTTGTAACAGAGCAGCGGAACAGAAGTTGTCGTCTTCATTACCGTAGTGATGACTCTCATAATGCGAGGACTATGGCTTTGAAGGGGGATTAGAGAAATTCATGGAAGGTGGCTATTAGCAATGACGGCTAAATGAAAATCCCAGGGCTCAGCAGCAGCGCAACTCTGAATGCTAGTTGCTAAAGGACAAACTACAGGACAGGGCTTATTGAAGCCCTGCTGAACTACAACTCCCACAGTGCTCGGGATTGTGGGAGTTGTAGTCCAGCACACCTGGAAGGGACCAGGTTGGAGAAGGCTGCAATAAGTCCTGCATGTAGGCTTCTTAGATGCATCTTGGTGGCCACTGTGAGAAACCAGAGGCTGGATTACACAGGCCGTTGGTCTGATCCAGCAGGGCTCTTCTTAGGTTCAAAATGTTTCTGGTTAGATTTTTGCATAGGTTTTGTGTGTGTGTGTGTGTGTGTGTGTGTGTGTGGATTTGCTCTGAGTGCATCTTCTGCTTTATTCCGCCTACTCTCCGCCATGCAGCGTCTGTTTTCTCCCTCATTGTGCCTGAAGGCACTGAGTTATGTTAGCCAACGGGGCTTCCACTCTTTCTGCGTGGGCTGGATTTGCTTACCTGTCACCTTTCCAGAGCCTCAGATGATGTTATGCTTTTCAGAACAAGGAGGGTGCTTGGGATGAATCCCGCAGAGGCGTGCAGAGTGCCGTGTGAAGCGTAAATCATCGATTGCTAAACACCCTGTGTCTTGTGGCTGAAAAAGGCCCCACCTACCATAAAAGATTTCTTTTCCATAGAGTTTGTTTCAGAGGAAGACAGGATGTGTTCAAAGCTCTCTGCCGCCTGTTAGCCAGAAGTTGTTTAGGAAGCAGGTGAAATTCTGTAGTCAGCTCCGGAGCCGGTCCTGTAGGTAAACGTGGGCAGGTGTCAGGCTTCCAACTCCCTTCCCCCACCCTCCATCTCAGAGTTCTTGTTCTTTGCACAGATGAGGAACAGACAGATGAAGAATTCTGCAGAAGCAACTGCATATCTAGAAGTGCTTCGCTTGCCGAATTAGTGCTTGTCATGTAGCAATTAAAGGCATGCAATGGAGCCTGCCAGGAAAAAAGAGCTGGCAACCAAAATTGGGGGATGCCTGAAAGATTCTGGAGAATATACAATATATATATATCGGGCAGAAAGACAGCCTCATCAGCTGTGTGAAAGAAAAGGTTTAAAAGCAAACAATGAAATTGTGCCTGCCCCTTTAAAAGCACAAGTACAAACTGGAGCCAGTGTGTCTCTTACCCTGCTGTCTTTCTGGCTGCTTGGTATACCTCCTCTTCTGTTCAGGGTTGCCAACTTTTCAGCAGTCCACTGTTTCTGTGCCTCTTGATGTGCCGACATTAGCAGGTATCCCTATGCTGTAAAAAGCGTCACTTGCTGATTTCAGTAGATCATCCTCCCCCAATTGGGTGCCCTCCGCATGTGTCTACAACTCCCATCATCCCCAGTCATCATGGCAATTGATGGGCCATGGTGGGAAGTTGTAGTCCGACTCCTCTGGAGAGAATCAGTTTGGGGAAGGCTTCTGCTGGTCAAGCTGCAGTTAAAGCAGAAGAGCAGACCAGGGCAGTTTTTATCTGGTCAGTTGGCAACCTCACTCCCCCCCTGCTTTAGGAAGTGGAAATTAGTTTTCCCCTAGAGCAGGGCTGTGGGCCGCCAGATGTTGCCAGTCGCTACCATAGCCAGTTGTCAGTGATGGGATTTGAATTCCCACAGCATCTGGAGAGCCACAGGTTCTGCATTGCTCCCCCACGTAGGTAAGAGAGTAGTGGACGAAGACATGTTGCAGCTTCATCCTCTGCTGGAGATTTTAAAGAGACAGGCACCATCTCATGGCCAAGAACTGTCTGTGCTAGTAGTGAGAATATGAGTGAGTGGGTGAGAGGCTGTGTTCTGCCATATTGCACACTGCAAACTTATACATACTTATCTGGGAGGAAGCAGGACATGGAATAACGGGATCAAGTTACAGGAAGCCAGATTCTGGCTGGACACCAGGAAAAACTTTCTGACTATTAGAGCAGTACGACAATGAAACCAGTTACCTAGGGAGGTTGTGGGCTCTCCCACACTAGAGGTATTCAAGAGGCAACTGGACAACCATCTGTCAGGTATGCTTTAGGGTGGATTCCTGCATTGAGCAGGGGGTTGGACACGATGGCCTTATAGGTCCCTTCCAACTCTACTATTCTATGATTCTAAGCCCCATTGAACTCATTGAACTTACTTCTGAGTAGACTTACAAAAGATTGCACAGTAAAAAAACTTGCTCTTGTTTTTGAAATTTCTGCCCAATAAGTACAAAAGTATGGTGTAGGAGGAAGCAAAGATAGTGTGTTGGCCCATAAGAAAAATATCCAAAATTCACAGTAGGGTGATAGTTTTATTAGGACTAACCAGAATATCACAAAATAGTGAGAAAGCTTTTGAGTTCTCCAGAATTCTTCATGTGAAGCAACATCTTTAAGAAGAATGAGACCTTTATTAGATTGGGCTCTCCTAGGCATTAGGCAGGTTTCAGGTTACACCTACACGCAATGGCAAATTCCCCATTTTTGAAAATACCCAGATCAGACTTTAGCCTTAAATGAAACACACAGGTTTCTTGTGGAAGAAAACAGCAGTAAAGAGAAACATGGCAATTCTTATTTTAGCAGAGCTGGAGAATAAGTTTTAAAAAGCCAGTAGAAGCTGAATTGCTTAGAATTACCAATTCTGCTTCTACTGGTTGGAAGGAATGTATCCTCAAAGAATAAAGTCTCATCTTCAGGTGTTATTTATTGAATCCTCTTTCTCCAGTTTTAGGTTCCTGCTCTTGAACCGTGGGGGTTGAGGAGGAAGAGGAATTAAATTTGCCCCTTTGGAGCAAAGAGCAGCTCAGGGGGGGAATTTGGATCAGAGAAATGGTGCCTGGGGAAAGGCTTCAGTTTCCTCTCCCCCATGCTGTGTGGCTTCAATCCATATCAAACTGACACACATAAACATACAAACACAAGAAATCCTGACAACTAATTGTCATGCGACGTGCCTAGTTTGGTCCTCAGAGTAGGAAGGGGCTAAGCAAAACTATCAAGCTAAGCTGGTACTTATTCTGTGAAGTTATCAATATATCCTTATTAAATGCAGTGGTGCCTCCAGTCTCACATTCTGTAGCTAGAAGTTTGCCAACTCTTGAACTGGCTCCTAGTGCTGTACATTTTAGCAGTAGTTTGACCTGCTGCAATTAACAGATGATCTCGTTTAGCTCCTTGCCATGAAAAGGTTTCACTTGCTAACTTCCGCGTATCAAATCTCTGTTAAAGGGACAAGAACAGGCCTGGTTGAGTTCTGTTTTTTGGCCAGCTGGCAACCTTAACCACATCAAGCTACCGAACTTCATGAAGTGAGGTAAACAAACTCCCAGTAATGACATGCAGTGCCCTGAAATAGAATAGTAGCTAGGATATTCCTGGATTCTATGGTAATTAAGTATTTGCTCCCTGGTAAACAGGATTTTAATTTAAAAAATACTATTAAATTGGATTATCAGAGGGTTGGGTGGGGAAGAATAGCATAATAGGGAGGTGGAGCAATTAACACTTGCAGGATAATTTTGCTCTTCTGTCTGAAGAGAGCTAAAGTGGATCTTTTCATTATTTACCGATTCTTACAAAGGAGGAGAGGGGAGTACTCTGATGGTTCAAAAGAATGTATTAGGAGGACACCTTTTAGAAAGAATTTGGAAACTGGCAGAAGAGCAGTCTTGTGGTATGAGAGAGTGAAAGCTTGGAAGAAGAAAATGCCTGACTGTAGGCTTTAAAATATTCTGTACCGTGGGCCTAATTTACCTGCCTCAAAGTCGCATCCTCTAAACTTTCCAAAAAATTTAAGATGGGCAGAGGCTGGTTTTGCTTTCCGAGGTTGAAATTTTATACGTACTTACCTGAGAATAACTGCCATCAAACTGAGAGAGCCTGATCAGACGACATGCTAAGCCATGGTTAGGCTGCTAAGCAACGAATGGTTATAGAGCGTGTTTAAACCATGCTTATGTAGCCACCATGGTTAGGAATGGTTCACACAACACACTGAGTCATAATGAACCTGTTCAGACAACATGCTAAACCATGATGGTTAAGTGTTTTGAGCTAAACATTATGGCTTAGTGTGTCAGGTGAACCATTCCTAACCATGGTGGCTACATAACCACAGTTTAAACTCACTCACTAACCTTTTGGGGTTAGCGGCCTAACCATGACTTAGCATGTCATCTGAACAGGGTCTGAGTGAGACCTAATAAATTTTCTTTTTTATTCATTATTTATATCCTGCCTTTTTCCTCCAAGGAACCCAAGGCAGCATATATAATCCTCCTCCTTTACATTTTATCCTCACAACAATCCTGTAAGGTAGGTTAGGCTGCAAGTCAGTGACCAACCCAAAGTCACCCAGTGAGCTTCATGGCTGAGCAGCGACTAGAACCTGGATCTCCTGACTCCTAGTCCAGTGCTCTAAAAACAGTTGCATGAGGCAGAAATTCAACAGGTAATGCCTTTCATATTCCCAGACCTGCCGTAGCTGTTGCCTTCCCGCCAAATTGCAGTCCCCTCCGTCACGGTATACTTTGCTTCCTTCTGTACTCTGATTCTGGCCCATGATAGTTTCAGTGATGTAATTTGGTTTATGGAGATAGTTTTTCTGGGAGCACCCGACTGAGCATGTGATCTCATTTAAAAGCAAGTAGTTCATGTGTAATATTTATGCACTTACTCATTCTGCTTAGGAGGACAAAAGTACCAGGGCATCATAACCTCTGTGTGTACAGATAACAACCAACTTCACAAACAACATCTATGCAAGTTAGTGTCTCAGTGATTCTCTCTTGTGCTTCAGCACGTTTTGCATTGGTTTTGCAACTAATGGCTTATCCAATGGGGAGCTTTCTGTATTGTCAGGCCCCGTAGTTTATTTGCTGTGATCCTGTCTGTAATTTATTACTATTTTGTTGACAGTTAGATGTTGTTTTTAATACGTTGTAAGGTGCCTGTAGCGTTTGTTTGTTTTTTAAAAAATGGGAAGGTGGAATGTAAATATTTCTAATAGATAACAAATTTAATAAACAGAGGTCCAGGATTTGTAGGACTCAAATAGTATATGCAGAACCAGGTTCTTGGGAAGTGGGATGAAAGCACCAAAAGGGTTCCAGTGCTGAGGAGAGGCTCTGGGAAAACTTACGACATGTTTTTCGGACTGAAGATTCTTCCTCCAAATAGGAGTGCTCCTGTTGATGGTTTTAGCTTGCTGTTCCTCCAAACAAGTCATTTCACACCCACATCCAATCCCCCCCCCCGTTTGCAGCTGATGCCCAACATTCTCTGATTTGACATTTGTCAGTCTTCATTGGTCTATATGGGGTGGGGGTGGGGGGCGCTGTTGTTTCATTTTGATCCCCTTAAGATTTTAAAAGGAGTTTTTGGACTTGTGTAAACCTCAGAGCTCAACTGAACGTGCTGATTACTTCCTTCTTGTTGCTCTGTGGTTCCATTTTGTGTCCATTTCTATCAGCACTTTCCACCCGAGTTTGCTATTAGAGGGAGCGATGGGTGGCATGATATTGGAGCCTGAAAGTCGCCTGGCTTTCTTGATCTGCTGAACAGCCTTCCAGCTATTGGCTCGATGGAAGTAATTGCAGTTTCTTCTTTTTAACCAGCTGTCACGGTTGCTTGGGGAGTAGGAAAACTGGCACCTGCTCCTTGTATTCCACCACTAGACACTTAGTGCCTGACAGCTCTCATTTGGTCCTGTAAAACATCCCTAGAAATGCAGGAAGCATTCTCAGGCCTGATATAAAGGAAGATAGGGTTCAAGGTGCATTTCACAGTAGAAGAAGGAATTTTTGACAGATGCTACTTTTTATGCAGGTGGGAGCATGTGCTGAAATTCTCCATTCAGTAGAACTATAAAAAGTTTCAGGAACCTTGACTTCCTTGGCATACAGCCTTCTTCAGGAGGGGCAGTTACTTTCCCTGGAACACATTTGGGTCACATGCCTAAAACAAGGTATGTGGGAGAGTGAAGCTTGCAGTGGGATGGCAAAATAGGCCGGAGATAAACAAACCAGAAATAGGGAAAACAATCCACAGTTTGTTTGCTTGTCCGTAACACAATCATGGCTAAAGCAACAAACCATGGTTAACTTAAACCATGTCTTAGTGTTACATGCAAATGCAGTCTATGAAACTGTTTCTGGCTCTGAGGGGTCTGGTTCTATGCCTATAATATCCAAGTAAGATTGCCAACACTTCTTTTTTTGCTGTTGTTGCAAAGCTCCTGTGCCTTTAATTGCTACGTGACAGGCAAGAAGTGATCAGGTGCATCATTTCGTGCCATGGAAGAGAGAGGTAGGGACAAGAAAAGCTTTGCCTTTCGACGTTCTGCCCGTCGCAGAGCCCTGAAAAGCATAAGAATAATAGAGGCGTCATCGTTGTGACCCGATCGGAGCTCCTTTTCCCCTTCAGATGAAGTCACAGAGCAGGAAAACAGATCCTGCCCAGATCTTTCAAGCCGCCTCTCAGTTGCAGCCAAACAAAAAAAAGTGCAGGCACTTGTACCTTTCAACTTGTTCTTCCCTGCCTGCGAGCACATTACAAATAAATGACAAGGCATTCTGGGAGGGAAGGCTCATTCAGGCACCTGAAGCATGCCAGCCAGCCAGTTTATACTTGCTGCTGGAGCATAATAAAGTGAATTCGCTTGAATACACAAGCGAGTCCCGAGGACGAAAGGGCGGCGGGGAAGGGGTGTGTGTGTGCACACCGAAGAAGGCTCTGAAAATGGGTGCTGCAAACGACGGTGAACACGAAGCAGAGTAAGGAAAACAGAGCCTGGTTGGTGGCAGGCCAAACTGTTACCAGCAAAGAGTGACCGTATGGTGAGCAAAATTCCTTTCAACTTTGGGGAGTGGAGCAAGAGGAAAACAACCGGAAAGGCTGCGGATGGGGCAGGGTTGTAGTCTGGCTGATTATGGGTCTTTTTTTTAAAATCTCTGAGTAGTCCAGCTTGTTCTACTTACCTGTTCAGCGAACACTTTTTTGTTTTGCTTCGTTTGTTATCGGATTAGATTACTTATCAAACCGTTCTGTGAAAAAGGAGCGCCGATCCTATGCCCTGGGCTTTTTAAAGTGGCTATTCTTCCCACCCACCTCCTACAGCTCTTGTGCCTTTAGCAGATATATGACAGGCATAAATTCAACAGGCGATGTCCTCCCCTCCACATTATTGCGAGTCTGTGTCAGAGAAAATCTGGCGTTGATTTTTCTGCTGGTTGGGGAAGTGATAAAGCCGTGCAACCCTAGGCATGTTCCTTGGCGCACTTTGAAAAAAATAGTCATGGGGGAATATATATATTTTTTTTTATCGTTGGTTAGTGTACATTGGTAATGTCATACTAAAAAACGCTTGCCTTAGTCCTTTAGTAAATGACTGATAGTTGTTCTGAAAAATGCTGTAAATGAACAATCCACTTTGTGGTGTGTAAGGATTGAGTTCTAAAGCTGGGAGAAATTAACTGACCCTGTTAACGAGTTTCCCTCATTTCACCCTCCCTGAATAGGTTAACAACCTCAACCTGAAACAATATTTGAGGCAAACGGATTCTTATCTATGTGGACATTATTGTCCCTCAAATTGATTGTTAGCAATATTCGGACAAGATCAGTCTGACCTTCAGTTGTTTGATATGCATCCCTTGGATTGAAATTGCTGTCGTACCATGTGGGATATAAATAGTTGAAGCCTGTGATTAGGTGAATCTGTAAGCCTTTTGATCAAAATCTGTAGCTTAATAAATGGCTTGCACTTATTAGACCTATAATAAAGGTCTAGTTCAGGAGGTCTTAGGGTCTTGTGTTCTTTTAACAGCTGCATGATGATCAGAAATCTAGCAGGTGAAACTTTCTCCATCTGGGAAGCCACAGCTGGAGAGAGCAATTGCCTTCAAGCCCTGTGATATGGGCTCTTTCCGGAGACATCTGGTTGGCCACTGTAGGAAACCTGGCTTGATCTAGCAGGGCTCCTTGTGTTCACGCTGAGAAAACCTGTGCAATTTCTGGGTTGGATCCAGACTTAGCCATACTTAGAGTAGACCAGGGATGGGGAACATGTGGTATTCTAGAAGTTGTTGGACTGCAACTCCCATTGTCCTTCACCACTGGATATGTTAGCTAGGGGTGATGGAAGTGTTATTTCAACACATCTGGAGGGTCGCATGTTCACTACTACTGGAGTAGACCCGTAAAATCAATGGAGTGTGTCATGATTGACTTACTTCCCATTCATTTTAATGGGTCTACTTTAAGACTAAGCCTGGCTCAAACCCTCTGACAAGCAACTGTAACTAGGGGCTATAAACAGAGCTCAGGTCTTGCAACTTACGCCAAGCTACGTATTGTGACTGTGGCACAAAAGAAAGCTGTAAGTAAATGCAGGAGCAGCATTTATCCAGAGTTTAAAACTGAACCATTCAACAAGAGCTTCGGATGGCCGTGTATTAGGGGGAGCTACATAAAACTCGGCATCATGCTATTTTATAAAATGCAAAAAAAGGCGTAATTTTGTTACAACCTAGAACAACATTTGTCTCTCATTGAAAAATCGATAATAAAATGAATATAAATATGAATTTATTTTTAAATCAGAGTATAGAGCAAGAAACATTAGATGGTCAAACTCCTTTCATGGAGGGTGTTGTGGGGGAGTCACATTGCTCATGATATCCTAGGTATTTGTTTATGACTTTTCCTTTTTTAGAAGTGGAACAAAAGCAAAGAAAGGGAGTTGTCTGACTTAAAGCAAGCCTTGAGGGGGTCTGTATATAATTCCTTCTATTTCCAGTGTTCAGGCTGTGAGTAATGCTGCTTATGTAGCCAAGACGGCACCACCCATACGCAAGAGAGTGGTGTCAGCAGGCTTGGGGAACCCAAGGAAGTGAGGCAGGTGGCTACTAAGAGGAGGGCTTTCTCCACTGTGGCACCCCGGTTATGGAACGAGCTCCCCAGAGAGGTCCGCCTGGCGCCTACACTGTACTGCTTTCGTCGCCAGCTGAAGACCTTTTTATTCTCTCAGTATTTTAACACTTAATTTTAACTTAAATTTAAATTTTACTGTTTTAACTCTGCATTTTAATCTTATATCAATGTTGCTGTGTGGTTTTATCCTGATTGCGCTTTTTATACTGTATTTCGTAATTGTGTTTTTAACCTGTTGGGTTTTTTATTGTGGTTTTAATTTTTGTGAACTGCCCAGAGAGCTTCGGCTATTGGGCGGTATAAAAATCTAATAAATAAATAAATAATAAATAAATAAACCCAACCTCTGGGGCAAAAACTCTAGAACTAAAAATTGGGGAGGGGGCGGAACTCCCCCAAACACCCCAATGAGGCCTGAGCTTGCTCAGTAGCCACAGAATTCTGTTTGGGGCTTGTGGGGCAGGGCAGGGGTTGTAGAGAGACATGGAATGGATTGACTGGCACCCTGAACAGGCAGCATTTCACACTACAAAACGTTTGTTTTTAATGCCCACTTGTTGATTATAGATGATCTGATCTGTGTTTATTATATTATATATTCCTTCATATGTGTAGGGTGTTGTGTAGGGTGACCAAATGAAAAGGAGGACAGGGCTCCCGTATCTTCAACAGTTGTATAGAGAAGGGAATTTCCGCAGGTGTCTATTTATATGCATGCAGCACCTGGTGAAATTCCCTCTTCATCACAACAGTTAAAGCTGTAGGAGCTATGCTAGAGTGACCAGACATAAAAGAGGGCAGGGCTACTGCAGCTTTAACTGTTGTGATGAAGAGGGAATATCACCAGGTGCTACATGCATACAAATAAGACCTGCTGAAATTCCCTTTTCAATACAACTGTCAAAGATATGAGAGCCCTGTCCCCCTTTTCACATGGTTATCCTAGTTGTGTTTACAGCCAGGCTCTTATTTTACCTTCTCTCTCTCTCTCTCTCTCTGAGGCTCCATTCTGAGGCTAACACTGCAATGTTAGCATGCCTACTCTAAAATAAGTGTCACTGAACTTGGTGGGGCTTGCTTCCAAGTGGTTCATCGTACATCGTACATTACTCACATTCTGTTTGCACCGTGGCCAACCAGCTGTCAACCAGGGATCCACTGTGCAACGGCACCCTCCCACCCATGTTTCCCATCAATTAATGGATACAGGCTTCCTGTCTCTGATACTGGAGGTAGCACATAGCTATCATATTAGTAGCCATTGAGAGCCTTCTCCAGGAATTTATCCAACCCCCTTTTAAAGCCATCCAAATTGGTGGCCAACATTACATCTTTTGGTAGTGAATTCCTAACTATGCTCTTACAAGACGTGGGGTCCAATACTATGCACGCTTGCCCCAAAGGATGTCCCATTCTGTACAGCAGAGCTGACTCCTGAGAAATATGCACAGGATATCAACCTGATTCTTTTCGTTTCCTCATCAAAGAAGCTTCATCGGCTACTGGGTACTAAGACAAAATAGCCCAGTGCTGATTCTTTGCAATGTTTTACAGTACACATCTTCAAAGCAACCATTTAATTCCTCCTTTACAGATATGACCACTTTGCTCCGGGTGCTCATCCGTCTTCCAAAGTGGAGGAAATGGCAAAGGTGAGTCACTTAATGATTTTGTTAACCCACGAATGCAAAGACCAGGGGGCATTTAGAACACACAGTGCTTGTCAATTATCACTCGCTCCTTTGTCTAGTGGAATCGATTTAATATCCAAGAAGCTACTTGTTTTTAAAGAGAGTTGCAGTCATCTGGGCACCTGATACTTTCATTCCTCATCAAGGCACATGGCAGACCTCACTGAAATTGCTGAAATTTCTTTGGCATATGACTCCATGAATCCTTTCCCAATGGGGAAAGATTCATGGAGTTCAAATCTCCTAAGAGTACCAGAGTCGAGGGAAGGGGAGAGTGTAGATTGGCGTGCAAAATCTCAGCCCCAGGGGCCAAATTCTAACCCCCCCTGGCTTCACCAGACAGCCCTCCCCCATGGACCACTGATAGTTTGATTATTTCCTGGCTTTGGTGCAGTTTTTCCCCATTCTAAAAGTTTGCCATGCCTCTCCAAAGACTGTGTTACTGGGAGTGAGAGCTCCCAGTAACAAAGCCTTAGTGTAATGATGTCAGGACAGGGCTGGGGTGCACAACCTTTCAGCTCGTGGGTGGAATTCCATATCGAATAAGCTCTCGAGGGCCATGATCCAATGGTGGGTGGTTCCAAAGGCAAAAGGGGCAGGGCCAATATAAAAAACAGCAACCCACAAGCATATTGTAATTTAAATAAACCTTAAGAGATACATTTCATGTATCTGCGCAACTGCACAAAAGCCAGGAAACCAATTGATGGTTGGGGGGAAAGGGGGCAAGGCCAGGGAAAGGGGGCGTGGCCTTCTGGAGATCCCTGGAGGACCAAATTGGGAGCCCAGGCTGAAGCTCCTGCACTCCTTGTGAGGCTTCTGCAATGCTCTGTACACAGCGCTACTTTATGCCTAGTCTGAAACTTCAACTAGTTCAAAATATGGCAGCCAGGTTGGTCACCAGCACGCCTAGGGGTCACCATATTACTCCAACTCTAAAATCACTCCACTGGCTGCCAATTACTTTCTGTGCAAAGTATAAAGTGTTGGTTATTACCTTTAAAGCTCTACATGGTTTTGGTCCAGGTTACCTGCGGGATTGCCTTCCCTCATACAATGCGCCTTGCACACGCAGGTCCTCTGGGAAGAATTTACTCCAGTCAGCCAAAACTAGGCTGACAACCATTACCCAGAGGACCTTCTCTTCTGCCGCTCCCAGACTGTGGAATGGCTTGCCAGGAGGGATTCTCCAACTTAGCAGTCTTTCTGAATTTAAGAAAGCCATAAAGACTGATCTCTTCTGGCCAGCCTACCCAGTTAAATTTTAAGATGCCTTTTAACAATGTTTTAGTTTTATATATTTTTAATTAGTTTTATGCATTTTATAGTATTTTTGTATTTAGTGTTGTTTCCCACCTCGATCCAGAGGTTGAGGCAGGTGGTAAATATTATTATTATTATTGGTCTTCACCAGGGTGTGAGCTTTGGAGGAGATACCCCTGAGGAGTTGGCTTGCCCTCCCTCCCTCCCTCCCATACATGTGGCATTGTGCCTGGGTTTTGGTCTAGTGATTGCCTATGCTGCAAACCCAACTATGTGGGTGACTGCTGTCGTTACATCGTACATTACCGGGTGTGATGTTGTCTTGGTTGACTGTTGTCATTCCCAGAGTCATAATAGTTCCTGGCTCTGCTGGTGAATACAGTGTCTATGTCATAAATGGAGGACATGCAAGGCAATGGCCTTGACTATGCTGATACATTCTTTTAGCTAAGGCTTTTGGAACAGGAGGGAGACCTACTTCTATTCTTCTCGCGGAGAGTTCGTCATGCCACCTTCTTTCCTTGATATCCCCTTCACCCTCAAAGGACCTGCAGGACAGTCCTAGGAAATCACCAACACAGTTGGTTCTACCATTTAATCAAACACAGTGAGCCCCCAAATTATGTGCCAGGGACTGAACTGTGCCTTGGAAAAGTAAGCTACCATTTTGGATGCGTCCGCTGCTCCACGTCCGTTGGAGTGGGCATGCACCGTGCAGCATTGATTTTTCACCTCGTCTCTTGGCCAGCATATGGCCACTGACTCATACTAAGAACTCACAGGGGGTCCCTGATGCAGACCAGTTGACAGGCACTGGAGAATCCTGCAAGCATTCCCATTTCCCAAACCAGGCAGTCTCATCCCTGAGCTCTGGCTGACTAAGCAAAGGAGAAGGTGCCGGATATTGGAACATAACATCAGTTAACGGAGTTACCCTGCATTTGCATGGAGGACACTTGTCCATTGCTCTGGGGGCAGATCAAAAAGATATAGATCTGTCTTTTGTGTGTGTGTGTGTGTAAGTATGAAGCGCCCTTGCAATTTTAATCCACAGAAAGTCTATGCTCCAGGCCTCAAAGGTTTTAGGATGCATTCATCTAATCTATGTACTAGTAGCAAACCCATTCTCCTAGTGTGGCCAGAATGGTATCATGCATGTACAAGAGGGCCGTCTCAGCAGGCTTGGGCAAACCCCAAGGGTTGCAGAAGTACATAAAAATATATATTTAAAATAATCCTAAAATCCCCGCCCAGAACAACCAAATGAGGCCTGACCATACTCAGCGGCAAGGCAAGGAAACACTGACATTTTGGAGCAGGGGGTGGGTGGAAGGAGGGTTTCATCTCCTCTACTCTAAGATCCACAGAAGGACTTCAAGCACAGTCTGCTGATAAAATGCTGTTGGCACTTGAATCCAAAGTTAGCATTATCTACCTTTATATGAAAAGAGCTTTTCTTTGAATTACGTGTTGGAAATGAAGTAGGGCATTTTGCTTTTTTCTTTCTTTCAAAGGGAAGTATAGAAGAATACATAAGAAAGGCATCTGTATTCCCTTTTGGACAATGCACATTTGCTCAGCAGTTCAGAAAATTGCTTTTCAGCTTTAATACTGATCCTTTGATTAACTATGGGTTTCTATGACTTTTTTTTTCTTCTTCCAAGAACATTAGTCCTCAGAGTGGCTATTAATTTTCATTCTGAGATGTAGCTAAACCTTGGGTCATATGCAAGGGTTTTAAAATGTGCAGATTTTAAAACTAGTTCTAAATTATAATATACCCAAGCAATGTATTTGGAGGACATGAAAACAGACGTGTTTTGAAAGAATTAGGGAAATGCAAAGTAATATCAATACTACTGCTAGGCTGCTATTAATATTATTCTGTATAATATTCCATCAAATAAACAGGCATTTTTTTAAATAATAATAATAATTGAGCAGTAGTGAGATGGCTTTTCTTTGATGAGAAAATAAAACCAATTTGTGTTTTTCCCCCCCAATACAGAGTGAAACGGGTGAGTCCCTTCTGTCCTCTGAACCAACGGATAAGGGTTTTGATGGAAAGCAACCTTTGACAGTGGAGGACAGCACATGTACATGGAACGAGCAGCTGGAAAATGAGCTCTTACGAGGTAAGCCCATTTGCTCACCCCACATTGCTCTTGGTGTCAGTGATACACAAAATCTGATTCCTGCAATATCATGGGGTCTAGTACCAGATAGTTCCATCTTGGTTCTCTGGCTTAATAATAACTGAATGATCACGTTGTAAGGAGGTCAGCGTCTTCCTTTTTTCTTTTTTACAATAAGAACATAAGGAGACCAAAGGCCTGTCTAGTCCAGCGTTCTGTTCACACAGTGGCTGACCAGCTGCCTGTGGGAAACTCACAAGTAGGACTTGAATGCAATAGCACCCTCCCGGCAACTGGTGTACATAGCATTCAGCCTCTGATACTAGAGGCAGCATATAGCCATCATGACTAGTAGCCATTGATACCTTATCCTCCCTTAATGTCTATTCACGTTGGTGGCCATCACTACATCTTCTGGTTGCAAGTGAATTCCATAGTTTAATTATGTACTGTGGGAAGGAGCTGTGGTACCATGTCCTGCTTTGTTGGTCCCTGGTCGACAGCTGGCTGGCCACTGTGTGAACAGAGTGGACCCTCGGTCTGATCCAGCATGGGACTTCTTATGTTCTTAAGAACTTCCTTTTGTTTGTCCTGAATCTCCTGTTATTGATCTGGGAGTAAACATTGTAAATTTTCGTGCAATATTTACCTTCAGACATTGGCACACTCTGTCTACACATGAACAGGAGATACTGACTCCTTTATGAAAGATCGTTTGACTATCATCAGACTAGTAGACTAATTTAGGGCTGTTTTGGTACTAGAGAAATCAAAAATAGACCACTGTAAAGCAGAGCTTATTAACAACCTATCAGCAGTGATCTGATGATACATATGATGCATATTATGAAAGATATTTTTAATTCCATGGGTTGGTTCAGGTGTAATGCCAAACCATTGCTTGACTGTGTCTGAATGAGCGCATCGCTTGTGTATTCCCTTGTCCCCTTGCACACACTGACTTCCCATCTCACTTCTGACTTAGTTGTGAACTAGCAATTATTGTTAGATCTGAACAAAATTTGAGCTGGATTTTCAGGCAAACTATAGTCTGCACAATCATAGTTCATCTATTTCAGATGTTACAACAAACTATGGTTTGCTGCTGCATTGGAAACAAAGAGGTGGGGAATCAATGCACTTAAGGGGAGGGGGAGAAGGGAATTTGGGAGCACAAGGCTGATTCACATGATGTCAATTCATGGTCTGGTGTCACATTTAAACCAGCCCAGCATTAGTGATGCAGTTAATATTGGCTATATTGCGGGGGGGAGGGGAAGCTGATCTACCATAAACAAATCACCCCAAGTCTCGACATTTTACATAGTGATCTAAGGAATTTTTACTTCAGTTCATCCCATTTTGCCATGGTCTGGTTCAATTTTAGGGTTCATTTTTAAAAATGTGCAGATACATCCTGCAATATGTGGTGTCCAAAATTTTTGCTTGTGAGCCTTATTCTGACACTTAAATTGTTCTGTGACTGCAAACAATTAAGGAGACTAGAGCTCCACCCGAAACCCACAGGAGAGCATTATGTAGATGATTCATTATGTGATTGCAATTATCCATATATGGTAAGTGACCTTCAATGCCCTAAATAGTTGCGGGCTGCATGTCTACTTTGACAAAGAAGCCCACACCTCCACCTCTTGCCACAAAGGTATATCACATAACTGAAAGCCCTCCTCATGCCAACCTGTTAAAAACCAGAGAGCCTCAGAAGAACAAAATGCTTACAAGTCCTGTTCACATAAAACTCCCAACTGTATAGAATATAGGCACAGAGCGTACATGGATTACTAAGGGCCTATGTGCATTGTACACTATAGTAGGCTTTCTTCCAACTTTGCATCCCATGTGACAGTGTGAGTGGGCCAGACAGGTATGCTCAGGGGTAGAAGGAGATTCCGCTTCCCCACGTGGAACTTTGTATGAATAAGGATACGGAGGTGGCAGTGCACAGACGCTGAATTCATATGTTTGTTTAGAGCATGGGCTCAACATAACTTGCCACCACCTCTTCTTTCATGTTGTTGTTGCTGCTGCTGCTGCTATTATTATTATTATTATTATTATTATTATTATTATTATTTATTTGTATCCCACTTTTTCCCCAATGCTGGGACTCAAGGTGGCTTAACAAAATTGAAACTTATGCAATTAAAACACATAAATAGAAATATACAAAAGATAAAAATATAATTAAACCAGCTAAAATATTAAAACGTGTTTTTTATAAGAAATTGACATTAAAATACAAAATCCAGTGCATTCAGAAAGGTCCAGACTATTTCCAAAAGGCCTAGACTATTTCCAAAAGGCCTGTTGGAACAAATTTATTTTATTTATTTATTTTATTACATTTATATACCGCTCCACAGCCGAAGCTCTCTGGGCGGTTTACAACAATTAAAAATAGTAAACATTAAAAGTATACAAAATTTAATAACCATCAAAAACATAAAAAACAGTGTAAAAACAACAGTATCCATTTAAAAACGACAATTCTGGGGTCCATTAAAAACAAACTTAACGTTGTTAAATGCTGTTAAAATGTTAAAATGTCTGGAAGATGAGAAAAGTCTTGACCTGGCACTGAAAAGATAACAATGTTGGTGCCAGGCGAGCCTCATCGGGAAGATCATTCCACAGTCGGGGGGCCACCACTGAGAAGGCCCTCTCCCTTGTTGCCATCCTCCAAGCTTCCCTCGGAGTAGGCACTCGGAGGAGGACCTTCGATGTTGAGCGCAGTGTACAGGTGGGTTCATGTCGGGAGAGGCGTTCCATCAGGCATTGTGGTCCCAAGCCATGTAGGGCTTTATAGGTTAAAACCAGCACCTTGAATTGGGCTCGGAAACATATAGGCATATATAGAACAAAATATATGAACAAAACATATAGGCATATATAGAACAAAATATAACATATATAGCACAAAAAAGTTCTTGTCTGCCTCCGGAAACATAGCAAGGAGAACAGGTGAGGGAAATGTGTAGCCCTCCGGATGTTGCTGCACTGCAATTCCCATCAGCCCTAGTGAGGGATGATGGGAGTTGCAGTACAACCACATATGGAGGGCCTCACCTTCCACATCCCTGCATTAGAAACCCCAAGATCTGTTGAAATTGTCCTATTAACAATACCAAGCATGCCGTGAGTATGGACATCAGACACGTGTATAGGAACATAGGAAGCTATGTTTGATCCAGCTAGCTCAGTATTGCCTATGTTGCCTGGCAGGGGATACAAGTTCAACCGCAGCTTTTAAAGCTCAACTAAAAACTTTTCTTTTTCCTAAAGCTTTTAAAACTTGATGTTGTGCAGACTTCTACTGTTACTTTCTACTGTTAGTTTTACCCTACCCTGTGCCTGCTTACCCTACCCTGTGCCTGTTTGCATTCTCTTCCCCTCCTTATTGTTTTACTATGATTTTATTAGATTGTAAGCCTATGCGGCAGGGTCTTGCTATTTACTGTTTTACTCTGTACAGCACCATGTACATTGATGGTGCTATATAAATAAATAATAATAATAATAATAATAATAATAATAATAATAATCTGTAGGATTTTAGGCAGAGCACTTCTCCAGCCTTACCTGGTGATGCTGGGAATTGAACCTAAAATCCTTTTTAGGCAAACGGTGTGCTTTGCCACCCCTCAGCTACAAGCCCTTCCAGACATTTTGTCAGTGGCTACCCCATAGTTTAAAGAGCTCCCTCCCCTTGGAGACTGTCAAAGCTCCGTCCATGGCACTGTGTTAATTCTCCAAATCAAATGGTTAAAAACATTGAAACCGTCAACTCTCAACCATCAAATGGTGAAGATACATGTGTGAAACAGTCTTTATTTTATTTTATTTTTTAAAAGGAGGTGATGGAGGAGAATACAACAAATATATTTTTGAATGGCCCCAAATAATTTCCAAAGGTGGATTTAAGCAGCTCAAAAAAAACCTCATTATCTTTGGTATCCCTGAGGGTGAAAGTACTCTCTGTAAATTGCCCTCACTACGTTCTTGGCAGTTGGAAAGCATTATTGAACAAATTTAATGTTTAACCTCTGTTAAGTAGGCTAATGTACAACCTCTTCTTGATAGGAAATTGAGCCTCTCCGGTTCTTAACAAATTTAGAAGGGCCATTGCTGTAACTCATCAGCCCATCCACTATTTTGTAGAGCCAGATAACGTGGATGATTGGCTTATTTGTTTTAGAATTTATATACCGCCTTTCAGCAATGTTTCCAGGGCAGTTTACAGAGTAATGAAAGCAGGAAGGAATGCAAAATATGCAACATAAATCATGGTGGGAATCATAAGCAATAGCTAAAGATAGTAAAGCTAAAAGGCCTGGGAATTTTTTTAGAAGTCTGTGTCTGGGGTCAAAAAGATTACCATGTAATGCCAGGTTTGTCTCCCTTAGGGAGGAAAGTCTATAAATGAGCTGCCACTGCTATGAAGGTTGGCACTCACTTCACTTCAGATAGCAGGGGCACCAGAAAGATTCCCTCACACACTCAAAGCCTGATTAAATAATATGTATTGCATCTCTCTCTCTCTCTCTCTCTCTCTCTCTCTCTCTCTCTCTCTCTCACACACACACACACACACACACACACACACACACACACACACACCAAAATCACCACTAAACGATCTAATACTGAGATGTTTGGGGCAGCAGTCTACAAATTTTTATTACTGCAAAAAAAAAAAGTGGTTAGTGTTGTTATCTGTCTGTCTGTCCTAGTTTTAAAGCTAAAATACCAAGAGTACTAAATGCATGCATATATAATAGAACCAAAGGTTCTCAAAATGGTAGAGGCATTGCTGTAGGAGAACAGCTGTTGACCATTAAATAAAATGTGGGTAATTGTGCATTCACGCACAGATGCTACACAGCAGCCCACAGCTTCACACAATTATCCAACAAACAAAAAACCCTAACAACAAAAGGTTTGCAAAACGACTCAGGCGTGGTAGCAAAAATGGGGTTGTGTCGCTTATGACTAACTGCATCGCAAACAAAATCCAGTAGCAGTAATTAACATTTATATCGTGTTTTAGAGTGCTGATGAGCTTCACATACATTTACTCAGGTAGGTCAGTATGATTATACCCATATTGCAGATGAAGGAACTGAGGTTTTCAGATAATAGCTTGCCTAAGGCCACCTATGAGTCTACAGCAGAGGCAAGATTTGCACTTGGAAAGTCCTGGATCACATTTCAGTCTTTGCCACTATGCCACATTAGCTCATTAGGTGTCCATGCCATTCACCGCATCCCTAACAGGCAGTTTCTTTAGAGGAGTGGTTCATTAAGCTTGGATATTAAAACAAACAAATTTTAAAAGCCCTCCATGCCAGCTGCTACTGCAATGGGCAGGACAGACCAGCTGCTACAACATTTCCAGAGCATTTTTATTTATTTATTTGCAATATTTATATACTGCCCCCATCAAAAAAAAATTGGAGCAGTGAACAACAAATAGAATAAAAGAATAAAAACATATTAAAACGTACTATTTTTAAAAGAACGAAGTTTGGATAAAATCAGGTTCTGGTAAAACTGGCTGGTCTTTCAAGGAAAGCTTCCTGAAACAACAACGTTTTCAGGAGGTGCCTGCCTGGCCTCCAAAGGTAGGGAATTCCATAGGAAGGGGGTCACCGCACTGAAGACTTCTGCTGGTGGACTCCAATTGGACTACAGGTCCATGTGGAAGCACCAAGAACAAAGGTGGCTTGAAAGAGACTGAAAAAGCCTCCCCCACCTATGCATGACCTAATTCATGCCTCCCCTCCCATATGGCTTGGACTGAGGCAATGGAGCTAGAGAACATGGCTGCAGTGGGCGGTATCCAATGCTGCCAGTGCGCCTCCACTGTGGCCACCGTCAAGAGTAGGTATGGTTGGGCACCTGCTGAGAGCCCACATCCCAGCAGGGGTCCACTGACAAGGACCCTCTGAAGTTGCTCCTGCTCTTCACCGTGGCAGCCTGCTTGTTCGCCTGTGTGGTGCTCTGCCCCACAAGGAGGAGCAGGAGATGCCACTGCCTGCTTGCTTACTGGCTCTCCGCTTGTCAAGCAAGCAAGTGACAGCATCGATGAGAAAGAGGATGAGGAGCATTTGCAGCTGGTGACCAAGGCAGTGAGGAAGTGGACTCACTGAGGGTGGGGGCCCTTTGAGAGTATCTTGGCCAGGGCCCTGAACAACCTGGAGCCATTACTGCCTCCACTAGTTCCGTTGCGCCCACCTGACTGGCCACTAGTGCAACAGGAACTAGCGCTTCCAAAAGCAATACCAGAAATGTTTTCCAGAACGGGACAGGTCAGTGGAGCTTCCATCCCTGAGCTCCCCTTTGACCTGCCCTGTTCCGGAAACAAGCGTTTCTGCTCTTTCTGGGTGTTTCAGAAACTATTGTCTACCTGTAGTGTTAGCGGTCAGTCCCAGTGGCATACAGCCATCGTCCCCAGGAAATGTAGAGACACAAAACACGGATTGTGAAAGAGGGAGATGGTTAGAAGAGTCTGGCTGGAATGAGTGAAGGAATGTGAACTGGGAAGTGAGTCAACAGAATGCTAAGGGGAGAAATGGGTCGCTAAGGAAACACGAACTGTCTGTAGAGGGAACGGTTCGTTGGCGTCTGCTGGGATAGGTGTGATGAATAATAGCAATAATGATAAATAATATATTTCTTAACCACCTCTCCCTCTGGATCAAGGTGGGGAACAACATCAAATACAAAAATACTATACATGAAACTGATTAAAAACATATAAAAATAATACATTATTAAAATATCAGCCAGACATCTTAAAATTCAACTGGGTAGCCCTGCTAGTGTGTGTGAATAAAGATGTGATAGTGATGGAGGATCAGATATCACCTATTCCTCCTCTTTATTCTGGAGAGCATAAACTTAACTAGAATTTAGCTTTACCCAAAACACTTCAACTTGATACAGGAAGTATGGAAGGCCTTTTATTGCTGTAGTACAAAAGTAAATTTGTGGGAGGGACTCAGTTCTAAAAGGCCAGATCAGATTTGCATTTGTCCAAAACAGCTGTTGACTGTGATTAATTTTGTTTTTCTCAGCTGCAGTTTTCTTTAAATATTTGGAGTGGTCAATTTAATCTGATATTTGGGGTGGGTTACACCAGGATTTGACAGTACAAATAACAGGTTGATTTGTCTCTGCCATTATGTCAGTAAATCACTCTTCTTCTCTGTTTTTGCCAGTTTTGGGCAATCTGGATGATCAGCTGGCGCAGGAACAACGCCGAGATGCTGCGAACAGGAAGACTTCAATTGACTATGGCTCCAAAGCATCAGAAATCAAACATTATCCCAGTGTTCCTCGAGCAAGTTTCCTTGGAGGCGTGCAGAGAAATGACAGGAGCATGTTTCTGACTGATGAAAGAAGGCCACTGAGAGCAAACGATGAACACAAAGCGTTCTTCAGGCCGAGAGTGCATTATGAAACGTACCTAAAAAGGCACCGTACAGAAGGCTACACCTATGGAGATGCTTATGACAGAAGGTGTCCTTCCCTGAAGAGAGGGCATTCTACGCATTCTCTCGGACGTTCCTCTGAAGGTAGCTTGCAGCTTCCTTCAGGACAATGTAGTAGTGGATTTGGGCACAAGGGCTTCATGTCCAAGCCTACAGTTAGCAGAAGCTATTCTTTATCTTCTCTTGCAAGGCACGAGTCTTTGACATCCGTGGACCAGCTTTCTACAGCTAGCTTGCAGCAACCTTTGGAAAACAACAGAGGCTACACGGCAAGGCACTATCATCCCAGACGGACTCCTCTGTCATCTATTGTATGGAATACAGCGCAATCTCCCGAACGTCCATTGTATCCAGACAAGATTCTTAGGACACAGTCATTAATGGAGCTTGGCTCAACATTTGAAGATCCGTATCCTTGTTCTCCACAGGAGAATACAAGATATGGATTTTACAGATCGAACATGAATTACAGAAGACCTGTGCCAAATACGCCTCATTCCCTATATATTGACAAACATACAAGCCCTCCATGTTTTGATGATCAGGAGAATTATTTATGGCATCAGATGGAAAGGAACAGTTCAAAAACTCGCTACAGATGCCCATCATTTCATGGTAGGAAGAGTTTTCCTTCTGAAAGAACAGAGGAGCAACTTTTCAGGCCCCACAGCCACCACTATTACAATGATGAAGTCTTTCTTCCCTCTGATGCAGACTCTGAAAGGATTCCAACTAATCTGAGTGAGTGGCAAAGTGTCTATGCAGAAAAAATTGAATTGTCGCAGTGTGAGAATGATGTTCAAAGCCATGTATCGGAATACATGAAGATCAGGGAACATCCGGAAGGAGAAACAAACAAATTGTTTTTAAAGCATGCACAGGGCATACAGCGGTGCCCAGCGTATGGCTTATCCGTTCCAACACGCCAAACAGAATATTCCATACAAAGACAAAACCTATTAATGGGAGTGAGCCAAAGCCCTTCAAAGACTTTTTTAAAACATTTGCAAGCCAAGAAAAACTTTAAATCCTTTGCTTCAGAAGAGGTGGGGGGTGCTGACCAATCAGGTAAAGTGGACAATGGAGACGTTACAGAAGAGAGATTAAGATTCGTTTCTGGACAAGTGGACCCAAATAGTCCAACGGAATCTCAGATGTCTCCTCCTACGAACTCTTTTGCAGCTGACCCACAGGTCCGTATGCCTCTTAAGCCATTAGATTCACAAAGGCAGACCAAATCCACTTCCATACGAGGTATTGAAAACACTTGTTTTCCAAACATTCAGAACAGAAATGGACGAAGAAATGGATTTGATTGTGCCAGAAACAGTGACCTTGACCAAACACCTCCCCCTCGATTATCTGCTAATAGCACAAGGGCATCCATTCTTCAAAGCTTGCATCAACGGGGGCATCAGTCAGAGGCCTTGAAAGCTTTTATGGACAGAAGGACACCTGATAATACTTGTTCACCTATTTTCAGCCGAGGCCCCAAAATACTTGCAAACACTGAATTATCAGATTCTTGCACTAAAGAAACCCACAGGCATAATAGTTTTGTTAGACATGCAACTAGCAACAGCATCACTGGCTCTCCCAGTAACAGCCCTCCCAAATCTCCTGTAGCTTATTACACTTTACCTAGAAAATCAGCAAGCATTGGTGGCAGTGTTATATCAGAAAAACCTATATCTCACCATACGAGGCGAATCCCATTCAACAGGATAAGTATGGGGCATGATTCAGAAACACTTGTATCAGATAGAATTGAAAACATTTATTCAAACAAGGGAGATAAAATCTCCTCGCTAAGTCCAGCCAGTTCGTCCTTAAGCTCATCACCCAAAGATGTCACTTGCCCTCAAAATCCACAAACTAAAGACTACTGTTCGCAGTTAACCCAAGATCCTAAGCGCTCCTTACATGCTACAAATACAATTGCCGGCCAATCAGAAAAAGGCGTCGTTACATGCAGTCCAGACAAAGCTGAAATTCCTATGCTTTCTGGGTGTGAAGAAACAGATGTGGGAAATCCTTTAAAGCAGTACAAAACTACCAGCACACTTACAGTTAGCATAGAGGAAGATAATGTAAAATACCATGAATTGATTTCGGTTTATTATACCTTACCACGGAAACATCCAGGGCTGTGGCGCAACCTCTTCCGAGATGATACCAAGAAGGACACAGATCCTTCCTCACTCACAGGGAGACCTCAGTCCCCTCAAAAGAAATACGAAGTTCGTATTGGGTTAGCAGCTGTAGCTTTTTCTTCCAGCTTAGAAAAGGCAGATTCTTCTGGCAAAACGGCTGCCACTCCTAGTATACAACAGAACTCAAACGCTTCAGATGATGGTAATAAAGAAGATCTTCATATTCTAAATCCCACTGTGGAGAGCTCAGGTGCTTCTCAGTCACAAAGTCTGGTACATAATGGAGAGTCTGACAAGGTAACTTCAGATTGTCTTCAGGGTGACCCAAAGCCCAGTGTAACAGAAGATGAATCTAGCACTGCAGTGGTCAATGTGTGTATTGGCAGGAGCCGTTCTTCACTGAAGGAAGGGTCCAAAATTGACACGCCATTGGTCAACTCATTGAACTCTACAAATGCCAAAATCTCTTTAGGGAATCTTGCTGCAGCTTCTTCTGTTATGACTGCTAAAGAAGAGAGCCCTCTAGGCTACCGCCCATCTACAGAACCCATAGCCAGAAACAATCCACACACCCCACCTTCCTGTTTGATTGGTAATAGCCAAGAGGGAAAGTACACTACAAATCCAGAAATCAATACGACAGTAAAGTCTGCTAAAGACCAAATTAGACAAAGTGCAGAAGTCAAAGAAACAGTACATCGTCAGTGCCATATTATTTCCATAAAGGGAAATGGGTTGCAACCAAGAAATGAAAGTGTCAGAAATGGCACAGGTGAAGCACTCGTTTCGGAGACCAAGGTGTGTTCAGATTTCCAGAAACAAACATTGCAAGTGGATGGAGCTTCCACAGTTCATCCAGTACTTCAGCCAAATAGGAGTGCTTTGGAGTATGCAAAAACTGAACCAGAGGAGATGCCCCAGAATTCTCTGCAACACAAAATTTGCCCAAATTCACATAGAACCTCTATAGATAACCAGAACCTTAACTCTAAAAATGACGTCACAACTAACAGTCAGGATTCTCCTGACCATTCAGCAACTGAAAATAAGGTTAGCTTGGATTGTACTAAAGATAAGGCTAGTGACATAGAGAAAAGAAAAAACAGATCCTCAATTAAAAACAAACTGGCAGCCATGTACAAAACAAGTCGAAAGTTTTCTAGTAAGAAAATTTTGAGTCCCAAGCCACACATAAGTAACATATTTTCACAGAACGATACTCCTTCTCTAGAGATCAGCAACCTTCACAGCATGTTGATTAAACCTGATGTTCCCCAGTCATTTCTGCAAACAGGAAATGAGAACCAGAATCAGAACTCTCTATCTGATGAAGTTGATGGCACAATGCTTGACAAACCTGAGAATAGGAAATCGCAAACTAACAAGGGTGCTCTGTTGCTTCCGAATGAGATTAGAAGGCCTTTCACAAACTTGTGCAACCAGAAAAAGGAAAGTCCCAGTCCCAGACAAAGCGATAAAAAAATTGGGGCCATGCAAAATTCTACTGTTTTGTTTCCAAAAGAAACTGTGTCCAAGCTTTGCAGTGATTCCCAGGCACATGATGAAAGCTTAGAAAATAACAGTCACTCCATCTTCTCCAGTACTGAAGTTGCAGATTCTAATCAGAAGAAAAAGGGCGGCAGTAATGTTGGCCTGCCTTTGTTTTCCCCATATTCATCTGAAGAAAATTCAAACGTTATTAAAAACTATTCCAAGGCAAATATCTGCTCACTGCAAAAGTTGATTTCCCCAACAGAACATGACCACTATCAAAATATCAAACATTTAAAGAGGTTAAGTAATCTCAACCTACCTTGTGTTGAGCCAGTCCTAAATCCCAAAAAAACACAACGTGAACGACACTTCTCTGAAACTTCTTATACACAAGAACCCCACGATCAGCTGGCCTCTGGGAGCAACTTGTTACAACGCGGTAGTAGGTACTGTCGGAAGTTTAAATCCTATTCTGAACTGTTGACGTGTGATGAAAATGAGAACTGGGATCCATATGATGACAGTAACAGGACCTCTGCTTCGAGGCGTGTGATGTACCCCTCGATTGAGTTTGGCATTTTTGGGAAAGAACAACAACAGACTTTCTTGGATAACATAAAGAAGTCCCTCACAGAAGGAAGGTTGTGGAGGCCATGTCTTCTAAAGGACTCTAGTTTTCTCAGGAAGCAAGGGGGTTGCTCCTTAAACACCTTGGAACTGTTGGGTTCAAATTTTGCTGAGGGAAACACGTCAGCAGAAGGTTCATCCCCAAGTGAGCCGGTTGGTGTCCGTGAAGAAAGCCCTGCCCATTTTTCAGATTCAGACTCAGACACCACAACAGATGATGAATATTACCTGACTGACAATGATAAAGAGTCAGAACTTTGAGGGGCTATAAGACAAGATGTAGAGCAGGGGGGAAAAACCTTTAAATGGTGGCTTGTAAATTCTTAGGTAGTTCATAAAATATTTGGGATCCTGAATAGATTTCTGTAAATGTCCTGATTTGACTTCCATCCCTAAATCTCCACATTGCCATGATCACTCCACAAATCATTGAGCTTGTTTCTACATTGCAGAATTAGCAGGCTGTCTTCACGGTGCTGCTTCACAGCTCCTTCCCCTGAAACCCTGCTGTATCACTGCTGTGGGGTGGGGGCAGGAAATCCCCATAACAGGAGGGAGTGCAGGTTTTCTGGTGGTCACCTGAGTATTCAAGCCCACCCCCTGCCCTCTTCCCAGCTTCCAGTGACCAATCAGCGGTCGCCATCCGCTCCAGAATGCCCTCACTACGCTGAAGTGAGGTCACATGGCAGAAGTCGGGTAAGTCCCCGACTTTTTTTAAGGTGCAGCTTCGGAGAAAAGCCCCACGGTGGCTGTGTCGTATAACTGCTGCAGTGCCACCATGGGGCAAAGAAGATGTAAAGACAGGCCCTAGGTCACCTCCACAGCATCTTTAAAAGAACAAGTTACCTCATGGCAACGGAGAAAATAACATTTGCTAAAGGGTTTCAAATAGGTTTACCAGCTTCTCCCCACCCCCAATCCCAGCTCCTGTGCTATTAATAGCTGCATAATAGGCAGAAGCACTTCCTAGCATGGCAATTCAGTGATTTGGCGGGGGGGATAATCTGCTGAAGGTATGCCTGTTAATGGCAGGAGAGAGCCCTGCAAGAAAAGAACTTATTTTACGCTGAATATACAGGAGTCTGTGTCAGTTTTCCATTGATCAGGACTTGAAATTTTGCAGTTTCTGTAGCAAGTTGTAAAAGAAGAAGTAAACAGATTTAATAGATTATTTATTTAATATGCTATGTGAAAGTATGTTTAATTGGGAAGGTAAATGTTTAATTTGTTACCTAGAGGAGTCAATCCATTCAGGTCTCCTACGCTGTGAATCCCATTTCAATGAATGGGCCTCCACTGGAAAGATGTGTGGCGGATTGCTTTTTATGAACACATAATGTCCCACTGATGCAAGATACATCCCTGCTGAAATCAGCGGAACTTAAAAGTGCCCCACATTGACTGATTTGCGCCCTTCGTGTTGTTTTTTAAAAAATCCGCCAGTATCAGCATTATAAAATGGTACGTAAACTGTATATTTTTAAAATACTGAGTACTTCGTTAAAGAAGTATACATATGAGTTGAGTGTGGGTGTTTAAATATTATTTTATGGTTCGGTTTTGCTGTTAGTTGTACTTGAAATGACTAATAAACTACATATTTATATTCTGGTTCATGCAACTGTAACTGTTCCAATAGGATTTTAAAGTACATTAGTGTAATGTGTAATTAATGTAAAAAAAATTATATATTATATAATTATATATATGTTTTTGAATATGAGTTAGTCTGACCCAAAATATTCTCTAATTACACATATTGCCTTTTGTACAATAAGTAGAATTTGGATTAAGACTAAACATCTTATTGAACATGCTTATTGAAAACATGCCCACGTGACATTTAGCATGTAAAGTAAGACATGCACAAAATAAATGTTTACATGCCTTGTACTTTGTACTCCGTAATTGTCTGTTGTTTTTGTATGTTGTAAATATTTCCTTCCTACTGAGATTAATTTTGAAGCAAATTCTGCCTCTGGGTACATAGAAGAGAGTTTCACCAACCTTTTCATAGTATGCTATTTATACAAAGAAAATCATAATACTAATTAAAATCAAGAGCAAAATGTCACGTCTTACCAAGTTGCTCCATGATGACATCAGTGTAATAAATGCTGGTGTAGGCAGATGCCATTACCATTGTTGGTGCAAGAGTAGGGCAGGCAGTTTCTGTGTCCACAGTGGGGAGGCTTGTAAGAGTAGACCTCCATCTCCGTGGGCAGAAAAGGAGATGCCCCTCTACCCAATGGCCCCATGGACAATCTCCCAGGGGGGCAAAACGATTGCAGCCGGTTCATATATTAACTTTTTTGGATCTCTTGAATGCTTAAGAACCCACATGAGTAGTTTTACTGATATAGACAATGTGACCTCAATCCCAAGATTTCTTATGGGTGTTGAAGCTCCAAAGTATACACAACAGTTTGCCTACTTGCTAGGCTTGCCTTGTTAGCTTCACAGTGTGCACATATTCCTTGGATTGCACAAATTGGCTGTCTCCAATTGAAATGCGCAGGGCAGCCTGCAATGCCTGTGAATTTTAGAGGCGCTTTGAAGCAGACATGGAACATTGGCTTGGCTGCAACCCACGAATCAGTTCTTCGTACATAAGCGATCAAATGGGGCTACCTCAGGGTAAGTGAGCCACAAGGTATGTCCCGAGGATGAGAGAGTGTCCCACTGATGTGCTTACAGCATATCTGCAGCCCTTTGTATATCTTGGTGTCATTTTGCCTCTAGCTTACAGGATGTGGGAGCAGGCAGTAGTGCAATGCTGGAGAGACGGACAGGAGCATAAGGCTGCCTTTAAGCTACAGATACTCCTTTAAGCTACAGATCTGCCTTTCCCAGCCTAACACCCTCCAGATATGTTTGGACTGTAACTCCAACTCCTGCCAGCACTGCTGGCTAGGCAAGCAACATACCTGAAGGGTGCTGGATTGGGGAAGGTTGCAATAGATAGCCCCACAGGCCATTCGATTTCTTTCCAGGAGTGCCACCGTCTTCTGCCTTGTGGTTCCTGTGATGCAGGTTGGTCACCCATATTCTATGCAAAAATATATATACTTAACATAAACTATTTTGAATAAATGGAGCATATTTGTGACTAAATTGTGGTGCACTTGTTTTATTTTTACGTATTCTGTATTCATTCCGAACTACCCACAAATGCTTTATTTTCGAAGCTACGCACATCTCAATGCAATTCGGCAATACCTTTGTTAGAGTGGGAAACTATCACATTTCCTAGAAAGCTTCATCAGACTAGAGCAGGCCTCTCTAACCGGGTGCCCTCCAGATGTATTAGACTACAATTCCTGCATCCCCCGGTCAGCCATGCTGGGAATTGCAGTACAGTACATCTGGAGGGGACCTGGTTAGGGAAGGATGGCTCTTAGATGATACCAAAACCAGGGTCTGGGAGGAAACAAAGAAATACAAAAGTTAGGCCAAATGTGGTCATGAGGTCTGCAGCATAGATTCAGTCTTAAGATGGAGATTGCAGACACATCTGAATGTTTTATATACATATTCAATTCATACAAATTGAATGTACACAGATCCTTATTATTCAGCCATAGCAGGATGTTTCATGTAACCCAAGCAAGTAGCTAGGGCTATGAACTGAAGGAGGCACATGTTACAGCAATTTTGTTAATGCTATGCAGATCTAGGTCTTGTGTGAATGGATGGAGCTCTACTAAGAGTGACTGATTTTCTGAACGTGGGTCCTTAAGTAGCTAAAATGGCACCATCCATGTACAGGAGGGAGATATCAGCAGGCTCAGGAAACTCCCGTGGTTTGCAAACTTATAAGGGTGCAAGGCGGATAAGCATCCAAGATGAATAAGAAAAGGGCAGAAAAGTCTAAGGATGCTGTAGACAAATTTATTGTATAAAAGCCCTATGCATTTCAGCCTCTTGCTTTCTGTTAGGCCTTCACACGGTTGTAACAACGTCTGCAGAAATGATTTACAACAGATCTTGGGTCTATACACGGGCTTTTTATAATAAATTTGTCTACAGCATCCTGAGATGTTTCTTCCTTTTCCTTGCAAATTTATAAAACATCAGTTTGGGGAAAGGAAAGCTGAGGGAGGGGGAAATCACCAAGAGCATAATGCTTAATGGCCAAGGAGTGGAGACTGTTGGATGGTGGGTGGGTGATGGAACAGAGTGTCCTGGAGCAGGGCATGGCTTGATGGAATCTAATTGTACAGCCAGTTCTGGCCAAAATGCACACACTTGAAAACAAATCAGAGTTTAGCCCTTTTCCTCCACACCCCAATCACATTGGAAGGTGTGATGAGACGCAGGATGTGTCAAAGGTAGGCATGATCTGGCAGCTGCAGAGAGCCCCCACTTCTCTTAAAAATGCTGGACCAGGCCAAGGGTCTATTCTAGTCCAGCCTTATGTTCACACACTGGAATAGACGTGCACAAGGGGAGTGCTGGGTGTGCCCAGGCACCGTAATGTCTCGAGCAATAAGTGCCAAATTGAGGGGACCATTGAGTAGGGTTCCAGAGGGGGGCCCAGACAGCAGGAATGGTCCTCCACCTCCCCTCCAACTGCTTCACTGCCGTTGTCCCCATCAGTGTGCCATTCCTCCAGCAGCAGGAACAGAACGGAATCACTCTTCTGGGACCCTCTCTGCCAAAAGCCAAACTTCAGAGGCCAGGAGGAGGGCCCCAAAAGGTTAATATTGCCTTGTATGCCCCTCTGGCCAGAGTCACCACAAATGCTAGAACCTGAGGAGCGTCTCATCACTGATGCCCTACTCTGAATGCAGAGTAGGGCATCAGTGTGTCTATAGTGTTTAATAAAGAAACAAATAAAAATGTCTTTTATGATTATTCAATAAATATTCGCCTTTTTAAAAAATGAAAAATATTATTTATTTATTACATTTATATACAACCCCACAGCCAAAGCTCTCTGGGCGGTTTACAACAGTTAAAAATGGTAAACATTAAAAAGTATACAAAATTTTAAAAAACCATCAGAAACATAAAAACAACAGTATAAAAATGACAGTATCCATTTAAAAACAACAATTCTGGGGTCCATTAAAAACAAATTTAACGTCGTTAAATGCTGTTAAAATGCCTGGGAGAAAAGTCTTGACCTGGCGCTGAAAAGGTAACAATGTTGGCGCCAGGCAAGCCTCATCGATGAGATCATTCCACAGTCGGGGGCCACCACTGAGAAGGCCCTCTCCCTTGTTGCCATCCTCCGAGCGTCCCTCGGAGGAGGACCTTAGATGTTGAGCACAGTGTACGAGAAGGTTCATGTCGGGAGAGGAGTTCCATCAGGTATTGCGGTCCCAAGCCATGTAGGGCTTTATAGGTTAAAACCAGCACCTTGAATTGGGCTCGGAAACATATAGGCAGCCAATGCAAGCGGGCCAGAATCGGTGTTATATGCTCAAACCTCCCTGTTCCAGCTATCAATCTGGTTGCCGCAGATGAAATTCCCTAAGTGCACACCCTAGTGAAATGTGCTGTGCACACATACACACTGTCCAAACAGCTGCCCACAAGAACCCCTCTTCACCACCTTGTTCACCTGCCTCTCACTATGGTCCAGACAACAGGGGTGGTGGGGAGAAGCAGCTGGGATTGAGGGGTACAAAAGAGGTGTACATGGTGCAGAGAAAGCGGATAAGGAGAAATTTCACACTCTTATACTAGAACCTAATGGGGTCAAGCCATAAAGCTGGGAGATTCAGGACAGACAAAAGGGAGCATTTCTTCACCTAGTGCTTAGTTAAACGTTGGAATTTGCTACCACAAGATGTGGTGACGGCCATCGATTTGGATGGCTTTGAAAGGGGGTTGGGATAAATTCCTGGAGAAGGCTATCAATGGCTACTAGTCCTGATGTCTCTGCTACCTCCAATACCACAGGCAGTGGTATTGCTGGGGAACATGGGTGGGAGGGTGCTGTTGCACCATGTCCTGCTTGGGGGGGGGGGTCCCTGGTCGACAGCTGGTTGGCCACTGGGTGAACAGAGCTTGCAGGACTAGATGGACCCTTGGTCTGATCCAGCGTGGCTTTTATTTGGTCAATGACTCTTTATGTACAATAGTAGAACTGAGCAGCTGTTGACTGTGAAAAGATGGACTCACGTGGGGAGGGGGGCATTGCGGGGGTCCTCCCCAAAGGCTCTCAAAGCCTGGAGCCGGAGAACAATCATTGCGTCCCATAAGTTGCCGTCAGTACGGCGCTGCCTTCCCGCCACTCAGGACAGGGCTCAGAAGGCGACTTGGAGAGGAAAGAGGATGTTGCAGCCCTTCATGATTGGCCAGCGCATCTCCCAATCAAATTCAGCCACTCGGTCTCTCTCTCTCTCTCTCTCTCTCTCTCTCTCTCTCTCCCCCCCATCCCCCAAAAATGAGGAAAGTTTGCAGGGATATGTTAACTTCTTCGGAGGTGAACGCGGAGTAACGCCGGAGTGACTCCCCCCCCTTTAACCCTTTGTTTTAATGTTGCACACCGAGGCGGGAGGCTTGTAACTGCAGCCAAAATAATGCAAACACTGCAGCTGCTGCTATTCGGAGCTGCTGCTGCCGCCGCCGCCGCCTTGGCGGATCCTCCGTCGGCGGCCACCGTCAGCGCGGAGCGGAGCCTGGCTTGGGGCCCCGGCCTGCGAGGCGAGCCTACGCTGCCCGTCCGGTATTTCTACATCCAGGCGTGCAGCAGCGACGGACGCCACTTCACGCGCTCCCCGCCGCCAGGTACTGGGCGCTGCCGCCGCCGCTGCTCTTCTCCCCCTCCCGGGAAGCTCGCTGCAAGGGGCGCTTCGAGCCCTTTGGAGTCGCCTGGGGTGGCCAGACGGCGCCCGGCGCCGCGGCTGCCGTTTTAGCCGAGCTCCTCTGGAGTCAGCTGGCTGGCTGGCCACAGGACGCCAGGGAGGATTCGCCCAGCCCTGGTTGTTCAGTCGTACCGCCGACGGAGGCGGCGGAATGGATGGTTACTGCTGCCTCAAGTGGTATAGGCCTATCACATGTTAAACACTTCCCTTAAAAAAAAAATGAGCAATACTTTTTTTTAAAAAAAAAGACACAAAGAAAGTCCTTGCAAATAGAAAACTAGCACAAGAGGAACTGTGCTAAGCTAGAACCCTTCTAGCTTAGTGGACAGTGTCCACGAAAGCTTATGCCAGAATAAATGTTTTAGTCTTTAAAATGCAACAAGACTCTTCCTTGTGCTTGCTTTTCTAGAGTTTTATTTGCAGGGCAGGGAGTGGGGTTTTTTTTGGTGGAGGGGGCATCATTTGTGGTCTGAGGTGGTACAGTTCTTTCTTCCACATTATTCTGCTATATATATAGACCAGGCCAAAGTTGCAGGGGGGGGGGATGCATGCTCCAGCCAGGGTAGGTGGTGTGTGTGTGTGTGTGTGTGTGTGTGTGTGTGTGTGTGTGTTTTTCTAAGCTTGATGGATCTTTTCTATTTTAGCCCCCCTCCCCCCCCTCACTGAAAGAAATGGGATGAAAATTAATGGTTGAGAAGTGACACATCTAACTACATACCTGTTGGTTAGATAACCTGGTTTGCACAGTCACTGCAGCCCACCATGGCTTATTTGGGTGTATGTGGGTGGCCATTTTGAATATTTAACCCTTGGCAGGGTGTTGCCATAGTTGGTTGTGTCATCTGAACCTGGACAGCAGCAGGGATTGTTTGAAGGTTAAAGAACCCTCAAATAACTACAACAGATCATGGGTTATTTGAGGGTTGATTAACCTTCAAACAACCCCTGCCACCTGGGTTTGGATAATATGACAAGCTGTGGTTGGGGCTTGAATAGGTAACTTGGTGTCTGGGGGTGCCGGGGCTCATAGTGGCTTAATCAGCCACGGTGGGCTGCGGTGATCATGTGAACCAGGTCATGATGTTCAGGGCTGGCAAAGCTATTTTCAAGGCGGGAGTTGATGACTGACAAATAAGCAGTTGCAAGTAAGGACAGCAGGACGGAAATTAAAGGAAAAATGAATGAAAAGAAAGAAGTGTTTAGCCAAGAGCAAAATAGGACCAATATCTTTCACATCCTTTCAAATTGAAGTTCAAGATGAAAACTAAAGATGACAAGCAAGCTAATAGCCTCCCACATCCTGAGGCTGTGTATGATGCATCATCAAAGGGAGAGGTACAAAATGGGCCAGACTCGCCTGCAAGCGGAGCTTGAGTCTTTATTGCCAGTCCACCCAAGCAGTAAGCTGCAGAAGACTATGGTGATAATTTGTGGGCTGTATTTTATCTGCTCCAAGAAATGTGCGAATTAGACAGGACTGTACCTATGCGCACCTAATTTGGCACAACTTTGTCCTCCCCATACACCACTGCAGCTGCACAGGACTGGAATTTCACGCTCGCCCAAAGAAATGGAATGAGAAGGGATGTGGCATGAGAAGGATGTAAGAGCAGTGGTGACACTAGTTTTCATCTTTCCACAGTGCCAGGATGCTTCCTGTGCTGACTTGCCATGCTGTGCATAGAAAACAAGTTTTAACTCAAAACACAACGCTGTATGTTGCTGGTGCATGGGCCCAAATAGCTCCACAGCCAGTTCACCAAGTTTCAACATTGCCACAAGTAATAACTATGGAACTTTTATCCACAAGAAGATACCACATCTATGCAACACACAGGTACCCTCCCCTGCAGCAGAGGGACTTGAGCCCCCAAGCTCCAGGGATGAGGTCACTACATAAGCAACACAGGGCAAAATGTATATTATGAGTGTCACTCCTGTTCAGGGAGTCCATGCAGAGGGTGAATGATAGAATTGCATCCCAGACATCTTTGCACAGGTCAATCCTTGGACTTCGGTAACAGCATCTACACCTGTGTCATTGCCAGTAACATCACAGTTATAAGGATATTTATTCAGATTAAGAATAAAATAGATACAGCACATTTTAAAATTAGTAATCTTCATAGTTCCTGCAGCTGTTCCAAGGAGTAGTTCTCAGAAAGGATATTGGCAGAGTATGTGGTGACCTGCCTTTGGTGAAGCTGTGTTCCACCTTATTTTCTGTTTTCTTCTACGTCTAAACAGGTCTGTAGTGAGATGTGTCATTTCTGTTTTTCTTTTTTTGACGGTTGAGTATTTGACTATTTTTCGCCTGCATGGTTTGTGCTGTTAAACCAACTCATTACTGTATTTCAATCCATAAGCGCACCCCATTAATTCTAAATGTCTTCCTAGTTCTTATTTGCATTGGTAATGCAAAACTTGATTTGCAACTACATTTACGACACTTCAGCTGGAGGCAGCAATGTTATATCAGCTTCTGTGTGTTCATCTATCAACCCGCAACTATTCATATCTCCTCTTCAGATTTCTGCTTGGGTTCTTTACTTTGTTTATGTTGAGCTGATAGCATAGCCCGAGGTGCCTCTTTTTTGTCTTCATCTCTTCGATTCCTTGTTTACATTAAGACTGATTCTTCGGCTACAAGTTTGCTATAATCTGCAGCCAATATCTCATTGGACCTATTCAGACAACACATTAAACCATGGTTAGACCGCTAACCCTTTTGCAGCAAATGGATAGTGGGAATGTTTAAACTATGGTTATGTAGCCACCATGGTTAGGAATGGTTCACATAACACACTAAGGCCATTGCTAGACCTAAGGTTTATCCCTGGATCATCCAGGGGTCAAACCTGTTCATCTAGGTGACACACAGGGGATCCAGTGCTCAGGCAGGGGCGAACCCTGGATGATCCCAGGATAAACCTTAGGTCTAGCTGTGGCCTAAGTCATAATGTTTAGCTCAAAATGCTTACAGCTGTGGCTTAGCATGTCATTTGAACGGGGTCATTCTGTGGCTTTTCTCTTGAATGGGGAATTGACGAGCACATATAGCCCTGATTAAACTGCCATCTTTATTAGGAAGAGGGGAAGGTGCCCAATGCTCAGAGGCACAAAATTAGTATATTTGCTATTGCATATATTGAAAATGGCACTTGAATCACAAGACGTAATGATGGCCTCCAATTGGATAGCTTTAAAAGGGCATTATCATGGCTATCAATGGCTACTTGTCCCAATGGCTACATGCTGTCTCCCGTTTCTAGGGCAGGATGCTTTTGTACACCAGTTGCTAAGGAACACAAATAGGGGGGTGCTATTGGTTGGCCATTGTGCGAACAGAATGCTGGGCTAGATGGACCACTGGCCTGATCCACCATGGCTCTTCTTGTGTCCTTAATGGGAGTGTGTCTGAGTCGCAAAGATTGTAGTATTTCAAACTAGAGCAGAGTCAAAATGCTGGAAGTTTGACTTTTTCCAATTTGAACTACAGCACTTTGAAAGACGTTGCTTACCTTGACCCATCAACATTTTTGAACCATCTCTCTTTTCCTAACACAACAGCAGGGCTTGGCAGCATAGTGAGGGTGCTCCTAGCTCTGCCAGTCTGTAGAGATTCTTTAACAAAAGGCGCACAACACTTTTTATAAGGCTGAAGGCAGGAGTATTAATTTCAGACCTATGTGAACGCACACTGCGTCTGCTGAAGAAACACATTTTTGAAAGAGCTTTGAAAGATTTCTAAAAGCTATTACAAATAAGATGGCCTGATTGAAAGAAACAGCAAAAGCAATTTTGGCTCTGCCCTGTTTGAAACATTTCTGCACAATGAATCAACCAGCAAAGAATTGTAGATTGTTCTAATGGCCTTTAGAACGTACTCTAACAGATACAATAACGACCTATTTTGCATTGTCATATTCTCAGGAGACGTTTTCTTTCGCTCTCAATCCTAGCCTTTGGGGGGTCAGCCAATGAAATGGATTCACAGAAGAGTCAGGACAGACAAAATGAAGTATGCATAATTAATGTCACAGGATGTGGTGCTGGCCACTGCTTTAGGCAGCTTTAAAAGGGGCCTTTTTTAATAATTGGCTGCTTTTATTTATTTATTTATTTATTTATTTATTACACTTATATACCACCCCCATAGCTCTGGGCGGTTTACAGAAATTCTAAAATTGAGATAAAAACAAGTATACAAAATTTAAAACTCTAAAACACAGAACATACACACATAAAACATTAAAAACCGTTAAAAAAACTAAACGTGAGTGATTAAGATGTGCCGCCATATGCCTGGGCAAAGAAGAAAGTCTTAACCTGGCGCTGGAAAGATAGCAGCGTTGGTGCCAGGCGAGCCTCGTCAGGGAGATCATTCCATAGTCTGGGGGCCACCACCGAAAAGGCCCTATCCCTCGTTGCCACACTCCGAGCCTCTCTCGGAGTAGGCACCCAGAGGAGGACCTTAGATGTTGAACGTAGTCACCGGGTATATTCACGTTGGGAGAGGTGTTCCGTCAGGTATTGTGTTCCCAAGCCGTGTAAGGCTTTATAGGTCAAAACCAGCGCCTTGAATTGGGCTCGGAAACATACAGGCAGCCAGTGCAAGCGGACCAGAGCAGGTGTTATATGGTCGAAACTTCTGGTTCCCAAAATCAATCTGGCCGCTGCATTTTGCACGAGCTGCAGCTTCCGAACCATCTTCAAAGGCAGCCCTACGTAGAGCGCATTGCAGTAATCTAACTTGGAGGTTACCAGAGCATGGACAACTGAAGCTAGGTTATCCCTGTCTAGATAGGGGCGTAGCTGGGCTACCAACCGGAGTTTGTAGAAGGCACTCCATGCCACTGAGGTCACCTGAGCCTCAAGTGACAATGATGGATCTAAAAGAACCCCCAAGCTACGAACGTGCTCCTTCAGGGTGAGTGCAATCCCATCCAGAACTGGTAGAACACCCCCCATCCTGTCAGCGGAATCACCTACTAACAGCATCTCAGTCTTGTCTGTATTGAGTCTCAGTTTATTAGCCCTCATCCAGTCCATTGTCGCAATAATACATTATTTAAAGCTAATAATGTATTAGTTTTAAATGTTTTAATTAGTTATATGTATTTTATTGTGCTTGTATTTGTGTTGTACCCCGCCTTGATCCAGAGGGAGAGGCAGGTAACAAATAAATACATTATCATCATTATTATTATTATTATTATTATTATTATTATTATTATTTTCATATTTAGAGCTAGTGCTGCTATTATTATTATTATTATTATTATTATTATTATTATTATTATTATCCCATGGAGGCTAGTTCTATCAATGGCTGTTAGTCATGATGGCTGTAGGGAGCTTCCATTCTGAAAGGCAATATTCTACTGAATATCAGTTAAGCCAAATAATGGTTACTGTCTAAAATAATTTGTTTTCTTCTTTTTTTAGGAAGTGTACAATTTAAAGTGACAGTCAAACCCCTCTCCCCTAAAGAAGTCATCCAGATTCATGTCCCTCAGCTTCTGGACAGGAACGATGGATCCTTCCTCATGCGATATCGGATGTATGGAAGTGTCATGGGAGGGTTAAAGGTGGAGATTCTTTATGGAGATGCCCATGTAGCTCAGTCTCCCTATATCTTAAAGGGTAAGGTGGTTTCCTTAATTTTCTAGGGCTCCTGCCCTACTGGGCATTGCTTAGTTGATTGTTGCAAAAGAAATCTCCTGTAAATGCATTGGGCATGTATATGTTAGAACATTGTGCGTGGTCCTAAAGAAATTAATAAATCTTATGCCAGCAGCTTTCATCTTCCAAAAGAAAGATAGTTTTCCTGAAAAGAACTCCCTTTTTTTTGGATCGCACAGATTTCGATCAGCAAGATAGGTTGGGTAAGGCTGATCTGTACAATTTAAAGAGTAGACTATGTTTATTATAATAGTGGATGTAATATTATATCTTATTGAAGGACATGATTGACTTCATGGAATATTTTATAATAGTTGACGTTATCAAATAATAGGTCAATTGGCTAGTGTCCCAAACCTGCTAAACTTATTTCATGATTTTAAGTTGTGGACAAATAATTTTGAACACTTAGAAGCAACACTGCTAGGGCTCTTAGCTATGTGATTTAAATTCTCATATGGTTAATTACTGCTTGGAAATCAAAGGCTATAGCAGCTTATGGAAAAGGTCCTCCATTTACACAGATGATAGGGTTGGGACTGTATCCCAAACACCACACATTGGTAGTGCTTTGTCCTTTTCAGGTCCAATTTATCATGAATATTGTGAATGTCCAGAAGAAGACGCTCAAGTTTGGGAGAAAAGTCTTTCATGCCCATCAGAGGAATCTCAGGTTACTGAAGACTTCACTGCATTTCCTACCATCGACCTTCAGCGGATGCTTGATGAGGTCCCACCAAGGTTTGGCCAAAAGATGGGAGCCATTGTTCATTACACTGTCCTCAGTAATCGCATTTATCGTCGGTCCTTGGGGAAGTACACTGACTTCAAAATGTTTTCAGATGAGATGTTGCTATCGTTGGCAAGGAAGGTATATTCCTTCATATACACACTAATACACAACTACTGTATGTTAGGGCTTGTCTGTATGCCCTGTTTACCCCATTTTGGCTGTGCATATGACGTAGCCGCCAACTCGCGGCCACCATGGGCTTTTTCGCAAAACTGCGCTCTTTAAAAATTGCTGACATACCTCGACTTTTGCCTTTGCTGCGAGGTCACCACCTTCTTTCCTCCATCTGTCAGTGGTGACCTCGCTTCGGGTTCAAGATGGGGGCGTTCCTGGGGGTGGATCAAGGCCCAGGGTAGGTTGCAGGAAGGCAGGGCAGAGAGCAAGGGGCAGGCTTGATGAGCCAAAGGGCGGCTTTTTCAGCTGGATAGCCCACGTTGCCTCCAGCCGTTGGGATTCACCATTGCCATCTGCAGCTGCAATGCAGCTGCGGGGTTTTGAGGAGCCAAAGCAGCATTGTAAAGACATCCCCATGGTATATCTATTTAAAAATGTAAACAAAAAACCCCACACAACAGAGATCCATTGAAGGGGTCTATTTGCACGCGCAACATACTTTGATCAGAAGTGAATATTTTTGATATTGAGCAAAATATTCTTTTAAACTAAGTCACATTTGCAAGGGGCCACATTTGCACGTTTCTCTCTAGTGAATGATGGCATGCAAAATGGCGCCTTCAGGCATACTCTTTGCCATATGCAGGGAGCCACCATCGGCAGAGAAGGAAAATCAAGTGTGCATCTCCACCTAAATTGGAACGTGCATGGGAATGCACATCCCAGTGCGTATTCCATGGAAAGCAAAGCAGTGCTCACTTGAATGCCCGTGCAGTTTAGCCTCTGGTTCTTGAGCCAACAAGTGATAGGAGCAAGGAAGTCTGCTTCCACACATGTGTCTTCTTATCTGGGTCAGGGCAAGAAAGATAGATAGAACCCAACTATACCGTATATTTATATATGCAAGCATCTAGTGGCTTTCTCCATTTTTAAAAATCTCCATTTTTAATTTTCTCTTTTCAAAACATTTTTCTTTTTTTCCTCTTTTTGTAAATGTGTTATAAAACAAAATTAAGGCAAATTTTTATTTTGAAAGGGGAAAACATTCTTTTGGGGCTGGGATATAACAACAAGAGCAAACGGGGCATGTCTAGACGTAGGGAGGGGAGGGGGAGGATCTCACGATATGGTATCCTCCCCCTCAGTCCACACACTGTGCGCAACGTCCCAGGAGGGAGAGGAAGTTGCGCCCACCATTTTGGTTTTTTTTCTCTTGAAGATGGGCGCACTAGTGCTCTATCGAAAAGGTGAGTTGTTGTTTTTTAAAGACCCCCCTCCCACCCCCAATGGGCACAGAGCTCCTGAAGAGCTCCATGCCCCATGCCCGGTTCCTGGCTCCTTGCATTTACTCGCAAGGAGCCAGGACTATACCGGGATGGCTGCCCACACATCCAGCAGTCTTGGGACAATCCCGAGACCACAGGAAAAGTCGGGATTAAAGCCATCCCGATTATCCCGGGGAAAGGGAGGGATCATCCCTCCCTGCCCCTGGGATCCCCAGTGCGTCATGTGGATGCACAGGGATGATTCCGGGGCGATCCCCGGGATAACGAGTTGTGTAGACATGACTACTATAAAACTTTTTGTGGGTCTGCACTTCTAGTAGTAATAATAGCTGGCGTGGTGCAATGGTCAGAGTGTTGAACTGGGACTGAGGAGAACCGGTTTCCAATTCCCGCTCAGCCATGAAGCTCAGTGGGTGACTTTGTGACAGTTACTGACTCTCAGCCTAACCTACCTCGCAGGGTTGTTGTGAGGATGAAATAGAGAGGAGGGGGCCTCTGTACACCATCTTGGGCTCATTGGAGGAAAAGGCAGGATATAAATGTAACAAACAAACAATAATAATAATAGTTCCTAGATAGACTTTATTTATTTATTCATTTCATTTATATACCGCCCAATAGTCGAAGCTCTCTGGTTGGTTCACAAAAATTAAAACCACAAGGTACAGCATAAAATATGAAATGAAGTATTTTATTTTTACATACAGAGGAGTTTGATGACACATAACATTTACATTGATTGTTAGTAGCCAAGTCATATGAACGCTGAAGCAAGACTATTGATAATTGCACAACATGGCCTATAAAGGTTTGTTGTTTTGTTTTAGGTTCATCTCCCTGATGTAGAGTTTTATCTTAATGTTGCGGACTGGCCCGTTGAGCATCGAAAAGCAAATGAAACCCCTGGGCCTCTGCCTGTCCTTTCATGGTGTGGGTCCATGGATTCAGCAGACATAGTGCTTCCGACCTATGATGTCACCCACTCAACCCTTGAAGCTCTGCGTGGCGTCACAAACGACCTCCTGTCAATTCAAGGAAACACCGGTAAAAGGAGATCTTTCCTTTTCTTTCAGTGGAGGGGGAATAGCACTAGCTCTAAATATGAAATGGTTAGATCTTCAACCTAACATACATCAATCCTCTATAACAGCGTTTCCCAACCTAGTGCCTTTTAGGTGTTTGAACTACAACTCCCAGGATTCCTGTCCATTGCCCATTGCTGGCTGAGACTGCTGACAGTTGGGAGTCTAAAACATCTGAAGGGCACCAGGTCAGGGAAGACTGCAAGTTAGGCCAGCACAATGAGTGTATGTGCAGAATGTGAGCATGCACAGCCGAGAATACCCACACCCTCTTTCAGTGTCACAGTCCTGGGGTTCCTCCGTCTTTGCACATTTGATTGATTGATTGATTGATTGATTGCATTTTTATTCTGCGCAATAGCCAAAGTTCCCTGGGCGGTTCACAAAATATTGCACAGCAGCCCACTAATGGCAGTCTTGTGGCAATGCTGTTGCTGGGACTGCAGAGATGTTCTCTCCCTGCCGGGAAGGCTTTGAAGAACACAAGGACTTAATGATGGGTTCAGGAATTTTCATTGCTCCCAGCTGGAATTAAGAGCACAAATTTAATGGGCATGTGTGAGCTGTGGTGCTCTTCAGTTAATAGCTTGTGCTTCTCTTTGGCAATTTAAGGCAGGGTTGTCAGGCTTACATGCCTTGGCAGTATTTCCATTCCTTCCTCTATGAAATGAAGACTGGATCCTCCATTCACACCTGGCCGTCCTTCAGTTTAACTGAATATACTTTTAGGACAACACAACATGCATTGTTTGGGCAGGGTTACTGTCTTCTTCATGTCTGGTATTACCTGCCTGCCAAATCTTTCACCTGGATTTATGGGGAACCTTGGTACACCTCCCAACCCCCATGGTAGTCTTTTCTAACTAGGTGTTCTCTAGATGTTTTGGACTACAACTCCCAGCATTTCTGAGTATTGCTCATATTGGCTGAGGCTGATGGAAATTGAAGGGATTCTTAAAACACAAAGGGATTGTGAAGAGCTCCAAAGGGATCTTTCCAAGCTGAGAGAGTGGGCATCCAAAAGGCAGATGCGGTTCAATGTAAGCAAGTGTTTGCATGTTGGGGGGAAAACAACAACTTCAGGTATAACTTAATGGGATGTGAGCTGGCGGTGACCCACCAAGAGAGAGTTCTTGGGATTATGGTGGGCAGCTCGATGAAAATGTCCACCCAGTGTGTGGCCACTGTAAAGAAGGCAGACTCCATGTTGGGCATTATAAGAAAAGGAATTGAGAATAAAACGGCCAGTATCATACTACCCTTATACAAATCGATGGTGTGACCACACTTAGAATACTGTGTACAGTTCTGGTCACCACACATAAAAAAGGATATTATATAGCTGGAGAAAGTGCAGAAAAGGGCAACTAAAATGTTTAAGGGGCTGAAGCATCTCCCCTACGAGGAAAGGTTACATCAACTGGGATTGTTTAGCTTGGAAAAGAGGAGGCTAAGTGGAGACATGATAGAGGTGTACAAAATTATGCATGGTATGGAGAAAGTGGACAGGGAGACATTTTTCTCCCTCTCTCAAAATACTAGAACCCGGGGTCATCCCATGAAACTGATTGGTGGGAGATCCAGGACAAATAAAAGGAAGTACTTCTTCACACAGCACATAGTTAAATTATGGAACTCACTACCACAAGATATAGTGATGGCCACCAATCTGGATGGCTTTAAAAGGGGGTTCGATAAGTTCCTGGAAGCAAAGGCTATCAATGGCTACTAGCCCTGATGGTTGTGTGCTGTCTCCAGTATTCAAGGCAATAAGCCTGAGTGCACCAGTTGCTGGGGAACATGGGCGGGAGGGTGCTGTTGCACCATGTCCCGCTTGTTCATCCCTGGCCAATGGCTGGTTGGCCACTGTGCAGACAGAGTGCTGGAGTAGATGGACCCTTGGTCTGATCCAGCATGGCTCTTCTTATGTTCTTATGAAGTACAAAACATCTGGAGGTCAACAAGTTTGGAAGACAGACTTATACATCTGAACAGAAATCTAGGGTGTGTGTGCATACAGATGTTTATGAAAACAGGATCAACAAACCAGCCCATTTTCCCTCTACCTGTGTTTTTCAAAGGATACACATTTCTGCCTCTGCAATGAACACAGATTCCCTTCTCAGTTTTGCCTCTTCCCACATGTCGACTGTCTTGCTTTGGTTGTTTAAAGCGCTGATTATAGAATCATGTATTTAAAACCATCATGCGGTTTCTGATTTTTTTCCCCATCCCCAAAAAGGGCCAGATTGTTTTGAAGCTGAAAGCTGCTCCAGGAAGGTACTTAGTGATATCACAGGCGTCCATTTAATAGACATTCTGCACAACCCTTTCTAGTTCAGACTTGTCAAAGCTTAGTTTCCCTGAGCTCAGTCATCAAAAGATTGAATGTGTGACAACAACATGTCATGTGTGTTTTGCAGAGCGGAGTAGCTGCTGTTTCACATGTCTGTGCACACCTGACTTGCAGTCCTTTCTGATAGCTTTAGCCATGTAATTCTTTCACATTTGAATTTTACTGTGAAAGCCTCTCTAGTTCCTAATAAATGTGTCACTGTCAATTAATTTCTAAATGTATGAAGTTTTTAAACCTGAAGTACTAAGACTTCAAGACTTCTCTCTCTCTCTCTTCCCTCCCCTTTATTCTAAAATCTGTTATTTCCAGGACCTGTGTGGAACAACAAAACCGAACAAGGATTTTTCAGAGGTCGAGATAGCCGGGAAGAACGCCTTCAGCTGGTGCAACTCTCCAAGGAAAACCCAGAACTCCTGGATGCTGGAATAACAAGTTACTTCTTCTTCAGAGAAAAGGAGAAGGAGCTGGGAAAAGCTCCCTTGATGGGGTTCTTTGACTTCTTTAAGGTATACCACCTATCTGAGTTAGGGCCTATTAGAATCAGGTAGATTTCCTTGCTCTTGTTTTTCCTTTAAGCTCTGCTTAAGGGACACTTCAGCATCACAAAAAATCCTGCCTGGAAAGCACATGTAATTTATGGCTTAATGTGCAAGCTGCGTTCTTACACATTTGCTGTATGTTTACATGTATCTCACATACCCTTGCCTGTTTTGCTGTGTGCAGATGCCTTGGGAATCCCCGGTCTATAGTTTTTGTCCTGTTTAAATACATCAAAATACATGCCTGGATCCTCATCACATCCTCATCACAGATTGTACACACGGGATGAATTCTAATTCCTAGAGAGAAGAGCTTTCTCTGTAGGAATTTGTGTTATGCTTGGGGTGGCCTCAGTTTCAATATAGAGAAGAAATAGGGACATGAGCTGCTTTATACCAGTTAGAGTATTACGTCTCTAACCCATGTTACTGAATGTCTTCATTCACATGTGCATGTGAACTCACATGTGTACAAGTGTAACTGACTATCCTGGAAATATAGGGAACTTTTGCAGAGGCACACAGTAGATTCTGCATTGTACTCCAACAAAATGGGGAAATTAGCCCACTGACAAAGATTCTAAGAAAAAACACAGCTTTATTTTATCGTAAAAGTTTACAAGGAAAAAAATGTTATTCTGCCAATCCCGACCACTGGCTTGGCAGACTATTTCCACTTGCCCAATCAGAGCTCACCAAATAAGGAACAGGAAGGCACAAGGGAAAATGTGGGGCAGGGCTTGGGAGGCTCTGTGCAATGGGTTTCCTCGAGTTTTAATGGCATAGGTTGGGTCATGCGAGGAGCAAAATGGATAGCTTTGGAGCGCTTTCAGGAGGTGAAGAAATAGAGTCAAAGCCAGTATCTTTAACTTGTTTCAGAGCAAGTGGGCAAGACACGGGCCAAGACAAAGGGTACCATGCGGGTTGCCTAGGTAGCACTTTAACCTGCTGATCAATCTTGGGATGAGGATGCTTCAGGATTGAAGCATGTTTCCCTCAAAGGCTCTAGATTGGCCAATTTAAAGATGCCCTTGTGGGTTTTCCGGCTGGGATGGTGACTTGGCAGTGAGGAAAGCGTTCGCCTGCATCCTGAGTTCCCAAGCTTTGCATGCTGCAGCAGGGCACCTCCTTTAATTACATTCTTGTTGAGGATACAGAGGTCAATGAACTTCATTTACAGTAAAGGTGTGTAGCCTAATTTCCTAACAGCAGGATCGTCTTGCTTCCGGCAGCCATGAGCCTCCTGCCCATTCAGTATTTCCCAGAAGAAAAGAAATATTACACAAGGCGCTATGTAGGGTTATCCTTACAAAGTACAAGCTTCTCAGTAGCACGTAGCATTGCCAACTCTGGCTGGCAGCAGCTCTCCAGGGGCTTTGAAATCTGTCCCATCGGCTTCCACCTGTTCTTTTTAATGAGATGCCAGCATGTGCTTTACCACTTTCCCCAAGGGTCCAACCTGCTCAGCCCAAGAGCTTTTCTTGCATACGTTGGGATTCCCCTGAGTCCCTGTTTTGATCTAGCTTCCTCATGTTCCATCAGCAGCTGCTCCCACAGGTCCCCAGAGTTTAAGGTACACCTTATCAGATCGGGCAGATCGCTGCAGTTTGAAGGGTAACTTGCAAAGTCCTATTGTGCATGCAACACTTTGAGCTCTAGCCGTAGGGTTAGGAGACCATGTGTACTACCAGGTAGCACAACAGCCCTGAGTAAGTGATGTGATTTGCTTTCATGTAGAGTCGCTCTTTATTTTGACCAGAGTGCACTTCTGAGCCAAAACTCATTTTGTTTGTGCTGCTGTCCTTCTCCTTTCTCTTTCCACAGTACAAATATCAAGTGAGCGTTGATGGCACCGTTGCAGCCTACAGGTTCCCATACCTCTTACTGGGTGACAGTCTTGTGATCAAGCAGGCCTCACAATACTACGAGCACTTCTATATGGAGCTGGCACCATGGAAGCATTACGTTCCGGTTAAAAGGAACTTACAAGACTTGCTAGAAAAAATAAGATGGGCCAAGGTAATCATCCTTGCCATAAATGAAAGGTGGAAATATAAAACATAGGACCATTTCCCCCCATCTTCTTAATGGTGGTAGACTGTTGAGAAGAAAACGAGTACTAATATTTTATTTATTTATTTATTGCATTTTTATACCGCCCAATAGCCGAAGCTCCCTGGGCGGTATATCTCATCCCACCTCAGCAATGAGAGATGATGGGAACTGAAGGATCCATCTTTTCAGTTCACAAGCAGGATCAGAACTCAGCTCCCTTTGCAAGAACAGGTTAAGTCTTGAAAGGGAGGATACCAGCTTTGCAGCAGGGTCAGAATTCAGGACCCCTCAGCTTCCTGGGATGTTGCAGGATAGGTGCCCAGTTGGTTCTCTTAAGTTTGAAAATCTTGTCCCTGTGTTTTGAGCACAACAGACCACAGCAGAAAAGTTGTAACCGGAAGCCATGATGCAGTGCATGTTTGCACTCTTGGTGAACACCATCTTTTTAGCTTTCATTCCACATGAATGTGATGATCGAAAGTGCTTTACAACCCTTACCTCTTTATCCTCACAATATTTAATCAGAGAGAGAGGAGAGAGACTTGACCAAGGCTGAATGAAGATTCGAGCTCAGACTCCTCATGTTTATATCCAACACGTTGTCCACAGTGAAGGCTGATGGGGGAGCAGTGCTAGTTCACACTTAAGTTCCATTATATTTTTGTGACATGGGGAATCCTCTATGTATCATAAGAACATAAGGAGAGCCATGCTGGATCAGACCAAGGGTCCATCTAGTCCAGCATTCTATTCACACAGTGGCCCACCAGGTGTCAACTAGGAACTTCCAAGCAGGACATGGATGCAACAGCACCCTCCTGCCCATGTGCCCCAGCAACTGGTGTACATAGGCTTACTGCCTCTGATACTGGAGGTAGCACATAGCCATCAGGACTAGTATCACTCTCCCATCTCTAAAAAAAAAAAAATCTAATGGGAAAGGTTAATACTTGTGACTTCATCGCACACTGCTGAGTTGCTCCTAGATCCTCATCTTCAATCTAGACTCGAAGTTAAAAATGTGCTTTGGCTTTCAACCTGCTGATTTTTTTTTTTAAAAAATGCAAATTATATCAGCTGGGGATGATAATTATTAGCAAGCGTAAAGGAAGAATTTAACCTTTCCCTGCCCTGCTACATTTCTGAGGAAAAAATCCTCTTCTGAGAATACAATTCTATAGTTACTTATCTGGGAATAATTCCCCCTGTACTCAATGGAAGTTACTTCTGAGTAGGCATGTATACGATTGCTCTCTGAAGGTACTGATAACATTGGGAGAAAATCCCAGATTGGCACCAGTGATAGCTTTCCTCCCAGTGCAAATAGCAGCTTTAGAGGATGGATTTTTCTCCAGACCAAAGCAGAGAAGGAAAGGGTTAAAACCCCTCCTTGACACTTCCTCTGATCCCAATAATTTTTAGCCCCTCACCCAGCTGATGCTGTCTGCATTTTTTAAAAAAATGCAAGTGAAATGCAAAGATACATTTTATGCCATGCCTAGTTTCCCCCTGACAGAGGTCTTGCTTTAAGTAATCAATATTTTCCCTTCCCTTCTGAGGCTGCAAGAGCATTTTTGCATAGCAATAATTTCATAGGTCACAAAGCTCTCTGTAAATGAACTTGTATGCTAATATGAATAGTGTGAGGGGAAGGAGGCACCCAAAATAGAGATCTCCAAGTTGTACAAAAACAGGATTGGAAATGGGTTCATTTACTTATTTATAACTTATATACTACCTTTTAAAAGAGTTCTCACAACCTCAAAATATTGTTACTGCGTGGAAGTTCTTTTTCTGGTCCTATCCCCCAATTGCCTGATTTTTTCTTTCCATTTTCACTCCTCTTAAGTATTTACCAGCCAGTTCTCATTCCCCTCTGTAGTCTTTCCTAGCTTGCTGAATGTTTTACCAGCCCATTTGATTACTTCTTCATAGTTCACTAGTTTCAGGAATTGCTGTTAGCTGTAGCGAATGAGTAGAGCACTCATTTATTTGACTATTCAATTTGTTTAACCATCCCCTATTGGGGGGGAAATAGAACACGGTGGGGGAAAAGTACGTGGTGAACTGTACTTAAGGAGAGCAGCGATACGGTTTACATGCATATACACTTGATTACAGTCAGTATAGTTTTGTTGAACATTGATTCAGTAAATATCTTTACTCAGGAAAACAGGGCCATGGTATCAGAGGCAGTATGCCTCTGGGGAACATGGGTGGGAGGGTGCTGTTGCACTCGTGTTCTGCTTGTGGGTTTCTGAATGAACAGAATGCTGGACTAGATGGACCCTTGGTCTGACCCTGCATGGCTCTTCTTATGTTCTTATTCCACACAGAAAACCTCAATACAATTCTATCTCAAAAGATGTGTGAATGGATACTGCTGCCTTGGAGATAGTGGTGCACTCTTTTGGCCTGGTGGCTTTAAAGGGTCTTATATATGTGGAACAGTATGCAACTTTGCATGCTAACTATTTGTGTATAAGTCTCATTTTGCATCATTTATTGTGCTCCCCAAATTTCCCTCCAGACCTGTTTATTTAAATGGCAAATGATGCAGTTACATTAAACAAACTATGAAGATCCCATTTCGATGGAGCACTGCTCTGTAATGTCATATAAGTGAGGTTGGAAGTTAAACCCTTAACAGTACAATTTTGATGTCCCAGTTCCTAAACCAAGTAGTAGATCAAAAGAGATGCATTTTAAAATACTGCAGTTCTCACAGTTCTAATCCAAATAAAAGTCACTGGGGCTGTTCGTGCATATGGGGTGCATGTGGCTGCCATTTTGAATATGCAACTCTTGCTTGGGGGTTATCATATGTAAACATGGCAAGCATGGTCTGTTTTAGTATTATGAGAGGGTGATTTAACCCTCATGTAACGTACGCTTCCAGGTTTGCATGATACAACAACCCAAGCGGGGCTTCCGTATGTAGTCCTCTCCCTGCAAGCACCATGGCCCATGACAAGCCACGGCATGTCACAGCCACTGGGAACTTTGAAACATAGCCTTGGAATGACGAAGTACAAATAAATCCATAATTGTGCGATCCTTTATCTTCTAAAACATATTTCCTTGTATTAACAAGGATGGATATTTTCATAAGCTTCATAGCACATAAATAGTAATGATTATATGGGTGGAAGAAGACAATTACAGCTCCCTGGCCAAATCTGCGTGAGAGATGTCAAACCTGTCTGTGCACTTAAGTATGGCTTGGACAGTAGGCTACACTTTCCTGAAATTAAGAAATTCTCCTCCTTAATTGTGCAAAATTGCAACTGACTGCTCTGGCTAATACCATAGAAGCTTTGAAAGTACATGAATAAATGCAACCCCTCCCCCCCAAAAAATCTGGAATTAATATTGCAAAATCTAGCAGTGCACAATACTATACAATGTAGTTTCAAAGTACAGTAGCTGCCTGTAGTGTATCATTTCTGCCCTTTCTGAAAATCTGAGTAACCCCTCTCACTGAGCACCATCGGAAGGGAGCAGAATGACTAGACTTCTTGATTATTCTACTATACACTGTTTCTTTCCTCATTCGCAGGAAAATGATGAAGAAGTCAGAAAAATTGCTAAGGAAGGGCAAGTAGCCGCAAGAGAATTATTGCAGCCTCACAGGTTTTACTGCTACTATTTCAAAGTATTCCAGGTCAGTCCAGGTTCCAGTCTAGCTCTTACTGTTTCTAACTATATATTTTACTTTACCACACTCTTCTCTATGAACTTTGACTGCTCTAATTATATAATATGCTCCAGATGTAACACAAAACCCTGGTTTTCAGCTACATGAACAAGCTGCAGCAAGCCTTGGGCTCATGAGCTCACAAGAGAAAGTAGTTGGAAGCATCTGCTTACAATTTTAAACTAACCTTAATTCCCAGTGACATTCAAACATGGGATACTGTGGTTTGTTTAAAGCATAAATTCAAAACAAACCAAGACCTGAAACCACAGTTTGATCCTGGCATGGTCTTATTAGTTTAGATAGCCCTGGAAAAGACACCAGACTGAAACCCTGCTGCCAGTCATTGTAGACAATAGTGAGCTACAAGGATGGATGGTTTGACTTAGTTTTTTGACATTTGGTATGAAGGCTTGTGCCAAACTCCCAGTCAGTAGAAGGACAGCTTATTCATTCAGCAGAATCAAAGCCTGTTACCACTTTAGTCTGCAGGTGGGGAAGCTGCATGTTTGAATGTTCCCTCATATGTGTGTGTGTGTGTGTGTGTGTGTGTGTGTGTGTGTGTGTGTGTGTATTAAAAAGCAATTCTATGGCTCCTAGACAGTATCTGGGCGGTGAGCGGCATAGGATAGCTCAGATTCCTGGATCCAAAGTCATGGAACAGTCTGATCTCAGACCCAGGAGTTCCAGCTCCCCACCCCCTCCCTCATAGCCAGCCCAGTGAGAACCATGACAGCTGCTTCTCTGAGGTCACAAAAACAACCTTGGAGAGGGCGTGCCAGTGGACGAGGAGGGGACTGGGAGGGTTGGCTTATTAAGTTCTGGCCTCCCCAACCTCCTTCTCTCCCCCCACGCAGAGTTTCAGCTAGATGGGGAAAAAAGCCCATCTAGCGAAAATTCAGAGCAGGATGAGCACAGAGGCAAGGATTGCCTCTGCCCTCCTCCTGCTCTGCATAGGATGCCTGTCAACCAAGTTTGGAGGCTGATGGGCATCCTGATAGAATACCAGCCTTAGTGCCTCAGAGAGAACACTTCCCCTGATCTGCTGTATTCTATGTCTGGGCAGTAAAAAAAATCAAACCTGCAGCCTCATCCCAGGTTACCACGGCACAGCAATTTGTCTTGGTTAAAAAATTAACTGCAGGATATTTATAGCTCTGCATACAACCTGTCACCTTAACTGAATATACTGGGCAACAGCTTTGAACTCAGGCTTGACATGAAAATTATTGGATATTAGAATACTGAGAACAGACCCAGCCTATTAAACTTGGGTTTATTTGTGTGAGAACACCAGCAGAACACTCCTTGTATAAAGTGCGTGTGTGTGTGTCTGTCTGTCTGATGCCACTTTGTTGCAGTTATTGCTAAAAACTTTAAATTAAAAATATGATCAGAAAGCTCTGGGAGCTCTTTAATGCAATAGGAACAAATTTTAAGCAAATTTACTCAGAAGGAAGTTCCTTTAGGCTTAGTACTGCTTAACTACTTAAGAATGCAGCCTAAGTGTACAGCCAGTGTGCCTAAGAAAACCTAGTAAGTAAAGTTTTTACAAAGTAATGAATAATGGCTAAAGAGAGGGCCGACAGAAGGAGAGAATTGTTTTTGTTTTGAATAGCCTGCTGTTCCTTACAATTTACATATTTCAGAAATATGCTGAACGCCAAGCCGGTAAACCTGAAATACGGGATGGAATGGAATTTGTACCTCAGCCTGATGACAGGGCTTCAATCTGCGACTGCCATAGGAAAAAGCCTTCAAGGGAAGAGCTATAAGTAAACTGTGCCAAATGGTATCAAGCTTAGCTTGTTGCAAGAGTGATGCAAGACTTTTAATAACATTTAAAGCTGTGAAATCTGGCATGGGGAAATATTTACAGTGCAAACCTATACATGTCTATTCAGAACAAGTAATCCTTACTGAGTTTAATAGGATTTAAACCCAGGTAAGTGTGTACAGGATTGCAGCCTTAGACACCTTTCTTCACTCTGTTTCCTCCATAAGTGGCTTCATGTGCCTTTTAAAAACCTGAATGGAGAATTTATAACAGCATGAAAAGCTCTTGATCAGGCTCTGCCCTCCTAAGTTTTTCTGCATATCAGTTATATGCAGTGTTTATGTGGTCATGGTACATTGTAATAATACTTAGCCGTTATTATTTTCAAGTGTTCCAGGCACTTCATATAATTTAACTTTATGATCCTCACAACAACCCTCTGTGGTAGGTCAGTATTATTATCTACATCAGCGATTCCAAACCTTAAGTCCCCCAATGTTGGGCTATAATGTTCATCATCCCCATCAGTGTGGTCAATGGTTAGGGATGACGGGAGTAGTAGCTCAACCACATCTCAGGACCCAAGATGGGGAACCACTGATCTACCTCATACAAGTTGCAGCTGGAGCTATGAGCACAGTGGACTGCCAAGATTATTCTAGTGAGTTTATGGCTGAATTGAGGTTTCATTCAGGAGCTCCTCAGCTCAGACTCAGCCACTACAGCAGGGGTGCACAACTGCCCTCCAGCCAGCTTCCCAATCTGGCCCACAGAGCCACCTGGGGTTCATCCAGGAAGTGGGGCTCAGAGGAATCCCCCAAGGAGGGCTACTTTGGTGTTATCTCCATATCATGTACTTAGCTCCAATTACTGAGAATGTCCGTGAAGTCTTTAAGCACCCTAAAAGTAATGCATGCCATCTTATATGAATGCTCTCTTATATAAGAAACCTCTTTGCAAATTTAGCATGTCAATGAAGAAAGGGAGGCTAAAACTTTCCCCCTAACAATGAGTTTGGATATGCAAGGAATTTTGTATGGGGAGGGGGAATTCTAGCCCTCACCCCACACTCTCAAATGGTATAGTCCATCAACAGACTGAAACATGTTTGTCGGCTGATTGTGTTGCTTATAGGAGAGTAAAAGGATTTCTGACTATAAGGCTGCTGTCTGTATAACGACTGTTGTTCTAAAGTTCTTGAGAAGGGCTTGTTGCTTAGTGACAGAGCAGCTGCCTTGCATGGAGAACGTCTTGGATTCAGTCTCACCTAGCAGAGTTTGAGAAAGACTGTGACTGCGACTTGGATCCAGAGAGCAGCTGGCTGCTTTTTAGTGTTATCAGTAATGAGCTTGATGGGTTATTGATCTGATGATATAAGGCAGCTAGCTCCCCAGAAGAAAAATATGAATAGAACACCCCCTCCATCCCTCCCTGGAATTGCTGATTATCCAAATATTTGATATATTTTTAGGCCATACTGAATGATGAAATTTGTGCACTCCATAAATGGTCTGGTAGACAGGTGAAATCATAGTCTTACTAAGCAAGTACTGTACACGTCTAAATCTGTTTATGGGTTCAGTGTTATTATTATGAATACAAGTTGCATCTTGATTTCAAAACATGCATCTACTAAAAAGCTGCCTAACAGGATCTTTGAATTAGGTCACTATGCAAAGCAGTGGAATAACTTTTGAAGTTGTGAAACCAGACTTCTTTTTTCCATTAACAGGAAATGAAAGCTTGCATAAATCTGCCAAAACTTGAATAGAGTTCAGTCATGGAATTGAATATCAATAAAATTAACTCTTTGTTCATGGGGACACATATATTTTTTTACCACCAGAAGCTTTATAGAGATATCATGCAACCCCAAAATTTGATCATTTTCAGAAACAAATAAAAAAGCCTGAAATTGACCCATACAGGGACTGATGATTGATGGCAAATGTTGTGTGTCTTTTCCAGTTGCACAGAAACCATATAAGGCGAAAATCAGGTAAGAGTGCAATCCTTTGCACATTTACCTGGAAGTAATTTCCATAGAACTCAGTAGAGCTTACTTCTGAGTAAACACATGTGTTTCCCAGCTTTTTCTAGTGTAGTGTAGTGGGGCTGCCTTTGAAGAGTGTTTGGAAACTCCAGCTGGTTCAAAGAGCTGCAGCCAGATTGTTGACCGGGGCTGGTTACAGGGAGCATACAACTCCCCTGTTAAAACAGCTCCACTGGCTTCCAGTCTGTTTCCGGGCACAATTCAAAGTGCTGGTTATGACCTATAAAGCTCTATATGGTTCGGGTCCAGGTTATTTGAAAGAACGTATTCTCCCTTATGAGCCTGCCCGTGCTTTGAGATCTTCTGGAGAAGCCCTTCTTTCAGTCCCACCTTCTTCACAGGCACGCTTGGTGGGAACATGGGAGAGGGCCTTCTTGGTGGCTGCTCCGGTGCTCTGGAACTCTCTTCCCTGGGAAGCTAGGCTGGCTCCCTCCTTGATGGGCTTTCGGAAGCAGGCTAAACTTTTTTGTTCAAGCAGGCCTTTGGAGAATAATCCAGCCCTCCATCTATGTTAATGTCTTATAATTTTGTTGTGTATTATTTAATTGTTTATGGTTTTGTTTCCCTCCCCCCCCCCCCCATGTATATTTTAAACTTTGTAAGGCCACCTTGAGGCCCAGCATTGGGCAAAAGGCGGGATACAAATAAATATAATAATAATAATAATAATCCTTCATCCATATTTACTGACCAAAAGTAAAACAAAACCTAAATTGCCACATACATGGCAAATGCATCTGGTATGAGATTGATCATAGTCCAGGATGATATACAAGATGATTCATACAAGGACAACTTTGCACGCTGCACATCAAGTTTATTTATTTTATTTTTATTTATTTTATTATTGCATTTATATCCCGCCTTTTTTCCTGCAAGCAACCCAAGGCGGTGTACATAATCCTCCTCCTCCTCCTCTCCACTTTATCCTCACAACAACAACCCTGTGAGGTGGGTTAGGCTGAGAGTCTGTGACTGGCCCAAAATCACCCAGTGGGTTTCCATGGCTGAGTGGGGACTAGAACCCAGATCTCCCAACTCCCAGTCCGACACTGTAGCCACTATACCACACTGGCTCTCAAGTTCATTTTAATGAACAGAAGCCCCTTTTTATCAATACAGAGTGACCCTGATCCAGTGCCAGATTGGTGATCCATACAGTACCATTTGGATAATTTAGATTTTAAATTAAATTAGAGGTCTGCCTTATTTTTAAAAGGTGCTGGTATTTTAAAGTAGCAAATATCCTGTGGAGCACTTGACTAGGGTTTCAGTAGAAAATGAATCACAACCACAATCCAGCCCAAATTAATTGGGTTTAACATTGCAACATAACATAACATAACCTTGGGCAGAACCTCCACTGAAGTACACACAAAGGATTGGGCTTCATGTTCCATTGATTCAGATGAGAGAATGACGTTCAACAATGAAATTCTAAGCATGTTTAGTCAGATGTAAGTCACACTGTATTTATTTATTTTTATTTATTTCATCTATTTCTTAGTAGCTTTTCAAATCCATAGTCTCCCCAAGGCAGTTTACTGCATAAAAATAATACAAACATATTAATACAATCATATTAAATACAAATTTTAAATAAAACCAGTTTCAATAAAAATTTGATTTCAAAATGTCCATCAGCAAGCATGAATAAAAGTTTTCTATTAAAAGCTAGAGAGGACCAATGAGTTTTTAAAACTCTCTTAAAAGCAGCCACAGATGGAGCCAGTCATAACTCTCTGAGAGAGGAATTTCATAGGGTAGGGCCTCCACTGAGAAGGCCCTATCTCTAGTACCCACCAGCCTTACTGATCTCAGTTGTGAGCCACCAAGCAGAGCCTCTGAAGATGATCTTAAAAAATGGTTAGGTACATAAATGTGTCAACAGTCCTTCAAATAAGCTGGACCCCAACCATTTAGGGGTCAAAACGAGCCCTTTGAAATGTACCCAGAAACACACTGGCAACCCTTGCAGGTGGTTTAAGATTGATGTAATAGGAGCTGACCATCTAGCCCCATTGAGGACTCCAGCAGCTTACATTTCTGAGTCATCTTCGAAGAGAGACCTACATAGCATGATTACAGTAGTCTAGTCTGGATGTAACCGAAGGCTAGAGCATAGTCCCTAGATAGGGTTGCAATTGACCTTGGTAAAAGGCACTCCTATCAACTACTGCCACCCATGCTTCCACAGTCAAAGAATAGTCCAGAAGGACCCCTAATCTGTGAATTTGGTTCTTAAACGGGAGTGCAGCACCGTCAAATAACAGTTGAATTCTTCTATTCAGGTTACCTAAGTATCCCTGTCTTTTCTGGATTTAGATTCAGTGGAAACTATTCAGTGGAGTTTACTTTCAGGTAAATGTGCATCGGGTTGCAATCTGAAATCAGTGGGGATTAGATGTTCTAAGTTTGTCTGAATCATGTACCATGTTTGTTTTTTGCTGATATAATTCAACATTAGAGAAACCTACAGAATCCACAATAATCTAGTTTCAATACGAGAGATTTTTTAAAGCAAGTTGGTCTCATTTCAAACAATTGGGTTGTTTGTCTTAGTTTCTTTGGCTTGTAACCAAACAGAATTATTGACACTGATTGTTTACATTCTTCGCACGTTTCTCATGCTCAGTCTATTTATGACTGGCTCAAAGGTCCTTTAGATCTTCATAGCAAAATAAGAACTTCAGCTGCAATGCTCACCTTTGCTGTTTACTTGATTTATGTTTATGGCTTCTCATTTTCCTGCCTTAAAAGTTTCAGATTGTCAGAAATAAATTATTTGGGAGAGTGTTTTGCAACCTACCCTGCAGTATGAAACATAGAATAGGTAGTAATGGAGCCCTGCCTGCAGACTTACATTCTTGAAGAGGCCTACACGGCTTATGACTCACCAAACCAAACAGAGCATCCCAGTCATGTATTAGATTGGGTGATTTAAAGTGATTTTTAGAAAATACTAGAGAAATGGTTAATCCGCTCCATCCCATAGTCCCAATCCAGATTGGGTAGGTGGGGACTTTCTTCCATTATTTTAAATGAAAAATAAGAGAATCCCAGTCACAGGATTCACAGATAATGGCTATTGTCACATCTTGAGACACTTCATAGCCCTGGTGAACTACCATTCATAGTTGGGGTGGTGCATTAGGCTTGGCGGATTGTCTAATTTAGATAACTAGACACAGAAGAAAGGGAAGATAATGAAATATATCATACACGTTTATCTTAACATTTGTTTGTGTATGATTCATGGTTGTATTCATATGAAATGAAATGAAGTTAATGTAAACACTTCCCCTATTTCTTATGGAAACAGGTTTCCTAGTGACTCTGCCACAACACAAGTCGGTTATCTGGAATTATTGCTCCAACCAAATGAGAAAATTTCCCAGGTTGGGGCTGCTGAGTTTATACTCAACCTTTGGTTGAATGTAGTAGTGCCAACTTTGAACGTGATCTGTTACCTATTTTATGTGCTTCAGCTGTCATGAACAAGACTGTGATCAAGACCTGAACTCTGATCTTCAGTGCTGTCCTGTGGTTTGTCTGATTTTGTTTTTCAACTGCTGATAACAGTTTGACTATTTTCATGTTACTTTGGGGACATGCCACCTCTGCCCCTACCAAGACTGTGCTGGGATGAAAGGATATTTCATTGCTAAGGGCTCTACCTAAGATCAAATGGCTCTTCAAAGAATTAGTTTGGCTCATATCTCAGTAGTAACTGCTCCATATTCAAGAAGGGTCTACTTGTAGCTCTTGCTGCCTGTGATTTATTCTCTGCTTGAGAAAACTAGCATCTCTTTTCTCCTACAATTAATTACATCAATTCCATAGTTCAAAACTACTACCCAAATCAGGCTGCCTGGGATACTATTGATTGTTCCTCTGCTGTACGGTGGCTCAGGGTATTAAAAAATGTGCTTGTAAGCAGATATGCAATGTGTTCCTGATCATATTCACAGAGAAACAAGCCCCACTGGCACCATTGGAACTTACTCCCAAATATGTGCATAGCATTGCTGTGCTCACTTTCTTGGGTGTAATCACTATTGAGCTCAGTGGGTTGTACTTCTGAGTAAACATTCATTGGATCTGCCTGAATAGCAGAAGTAACTATGTTAACCTTTGATATGATTCCCTGCCAGATCCTAATTAGTTTTTGTTAAATGTAAGTCCCATTGAGTCCAACAGGACTTATTTTCTATTTAGGGATTGTTGATGCAGTGATTCAGATTTTAGATGATTCCCTGTAACCTGTTTTTGTCAGTAGATCTTAACATATAATCTATATTAGATTGGGGTGTGTGTGTGTGTGTGTGTGTGTGTGTGTGTGTGTATGTATGTGTATATTCTAAAATACAAGTTGCATGTAATGGGGCTTTTGAGTACCTCAAATCACATATATTTTTAAATTTTGTCATTGAATGACATCAGTAGAGAATAAAGTATCAAATTTCTCTCTCTCTCTCTCTCTCATTAAAGGGGAGGGTTTTTTTTGCTAGTACTAATGGCTGTGAATATCCAGTTTGAAAATGTGGGAGAAATGCTTAGTGAGATCCCAGGTGATACAGGAGACTTCAGCAAGACTTGTAACCATGCTGGGTAGACTGAAGAGATTATTTTTTCCATAGTATATTGTTCCTTTTCATGACCAGGAGAATCAGAGTAAACTGCAAAAAGTTGTATAATTTATTCAGAATGCAGTGGGCGAGGGGTGCAGAATTAATGTGTTATCTTTATCAAGATTTACCAGAGTATTCACAGCTCTTGTTATACTCACGAAGGACTGATAACCCTTTAACCAAACCACTAAAATGTCACTTCACTCTCCCCTAATGGCACTTGCTGAAATTAACTGAGCTGGGGCAGAAATGCTGGCTTTTCTCATGGGATGGTGTTACATTATTTATGATTGGCTGTATATCCCAAACTATCCTGAGGTCTCAAGAGTGGCTAAAACAATGCAATTTTATAAATGGATCCTAGTTCTTTAGAAACTTTAAAAAGAGAGGCCATATCAATGAACCTAGGAAGTGGAGACTTAGCTGTGAGAAATAGGAGGCTTGAAGAAAATGTAAAAAATACTGAACTGTTTTCCCATGGAGAGCAATTAGTTCAGGAAGTGCAGTGGTGAAAGGGAGCTGATCATCTAGGCAAGGGGCATGTGATGGCATTTTTGCCTATTTCCTTCTCCAGGCTCTTCCATACGTATTGCCAAACTGTCCTCTGCAGAAGTACAGTCTGTTGCAGTTCACAGGTGTCAATGTTTAGAAAGCTTCATCTGCTGTTTTCTGAATATCAAATATGCTGAAGTATTAGGAACAGGGCACGGCAGGCTTTTTCTTTACTAGCCAGTTGGCAACTGTAACAGTTGGGAGCTATGGTGGTGTAAGGTGATGCAGCAAGTGTAAGGTGATGCACGTTGGGGCAAAAAAACCCAACTTCAAGTATAATCTAATGGGATCTGAGCTGGTGGTGACCGAATAAGAAAGAGATCTTGGGATTGTGGTGGACAGCTCAATGAAAATGTCCACCCAGTGTGCGGCCGCTGTAAAGAAGGCAAACTCCATGTTAGGCATTATAAGAAAAGGAATTGAGAATAAAACAGCCAGTATCATACTACCCTTATACAAATTGATGGTGAGACCACACTTAGAATACTGTGTACAGTTCTGGTCACCATACCTAAAAAAGGATATTATAGAGCTGAAAAAAGTGCAGAAAAGGGCAGCTAAAATGATTAAGGGGCTGGAGCATCTCCCTTATGAGGAAAGGTTACATCAACTGGGATTGTTTAGCTTGGAAACGAGGAGACTAAGGGGAGACATGATAGAGGTGTACAAAATTATGCATGGTATGGAGAATGTGGACGGAGACATTTTTCTCCCTCACTCAAAATACTAGAACCCGGGGTCATCCCATGAAACTGATTGGTGGGAGATCCAGGACAAATAAAAGGAAGTATTTCTTCACACAGTGCATAAATTATGGAACTCACTACAACAAGATGTAGTGATGGCCACCAATCTGGATGGCTTCAAAAGGGGGTTGGATAATTTCCTGGAGGCAAAGGCTGTCAATGGCTACTAGCCCTGAAGGTTGTGTGCTATCTCCAGTATTCAAGGCAATAAGCCTGTGTGCACCAGTTGCTGGGGAACATGGGCGGGAGGGTGCTGTTGCACCATGTCCTGCTTGTTCATCCCTGGCAGATTGGCCACTGTGTGAACAGAGTGCTGGACTAGATGGACCCTTGATCTGATCCAGCATGGCACTTCTTATAGCTTCGGCTATTGGGCGGTATAAAAATGTAATAAATAAAATAAATGTTCTTATGGCAGCCCATCCTGTTTGAGAATCCTGCTGGCTGATCACCTATGTAACTATGGGCTGATACATGCATGGATGCCTGCTTAGGATGCAAAATTTAATCTGCCTAAACATGTATTGTGGGCAGAAATGTATTCTGTGGAGTATTGAAAGAATTACACTGTAATTTACCAGCTGCGACATGGCTTGTTAAAATGTACCTGGTTAATTTAAACCACAATGAAGGCAGTAATTTGTGAAGCCGTTTACCTTGACACAGGAGAACCTTACTCTTGGGCCTGCCCTGAAGAAGGTTGTCATCAAACAAAACGAGTTGGCATTTTATTTTATTTTTTACATACAATATTATGTTTATATTTACATACAAGTTTAAAAATATTTACATACAATTCATACATATTATTTGATAAAACACTTGATTTTCCAGTAGCATTTGCCTTTTCTTTTGCTTCGTGTTTAGACGACCTCCCACTGAGCCAACCGATTTTTAACCCCCTTTGCGGAATCCGCTTGCCATTTCCAGTTCCTCCCGTTAATCATTGATGTAACTCACCTGCGTTCATTCCCGCGGGGCGTAGGCAGGGCGCCTGCGTTGAAGAAGGCGGCATTTCATACGTACGGCAGGAGGGGTGGCTGGGAGGCTCATTGAATTCAATGGGATTTAGTTTTCATTAACCATGCACAGAATCAGGTTGTAAGGGTATTCTGTGGCCAGCCGTGTAGCCCTCTCTCCCCTACATGCCCCACTTCCTTTTCTCTTGTCTCCCTGCCCCTCAACCCACCCCGTCCCAAAGCTTTTTTGCTCTGGCTCACCGCCCCGAAGAAACTAGGCCGAAGCCTTCGGCGTTGCTATGACAACCGGCCATACCGTCGCCTGTAAAATTCGCTTCCTTCTGGAGCTAAAGGTAAAAACGGCTCGGGGTTTTTTTCTCGCGCGTGCGTCCCATGCACTATGGAGGACTGGACCTAGGCACGCGTGGGGTGGGGAATGAAGGCATATCCTTATCCAACACGGGTTGAAGAAAGTTGTACTTTTTTACAGTGTAAGTGTAAGGAACACACACGCACCATTGCTTCTCACCCAGATTTGGTATAAATGTGGACGTAGTGGCTCTTGCTAACTCCAGGAATTTCTTGCCGTCTCCTGCTTATGTCACTCAAATATTTTTTTTGTCCTCTACATTTTTCTCCTTTAAAACATCCCGCTAGTGATGGTTATTTTACTCACACACGTACTCGTGAGCGTGTGAGTAAAATATCCTCAAAGTCCAGAGGGGCTTATATATTCATCCTAACCCCCAAACAAACCCAAGCATCAACCCCTCAAGGGCAATTCAGAGGAAGCGCCTCCAGACCAAATATAAACTCATTACTCCCAAGGAAAGTAGAAACACTCCACACACACCGCTGCATAATTGAGAAAAGGCTGCGTTGTTTTCAGAGGGGATTTAAAAGAGAAAAAGCATTTTTACTCCGCTCTTCTATCTAAAACAATCAGAGAGATGCTAACAAAATGCAAATCATCAATAAACACAGCTGAGAAAAACATAGCATAATAAATAGAACACTTCAAGAAAAATGCCAAAGGCCCCTCTGAAATGCAATAGCCTTCACTATGTGCCCGAAAGCCAGTGAAGATGGATCCAGGCATGGCTCCTTCAGGAGGGTGTTTCAAAGTCTTGACACCACAACAGAAAAGGTCTCGCCTGTCATGGTCACCTATGACATTTCCAAAGGCAGGAAAAGGAGCAGGGACTCTGAAATGGACTTCGGTGTTTGGGCAAATACATATGGGAAAAGACAGCACTAAAAAGTATCCTGCTCCCAGACCATCCTGGGCTTTGCAGCTCAAAAGCAGAACTTCGAATTGAGCCTGGAAGCAATTGGGTAGCTAATGGAAATAACTTCAATATAGGACTAATATGATCTGAATTGCTGGCCCCAGATAATTATCTGAAAACTGCATTTTACCAGTTGAATTTCTGAAAACATCTTCAAAGGCAGTCCCACACAGAGTGCATTACAAGGCATGATTTTACATACTACTTTCTGGATTGTGTCCTAAATTATTTAGCACTTAGAATACAATCTAGCAGGCTTGTTCTTTATAACCTGTGTATTCAAGTGCAATTTTGTTCCCTTTGTAAATTAAGGCTGTGTTTTATAAATTTATAATTGATTTATAAATTGCATAGTCTGAAGAACTCTTATTGAATATTTGCTGAAATTGTGAAAAACTTCAAGGATTCTTATTGAATAAGTTTTTTTACAGCTTTTGTTCATTTAAAAAAAAAATATTATATGGCGCAGAGTGGTAAGCGGCAGTTACTGCAGCCAAAACTCTTCCCATGGCCTGAGTTCGATCCCAGCGGAAGCTAGTTTTCAGGCAGCTGGCTCAGGTCGACTCAGCCTTCCATCCTTCCGAGATCGGTAAAACGAGTACCCAGCTAGCTGGGGGAAAGGTAACTGCGACTGGGGAAGGCAATGGCAAACCACCCCGCTACAAAGTCTGCCAAGAAAACGTCAGCGAAAGCAGGCATCCCTTCAAGAGTCAGCAATGACTCAAGTGCTTGCACCAGAGGTTCCTTTCATTTCTAGGAATGAACATATATTTGTATAAATGCAAACCAGTACTGTATAGAAAGCAGCCACTATTTCCCCATCTTCGTTATTCATTCAGTACGTATAATTTAGTTTAAATGCAACTGCAAAATGAAGGAAATAAACAACAAAACCTTGTCTGTAGCCAGGGCCAGGGCCAGGGCCAGACTATTTTGTGCCCTAGGCAAGGCGAGCTGCTTGCATCCCCCACGAATAAATTGCCAACTTCGATTCAGCTGTTCAAGAAGAGTTTCTGAACTATTATATTTTCCTTTTATTATGGTTTTTCTTAAAACAGCTAATTTGTATAAAACTGTGATCCTTAAAGGGCAGTACTACACCCCTCTGAGGTCTGCACCGTAGGCGGCTGCCTAGTTATTATTATTATTATTATTATTATTATTATTATTATTATTTATTTATATAGCACCATCAATGTACATGGTGCTGTACAGAGTAAAACAGTAAATAGCAAGACCCTGCCGCATAGGCTTACATTCTAATAAAATCATAATAAAACAATAAGGAGGGCAAGAGAATGCAAACAGGCACAGGGTAGGGTAAACAGGCACTGGGTAGGGTAAAACTAACAGTATAAAGTCAGAACAAAATCAAGTTTTAAAAGCTTTAGGAAAAAGAAAAGTTTGGTAGCGCCCGGTCCTGTCTATATCTTGAACAGCCACAACAATCTATGTTATTGATTCCTTGTATAGGACAATCCAGTGTCAAGTGTTTTTCTGCGATGGAACCTGCACCCAAGAAAGGCACACGTAAGGGGTAAGCCTGTAACTGAAATATTCATATATACCTTATAGAAGATAGGCTAATTCTGTGCATGTTTACCCAGAGGTAAACTTCACTATGATTAGCAGGGCTTATTCCCAGGTAAATGTGCATAGTGTATAAGTGCCACTGAATTCACTAGCACTTTGTTAGTAAATATGCAGAGGATGACACTACATGCAAGTCTGAGGGGATCTACACTACTGCTTTAAAGCGCTTTATAACAGTTTTGACAACTGTTGGGGCCCAGGACACACTGCATATACAGTGCTTTAAAGAGCTTTAAAAGCAGTAGTGTAGATCCCCCCTTTTTTCCTCCCAGTGCATCACTTCTGAATGCTACTGATGTGATACAGATGTTGGAAGAGAGCAGTTCTTAAATTTGGTGAATGTTCTGATCAGTGTGGGTCTTTTATTTGACTTACAAGTGTAAGAAGTTTAAATATTCTTAATATCATTTGTAAAACATTCTAAAAAGTTGATTTGTTCAGCAAAGCCACAAGAGTTTATTAGTCACTGAAGCTCAATGAGGATAATAATTTGTGATCATCAAGCATAATTGAGAAACATGCCTTTCCATAAGTGTTCCTCATTGTAAGGGGCATTTTATATTGGCTTTTATTTCTTAAAGTTACTTGGTTTTCTGCATAAACTACGTACAGGTTAGCCTGTATGATTATTGGGTTTTTTTGTCACTTAGGCTATGAAACTGAAAAGTATAACTCCAAATATCACTAGAAAAGTTAAATTTCTGGAAATTTTGAAGCCATGAAACTGCTCCCCACCTCCTGCTGATTTTGTTATGTTGGGGGTGTCTGTTTAAAAAATGTATAATAATTTATTACAGATTTAAAGTCACTTTGTTCCTTTAGGAACATAAAATGTATTATGTATAAGTTGATTTGCTCATAAAATTATTATAAAAATTCAAAACATTTAAGAGTAAACCCGGTAATTTAATTTGTTGTTGTTGTTATTATTATTATTTATTGCATTTATGTGCTGTCCCATAGCCTAAGCTCTCTGGGCAGTTTACAAAGATTAAAACACAGAACATTAAAAACAAATATACAAAATTTAAAACCATAAAAAGCATAAAAACAGATTACATATAATATTTATCTGCCCTGGGTCAATTAAAAACTCAATATATGCTGTTAAATGCCTGGGAGAAGAGAAAAGTCCTGTCCTGGCGCCGAAAAGATAATAATGTTGGCTCCAGGTGAGCCTCGTCACCTGGAGAGATTGCTCCATAATTGGGGGGGGGGGGTTCACCACTGAAAAGGGCCTCTCCCTTGTTGCCATCCTCCAAGCTTCCCTCAGAGTAGGCACCCGGAGGAGGACCTTGGATGTTGAGCATAGTGTACAGGTAGGTTCATGTCAGGAGAGGTGTTCCATCAGGCATTGTGGTCCCAAGCCATGTAAGGCTTTATAGGTTAAAACCAACACCTTGAATTGAGTTCAGAAACGTACAGGCAGCCAATGCAAGCAGGCCAGAGTGGGTCTTATATGTTTTAACCTTCTGGTCCCTGTTATCAATCTGGCTGCTGCATTTTGCACAAGCTGTAGCTTCTGAACCGTCTTCAAAGGCAGCCCCATGTAGAGCGCATTGCAGTAATCTAACTTTGAGGTTACTAGAGCATAGACAAGGTTATCCCTGTCCAGATAGGGACATAGCTGGGCCACCAACCGAAGCTGGTAGAAGTTGCTCTGTGCCACCAAGGCCACCTGAGCCTCAAGTGACAGATAGTTCTAGGAGAACCCCAAGCTACGAACCTGCTCCTTCAGGGGCAGTGCAACCCCATCCAGAAGTACCACAGTGATTCCTTCACATGAGGGTTTCAGAACTATATTCATCGACTTCTACAGCATCTAACCAGAACAAGCCAGAAACATTATTTTGTGATTTTAATTTCTGTGCTACTGGGTGGTATAGAAATGTAATAAATAAATAAGACCTTATAGAACAAAACGCAAATGGTCAAGAATGCACATCATTACAATATGATGATTCTACAGGACAGAGACACAATCAAGCCTTTTGCAAAATTCTTTTTGAATGCTATGAGAATAAGGTCTCTCCAGAATTTATTCTGCTGCATACTTTTTAAATCTGTATGTAATTTTGCCCTACTCTCTTGTATGTGTAAAGTCTGGTCGGTGACCATAATAAAGTTGTTGATGATGATTCTAGTCACATGTAGGAAACTGAGCATGCCTTAGAGCAGCTTTGAGTGTCTACCAGTACAAGATACATTAGATCAACAGTCTTAATAAGGAATAGAAGAAACAACAATAGGAATCTTACAGAGAAGATTTTAAATCAATTTTCCCCATGGCTTCAACATTTCCAGATATTTTACTTCCTCTAGGCTTGTTGTCCCTCAATCAGGGATTTAAAGGCCCGCTTCCCTGGCGTGTTAATAGCCAATTAAACACACGAGGCTGGAGAATACACTTAATCCATTTAGTTCCGATACTGCAGTATAGGGGTGCTCTCTGGTTCAGGCTTACATTACGTATTTTTAGAAATAATTTCGGGGTACCATTGGCCCATTTTGTCCACCATCCTAAAAATATTTCATAATCTAAAAATGTTCAGTTTGCTTCCTAATAACTGTGAGTCTCTGAAATATATAATTTTCAGGAGATATAGAAAACGTGCACATAAAGTAGATGCTATCATAGAATTGTATCGTGATGACAGACAAGATAAACAGATGTATGCAGCAAATATCATTCAGAGAGCCTGGAGAAGATGGCTGGTAAGTCCGAAATGCTACTTCTAAAAACACCGGAATGTTCAGCCCTCAGTGGAATTTTCAAGAAATTATCATTACTTAATTCAAAGTGCTTTTGCAAGATTATGAAGGCAGAGATTGTAAGCCATAGTGCATATAATAAATCAAAATTCCAGATGGAATAGAACAAGGAACCTTTGGCAGCTTCTAGGTCCCTTTAGTTGAAACCAGGCTACTATTATTCCTACTGATGGTTGCAGTCAAAGTATACAATACTATGCTATATCATAGATAACTACTGCCTGGAATGTTAGAACTACAACCGTTTTTACCAGAAGTTTTCAAACCATGCTCCTGAGAATTTTGTGGTGCTTGGAAGCAGCGTATTATTATTATTATTATTATTATTATTATTATTATTATTATTATTATTTCTTACCTGCCTCTCCATTTTGATCGAGGAGGGGAACAACAGTAAATATAAAATACATAAAACTGAATTAAGAACATAATATGCATTGTTAAAATATCCTAAAAACGTTACAGGGGATTCTGCAATGAGACCATAAGTAATAATCCTCCTCCTCCCTCCCAATCCCCTTTCCTTTTGTGTCATGTCTTTTAGATTGTAAGCCTGTGGGCAGGGACTGTCAAGAAATACTTTTGTAAGCCGCCATGAGAGCCTTTTTTGGCTGAATGGCGGCATAAAATTCCTTAAATAAATAATGCGAGAATAGTGTAGGTTGTGAGGACCCTGGGCAAGAGGAGGCCATGTTGTAACTACCCACCCATAGGTCCCTGCCTCATTCCTTATCCCAATATGCCAGGAAAGAAAGCAAACTCAGGAGTTAGAGTAACGTAGGCTGTGGCAGCATTCATATTCCTGGCACTGCCATTTTTTTTTCTCCACCTTCCTGGAATAGTTATGCATTGTGAGGGAATTAAAATGGCAGGAGTCTGAAGGAGTGTGGGTAATGGAGGCAGAAGTAGGACCCCAGCAATTGACCCATGACTGTTTCATGCTGCTGGTGGTAAAGATATTTCCCTGAAATATCTCCATCTGCAATGTGCAATCCCAGGCAATGCCTGAGAATCCCAGTATGTTCAGTCACTGCTGTGTGAACCGCTATACATCCCTGACCCAGAATTCTTTTCAATGTCATATGCAAACCTTCCATAGCAGAAAAGCAAGTGTTCCTCAGCAGACAAGCCAATATGGAAAGGATTCCCCCAAATTAGGAAGTTTGGAAATGGCTGTGTTGGACCATCTACTCCTTAGACTTTCACTAACTGTGGGTAGATATGGGCTAGAAAATTTTCCACTACTATATGATTATGTGCAAAATGTTCCACTTTTAGAAAAGGAATTGTTTTATAACATTAATTAGTACCGTAATGAATAGGGCTCATTGGGTGACCTTAGGCTAGTCAGGCACTGCCAGCTTAATCTAATATTAACTCATAAGGTTGTTGTGAGGATAAAATGGGCAGAAGGAAGGAATACCACTTTGAAGTCCTAGGAAGAAAGGAAATTTAATGAAAGTGAAGTCCTGGGAAGAAAGGAAATTTAAATGTAAACATTTGCCAACTAGAATGGTAGCCTCTCTGAACAATCAAGGTTGGGAGAGGAAAAATTAAGCTTTCCCCTAAACCCATGTAGTTGTTTTCTACTTACCCAGATTAGTGAATTGCTTTGACAACAGGACATCATCAATATGAAGAGGTGGAAAACATCTGTACACACTGGGGTGCGGTGGAGTAGTCCGGTTTCTTGGACAGGTGTATTAGCCTTCGGGCTTATTTTAAAGATAAATAATTATTCACAAGCTTTGTTGTTTCACATACTACATTATTTATTGGTTGAACCCACTTCAAAGCTCATTCATTGCTTCCCCTCCTTAAGATGCACGAAGTCACTTAATGTGTATTAGTATTTGTATAAGTAGGTATTTGGGCATTATGTGCCCAACATATGGCAGAGAATGTAATAACAGAGGATGAATTTTATTATCTCTTTCGGCCAGGATGTTGGTGTGTTCGAGTACTATAAAGAACTAATAGGCTTTAAGCAATGTGGAGACCCTTCCCATCTGATGAGGTACATTGATCCTAGAGAGGTAAGGGTTAAATTGATGCGGATATTTGATGGTACTCCTGAAGATTTTAACTTAATTGTTCCACCACCATTTATTCAAGATAACGCCTGTATAAACTAAGCCTATTATATGAAACTTCCAGCTTTAACACCAGTGGGCCAGTTAATGCATTTTATGTAAGTTTTGCAAGTAAATATTTAAAATATGCTTGCTTATCTGCCCATCTTCCTTTCTTCATCCATCTCTTGCTAGCCACATTTTTAATTATTATTTAAAATATTTATACACTGCCCTTCATTATCAAATCACAGGGCATTGTACAAAATTGCAGAATTAATTAAAACAATTAACATAAAATACAAAGATTAAATACAAACAATATATTCTAAGGTAGATATTAAAATCAGCAAATGCATGGGTAACAGATGATGGATGGCACCAGTTGTACTTTAGGTGGTGAGAGAATTCCAAAGGTGATGGCCAGCAATTTGGATGGTTTTAAAAGGGGGTTGGATAAATTCCTGGAGGCAAAGGCTATCAGTGGCTACTAGCCATGATGGTTGTGTGCTACCTCCAGTATCAGAGGCAGTAAGCCTGTGTGTAGCAGTTGTTGGGGAACATGAGTGGGAGGGTGCTGTTGCACCATGTCCTGCCTTGTTGGTCCCTGGCCGACGGCTGGTTGGCCACTGTGTGAACAGAGTGCTGGACTAGATGGACCCTCGGTCTGCTCCAGCATGGCTCTTCTTATGTTCTTATGTTAAAGGCAGGTTGCCGCAACAGAAAATGCCCTCCAACTGGTTGCCATCAAATTTACCTGTGTGGGTAATGGATCAACCAGAAGACCCTGATCTGTACATCTCAGGGAATGGGCAGGTTGATATGAAGAAGGCATTTCCTCAGGTAGCCTGGTCCCAAGTGGTGTATGACCTTATATGTCAATAACATCACTTTGAACCTGGTCTGGTAATATATTAGCAGCCTGTGCAGTTCTCTGAGCAAAGGTATAACATGCCCATAGTAAGCTGCTCCACTTGGCAAAACTAACTGCTAAATTCTGCATTTTGTTAGTTGACTAGAACAATAAATTACAAAGCAATAATCAAGATTTAAAAGGTATAAATGTATGTTTTAAGCAATACTCTACAACTCAAAGAGAGATCTGGCAGGTCTGTTTTTCTAGGGCCTAGCAACAATAGAATAGCTGTTTTAAATGGATATTGTTGTTTTTTATACTTTTGGTGGTTTTAAATTTTGTATATTTGTTTTTAATGTTCATTGTTTTTAACTTTTGTAAACCGCCCAGAGAGCTTTGGCTATGGGGCGGTATATAAATGTAATAAATAAATAAATAAAACAAACAAAAAGCATTCTAATTCTTTTTCCTTGGTTACAGGCAGAATTTTTAGATGCTGCAGCAGGGGTTCATATCCGATTTAGACTAGGTGGGGTAAGTATAATTTGAAAGAAGATCAAATGTGCAAATATAATTTATGAAAAACACTGTTTATATATTTTATCCTGCATATTTTGGGGACTTGAGTATAAATTATGGGTTTTAGATTTTATTGGAACCTAAATCCACCTAACATAAAGCAGCCTGTTGCCAGGTCTGTAGTCAGAGTATTTAGTCTTTTATCTTTGTAGGAGAAGAAGCTTTTATATAGTGTTTTTTAGTATTCAAAACACTTAAGCATGCATTAAAACAATATTGCTAAGTAACAATCTAGTCATCTCCATATTCTGTACAGAGAGAGGGGCTGAGTCTTACAGACAGTGGTTTGCCAAAGCTTCCTAGCAAGTTAATGAGTGAAGTGAGAGTTGAAGCAGGGACTTTCTGGTTTGCAACTCACACTCTTAGAGCTCCATCAGATGAGCGTTTTATTGCATGCTTGTTACTGGGCACTCACGGATTTTTGTGGGTTCCTCTCACAACGTCATCTGCCTCCTGTGCGCCTCCCACTCCTAGCTTTCTTCACGTGACAAAAAAACACCCCAGCATGTCCAACTTTTTATTAAAGACAGAAGTTGCTGCTATCTCCTTCTATGTGTAGGAGAAGCAGTGGGATCAAAACGGCACACTGAATGGTCCACATGCACGTTGTTTACTTCCTCTTTCAAAAGAGGAAGTAATGAGGGATAAACGCGTGGGTGGAAAAGTGACAGTAAGGAAACATGATTTTCCCATGTGATGACACTCTTAGATGAGGTTCAGACATCACAATAATCCATGATGGTTTATTTAACCCATCTTGGGTTATCATATCATCTGTCAGGTTTTTATTATAACCCATGATGGCTTATTTAGCCAAAATAACCCAATGAGACCCATTGTCTGTAGAGTGGGTTATTTAACCCATCATGGGTTATTATGTTATGTGGCAGTCACAGTGGATTATTTTGGTTGCCTGCAGTCACTTGGCAAGAGCGGTCAAAGCTCCTGTCGCTGCTTTCCTCCAGTTGACAGATCTCTGTTTCCACGGTCTGCCTAGCAAATGATTGTGCTCCCAGCCGGAGCCCTCCCTAACCATTCCCCAGCAGTGCACTCTGCAACCTCCTCGATGTTAAACACCATCTCAGTTGGGTGGCAGCAGCTGCGCAGGTTTGACATTTTGCTTTGTGTGCATCCTTGCCAGGGGTTGCTGTTTTGTCCTGCTCCTGCAAACTTCCATGGAGTTATGGCCGCCACCCCCTTTTTGATGAAAAGGTGCTTTCGCTTGCATGTCTTTGTCAGTGTGCATGGTTTTCTGTGGGTCTGGTGTGCATCCCTGCTAGGGGAGGCTGCGTGTAAAGTTTTGTCCTGATCCTGCAAACTTCCAAGGGTTTATTTGCGCCACCCCCTTTTTGTTCATCCTGGGTTTTCTTTCCTTTGTATGTGGTCACACAGGGGTTTGATGGTGCATCAGGTTCCTCCTGACTAGGGGAATCTATGTATGAAGTCTGGCCCTGATCCTGCATATTTACAGCGTTTTAGAGTGACCACTCCTTTGTTGGTGGAGAAACTGGAAGTTTTGAATTAACCTCTCCCCTCTCATTGGGATATTGTGGAAGGTTAAACAGGCTGCTGCAATGTTGTCAATGGGTGAAACAGTGCCACTGCTAGGGTTGCAGCAGGACAGAGGGCAGCAGGGGGGGGATTACTCAGATTAAGCACAGTAGCTTAATAAGATATGCACAGTAGCTTATTTGTCTGATTGTGTGTGGGATAACCATAGTTTATTGTAGTTTGGAAGCCACCCCAGTTGCGAACCTCACCAAGTTTCGACAACAGAGTAAAACGTTCTGTGAGTAATTAGGGAAATGGTGGCCATGTGACTGGCACCCACAGGGAGGGGAAAAGAAGCCATGGTGGCTTCTTTTTTCCTCCATGATCGTCCAAACGCAGCTATTATGTTACATTATCTTTTATCATACGTAGGTCTTTGCATTAACTCATCCAAAACCCCTTGGGGTGCACAGTCCAGCAGCATGTGGGGCCAGAGCCAAGCCTGGGTTTGAAACTAGGCTAAAGTGTGCATGTGGCCCTTGCACTGCAGATTCCCTACCCCACTCCAACAGGACACCATTAAGAACTCATTGGGCTGGATTCAGATTCTGTCTTCCATGGAAGATGCCTCTGCCCAATATTCAGGCATCCCACACACTCCAGGTCACTTGGTTCAGCATGGTCCCTCAACCCTCTATGTAGCATTGTCAGGGGGCTTTAGAAGCTGTTATGGGGAACAGGGGAAGGGAAGTCCCTTCTGCCAGCTTTGTTGTTGTTGTTTATTCGTTCAGTCGCTTCCGACTCTTTGTGACTTCATGGACCAGCCCACGCCAGAGCTTTCTGCCAGCTGCATGTGTCCAAATCTGGATCTAATCCATGGTTTGCATAGATCAGATAGATTTATATAGGACCAACTATGCTTTTCCTTCCGTTCAATTGGCTTTTCCCATGACAAGCATCCATGCCTATTTTGCCCATTATACAAACAATAGGATGCTTCCATTTGTCAGTAACTTTTCATGAAGACCTTTCTTTGTCAAATGATTCTATAGACAAAACTGTGTGTGTAGGAAAACATGAAGTACAACTACATGAACAGTTGCGCCCATGCTGGACTCAAAGCTGGGAGGTCTGATTCACTGGTTGACCTTGATCCAATTCAAATATGCAGAAATTGTATGTGATATAGTCCTTCCTGGATTTCACCTTGCAGGTAGGGGATGAATATTTTCATATTCCCCCTTGGGGGGAAAACCCTCCCTTTACACCAGGGTTGGACAACTTGTGGCTCTCTCATCACCCCTCACCATTGGTTGTGTTGACAAAGCCTGAAAGGAGTTGTAGCCCTCCAGATGTTTTGGTCTACAAGTTGCCCACCCTGGCAATTCAAAGAAGGTTAACATGGCAGGGAAAAGGATTTCATGGCCGCCTTTCAGGGCAGTAAACCTCCCAAGACAGCATACAATAAAATCCACATAATAAAAAAGATGCAGTAATAAAAACAGTAAAAACAGCAACAGCAACATCCTAAAAAGCAACGAACACCAGCATAAAAAACAAACTGGCTACCACATTCAATTGCAGCTACAACCCAGTTGGATAAAACATAATCAGGAGTGGTCCAGAGTAAAGTAGTCAGTTTTCAGGACCTTCCTAAAAGCTTGCAATGATAGGGCTTGGCAGACCTCTGACAAAAACTTATTTCAGAGGTGGAAAAGGTCCCAATAAGCCTTTTGAAATGCTTTGCTGAATTCAAGATATATTATGGCCTTAGGGTTTGTAGGCCTTAGCTAGACCTAAGGTTTGTCCCGGGATCGTCCTGGGGTTATCCCTGCCTGTTCCCAGGATCCCCTGTGTGTCATTTAGATGCACAAGGATGACCCCAGGATGACCCCAGGATAAACTTTCGGTCTAGCTAAGGTAGGGTGACCATATTTGGGAAACCAAAAAAGAGGACACCTAGTGTGTGTGTGGGGAGGCAGCTTTCTGAGTCCTGCAGAAAGTACGTTATTCCCCCGCCACCTTAAAGAACCCGATTGGAGTGGAGGAGGGGAAAGGATTTCATTCTGCACCACCACCATCCACTCCAATTGGGGCCTTTTCTATAATGTCCACGAATGACCCACTTTCCCCTTTAAGACCTCAATTGGAGCTCAGGGTGGGGGAATGATGTGCCTCAAGAAAGCATGTCATTCCCTTCTGCCATGCTAATGGCAGCCTTAAAGGGGAAGGTGTGTCATTCCAGGACATTATTGAAAATTATAGAAAATCCCCCGACACCATGGAAAGAACAAAAACCAGGACAAATCCGGGGAAATCCTGACAGTTGGTCACCCTAAGCTAAGGCCTATGTCTACAGCATTCCTGTGATCTACCAAACTAGTAACTCTATTGAAAAGGAGATAAGGTTTGCCTCCCAAGACTTATTCCTGACAAACCGATGTTGACTCATAGAAATCAGTACATTATTTTCTAACTGCTCACAGACTGATCGCTTAATCATCCATTTGAGAATTTTACTCTGTATTGATGTTAGGCAGCGTAGTCTAGAGTTTTCTGGTTCTACCCTTTTCCCCTTCTTAAAGACAGGGGCATCTGTCCCTGATGGGCAAATCACTTGTTCTTCAGGAGTTCTCAAAGATTACAGACATGCTGACTGAGAAATGCTGGGAGTTGTAAGTCTTTTTCTGTCTAAACATGCATAGGATTGCACTCTTAACCAAGCAATTCCTAACCTGAAGTGGTATAACTCAGGAAGAATAGTACTACTTGGTGTGTTAGTCTTGCTTCTCCAGTCTGTAAAATGAGAATAATGACAACTTCCCTCAGGGACAATAAATGTAACCTTAAAAAAAAACCCAAAACCATACAATACAGTATGTTTCAATCTGTTTTAGAGGGGAATTGCTCTACTATGAACTAAAATTAATGTCAGTTTATCCCAATCTATAGAGATACCTAGAGAATTTTAAAAACAGCTTAAACATATTTAAGCAGCTAGCAACAATCATCAAATTTCTTAATTTTTTTTCACTTTTAAAACTGCAGACAAAGTTTCCTCCAAGCATATATTACAAAATATTTACTCATAGACCCATTGTGGATATGTGTGCTCATAGTCCCAAAGACTACGCAAAGCTTGAAGTCAAAAGAGGGCAAAGAGGAAAATTCCAGAATACCAGCTCCGAGGATCATAGCGACTGGTACAAACGCATAGAGAATAATGGCTGGAGACTTCTTTCCCTCAGGGTAAGAAAACACAAGCTTTTTAATTTGCTGCTATTCTTCTCTACAAAATTAAAATCATGGAATTATGGTTCTATGCTTATAGAAAAGGTTGTTTTTAGTGTTTTACTACGTTTTATTTGATTATTATATTTATATTCTGAAATGGGAAGAGGTGAGCATTGGCAAGAGACAAAAAGTTATAATCAACTGAAACCATTTGTGAGCTGATTAAGCAATATATTTCAGTACTGGAAGGCCCTGGACCCTGTAACTGCTAATGACAACATCACAACTAAGGAATTCCACTGCCACAAGATACTGAAGAAACAAGAAATGGAAAAACGAAGAAAAAGGAGAAAAATAGAATGGCTGAAAAAAATGTGAGTTACTGCTGTTTGAGGTTCTGTACTTAATAAAAGAGACAGGTTTTCATTTAATCTTCTTTGGGGACAATCCTATACAGCTTTAGACAGAAAAAGTCCTATGAAGTCCAGCATGGGAACTATAGAACCCCTTTCTATCTAAACCTGCATAGGATTACACCCTTGGTTATTTGTCATTACTATTATTCAGTTGTGTGGAAGCAATCGTAATCTATTGTTTTGTTATTAAGGGCTCCTAAACATTCTTCAGAAGGCATGTCCCTTGGTCAGCTAGAAATTATGGGTTAAAATGCTCTCTGAGTTTTCTGGGCTGTATATACCTTGCATCATGCCTGCACCACTTGGGACGCACCAAGTACAAACCATCTACTAATCAAATAAGGTGGCCCTCCAAGAGCATGGTAAATCTTTTGTTGCTGCCTGGCTGTGGTTGTAAAGCAAGGTGATGGGTGATGGATTATGCAGGCTGTCTCGTATTTTGACTTTAGTTTCAATAATTACTTTACTTATTTAAATACTAAATAAATAAATGTTTATTTTAAGTATTATATCTTGTCTTTTTCACAAAATGAATTCAAGGCAGCATACATAAAAGCACATCTTACAATAAACAAGAAATACATTATGAAATTATAAGGAAATCACACATCAAATAAAACATAGATCATGGAGATTGTTGTATAAGGGATTAATGACCTCCAATACTGGTCATGTAACAAAACATTAAATACCATTTCATCATAGACTTATTTATTTTAGACAATTTATATACTGCTTCCCATTTAAAAAATTCTGAATGCTGTTCACAACAAATTACAAAACAGCACATTCTTAAAAGCATGAGTGTTTAGATAACTTAGTGGTTGGGAAAATCAAGGGGTAAACGAGTATGTTTAGTGCTCATCAGTGCCTGATATACTACAGAGGGGAGGTCATTTCAGAGGGAGGGTACCACCACAGAGAAGGCCTGTTGCTGTGTTGCTGCTAGATCATAGAATCATAAAATAGTAGAGCTGGAAGGGGCCTATAAGGCCATTGAGTCCAACCCCCTGCTCAGTGCAGGAATCCACCTTGAAGCATACCTGAAAGATGGCTGTCCAGGTGCATCTTGAATTCCTCTAGTGTGGGAACACAACCTCCCTAGGTAATTGGTTCCATTGTCTTACTGCTCTAACAGTCAGGGAGGCTTTTCCTGATGTCCAGATGGAATCTGGCTTCCTGTAACTTGATGAAATTCTGTAGCATGTGGCAGAGAAAGAAAGGTCTCCCCTGAAGATTGTACTGGTCTAACAGATCTATATTGGGGGAGATGTTCTTTTACGACTTCTGAAAGGTATGTGTATGTTCGTGCATAGCATGTGCCTGTGTTTTTAAACTTAGTTGCAAGGAAATTAAGACTATACTGCCATCTATAGTGAGAACAAATAATGGTTAAAGATTGAAAAAAAAATCCCCTGTTTTGTAGGTACTTTGGGAAAAGCCTTCAAGTCAAAACTATGGATGCAGCTGCAACAGTGTTAATTCAAAGAGCAGCAGAAGGGTTAATCACCTCTCTGGAGAATGAAGGAATAGAAGCAGTGATGGAATGGGAAGTGGATGAAATGTTAAAATGGACAAATGCACTCAACTATGAAGAGTAATACTTTCTAAGTTATTTTTCTAAGTTTTATTTATTGTTCAAAAGGCTCTCCCAATTTCTAAGCCTTCCTCCTTTACCTTATTAAGTTAATGGCAACATAATACAATTTAATCAGGTTATATATACTTCAAAGAATTAAGCCATTCTACAAAAAATAGGACGTTTTTGCTTGTCATAGTTCTATTTTTACTGATGGTGCTTGTATATTGTTATGCCTAGATATGTTAAACAATGGAAACAAATTGGAACAAGCAAGGTTTCTGACAGCTACCAAGGTAAACACCTTGACTCTTGTTGGCAAATCTCTATGTAATTTTCTTCTTTAAAATAGAATATAGTTGGGTTACATGGCAAATCACAACTGGAAAGAGATTCTCTATATGCAGCATGTGAGGCCCAATTGACTCACATTAGTGGGGGAATGGCTGCTGTCATGATCCCAGGCTGCACGGATGGCAGATTGTATGAGTATGTGGCAATGTGGTACTATTCAATTTATAATCCAAACTGACTGAGCTCTTAAAATCTGGGATGGGAAACTTGTGGCCATCCAGAGGTTGATGGACTACACTGCTCCCTTCCCTGCTGGCCGTTGGCTATGCTGACTGGGGCTAATAAGGTCTGTGAATAACTTCCTATCACTCTTTTCCTATTTATTTATTTATTTGTTTATTTATTTATTGCATTTCTATACCGCCCAATAGCCAGAGCTCTCCTATGCATATTTAGATAGGAAAAAAGGTCCTACACTTCCCAGCATGCGCCAGCTACAATATACAAATAAAATGTTTCTATTATTCTCAGAAATAATTTGAAAATCTAAATTTGACATGTTGAATAATCTGTGCCCCTCAATCTAACTAAGCATTATTGTAATAACCACTGGTATTATTAACATACTACTACTACTACTGAGAAAGAGTGGCCAGGGCTATGAGTATTCTGCAATTCTGCAAATTTAAAACAAAAGCCCTAGAACTTGATATTGGGAATGGAGTTCAATGTTTTAAAAGCTTCACCTTTCTTTTATTTTCTTCTTTTAAAGCAAGCGTCTACCCCTTCTGGCTGTGAAAATAGGTTTGAAAGTGTTAGGCAATGCCTTATAATCTCTGAAGTGAAAGGGGAAGACAAACAAGGTTTTGGGACCATGCATAACTTGGCTCTCTCCAAGTGTAGCAGATGCAAAATGCATTAAGCAATATACGCCAATGTGAGCAAATATGCCAATGTATGTAATTTTTACAGGCTGTAAGGTTCACATTATCTTGGCACATACACTTTTTTTAACCACAATATGATTGGCCTACACAAGGCCTCTCAGCAAGCTGGTGGCTCAGTTGAAATTTGAATAGTCCTAGCTATTGTTTGAATAGTCCTAGCTATCATATTGTTTACTACATTGCACCGGCTCTTAATGTGGACTTTTGTGTGCAATTTTTGTTTGAAATTGTTTAAAAATACATAAATTATAATATACTGTTTTTCTTACATTTAATTTCTAATCTTTAGGTTTCCGGTTTAGTGACCAACTCGTTGAACTTGACTTGTCTCGGATACCAGAGGCGTTCCACGAAATAGTGAAATCTCATATGAAAAAGGATTTTAAAAAAGGGCTAGTACCAACGCATGCCTAGTACAATTGAAGACAGAGTGGAGTGGAAAACACAAACCTAACAACTGTAGAATAATCAACTATAGTAGTATCAAAATAAAGTGTCAGGAGACAAATTTAGGAAAACAAGCTGGATGTAGAAAGAAGTGTTTGTATTGTTGTCTGCCTTGTCACATTAAAACATACTCTAAATGACTTTTGGAGTTAAGATCTAGCCATAACGTCATGGTGAACCACTTTGAATAAAGGAATTGTTTTCAGAAAGGCAGGTTATCCACAGTAATATGTAACTTTTTATATAATTCATACAACCCCCCTTACTAATAGGTAAGTGATAACCTATCTTAGGGAAGCTTCAGGTGTTGCATACACGTGACAGCAGAAGCACCAATTAATGAAGACCAAATGAAATTTCAGGCTGTAATTGGGAGGGTTTAGAGTAAACTTAAGATCAGTATCAGTCCCAATAGGAACCTCGGCTGTGACCTCTTCTGTGTATGTGTCTATCAGAACATTGGGTGGTGGAGCATTGAATGAAAGAGACAGGCCATCCTGAACTGGAGAACAATTTCTCATTCACAAATGTTGCGTGTTTCCCCCCTGCAGGCTACAGCTTAAATAAGAATGCTTTCGGTTGCAGAGTGGGTTACTTAACCCATCAAGGGTTATCATGTTTTGTGGCAGTCACAGTGGATTATTTTGTCTAAACAGCTGCTGTTCTGCTTTTCACTGGCTTACCGCTTAGGAACACATTAAAGTGACCAAGCCAGTAGTGTAGCGCTGCCAGGGTAAAGGGTCGGTCCCGATCCTGCAACCCCGGGTATTGGGTTTTCCTAGTGTATCAGGTGAGTCTACTTTGATCCGACAGGGTCCCATGGAGCTGAAAAAAGTGGACTATGGCTTTCCCAAACCAGGTGGTTACAGCAGTTGCTGCACTCTACTTTATTTTCTGACCGTTTGGGTGGAGTCCCAGCAGCCTAATGTCGTCTTGGGATCCTTGTTCTCATCTGTTCCCTGCTCTGTGGAAAGGGAAATGAGGCATCCTCAGAAAAGTGCATAGCCTTCTGTCTGAAAATGTGAGCAATCAGTTCCCCATCAACAACTCTGCTAGCATTTCCCCTCTAAACAATAGCCAAATGTCGAAATATCTGTAAATATATATATATATACACACACACACACACACACACACACACACTGAAATATTGTTACCTCTGCTAAGACGATGCAATAATCAGGATGATGATATGAAATCATTACCTTCTAGCAAGGGCAGGGGACAATGTACCTAAGCCTAAGAGCATCAACAAAATATGCCATCGGAATACATACCCTCACATATTTTGTAGGGTTTGTCTATATAGTGCCACACAGAAGTGATTTCTAATATCCCCAATTTCTATTTCCAAATGAAGGTGAATAGGCAACATAACTGCAACTCTCTATAGTTTATTTCTATATTGTATGGGAATAAAAAGTAAAATATATTTTGGAGACAAATGTTTGCCACCTCAACTCATGACGCCGGGTTTACACACCACAGCAAGCCATGAGCATGCTGCTGCCACCACTTGTATAATCAAAATGACAGGGGCGCTATTAGTATTTATAGTGTATCAATACTCAAGTAACACAATTCAGTACAAAGTACATGAGCGAATTTATTCTTTCCATGGGAACAATGCATATATACATTCCAGAAAGTAGTATGATATAAAAAAGCAAAGCTACGGTTTTACATATTTCAGCTTACCTAGGAACTTCATTTCAATTTATAATGTCCCCTGAGTTTTTTCCTGCAGGCTTCAACATGCATTATCAGAATTGTCAGGACAGGGAGAAAGAGACTAACTTGCATCTTTGAAACAAGCCATTAGAAATTAAATTGAACTTTTTTAAAAAATGAAATGTAGGATAAGGCCACTATTTCCATGATAGAGCACAAGCTTAAAGTACCATTTACACATGCAAGATTTTGCTAGCTTATGCTAAAAATTTCATTTGAATTCTTTAATTTGTAAAAAAAAAGTATATCAGCATTTATAAAACAAACAGTATTGCCATGGATACTGGGTAGATTATACCAAAGTCAATTACAGGCATAAATAACAATGGTGAAAGTAATCCACTGTCAGCATATGAAGATCATTGTGCATAAAATTTTAAATAAACACATATTTTTCTTTCCTAGTACTAAAACGCAGATTTATTTTGGGCCATGTTCTTACTGTATGTCAGTTTTATATATGATATTTAAAGGGTAAAATTTAAATTTCTTGTCCCTGAGTTTAAAGCAAGGCAGTACATATACTTTCCCCATGCCATAAATAGATCTCCCAGGTACTTCTATAGCTAGGGTGCATGGCATTATTACTATGCATGGATATTTCTGCTCAACAACAGTTCTACACATCTGCTGCCTGAGTACACGCCCTTCAGTGTGATGGTAGTGAAGTACATTGTATAGCAGAAAGGTAAGGTGCTCATTGTACAAATCTAAATACTAAGTTTGAAGTCAGTTCTGATCATTTTAAATACAGTAACAACAAAGAACAGTACTATCCTGTAACAACATTCCTGGGCTGTAAAATTAGTGGGGTTTATTGAAAAAGTATTGCCATTCCTTATGTCAGTTTTGTTAAACTGTATTACAGCAGCATTAACTTTCTAAAATTACATGGTTTTCCTCCTTTTTTGAGTTCAAGACCAATTGAGCCATATGCCCCGCATTCCAATCCAAGTGAAAGACAAATCCTTCCCCAACCTTGCCCTTGACTAACTATGTGGAACGAGGAAAGGATTACAACATGTTTTTTTTTAAATAGTCAAACATAGAATCTCCTAGCTCAATTGTTTTCAAACCAACATTTGTGCACTTCATTTTCACCAGGAAACATTAAAATGTGAAATGCTCGACATTTTTCTTCCAAAATCAAACTTTCTCACTTTTGACCACACATCGTCACACCCACGCTTTCCACCCTGGAAAGAGGCGACTGAGATTTTTCGGGTCCATGGCTTGCTGTATGAGAAGGTTCACCTGACCTCCCACGCTGAGAACTGTTCCCTCTTCCACTCCTTTAAGTTTCTCTTGAAGTCGCATCAGGACTCGCTCTGCCACTTTATTAAATGTCTGGTTATCACCACTGAAAATAATAAAGTAAGAGTTTAGGGAAGCCTGTCGATACTCATATTAAACAACAACAACAACAACAGGTAGAGATTCCTTACTTTGCTTTTTTGTTGCACCCCTGATCAGCAGCATTGAGGCTGGCGCTGACGTCAGCCTCATCCTCTGGCCTTTGCTGGAGATACAAAGCTTTTAGAGGGTTCATGGTCCAGTCAAAAAGAGGGTCATATAGAAGTACCTAGATGTAAGACAAGATACAAATATATTTCTACATGAAGTTAGTTCAATGTCCTACAACGCTGGCAATGGAAAGATCTTTATTTGACAATAATCCTTAAATCGGCAATCTAGATTGAGAAAAAACTCAAGTTGTTCAACATATGGATTCAAATATTGTAATCTTGTTCCATATCAACAATAAAATAAAATATTTTGGATATTTCAGTGATTAAATACTGGCTAGCATTCCTTACAAAACAAAACACAGATGTAATTTATTGATTGATTGATTTGAAATGCCAGGCTGCTTGTGGAACTGCCTCTATGCTGTTCTTGGCCATTTTTTAGGTAACCTCTATGTTGCATTGCTACAATGTACTATACGGGAGACTGCCTTTGAAGACTGTCCAGAAACCAGTTGCCTCAGATGGCGGCCAAATTGCTAATGAGAACTGGTTAGAAAGAGGATGTCACAACTGTTAAACAGCTGCATGGTCTTCCAATACACTTCCAAATTCAGAGTGCTTGGATTCTACCTTTGAAATGTCCTTTCATTTATGATTTCAATCACTTAAAACTCCCATTTTTTCTAAAGAAGAAAAATGAGAAGAACAATTAAAACCAATCCAAAAATAATTAATAATTAAAAGACAATCTAACATATAAATCCCAAAAATCCAGTGTAAAATCACATGAGATCCACCATAAAAAGACTTACAGAACAGACATTTTCAAAGCCTGTCTCAAAACAGGAAGAAGAGGGTTTTGGCAGACCTGCTCTGGAGAGAAATACACCACTACAGCACTACTACCAAGAAGGACCTGTCTCTTGGTACCCATCCATTAAATCTTTGTTAATGATTGGCCAGAGAATAGAGCCTTGATGCTGACAGGGCTCTGAAAGGTTCATTAGGGTGTAGCTGATCCTTGACTCGATGGCCTTGTAGGCCCCTTCCAACTCTACTATTCTATGAGATAATCAGGTTCAAGGTCATTTAGCACTTTAAAGGTTAATACCAGCACTTTCAGTGAGGCCCAGAAACAAACTGGTACCAATGTAATTTGTGTGGGATCAGTGTAATATCAGTCTTGCTCATACCAGCATCCTGGTGGCAGCATGTTGAACCAGTTGTAATTTCCAAACTGTCTTTAAAGGCAGCTCCACATAAAGTGCACTGCAGAAGTCCAGTCTGGATATAATTAGTGCATGATAGACCAAAGCCATATCTCCCTTTTCCAGGTAAGATCATAAATGATTTCAATCTAGACTACCCAAGGGAATTTTCTCCACTCATTTATTTCCTTACTGCCTAAGGAAGTTCACCTAGTTTACTCAGTGGTCTCTTTAGAAAGATGACTGACAAGTTATTCAGGAAAGATTTTACACCACCAGCTGCACTGGTATCCTTTTTGTCTCTCTGTATCTTTCACATGCTACACATAAGGGCATTTCATGTCTCCATCCATAAGGCGCAGACCTGTTTGCATGCATTTCCACAACCTGGAGATGGGCTAGATTGTACTCCCAAATTTGTAACAATTTACTGCATTTTCCTTTATGCTACAATGGTTGCACACATGTAAACCTAACATTATTTCCTTCATTAAAAAACCCTGTTCTCTTGAAATAGAAACAGCTAAGAACTACATTAAATTGTTTCCTGTAACAAACAAATTGATGTCTGTTACAACATACTACTCCTGTTAAAAACTACTACTCAGTAGGAGGTGGGAGAGTGCTGCACTATGTCCTGCTTTTTGGTCCCTGGTTGGACACTGTGTGAACAGAGTGCTGAACTAGATGAACCCTTGGTCTTATGAGGTGCTGCATAAAAGGTTTAGATTTCTAGCGTGCCTACCATTTAAGAACTGTCCCTTCCTCGATGCAACATTTTGAAATAGGAGGTTTATTGCAAACTAACATGAGTTCATAAATGTCTTTTAATACAAGGAATTTCTTTCAGTTTTTTACTTACCTCTACAATAGTTAGCAAAGCTTCTTGGGAATTTCTCATAACCAGCATAGTTTTTTCACAGCATCTAGAAGACATTTTCAAGCAAACACCAATTTCTAAACCATTTCCACTATTAATGTCAACACAAGACTGTATTTTAATTTTTATAGTAGAGTTTGCAATCAGTGCTCATTGGACCACATATTATATTGTAACGAACATGGTTTTCATTGGTTGCATACTGAGCAGTCTCTGTTAAAAAAGTGGGCACTGTTGTACATTTAACACTAAAATGCTTAGAAAAGAGCTGCAATTTAAAAGGTAGACAATTTACCTCCGGAAGACTCCCTCTACACCAGTGATGCCCATCCCATCTACTATATCTCTTGTTAGCCTAAAAGGTACAGTTTCTGGAGTAGGAAGGATTTTGCCCTGTTCAAAAGCAACACCTAATGAAGAGAGAAAACGTTTCCTCAGGTTTCAATACACACAAAGTAAGTACAGTTTGAACGTTTGATCCCTTGCTATTATACGTACCTAGATCGATGTGCACGAGTTCTGCACTCTGCTCATCCAAAAGAATATTCTGTACGTGTCTATCTCCAAGACCAAGTATGTAGCCAACTGAAAGATGAAGGTCTCAAAATGAAGGCTGAAGCACTTGCATTGCAACCTATGTACAATTCAATTGTACCTTATATTTGCATTTTTACAAAACTGCACACAATCAACAATAGAACATGTCCAGAATAACTTATCTCAGCCACTTAGAAACTATTCTGGGTTCTGAAGAGCTGTTTGTGTACATGGATAGGGTATTTATTTCCCTTTCCCACCACAATCCAATGCATTGCATCAAACGGCATCTCAGAGGGCCCCGATTTTCAGCAAAAGGGTTACAAAGAATTGTACTGGGAAGAGAGGTATCAGAATGCTCAGGGTACATGTACAGGCAACCCTCTGGATACAGCCTGAGTGAGGATAGAAAATATGGAGTTGTGTGCAACTTTCTCCAATACAGTATACCAATTAGTCCCATATAATGCTATGTGATATTGACAATACATAAACTATTTAAGAAGATGTGTTGTGCAGTTTGGGACAGCGTTATAACTTACTATTAAGCCACACACAAGTTGCTATTAAATGACTTCCTGGTCAATTCTGAATCCAAAAGGTATTCATCCACAAATGCATATTAAAAAATCAAACGAACTGCAAGACTTATCAAAAACCTTCTATGCTTGGCGGAATTGTAACAGCATTTGATAACTTGCCCCTGTTGATCAAGGTATTTTAAATACCATTGTGAAAAAGGATGCAAATAAAATAAAATAAATTGAGCTATGTTTGGATTTACACTGCTTAAATCAATGAGAAAAGATCCCATTTTATTGAACAAAAACAGGACTTGTCTTCCATTTCCTTTTTGTTGTTTGTTCATTTATCTTTAAAATTAATAAATAGGTTAAATTTAAATAAACTCAATATAGGTGCATTTTGGAGATTCTGAAGAAAGTGCAAGATAACCTATACTTCAGTCAATGAAGTCAGTTTTAATATTTTCTTTTTCATTTGTTATTATGGTAACATACCTGAATCAAAACATCCTAAAAAATTAAGTCAAGCCCATAATCGTCAACCCCGTCAATTAAAATTTGCCTTCATTCATGCACAAAGTCTATGCATGATGAACTAAAGCTTAGTGAAATTTGGAAGAGCACGATAAATATACACCAAGATTTACATTTTTAAATGTTAGTTTAAAACCTTCAGCCTGGGTTGAAACCTGTTGAGTAAAAACACGTTTCAACTTCCCTTCATAGTATTTTTTTAAACCCTCCTGTTGGGATCCACAACAACCCCTATTGGTACAACAGGTTTAATTTTACTGCAGCATTAGGTCTGGAAAATAAAAGGTGATAAAAGCTTGACAAAAGTTACCCATATTTTACAGTACCTATTGATGAAGTGGCAACACTGCGAGTATATGCCAACCGTTTCTCAAACCACACTGCTGGATCAAGGAATTTTTCCATACAGAAATAGCGAAATACAGGTTGAAAATTCTGGCATATATCCATGAAGAGGGCATATTTCTCTTCAAAATCTCTCTTTTGTGCGCCCTTTGAAATGAACCAGAAATAATTTAGAGATATTGGTTTCCCCCAGCCAACTTTTGTGTGAATCTTGCCATGTACACTTTGCTATGGAAAAGTTGTAAAAAAATGCTTTCAGTTTTGCTTACAGCACAATGCAAAATGTATGAAATATTTCCCCTCTCAAATAATAGATATGCAATTACTGGGCAAGAGAGATACAGCTCAAACTTGTAATGAAGCACTGTGGTGTAATGAATGAGAGTGCTGGATATCAGGGTGCTTCCAAACAGCGGCTGGGTGATAACGCTATAAAAACCTTGTCTGGAAGTATCCTAACAGTAGGGGAGACTAAGGTTGATGTCCCCACTCTGAAGTGAAGCTCACTGGGTTACTTTGTCTCAGTTTCTAACTCTCAGGCTAACCTAACTCATAAGATTGTTGTCATAATAAAATGGGGAACATCCCATTTATGTTGTCCTAGATATCTGGTAAAAAACAAGACTCAAAGGTATTCGTTGTCATCGTCATCATCACTTTCCTGCAGTATCATTTAAACTGAGATAAGCCTTGCTGGGGTGGGCAGACAGTAGATCTGGATCTAATGGTAGATCTCTGGGCAATTTGCAGTAGATCGCCAAAGGATTTATGAGTCCCAATTGTTTAACAAAAGCAGCAACAAAATGACTTCACTCCTCATTGCAAACATGGCAAGAGCTTGGAGTAATCAGAGTGGATTTTTGTGTGGAAGGGCTGTGAGCTCCATTCGGTTCTGGTACTGAAAATAAATTCCTGGGTTCAGCAGTCTTTAGTCTTTAATTCTAAGTTTACGTGTTCTGCACCAGGCTCCAGTTGGTGGATTTTAGGGTTACAGTAAAAAATAAAAAAGCAAATCTTTCAAACCTGAAGTCTGCCCACCCCTGCTTTAGATATCTTTTCTATTTCCTTCTTGTCCTATATCAGGGATTAGAGAATGCTTTGGCCTTTATTACACTTGGAGAGGCCCAACTCATTTGTATTATTGTTTAGGAATGGTGGCCATGATGTGTTAGATATGGTGATTCACCATTTGTTGTTTTGAAAAATTGGTTTAGGAGCTATAAGATTTGTTCTAAATACTGATCCAGAAATAAACTGGGGTATCAGGCACTTATTGTGAGGGTTCGTTCTGGTTTGGTGTGACACAGGCATCCAAGAGTGTGTTAATTCCCCCTACTGCTAAGAAAAGGCAGGAACCGACATCTTTAGGCTAAGGATGGATAGACTCCAGCTTCAGCTCCATCTGTGGCTGAGCTTTGGAGAGAGTGAAACTAGTCAAAAAAAGGAAAAGTGAGAAGGAGCCAAGAGGCTTCTGTTCCCCTCTCCCTCTAGCAGAAAAGGACTAGCACAAAGTAGAATGTGACTAGGGTGTACAAATGTAAGGGCTCTTTAGAGACCACAGAAGTTGGGAATAAGGCAGGCACTTATTGAGTGGGGGTGTATTATGGGTGCCTTCATCACACCAAACCAGAAGGAACCTTCACAGTAATGTTCCATTGTCTGCCTGGATGGAAGGAGGCATCTAACCAACCATGAGACGTGTCCTCCTAGCCAATCTGACTCACAGGGTGGGGAAAAACTAGGAGTTATAGGATGGGGAAGAACATGCTGCAACACCTTGCTTCCAAATGCCACTTCAGAAGATGTAAACTTATCTAAAATTTAATCACTAGTGAAGGTATTTGGTGTAGCCCAGGTTGCTGCCCTGTAGATTTCTGACATGATCTTATTGGTTGAAATGCTACAAAAGTGGCCAATGGTTTTATGGAGTGGGAGGTAACTGTAATGGTGTTGTGGCTCATGTACTGTGGTGATGCAGGCTTTTAAGCATCTGGCTAAAATGGAGCTGAATGCCCTGTTCCGTAGAAAAATGGGATTGAAGGAAACAAAAAGTGTATCCGTGTGCCTGAAAGATGTGGTTCTTGGATGAAGCCTGGAACTGGACCAAGAAGACTTGATATTCTATAGTCTCTGGTGTGAGAGGAACTTCCACTGATTCAAAAGGAAGACAAATAGTGCCTTAGTTGCCACTTTTCCTCATTCCTCTGGGAAGAAAGCCTTACGCTTTCCTTTTGCTTCCAACCCAGAGAGAGAATTGTCTTTGTGAACTGAGATATGAAATCCTCTTCACTAAAAAGCCTAGTACTAATACTATTTCACTTAAACTGGGATCTGACCATTCTCCATCTTCTTTATCAAACAGATTGGGGTGGTGGGGTGATGTTTGAGCAGAGAACCAGAATCAGTAAGAGCAAACTGATTCAGCATCCATTGACTACAAGAGGTTGTCTTAGAGGCCATCCTACCGTGGGAGCCGGTGAGGATCAGGGGTGTCTTGAGCTGCTGACTCTGAGGAGTGGGGGATAGTTGCCATGAGTTGTGCTGTGGAAGCCTTAGAATTTATGCTGGGGTTTTGTTTTAGGGTCCTGCCTGGATGCTTGGGGTTTTTGTTTGTCATCAGATATGGGCGAAGGGAGAAGAGTCCTAACTGTTCCTTTTTTGGTAATGCCTCTGCCCATTCTGCTGTAACAGTTGATCTGTAAGGTCACTAATTATCTTCTAGATAAATTGATCCTCCATAATCTGATGAGGAAATGCTGGGTTAGCAGCCTCAGGAGAGGAAGATGGCTTTGAGCATTCTTAGTGGGTTGGAAGTAGCATGATTAACATTTGAGATGAGGCAAGGCAGATCTGTGGAAGGGAGAGAAGCAGGGCTGGTGTTTCCTGTGGAACGGCACCATCTGGTGGTCAGAGTCAGAATGGAGCAATGAGCATTGCTGCCAAAATGGTGCTTTGTTTTGGCATGAAAAGGAACAGGGCCAGGGAAGAGTCTCCTATTAGCACCCTTACACACACAGATACACTCTTTGCTCTTGCGCCTGATTCCAGAAGAGAGATTCCTTACATGGCTCCAGGACATGCCCGGCTGCTGGATAGCCCAAATAGCAGCAGTCATTGACCTGAATAGGCCCCGGAGAGGGATCCCTTCTTCCCTGGGAGATGACATGCCAAGGAATATCTCGGGAAGGAATCCCGTGGTGGCAGGCAGTACAACGGGTACAGCAAGTGCAGAGAGCGTAGTGCAGCAGCTCTCAGGAGACTTTGAAATCACTTGCTCCATTCTCTGTTCGTTCCTCACAATGTGGGTGTGTTGCTTTTTTGTCTGATCTTTTCATAGAGCAAAACAAAAGGAAGGAAAGACGGGGCAGACGGAGAACTAGGATGAGAGCAGAATCCAAAAGAAAGACCTTTTGTTTTTGCAGCAATGAAGAAGAACAGAGGAGAAGGTAAGAACTTTTTCTTACGACAGAGGCTTTGAGAAAAACAAGAAAATTTACAGATACTGAGAGATCTGTCCTGAGCAAAAGACAAGGAAGAACTGGAAGGGGAGTCTGTCTGCACAAAGCCAGGAGTAAAAATCTAGATCCCATGAGCCCTGCCTCTCCTGGAAGGTAGGAGAAGTTAACCCACTGCTGGATGCCTCTTTTACACCAGAGAATCACTTCCATGCCTTGTGTTGCATTATTAGCAGCACAGTAATGAACTTTCGTGGCATTCATTACCTATTAATTCAGGAGCTATTAATGAGTCCTGATCCATAGATTTTGGAGTTTAATCCCTCTCATGCTGCCAACTCCATTTCTATTAATCTACGACTGCATGATCCTACACTAATGAAGCAGCACTAAACAGAAAACAAGTGATTTATTTTCTTCTGACTCACCATCATTTTCCTTTGGCAGTCTAAGCTACTATAGTCCTTTGGCCTGTATCGTTTGTGAGCACTGTTGTCAGTATTGACAAGGAAATCGCCCAAAGGAATTGTTCCTGCACACCACTCTAAGACACCACTTCTTTGAGAGAGGGGAACCACCTAAGAAATAACCAGACATATGTTAATTGGCATAACTAACCATGGTTAATTCAAACTATAGTCTCGTTGTAACCACGGCTTGCACACTTTACAAACTGTGATCAGATGTTCACTTGGGAAAGGGAAGAGAAGAAAATTCTCTCCAGAGTAGTGAGGAGGAAGAGAGCTATGCTCATGAAACTAGCTCCCAGTTTTCAAGCTGTGATTTGGAAGGGAAAAATTATCAGCTCAGTGGAAGAAGGTCCCTGAATGAATTCTGGGAAATACTTCGACTCTGGAGAGCCACCTCCCATCAGAGGTGACCACATTGAGCTAAATGGATCAGTGTCCTGGCTTGGTATAAAAAACCAAAATGATGCACATGGCATACAACTGCTAGGATTATAACAAATTGAAGAACTGGCATGAAAGGATGGTTTTTATCATACTCTTAAGAAGAGCAACGGAATGGATTTTTAAATTAAAGTCCTTGCAGCCCAAAAGTTTAAACATCAATATAGAATGCTCATCGTATTTGGGTTAGCCACCAACTGTTTTCACCTGAGTAATTGGCTTTTAAAGATATAAAGCGTCCTTGAACCTCTAATAGTTTACAGCTGCATATGAACTCACCACTTCTGAAGCTTTGCATTTTTCAGCCGGGACTTTAAGGTTTGATATTTACCACTTGTTAATTGATGCTATTATTTCGCTAGATAACTCTTACTAGCATATATGTACGTTTTCACAATGAACCTTTGTTTGAAGGACTAAATATGTCATTTTGGAATTGATGAATTTTGACAACCCTCCATTCATTCACGACAGTAGCTTTGTGATGGTGGTGAGTTACAATGTCTTTACAACTTTAGCTCCTAAAAAAGTACTGGATGTATAACCTCCTCCCTGGGGTTTCATTAAAATTCATTATATTATAATTTATTTCATTTCACTTTTGTCTTTTCAGCTAATAGTTGCAATATTCTGAAGAAGAGTTTTGCGAAACGGGTTAAAAGAACCGGAGGCCTGCATATCGCCTGTTGTTTGAATGTTTGTAAAAGCATTTCTATTCAGCTATTGCAGCTTGTTCAATCAATTTTAAACAACTTGTGTACATTTAATGTTACTTCGGGCCTAAAGTGGTGATATTGTGTGTGTGTGTGTGTGTGTGTGTGTGTGTGTGTATATATATATATATATATATATATATATGATAAAAAAAAACATCCTTTCACCCCAGTTCTTTAATTTGTTATAACCCTAGCATTTGTGTGCCATATGCATCATTTTTGTTTGATATTTTCAACTGCTGCCTCCTGTATTGGGTTACTGGCTTGGTATAAGGCAACTTCAAATGTTAGAAGGGAAGTTTGGCTCAGTAGCAGAGCACATGGTTTGCATGCATAAGGTGTTAGATTCAATTCCTGCTATCTTGAGATAAAGGACTTTTAATAGCAGGTGTTGAGAAAGAGCCACTATTGCTCAGTAGCAGACATCTAGCTGAGCTAGATGGATTAATGGTCTAACTCTATATGAACAGAATGCTGGACCAGATGGACCCTTGGTCTGATCCAGCATGGCTTTTCTTTTGTTCTTATACAGCAGCTTCATTATATGTTCAAGAAATCCACACTGTAACTGCAAGAGGCTACTCTGATTCAATATAAGGAAAGCTTGCCTTATATCTGCGGATAGTCAATTTTCTCTTTCTAGTTTCGGTATTTTGCTGGAGCAGAGTACTGCACATTTGGAAAACCTGTTGCATAACAGCATCCTGTCTCAGGTCATCACGGCCCTTTAAGAGATACAAGAAAAGCAATGTCATAGAAACTTTCCTGGCATATCAGTTGAACACTAATAAAAAAAGTAATTCATATAGCTTGATTCTATGCACATTTACTCAGAAGCAAATGGAACCTACACTCACACAAGAGTGGTGAGGACAGAAACCTTAAGCAGCAGGAAAGTTCTCCACACAACACTGCATCTAAGACAAAGCTACCACATTATGCACAGTCTGATTGATAATGCTATTGTCACTTTATACTAATTTTTTGGGAACTGCTCAGAAGCTTGCAAACACTCCATTTTGTAAATAAAAGATTAGTAAAAATGCTTAAGGACACCCTTTCTTTCATCACTGTACCACAAACTTATTAATTTTTATTTCACAATACCAAAGTGTATTGAAGCATAATACAGGAGCAATCAATCAATCAATCTCCACCTAAAAGGTTCAAATCCATAGGCGCTTGTGGCGGTGTCCTTACATAATCGTACCATCTCAAAACGGTGCTGGGGAACATCACATGTTTGCATGCATGCCCACACCAAATCTTTCTTCAACATGGAGAGAGCTTAACATTGGGGAGAAAGTTTCCACTCTGTGCATGTGTGTTCAAACAATTCACAATGCCTATTCCGATATGGTACAGCCTGTGAAAAGGCTTCACTACATGAGTTCCTGTACATCTGAACAACATCTAAGACTCTGTTCAGAATTCATGCTATCCTGTTGCCAAACTCTGATTTGGCAATCTGATGGTGTTATCTGAACTGAGTCTAACAAACTGCATAAGAGTTAAAAACTCAATATTCTGCAGTCAGCTAACAACTTTCTCTTACTGTGTGAAATGAAGAATACGCTTCTCTCTAGCACTTGCAACACAGAGAGTACTCACCTTGACAAGTTGCCTCCTCTCTCTCCCATCTGATCCGATACAATCTATTATTTTTGGTAAATTAAGACCTCCTGCTAAGCGAAATTCTGGCTTGAATGACCGTATCGTAACCAAATTTTCATACTTCCCACTCGGATCCACCTAAAATAAAAAATAAATTTAGATACTGCTTTACCACATTCATTACAATGACAGTCATTTCTCTTTTACTAGCAGAATTATGCAGCCTGCTGAGCAATGTCTGTTACAATTTCCAGACACATTAATGACTACATGAGGATTATTAACAAGGTAAGAAGCCAGTTTCATTTACCTTAACTTCCATGGTAGGTACAACAACATCTTCTAGATTCTTTAGCTTAGTAATAGGTTGACCAGAAGGGATATTTATGGCTCCTGCATAAATAATGCACGCATTACCTCAAATGCCAACATTAAACATTGGTTGCTACATGAACTATTATATACCTGTCAAGATTAGCAGCCCATATACTTTTCACAAAATTAATTACAGAGCTTGAACTAGAGGTGATCACTGCAAATTTCAAGCTTGCATCCATTTCCCAAATTCTTACTTCTCTGTGATTTCCAGTCAGCCACATCCAGGTTTGCTAAAGTGATATAAGCATCACAAAGGGTTTCAACATTTGCCACCAAATTAGCTCTTTTGCTTTTTATAAAGTTAATTATATTGCTAGCAGCATCCATTCGATCCTATAGGATAAAAAAGGGGAAATACTGCTTAAAGAACAAATTGTACTTTCCACATATTTCAGATTAAAATCAAACAGATCTTTGAAAGCAAAGGAGGGCATTGGGAACCTGAACAAAGAAGTGTGTGTGTGCAAATTCACTGCAACCCTGACAACATGGAAAACAGAGTCCCCAACTGTAACACTTACTATACAAGCAAAAAAACAAACACAACTTTTTCATAGCCTCACACACCCCAAAGGAAGTTGAATTAAAGTACCATGTCAAGAGCAGAAGTTTCCTTTGGTGTGTTTTTCGTGAGCCTGCTTCTTCTGGCTAATCCTTCTTCTGGCTTTGTCAAGAGTTCGTCCTTGTTGGCATTGGCCAATGCCAGGATTATAAACAGAGTGTGATGTGGATGATCTAAAGAAATCCTAGCTATAAGCTATTAAAAGAAAGATATTGGGGAAATTATTTTCTAAACATATGTATAACTAAAATATTCACTGTGATCTAAACATTATAACAAGTCAATGGTTCAATAGTAATGCTAAATACGATTTAGTTCTACACTGGCCCTCACGCTTTAAATTTCATACTGAGTAGTTTATTGTGGAAATGTAACTTCACAATGTTATGAGTAAAATCCACGCTTTAATGGTCTCAACAAAAATGGAATTGAAAAACTTTACTTTCAATGGTACTATGTAGAAAGACCTAAATCGCCCAATCCTATGTGTGTTTACTCAGAAATGTTTTACAAAGCTCAAGTTTACATGGGATCACAGCCTGTAGCTATCATTAGTTTTATGTATTTTATGTTGTTTTAATTGTGTTGTACCCCGCCTCGATCCAGAGGGAGAGGCGGGTAACAAATAAATAAATAAATAAATAATAATAATTATTATTCTATCACTTATTTGGGAGTAAATTCCATTGAACCAAATGGGGGTTACTCCTAAGTAACTACACATGGATCAGGCCATATGGGTCATAGCAGTTAGAACTTTCTGTAATTCCTTCTAATAGCCAGCTTACTATAAGCAAAGTAAAATATTCAGCAAGCTTGAAGGAACTCAATAAGCAGAAGCACATGCCATTTTCAATTCAGACCACTCAAAGGGGAAACCCCAACCCAAATTGCTAGTTGGCTTGTGCATGCTTGATCTCAAGTTCCTTGACTACTTGTGGTCCCTCAGGAGGAAGCCGAGGGCTCTCCCACACTAGAGGCATTAAAGAGGCAGCTGGACAACCATCTGTCAGGTATGCTTTAGGGTGGATTCCTGCACTGAGCAGGGGGTTGGACTTGATGGCCTTATAGGCCCCTTCCAATTCTACTATTCTATGATTCTATGAATATCATCTCTGGGTTTTCCCCCTCAAAGCAGGCAAAGAAGAGTGAAAAAAGGGAAAGTGAGAGCAAAGATGGGGGGGAGGGGAAAAAGGCTGGAAGAAAGAAGGATGGAGCTGGGGAAAGGAACAGACAAGACAACACCAGTGTGGCGTAATGGTTAGAGTGTTGGACTGGGAGTTGGGAGATTAGGGTTCTAGCACCCACTTGGCCATGGAAGCCCACTGGGTGACTTTGGGCCAGTCACAGACTCTCAGCCCAACCTACCTCCCAGGACTGTTGTTGTGAGGTTAACATGGAGAGAGGTCCTTGGAGGAAAAAAGGCGAGATATCAATGCAATAAATAAATAACACACTCAAAATGGAATGAAAAAGAAAGTTACAAGGAGAGGGGAGAAGAAACAGCAGCCAAGAGCAGAAAAAGACTGAACAAGCAACAGAGAGAACAGGGAGAATGATGGGGAAGGGGAAGCAAGGGCACCAGTAGTTCTCCTGAGCAAACCATGAGATTAGCCCATCATGCAGGCACACGCCCCCTTGGTGAGGAAGCCCTCAGCTGCCCCCTCCCCAGTCCGGAGCCAGCAGCCCCTCCTCATACACAGTTTTGTGTAACATGTGCACAACAAGGACACACCTAACACGTTCATTATACAGTAGCTCCTTTTGTGAGGTAATAAATCAAAACTAGCAGCAAATAACATAGCTTAAACACTAAAGATCCTTGACATACAAACAACTATATCCATGCGAATATAGGTGTTACACATACAAAAACCTTAAAACATATTTGCATGTTAAATGAAGAAGACGCTTCAAGACTCAAGATCAATTACATTATTCAAAATTTGATGAAATCCCATCGCCTTGGTTCCCATTCGAGCAGCCAGTTGGTACATCAGAGGCAAGAACTTGTAGGATGGTATTTTCTTTGCCTCCTTCTGTTATACAGCAGAAGACCATGTCATAAAGATAGGAAACAAAAGCAGAAGTGACTATTTAATAGTTAAACACAACCACATGTATGGAAAGATGTCATTACGTTGCAAAACTTTTTCCAAAGCGTTATGAATGCCAGACAGAAATGACTTTTTTTTAATAGTAGTACTACATTATACATTTTTCACACAATGATCAGGTGACTACTTGGAAGTCTTACTAACCTTCCGTCATTAGAAAAACTGTTCCAATTGGATATTGGTGTTAAATGTACTCCAACAAAGCCATACAAATAAAATACTGGTGGAAGTGCTTAAGCATGACACCATTTGCAAGGGAAAAAAATTACATCTTTATTGAGACCTTCCCTTTTCCGGTAAAACAATATAGTTGCACATAAGTCTCTGGGGTCAATAAACGCACATGGTTGCTATGATTTTCTGTCACTGTGCCAATGACAAAAAAGGACGTCTGCTCCTTTTCTTCTTGTCAGCTGAGGTCAGCAGTGGCAGGCCCTACCAATTTGGGGGCTTCCTCTATTGACATCCTAGGCCAGAGATGCAGAACCTCTGGACCATGGGGAATCCCAGTTCAGCTTAGGAGGTAGCAGCAGAGAAGAGAGATGGCAGGAGGTAGGACTTACCTGCACAGGGGAAGAGGAGTTGCTTGTCCCTCCCATGCAGGTGAATCCCAACCCCCTCCACCAACAAAGAAAAAAGAGGGTGTGGTCCCATCCCCTGACATCATGCAATCCATGGAGTGGGAGGTGGGGGAATCCAGCCCTGAATCCAAAAACAGTTCTGCACCCCCTGTTCTAGGCAATCTGGCTATAAGTCTAGATGCAACCCAGAGTTTGAGAACCTAGTCTCAGCTGTAGACTAGGTCTACTAGGAAGATACATGTTTTTGGATGTTCACTCCAGCATAGGTTTTTCAGCTTCCCTTCGATATAGGCATTTAAGCAGGCAACGTCCATTGTATTTGGAAAAGAACTGTCCTTTTCTGGAGATGCTGCTGCTCAACCTGGTTTCCCTCATGCAGCTCATGCAGGAACTCCTGCAAGCACTAGATCAATGTGCAGCTGCCATTCCCCCAAGGGAACCCCCCCCTTGGTATCTACGCAGTTCAAAGATAACTAAAGGATTCCTCTCTCCCCTTCCTCCAAAAGCCTAGAGGCCAGGGGGTGGGGATGGGAAGGGGCCCACAGAGGGCACCCAAGCTTCCTCAAGCTGGTTGGGCAATCTCTGTGGATTGGAGGTCACCCACCCATGGTATAGGACCTATGCACGTATTATCCCACCCCCCGCTATGTTTGAATTGTACTATTGATAACTCACACAAATTTGAGAACTGATGTTGTCATCTGGGACCACACGTGCTGAATTTACATGAGCAGGATTGGGGACCCTGCACAAAACGTCTCTACACACTGAGAGCTGGCCCTAATTTCTACTTCACTACAAAGGAGGAACCTGAAATACAGAAGTGACAACACTGCGGTGGGACCAACCTGAATCATCGCATTGACTTCAGAAATTCCAGAGTTCTCAAGCCAGAGGGAACAAAGCCGAAAGATCCACATGTCGTGCTCTTCCCCGCTCAGTAAACAGTTGATGTAGTTCTCAATGGCTTTGCACAAGAAGTGTTTACGATCTTCTCCCAGAGCACGAATTGCACATTCATCCAGTTCTAGCTCCCGTTGAACTTTGACAGTATATCTTAGCAACAGAGATTTAGAAATAACACCACCAGTCTAAAATTCAGCTACTTGAATCCTGACAGATATCTTTTTGATAAGGTCGCCTCCCTCTCCGAAAAAACATATGTCCTCAAAGTACTTGGCCCAATGATTTCAGTATCCAGGACTACACTATAACATTAAGCAATTCCAATGGCAGGAGAAGGCAAAAGCCAAACATTTATAATTAACTCTTTTCTACAGAGGGCTGGGAGCTAGGTCATGCTTACTGTTCCCTAAGAAAGCACATAACAAATATAGCCAGATGAACTACATTTGCATCTGGCTAACCAGCTGCCAGACCCACCTTAAACTGCTATCTATTAGTGGATGTAGGCCACACCTCTGTTAAGAGACCTACCTGTTTGTTTGTAATTTATGTTCCCTTAGAAGTCCAACTTCCTCCTTGGCTTTCTTCAATAAAGCTTGCTTGTTTTCAAACTCTGATGATTTCATATAGTTCTCAATTCTTTGGTACTGAGTATCCGAAAAACGAGCCAGAGACAGAAAAGCCTTCATTTTACCGCTCTTTAGGTCATCAGTGCCGTCCCCATTTTGGTGCCCAGCAACCTCTACTGCCTAGAATCAATGTTACAAAAATGATTTAAGATTCTTTTTTAAAAATTATAACCTGCCAGCTTGGCCAATAAACACCAACTGTTTAGTGATTAAATAACTAAAGCTACAAAAGCAAAATATCATTTTCAAATCCTTTGCAAAACTTGCACGATTCATCCAGAGTCCTTTACCTTTTCCAAGTAGTTCTTCATAATGACGGTAGGATTTTCTAAACAAGTCTCTGCTAACCAGCTTCCACATAATCTCAGACATTCTGTGTAAATTAATCTTAGGCTTTCGTTGTTCTCCACCTTTGAACAACAATATATCATACAGGTCAGACATATTAACTAAAGTGCTCACATCCTCAACATGTAATGTGCAATTCCCCTTTTATTTAAGGTTTTCTGCATATGCTTTGGTCCTTTCAACACAACAACGTCATGGCATGATCTGCTGTATTTGTTTTCTTTTTCCCCCAAAATGAAAACAGGAATTTAAACAATGTGGCTGCTGCCAAGTCAACACAGTACAAACTGTACCACACTACCTGGAATGAATCTTCATCCAATTTCTTGATAATCTCCTTTAGAATACTCAGTGCTAAGCTTTCTTCCTTTTTAGCCCAGAAAACTTGAGCTTCCTCTAGTTGCCACTCAGATACCCCATGTCTTGTTGGGCTGAATTGTTTAATTTGAAACATTGCCCTTTCTGGAAGCTGAAAGACAAACAAACAAACAAGAATCATAGAATCATAGAATAGCAGAGTTGGAAGGGGCCTACAAGGCCATCGAGTCCAACCCCCTGCTCAATGCAGGAAGTTTCACATTTTTCTCCTGCTCTTGAGATGTGATCCAGCTCTTCACACTTTTGAAAACCAGTATCAGCTACATCCCATCCCAGAAAGAATTTCATCTTCAGGTATGCAGATTTTACCAAAAATGCCTCCTCTTGAGAGCTCTGAAGATCCAGCACAGTCTGGCATGAAGTGAAAACCCACTCCTTTACATCCAAAGTTAAGAACCGAGCAAGGCACTAAGAGCATTTATAATGTGCTTGTCCATACCAATAGGGCAAGTAATCATTTCTGTGGCTACAACTTAAACTATAGGATTAGTGTTTAGGAGAGATTTAGACCTAGTATTATCATCCTTATATTGAACATGAAAGCCAGGACCAAGAAAATAGTAATTTGCCATAGATGACTTAATACTCACACTCTTTTACATATTCCATAAGAACATAAAAAGAGCCACACACAGATTAGTATTCATGTGTATTTTAGGGCACAATCCTATGCACGTTTAGACAGAAAACCTTACAACTCTCAGGATGCCCTAGCCAGCATGGTATGTTGGGAATTAGGACCTTTTTTCTATCTAAACATGCATAAGGTTGCCCTATTAATCTTCCTTTCATTCCTCACATTTTGAAGGTCTAAAGATAAATAGAATGACTTTCTTCTACCTCTGTTCCCACATACATTTTCAGACTGTGCTTATGTGGGGATTCTAGTCTGCGTTTATGTAAATTAATCCAGAGGTGTTTTTTTTTTAAAAAAAAACACCATTGAATTTATTTAAAATATTCCTTGGCTGCCAGGGCAGGAACACTCTCAAGGTGGCGTACAACAATAAACTGCATTATAAAAACTAATGGTTTTTCTTTTTCCCCCAGGTAGTGTGGTACAGTGTCTGGGGGGATGGGGACGGGACGGGACATAAGTTTGTTTGGTTTCCTAGCTCTGTGCTTGTAGACAGGACTCTCAGCTTGGAATCAGTAAACTGACTCATAACCAGTGCAGAGAGAACCATGCTGCCAATGTCTCCATGCTCGCATAAAGGAGCATAAAGATGGGGAAAAGCAGGCTTCTGGGGGTGGGGTGGGGAGAAGACTGGGGACGTGGGGCTGCAAGATATCCCCAGCCACCCCCAGCTGCCTTCCCTCCCCCTCCCCGAAGTGTCCGCTAGACAGGCGAAATTGCTGGTCGAGCTAAAATGCGGAGCAGGAGGCACAAGGCAATTTGTGGAACGGTAATTTTATAACATATCTTAGACAAGCATTGGTGTATCTTATTTAAAAACACAACTGTCAATTTATACCTAATATTTTAAAGTTAATTAAAAGATACTTGTGAACAAATATTTAAGATAGCAGGTCTAGATGCAACTTTTAGAATGTATTACTTGTGTATTCTTTGCCACTCGAGACAGCCTGGACAGCTCCACAAGATGTTTGATGAGGATGTTTTTAATGCATTCCCTTTTGGCATTCTCACTTTCCTTCTCCAAGAGGATCTTCAGAATCACTGTGCGCAGAGCCATGATAGGCTCCTGGAAACTAAAGTCACTGTCCTGGAGAAGCTGGGACTGTTTCTGCCACTTCAGATACATGTAATTCAGTTCATTGGCAGTAAGTGATCTGAAAGCAGAGGGCATAAGAAAGGAAGTGAGGAACTCTGACTAAAAATAAATAAGGTATTAGCTAGACAAAAGTCTGATTTTAAAACATAGGACTCAGACACAATGTCAGATTCACACAAAAAAGCAAAAATCATTTACAAAACCTTTTCTTGTCACATGCAGAAGAGTATTGAGCACCAGGCACGGCGAATGATTATTTTAGGAGAGATTCTGAGATGGAGTGTGTTCATTCAATTCAATAAAATGCATCCAATCTATAAAAATACCCTGTATGGCCCTAATTTAATATATGCACATATTTACTGATTTTACTTATATCCTGCCCTTCATAAAATATCTCTGGGCGGGATACACACACAGAGAGAGTAATATCGAGAGCAATATATCGGAGACTTTCCAGAGGCTTGATTCAACATGAAGGCAAAGTGAAGGAACTGAATTACAATCTCAATATGGACATTGCATTTTCCCAGGAAATCTCTGATCTAGGCTTGGGAAATTTTCAAATTTGCATGCAAATCCAGTTACATATCTTTAATTACTAGTTCTACATAATCAGGTCCCCAAAAGGTATTTCAGTTAGTTCTCAGACTTCAGGCACAGAACATAAAAGTTTGGATGGGGACCTACCAAGCTCCATCCCCGCATACCTTCACCAAACATAGTGTTGTTATACCAGCACAGACTGACACAAATGTTTAGGAATATTATTCTAATCTGAATTACAAAAAAGTGTCAGTTATTGTGTAAGCCATTATTATTCAATTTATTTTAGCAAAAGTTTAAACAAATATATAATTTAAATTTTATTTATATTAATAACGAAGGAATAAAGATTTTGATAACCAGACACAAAGGAACGTACTAAGGCAAACCGTGCAAATACATCCAGAGTATTATATACAAAATAAAGCATGAGAGGAAACAGTACATACCCAGAGAAGCGTCCTATGTATTCCAACTCTCCAATGGTCTGTAGTCTGCAGAGTGTAGGTAGCAATGAATATACAGATTCAAGACGACCTTTAGACAGCTCTTCTACTTCCTTGATTCTATGAATATAAGAAAGAAAGAACATAAAACTTCTATTTACTGCCAACCTAATTTAAAACCCCACCGCAGTAAATAGAAGTGATAAAAGATACTGTATCAAGCAGCCCTTAATAGAGTCCAAGATTTTTTTTCTAATGAACCCAATCATTAAACTTCTCATCAGAAAATAAAATCTGGCTGTAACAGATGCCTAAAACCTTTATGATGTCCTGACTTAACTAAAAAAATAGAGTATTTCCTAAACTGCATATCAAGCTTCATATCATGTTAAATGTGAAAGGGTAAATGAGTCCTTTATGGTAGGAAACGTCTTTTAAAAAGAGGTGCTTTTTTTTTTTAATAGTAGCAAATCTCCCGGACTGTGTTTCTTGTGGATGCTGTGTCAATTCTCTTCCATCCATTAAGATTTATGCCTTATCTCTGATGTTTCAGATGCTTGTTTCTCAAGTTTCCCATTGGTACATCATGCCTTAAATAAACTGCTAAAAGAACCCATCAGAAGCTACACTGATATTTTACAAAAATGAAACACGACAACACACTAAACCACGATAGTTAAGCATTTTGAGCGAAACATGATGGCTTAGTATGTCTTGTGAACCATGACTTAGCATGTTGTGTGAACCATTCCTAACCATGGTGGCAACATAACCATGGTTTAAACACGCTCATTAACCATTTGCTGCAAAAAGGGTTAGCGGCCTAACCATGGTTTAATGTGTTGTCTGAATAGGCCCAATTGTAAAAGAAGAAATTTCCAGAGCTTATTGGTTACCTGGCAAACTTCAGTCTTTCACAAAAAGTAGAGAATTCCTTGTCCCTTAAACACTGCAGAGCATCATACAGTGATTCATGGTAGCCTCGTCCTCCCGTTTCGTCTCTGAAAAGACAAACATCATATTTGAATTCAAAACCCATATTAAACTGGTCTTTATAACAGTAGCCATTCATCAGCTTACTCATTCCTGCTAGAACTCCTTCACATAAAGATAAAGAGCTGAAAGTATTTAACATGCTCAAGACTGAATAAAACTTTAATTTTGCATTACTTTGCAGAAGAGGTCTGATCCCATTGCATATTCCTCCAAGCTGCTTGAAAACGAATCTCTTGTAATTCCATAGAGCATTCTTCATTCTCCTGTTCCAACCCTTTTAAGTAGACGGAGAGTGTATCGCATAGCCCAAAGTTCTGTAAGGCCTACCAATCAGTTAAGATAGAAGGTTAACATCTGAAGGATCAGGTTTGATTTCTGAAAATACAACCATTAGAAGCGAAGCACATTTACTACAAGTAATTCCCACCAACTTACTTCTAATCCTAGTGGGATTTATTTCAGGTTAACATATTTAGGGTCCACCTGATCATAAAATCTTTTACAGTGCTGCAGTCAAAATCATGTTCTGCACAGACACCATAAAGGATTAAACAAATATGCCAATTTCTCTAGTACTCCAAATCACAGATAACTAATACATTATCTAGTGGGAATGGTCAGAAGGAAATAATGGAAGAATTTTTCCTTAACTGATTCAATAAGAAACTATTTAGAAGGGCAATTAAGATTCTTATTTTGTTCTGTTCTGCCAGATCTTCTGAGTTCTATGCTCTTGGGTTTTGTGTTGTTCCCTGCCAGCTATATTGTATATTATTGATGACTTTAGTATTGTATGGTAGTAATGATTTTCTGCGATGTCTGGAAGGGGGAGGGGGAAAGTGTGTTTCCCCCCTCTGGGGTTGGACTGTGGTCTCCAACCTCAGATTAAGGAATCCGAAGAATCCTACACACCCACCCTGCCCTAGACACTGTTTAGAGGTCATAAGACTGCTTTCTTAATGGCCTAAATCCAATAACTTGCTTAAACCCATTGAAACAATTTCTAATTAAGATACATTGCCATTGCCATGGAATAGTTGTGAAAATGTACAGGAGGCTATATTATCAAGACAACAAAAATATGGAAACAATTCACTTAGTGGTTTAGTGTTAGGACACCTGATATCAGTATAATAAGCCCTTAATGTCTTTACTCCATTTTGGTAAAAATTACCTCTATTATTCCTGCCTGTCGAGTTGATGGTGGGAGGTTCGTTTCAAGGTCATAAGTTACCAGGGCTTTTCCCCACACTGCTTCATGTTCATATGTTCTTATCCTGTTTCAGGTAGAGAATATTAAGATTTATAATATTTTGCCTTCAGATGAGATTACTAAAAATTTAATAAAATTAATACCTAGCTAATGGCTCTAGCATTCTTCCTCCACCACAGCCATAGATACTATCCGGTTCTCCAATACTTCTGTATATATCCATGAGAAGATCCTAAATAAAACAGAAAGTTTTTGTCTGTCTTCCATTCCATATGACATAAGTATTTAATTACATTGCAATCATCAGTGGAATACAGCATGCAGGCTACGCTCAGGGCAAATGTACATATCTTCTTTAATGCAAAGGATGCAAAGAACCATACACCTAACTGGACCTATCTTTCATGAATGGCAACAAACTATAGTTGTAGAAGGAATTGATTCAACAATTATTGTGGGAAAATAGAGCTACATGTTATCTGCATCACACATAAAGCAAAAGGCTACAAGCTAAAATCTTCTCTCTGCTCATAGAATACTGTGTTTCAAAGCATCATCTTTGCATCATCTGAGACCATTTCTACATGACCTTTCAGGTTAGTTTATGGAGGTCAGTGGGGTCATACCATTATTAAATGGTTTGGTAATTATGACGTACATGTTATCCATCTTAAAATACATCTCCTTGTGAATAAGTCAGACTACTCTCAAAAATAGAACAAATACTTTGTGCCATATTTATTATACCTGCAAACTTATTCCAATTTCTTCTTTACTCTTGTTGCTCAAAGAAGTAAGTGATGAAGAAGAATTCTGACTTCCTTCCTCAAATGTTAGATGTTTAACTGCTTTGGAAGTAGACCTGCAAGAAAGAAATTTTAAGAATGGGTGTCAAAGTTGGGTATACATTGTTTCTGAGCTTTTCAAAAAGGCTGCTAGTTATATCAACCGAAACTGCAAGCAGACCTTAGTAATGCTCAATTACTTGGCCAAACTGGGTCTACGTCTTTGGTCAGGCCCACCCAGTTATCTACTTAACACATGCCTATATCCAGTGTTTTGAAGGTAGAAAAAAAATCTGACCTTAAATGAACTGCTGTATTTTATTGTAAACTATTATACTGACAGGATTTTAACAGATAAAGCAATTGTTCATTGCCTCTTTCACTGATATAATCTTAATGTAGCAAGTAGATTACTTTACTGAAACCAGTGGGCCAAAACCATTGTTTGATTGCTAAAAGTTAACTGATTTTATCTGAAAGTGATATTTGTAGCAATAGGAAAATATTGGTGAATTAGGAAAACAATATTGAGTATCAGAACATTCTTCCCAAGATGAAAGGATCCTTTGAGTCAAGTTCATTACACATACACACATATAAAATGTATTATAGTTTTAACCTAAACATAAATAGCCTGCATTTAACACTAATACCTTTTCTGTTGCTTGCTTAAGTTTATCTTATCTGCATAGATTTCTGCATAGAGCAAAGCTGTGAAGTGAGCTGCACAAGACTGGGCTGCCATGGCAACCTGAAGGTAGTTAAGCTCCAGCCAGAAGCTGTCTTCGAAGACTGTACTTGAAGGATTCCTGGATGAAATATTAAACACAAATGCATTCATCTCACTTTATATAAAATTGGTTTAAACTGAAAGAGGTACATATGATCCCTGGATAGCCTATTTCCCATGATGATTTTGTCAGATGTATAACAATTATTGCTTTAAGAGAATTTTAAATTATTCAGTATCTTTAGGAAGATTTTAGCAGTCGCTTTAGTTTAATCTACAAACACAATTCTAGGCTAAATATAAAGTCATTTTCAGTAGGTATTTTAGTCATTACTGAGTACTTCTTTTCTACACAACTGAAACATAAGTCATATAAATGATAGTGACTGACCCTGTGTCTAAATTGCCCACTGTTGCAAGATAAAAGTGCAGTAAAATAAGATACAGGCTAACATAAAAACTAAACCCACTTCTTTTGCCGTCTTAAGTAGTCAACCACAGCAAGCATAGTTTTTCGAGATACTTTATCCAAACTTCCATGAATAAGGGGTTCTGAATCTAGGTTATAGAAAAAAATCCAGTTATTAAATTACTGATGTGCAACAGGAACTCTTATACAGGGTCCCCAACCCCGGTCCATTATTAAGCATCAAAGCAGCAAATTATTTTACACAATCTATCTCAGATTCTGACACAGGAGAAGCTTCCCAGATTTACCTGGATCTGAATTTGCAGGTGTAGATGACCTGCTGGGAGTCAATGCATGTTTGCAACAGGTGGTGAAAAACATCTGAATGTGTGTGGACAAAAGAGTTTGCCCAGAATCATTTGAATCATGAAGCAGAATATCATGAATCAAGTACGGAAGAACAGTCTGACAAAAATCTGTTTGAACCTAGAAATACATAAATAAAATGTTGAAAATCCACATTATTAGTTTCACTTTGTCTCTTATAGACACTTTTATTCTTATAGAAAATCATCATATAAAAGTAGTCAATATATTGTTCACTTAAAAAGTTCACATATTGCCAAATTATCTGGGCAATGAAAAAACAACATACTAAGACAATAAAAAAGAAATACATTAAATAAAAACCCAGGATCAGAGCATGCCAACATTGCTATTTTACCTCACACAAGGGCTTCAGTAACAGAAGGGTCTCACTTTTTACCCCTCCACTATCCAATAATGCACATGTTAAGGTCTTAATCCAAACATCATGACTTTCACTCTGTGGAATCCATAGATTTGCATTAGCCAGATCGTCCGAAAGGGTTTCTCTTGCTTTTTCAGGCACCTCCAAGAACTAAATATGATTTTTATTAATAAAAAGAAAGAAATCAAGTTGTTGTTAAAGCCCACCATTATAAATCCCTCCTTTCACAGCCATTAACTCCAACCTCTCCTTGGCTAGCTCACAGTTCTGTTTCTTCCATATACTGAAATGCTGAGACAAGTAAAAGAACATTTTAAAGGCTCTAAAAGAAAAATCCAGGCTTCATTCAAGCTGCCCATGGCATCTAGAAATCCATAACGGAATCAAATTACTTTGGATTTCTATGAATTTTACCCACGATTTTGCAGCGTACCAGCTTTCCTAAGTTGCATGGATTCTGTGGACTGGTTTTTGTTTTTGTTTTACTTTCTGGAATTTTATACAAAGTCAGTGATAGAAAAATACATAAAACAAAAAAAATCAGCCGTGTGTGTGTGTGTGTACCTATATCTATCTGTCTGTCTATCTATTTCCCCCATAGGCTAAGGCATGAAAATGCACATTTGGGGGGGGGGGGCATTTGCGACTTTGCACAAATGCGAATTTGTCCAAATTCGGGAAATTGGAAAAAAAATCTAATGTTGTCAATGAGAGGACAATGAAACAAAAGGCATGTAATAATCCTCAAAATGCAAACAGAATGGATTTTACCAAATCTGTACATCCCTAAAAGCTTCTAATAAAACTGAAGTGCCACAAAGCCAACCTAACTGAATAGTTTACTCTGTGAGGAGAAAACTCCTCCAGGAAGAGAAAAGCTGGTGACAGCCAAATGGTCACATAAATGGACAATGCGGATATACAAAGAAGGAACCTAACCTACAGGAGAGAAACAGTGAGAAAGAGCTTCAGAATGTTCAGAAGCTGGAGGATGTTCTGAAGACGTTGCTGCTCAGATTCTAGTCAAAGGAGTTGTGAGGGAAAGGAACTTGTCCACCCCTTGAGGCTTGTACAAAGAACAGGGCTGGTGTACTCAAAGGGGGGGGGGGAGTTTCAGCTTCCACTTTCTAAAGCACAAAGTTTCTGAGATGTTTCTCTGCACAGGCAGAGAACCATGTGTGCCGCTACTTCCCCGAGAGTATATTGTAGCCTTCCATCCAAAAGCACCTTGAGCCAATGCAATAATAGCAATTTTTTTTAATGCCATTACCCTATGAGCACTATTTTGTTGACCTTTATCCTATGAGCAATTACTGGGCTCAGAAATCGAACATGCTGCAAAGGACTGTAGCAGGCTACAATCAGCCATCTGGTTTCTCCAAGGAGGCGTGGTTCTTGCTTAATGAGGTTAAGAATAACAGTGTGTCCTAGAGTTAGACAGTAAGCAGACTGCGGCCTTATCAAGCTTCTCAGGTAGAACAGACTTCTCTCCCTCCACTGAAGTAACAAGAAGTGGAAGGGAAGAAGAATTAAAAGGTAGTCTGAACTATAGCCAAAAGAAACAGACCCTGTTTTCTTGTTGGAGGCAGGACCAGAATCAGAAGTGCTCCTCCCACCAGAAGGTCTTGAAATGAACATTTTTGGACATTTAGAAATGGTTGGGAGGAGCTACTTGATCCATAATGTCCTTCTCAATCAAGAGAGGAGAGTTAATTTTCTGCAACTAGTTTTACAAGCCAGAAAATACAATACCCTTTTCGTAGACACTCTGAAAGGATGCAGGTATATCATCATAGTATCTTCTTTGTTTTTGTAAATCTCCCAAAATGCATGTCCGGTTTTGGTGGCTAAAACATTTTTCAAACAAGAAGTAGCCACTGATCGAACTTCAATACTAAAAGAACAACAAATTCTTTTTAGAATTTAGACATCATACACATTTTTAAAGCGCTCATACTGTATCAAATATTCAGCTGCATACTTACCATTGATCTATTAAAGCATTATTTATGAAAGTTAACATTATGAAAACCCACTGAAATTCTCTGTCTTCAAACAGATCAACTGCACTTGAGCAGGACACACTTTTACTGTGCTGCAAAGCTGTGGTAGAAAAATTGATAGGACCAATTTCTCCCAAACAACTTCCAACTGCCTCTGCAAATATAAACATTGAAATTTTAAACACAGCTTTGCATATGTAATGCACAAAAAACAAAACAAAATACAAGTAAGGCAGCTGCCCCTTCAGTATGACAACAGCAAAGGAAAAAAATCGTAATGATTTTATTACTGTAATACGTCCTGTGATTTTCATTATTCATCCTGATATCAAAATGGCATGGCATATATTTACAGCAAGGATATTTCGCACAAAGAAAACACCATGTTCCCTGCATTCTGGGCACTGTAGCATGGTGCTAGCCCATTTCTCTAGATGCTTCACTAATACAATTGAATACCACTGGCAAACATCAACATCAAACATGTCATCAAGTAATCACCTGAAGTATGAGTTCTTCTCATTGGTGGAAGCACCACAATAAAAATAAATACTTGAGGGACAATCATGCATATTAAAGACAGTCACCTTATATAAGAATAAAGTAGTGTAAGGCTTATGACTCGAGATGTAGCAGACTGATTTTGCTCATTTTTGTTTCAAACTGATGCGTGAGCAGTGTAGAAAATGTTGAAACTTTGAAAAAGTTCAGAGCTCAAGCTTCAATAGCCAAACAGTACGTTTCCATGCTCTGGCCAGGAGCCTAAGGCAGCTGGGGAACTATAGTTCCCATGTAGGTCCGCGCCACACAAGCACACAGGAAGAAAAACACAAAGCCAGGGATGGAGGGAGGGCCTTGGTCTTTACGAGTCGCCATAGTCACAGAGGAATGCGGGTGGAAGTAGTGGAGAATGCTCTGAGGCGGCAGAGGAGGAGAGAAAGAAGTGGCCCTAGGAAAAGCCAGGTTTTAAAATGTGGAGGAAGAGGGAAGGAGGTGGGCTTCAGGCCTGAGGGGAAGAAGTGAATGTGAGGAAGCAAGGGTCAAAAGTCCTTGATTGCGCTGGAGGACTGACACAATGGGGGTCAAGGAACAGTCTGTTTCCACCTCAGACGACTAGCACCTATGGTAACAGGGGCTTTAACTAGTAAGTAAACAGATACAAAAAAATTGCCTAATTCTTATTAAATCCTTATTTATTTATTTAGAATATTTATATACTGCTCCCCATTGAAAAATTTCAGAGCGGTGTACAAGATAAAAATAAAATAAAAACAGAATAAAACACTTAAAACAAATTTTAAAAGAAGCAAATACAGAGACTCAAGGCTGCATATTGAGGAAAGGCTTCTTGGAATAAAGATGTTTTCAGGAGGCGCCGAAAGGAGTACAAGTTTGGAGCCTGCCTGACCTCCAGAGGCAGGGAATTCCACAGGAGGGGAGCCACCACGCTGAAGGCTCTTCCCCTGGTGGACTCCAATTGGAGGATGGATCTATGTGGAACCACAAGGAGCAGACCCTCGATACATTGAATGCTTTATTTTGAAATTAAAACATGCACCTTCTGAAGAATGTATTGCATGACTTCCCCCCCCCCCCCACTGCTAGGTTGAGTTGGCTCAGGAGCAAGTTTAATTAAACTTTTCCGAAAACATGCTGGAAAAACTAATTCATCCCAGATTTTAGCAATATTCAACTCCCAAAATTTAGTTAATGACTCAGCAAGCCAGGCCAATTTTACAGAAGACAAAAAAGTGATGTGAAGACTAGCTATTATTTACTAAACAGTTAACAGAGCAATATGAATTTCAGGAATGATACATTACTGGGTTTTAATTGCCATTGTTCACATTTGAGTTAAATTTCTTTAGTTATTGCTGATATAAATGAATATATAAATCCACTATAAATGTGGATTTATAGTGCAATGTGATTTTTACTATTGCTGTTAAAAGAGCTATACCCATTTAAATGCTCAATTACTCACCCAAGACAGTATCAGTAGAGTTTACAGCTGTTTTTGAAAGTTGTAAAAAGCATGTCATCAACTTCACTATTACACAGTCTTTGGGGTTTTCTACCATTTGAAAGAAAAAAAATATTAAAAACAATATCAAGTGTATTAGTTGATTAATTGCATTTGCAACATCAGATAAAAATAATTATATATTCCAAAAGCTGTTTTGATCTCTATTGCAATCTTTGCCTCTCTAATAGGAGGCATACAACATTTTTTTTAAAAAAATAAAAGAGTATACAAATAAATAAAACACTATAAAACTATGTTGTATGATGTTCAGTATGTACTATACCTTCCTGCACAGACGAGAGGTCTTGGGACAGAAGTAAGGGAGACTGAGTTTCTGGGATCTGAGAATTAACTTTAAGGATGAAGGATGGATCAGTGCATAGAGTTAGTGTCTTTCTGGAAGATGTACATGTGGTCTCTAAACGAAAGGATACTTAGTTCTGATATCCTTCTGGCAAGTGTGATTGCCAGAGAAAGTCAGCAGAGCAGTCCTTAAGGGTTCAAATGCTGCCTTGGTAAGTCCCTCGAGGATGTGAAACAATGTACCACTGGAGGACTGATCAGGGATGCTAACCCATGGGTCTGCGATTGGGCTTTGACATAACTGAAGAGTGTGAAAGCCTGTCTCTGAAAGGCATTAGTTTTAAGACTCAAGTCCAGATCTGCCTCGAGGAAAAATTCTTTGACATGTGTTGTGATGTGGTTGGCTGACTTGCACCTGGAAGACAGCAGTGAGAGCATAACCTCCTCAGAGTATCCCAGACTTAGGTAGGTCTCCCTTTCAGAAGCCAGGAGGCTATATGGAGCCATCCAGGGTCTGGATGTGCTCTGGGTGAGAAGATGGGGAATAGTTGGGAGGAATGAGGGATCTGTCCATGTCCATTGCAGAGTCTCTAAAATCCATGGCCTCCATGGCCAGAAAGGAGCCACTAGGATAATTAATGCTTCTTTAAATCTGATTTTTCTAAGGACCTTGGGAACAGGGGCATTGCAGGAAACACAACCTATAGGCCTTGTGGTCAGGGCATCTTGTACCTTCACCATGCTTTCAAGCAACATGGAAAATAGTGAAGGGGTTTGTGATCCTTCAGCAAGGCAAACAAGTTCACTGTCATGGTACCACATGACTGTGGTTGTCGGAAAACAGTCTGATCCAGCCTCCACTCCCATAGATCAAGTTGTTGACAACTGAGAAAATCTGCTGTAATGTTGAAGGTCCCCTTTACGCCATGGGACAATATGGAACGAACTGACCATTATTTCCCAACCCAAGGAAGCGACATTTTGTCCCACCTGCCTGTTAGGTGGGCTTTTATGAACATGTCCATTCCAACAGGAACATGTTGGTTGCGAATCAGTGGCTGGAAACGATGCAAGTGGGCTAGTATTAGGAGAAGCCCGTGAAGCAATTTTTTTTGTCTCTGACCACATGCACATGAGTGACCGCTGATGTAGTCTGTTTTAGAAGCTTGGCGGACTTTTGCAGTGTGCTTTCCCAACAGAGCCATCGTGGGCAGAGAAGAAGGAAAGATTACTTTTTAAAAAAGAAAAGGTCGAAGGTGAAGAAATTGATAGGATGAAAAAGTATACCAAAGTGCAAGAAATAAATAGTAAAGAGGTATATGTTTGATTAAAAAAAATAAAGCGAAAATGGGGATTGTCTTGATACTAAGATAAGGCTACCATTGTACCTAGTTCGGAAACTTCAACTAGTTCGAAATATGGCAGCCAGGTTGGTCACCAGTACATCTAGGGGTGAGCATATTACCCCAGCATTAAAATCACTCTACTGGCTGCCAATTAGTTTCCGGGCAAAGTACAAAGTGTTGGTCATTACCTTTAAAGCCCTAAATGGTTTGGGTCCAGGTTACCTGCAGGACCGCCTTCTCCCATACAGTCCGCCCCGCACACTCAGGTCCTCTGGGGAGAACTTACTTCAGTCAGCCAAAACTAGGCTGACATCAGTTTCCCAGAGGACCTTTTCTTCTGTCACCCCTGGATTATGGAACAGCCTACCGGAGGAGATTCGTAATATTAACTCTCTCTGTGATTTTAAGGCAGCTTTGAAGACTAGCCTTTAGGCCTACCCAGATTAATGTAAAATTAAGAATTTTTATGATGTGTTGATTCCTGTACTAATGTGGTTCCCTGCCTTGATACAAAGGGAGAGGTGGGTAAGAAAGAATTATTATTATTATTATTATTATTATTATTATTATTATTATTATTAAAGATCATAATACACAGCATACACAGGAATTAAAAAAATTAGTCCCAAATTCATACCCTGAAATTCTTTCATAAGGTCCTTCATTTGTTCTTTATGTTCTTCAAGTTGTTTACGCAAATCATTTAAACCTTCACGTCTTGTCAATGGCAGTGAATCCGAGATATTTATGGATAGGAAATGATTAATTTCCTGCAAACATCAAATTGATTTTACAGTAAGGATACAATATATAGCTAATACCTTTAAAGCCCGTCAATTAGATGTTATTGCAAAGAGAAATGCTTGTTTATTACACAGAAACTTTTATAGACTTTAAACAACTGAGCAAGACAAATCTAACACTTAACTATGGAAATCACTTTATTATCCCAGCATAAAAACCTATATAATTATATATATGTACAAAAAATAAAAATAAACTCTTCAAGGAAGAGAGATTAAAATTCATATGTAGTTATTTTTTCTAAAATCCTTGAAATTAACCTGTTCACAAGTTAACTGTTTATATTACCTCCAAGAGAGAAAATTCCCCTCTACTGTATTTTATTTTTTGCTGAGTAGCACGCAGTTCTTTAAAAGCGGGATGATCAGGAAAAGGATCTAGATGTCTGATTGCTTGGTACAGATTTTCATTTTCCTTATTATCGATCACTAAGTACTTCAATAAGCCCAAGACCTAAAAATAAATAAAGGGATGAAGAACAGAATAATGAAAACTATTATTAAATGGTTTTCACCGTTTTACATGAAAAAATAACAGAGTAATGTGATTTGTACACTGATTTTTCTACACTACCTCTATGCATCAAGAGACCAGGAGCAGGCCATAGGCTTGAGTACTTTCTCCTCTCACCACACAGGAATCTTCGGGATGAGGCCTGCCACCACCCCACCCACCCCTCCCCCAGTTTGGTCTCAGATTCTGAATCAGACTCAGAGCCTGAAGCAGAAGGCCAGCCAAGACAGGGAGCGAGAGAGGAAATTCTCCAAGACTCTCCAAGAGTCAGGGTGGAATCTTCCCAGGAGCTTATCGAACAGGAGGCCCAGACTTGGAGATCATCCTCCCCCTTCCCACCCTCAATGGGAACTCAGTCCTTGTTGGAGGGAGAGGGAGCATAGGAACTGACAGATCCCAGTGTCCACCTCAGGTGGCATTGAGAAGAAATGGGAGGTGTTCCCCCAGACTAGCTGCACAACAGAAGTTACAATATGAGAGCCCTCCCCGAAGGGAGGGCACGGCAGAAAACTTTTCATTTAGTTGACAGGCAACTGCCTTGCTTTGCTTGACTAATTAAGCATAGAGGTTAGTTCCTAGCATTCACACTCCTTTCAGGTGTGAAGAAGTGGTTGTTGTTTTTACTGAATAAAGGTTTTGAGGATTGCACAGTGAACCACTTTGTTGTCTCACATTGCAGTAGCAGGGCTTGGAGTCACGACAGAATCCTTACTAGAACCAGGAGATCCTGCATTTATTTGAATCCAAGATCTTCCTTGTCCCTGGATACTTAACTTGTTGAGCAGCCTCAATATTCAGTGTCAAGGAAGATCCTACATTTAGGTTGCAATAATAAATATGCTTACTAGACTAGAGAACATGCCCCACTGAAGATGGTGGGTCTTACTTCTGATTAAACATGCATGCACAAAGCTAATTACTCAGTTCAAGTATACTCATTTCAACATGCTGGGGAAGGAAGTAGGGCGGGGGAAGGGGACAATGTGCACGAGCCAAAGGCCTGTTACTGATTTCACTGCACATAAAGCTGAAACAGAAGAAAAAACATTCAAAACACCCCTGCTATCTGGCTGCCTTCAAGTATAAAAGAGCACAAAATGAGAAAACAAAAGTTTTTTTTTTAAAGGGGGATCGAAATCCAGATTCCTACTGGTTGTATGCTCAAAGGCAATTCAATTCAAAGTTTTCATAATCCTCATTTTGGGTGATCAGGGCGATATAAACAGTTTGGAAAAACACAAAACCGTGTTTTAAAATGAAATGGTGACAAATTCAGTTTCAAAAAGATAACTTTCAAATTACCTTTCAAAATTCAAAAGAAAAAATCATGGTATTTTTTTTTAAAAAAATCAGATTCAGAAAGATCTTTTAAGACTAATCTTTTAAATGTAGATGTTAATGATAAAATGAATGATTTTCCGAATGACTGCCAGCAAACTATTCTAGTACCACCAATTCACTCACATACTAATCTATTCCATGGCCAACAGCCTTTACATTAAGATGCATTAGTTTGGCTGAAATAAATAGCAAATCTAGTTAACAAAGTTTTAAAATATTACTGGTGTAATTACATTCAGTAGATTGGTGTAATCAATTATCAGTTCTTCCTTTCAAATAAATCTAAATGCAGATACTACTGCTTGCAGCTCTCAGATTTGATGACACAGAAACAAAATAGAACCATCATAATTAAGTTGAGCAATCACAGAGCTGTGATCATTTAATTTAATTCTTCACTGGCATGCGTTTTGAAAATAATTACGCATACTTGCCTAAAAAGGTTTTTAAGGAAGACAGATGCTAAGTGGCTCAATGTTTCTACTAAATAAGGGAAATAGTGAACAAAAATCTAAGTGACACATGTAAAAAGAACAATATTACAGAAGGAATTAGTTATAAAAGGAAAACTGCACTACTGTAAGGATTGGAGTTTAAAGGCAGACAGCAAGATGATATTTGACAATGAACAGTTTTGAGCCTGAAGATTTTATTGGTTTCTAGCCTTCCCATAGGTTTTGTCTCCACAACCTCCCTTTAAACTTGAAAAAGGGTCTATAATACCCTTCATCACACTCACCATGTTGAGTGTCCCAGACTGATGCAGCATATGGAACAAGCCCCAATCTTCCTCATAACCCTGTAGCTCAGGTGATGAGTGGGGTACTGCTCCCACAATTGTGCTGTTCTTTTAAGGCACTCTTAGTTTGGATGTGCATTGTGACAGAGACCTGACCAGGCCCCCAGAATTTGGGAAGAAAGCAGGGGTTTGTCTCTGACCTTAAACTGAAATTCAGATGCATAGCACCAGTCTGAATTCACACCTTGATGGAAGGGAGAAGTGGTGACCCCCATTTTTGGTCAGAGTTCAAGGTGAGCAAAACTTGTTCTCCCTCCCACCAGATTTGAAGACAAGGTTAAAGTTTGTTCTATGTACACAATAGGGCCATAAGCATCCATATCTTAAACAGCAGACCCTATGCCACGTAGCACATACCTTTTGAAACTGAGGGAAACTTTTAAAAAAAGTTTTTGATATTGCAGGGGTGGGTGGGGGTGGCTTATCTTCAAAGAAAAAAGACCGCCAGGCATACCTCACTAATTGCCTTGTTTTATTTTAATGTTGGAGATTGTGTTTTGTATCTACTGTGTTAATAATAATAATAAAAATATTTCTCACCCGCCTCGTCATTTGGATTGAGGCGGGGAACAATAATAAGTATAAATACATAAAATTGATTTAAAACATAGTACACTTTATTAAAACATCCTAAAAACATCCTAAAATTCCACTGGGTAGGCCTGCCGGAAGAGATCACCTTGGTCACTCTAAGATAAAAGGGGTGGGTAAAATAAAGCAATGAAGCTTTTTAGATCCTAGGCGAAATATGTGAGATCACTAACAAAATGCCTAACAAGTGTCTCAAGCTTACCTCTTCTTGGGCCTCAGGTTGGTCTCCAACTATAGGTATTAATGTACCCACAACAACATGGAGGTGACTCCCTAAGGCATCCCCACAATATTTGACTGCTGTTTGGCAAACACGATTGAGAAGGTCAAGACACAGCAAGAAGCTTCGGAGGGATACTCCTTTGAGTGGTATAGGCCTAAAACAAGCACAGAGAAAAATTAACTGAAAAGGCACCAATATGAAACTGGAGTGGGGAGAGGGATCTCACGTTAAGCTTGAAGGAGTTAGAATGCACTCTTTAATTACAGGGTGTATCAGGGTAATAATTTTACAGGAGAAAGTCTCCTATGATTAAAAACAAATGAAAGCAATATAACATACCCTATTCCTTCAATTCTAAGACACACTTTTCCCCCATATAAACATCTCTAAAAATGGGGTGTGTCTCAGGGGTTTTTTTTTCCTGTTGGTGGTACTGAAATTAGTGTGCGTCTTACAATCGAAGAAATACGGTAGTCCTTAGAGGCTGAGTTTCTTAACTCACCAACCAAATTCATAGCTTACAAGTAAAGGCACTTGGGATAGCAAACCTGGGAAAAAACCTCAGCTTGAGACCTTGGCTGTGTTCTCCTGTAATGGTAAACCAGGATTTAGTCTCATATGCAAAAGCCTTTGCAAGTCCAAGTGAAGCTTCATGGTTCATGCTCCCACTTTCTTCTTCTTCTTCTCCTCATGTATTTCTGCTGAGTTTAGTTTTGCTTTCCCTAATTCCTGGCTTGTTGTTATGTACAAACCAGGAACCATGGTTTAAAATAAGATCTAGTGAATCCATTGATAGACAAAGTAACAACAACCCCTGGATTGTTTTGCTAGCTTGCTTAACCAACAAGAGATTTTTAAAAAAACAACAACAAAATTTCTGATTCATGTAAAGCAACAAACCAGATATTGGGGAAAATGTTAACAAACTCATCAGAAATCCTCCTCCCGGGTATGTGGAAAACGAGGGAAGGGGGAATAATGCCAACCCAAGGCGTCATTCTGGCTCACAGAGGCTTGTCCACATAAGACTACATCCTGGTTTAGCATTACATGAGAACCACTCCCTTTGCTGCCATTCAGAGTACAAAATATATTAAGTACATTTGGACTAGATGGATTGACCCAGTATAAGGGAGCTCTACAAATGCTATATCTTATCCAAATGAACTGAATCCTGTGTATAGACAGTAACATGTAATACTCATACGTACCTGTTGTTGATGTGGTGAATCATAGTATAAATCACATCCCGAAGTACGAAAGCCCATGCTCCTCCTAAACCACCTTTTATCTCTTTCAATAATAAATTTACAAAAAAATGATATATCATAAGGATTCTATGTCTTTTGTAAATATTACTTGATCCAGATGCTTGCTTACATATGGCAAGTAAGATTTTCTGGAATGACTCCTAAAAAAGAAAAGAAAAAAAGAACAAAACATGAAATAGCAATCTATCTATTCACTGTTTCGGTGCTACTTACTTTAATAAAAAGGTAAGTCTAGTCCTTTTAAATTGTTTTATGATTGTATTCTGTGCTTTTTAAATTGTATTTTATGACCGTGGAAAAAATTTGTGGTCTCATTTTGTACACCACATCCTTTAATGAACAGTTTTAAACATATTTTAAGAAAGAAATAAGACATAACAAAAAAGGGGATTTGTTTTCATTAGGTTGGAATTAGATGTGATGACATATGCGGCTGTCACAAAAAATGGCACCCAGGACAATCCGCTATTTATTTATTACTTATTTTATTTAAAATATTTATATCCCGCCCTATATCACTAAGATCTCAGGGCGGCGTACAGATAAAAACATACAGCATAAAACAATAAATATACACAGTTAAAAACAAATTAAACCATAATCCAAGTTAAAACAATATATAATTTAAAAGCAATAGATGCAGTTAAAACAGTTAAAACAATGTGCCAGTGAGTTTAACTATCAAAGGCTTTATTAAAAAGCCATGTTTTTACTTGGCGTCGAAATGCAATCAATGTTGGCGCTACCATCCATCCACCCATCTCCCCATTGCAGCAGCAGTGCAGGTGATTTCATCCATCAATACTTTGCTAAAAGGGGGCATCATAGCAAAGTACTGATGGATGTGCGGTGTGTGAGATGGCCCAAGAGAATGTCTGTGCCACCATGGCTCCAGGCCTCAGAGTGAGGCACTGGGCTTGGTGGGTGTTTTGGAGAGTTGGTTTCCATCAGGAAAGCAGCCGATGGGGCTCTCTCAAATGGCCATCCAATGCTTTGCTCAGAGGGACTCTTCCTCACAGCGAGACTTTGGACCTGGCAGGCATGCCAGAGAGCCACCCCGGCCACTTTTCTGCTGCAGTATTTGCTGTACCAAGAAAATGGCTGACAGGGCTCTCCACAGCAGCTGAGCGATGTCTTGCTCTGTGGGATCCTTCTTCAGAGAGAGAAGTTGGTCCTGCCACGTGCTGCAAAAAGCTATGCTGTCCATCTGCAGCTGGTCGCGGTCGCAGCGGGTGGCCCTCTGCACACGGGATGTGGCATGTGCCATCTGCCACCTGAGGCTAGGGTCTCACCCTGCCTCCTGGAAGAGTCAGCCCAACATTTCAGTCACAGAAGGTCAACATCAATAACTTACAGGGTTTTTGGAAAGAATTCCTACAAGACCTTTTGACTTTGTTTTATGACAACTGCTAATGTAATCCAATGTTTCTTTGATGATGTATGATGGAAAATGAGGGGGATTCGGAGTAGGATCCAGATCTCTGAAAGAATTGAAAAGATTGCAAGCCTTTCAAAACCTTGAAGACTTCACACAGAAAAATCTAACAGGAACAGATAAATCTAAGTGACAATAAATAGGATGAGGTTGCAACCAAGGCTGATTCTCTTAACAGTTAGAGGAAACAGATCAATCCATATTAGAATAATTATTTAGTGAGTACATATTTTAATCCATTAACAAGTTTTTCAACAGTTCTGATCTGATCTAGATATCAGTTTATAGCTGAAAGGGCATTTGCTAATTCAGCACTGGTTCAAAGGTACAGACTCACTCTGAGGTTTATGTCATAGATATGTGTGTGCACTCACACATTTCTATTAACTTCACATTGGGGAAGGGTGATTGTTTGCCTACCTGTGTCTACTTACTGTAACGTGTACATGCATTTATTTCTATGCAGTGTATCTAGAGAAAAGGAGTGGAATGGCAACTTGTACTGGGCTAATGCCCATAGGAACACATAAGTCTGGCTTATAAGTTTACGTTATATGTGAGACCACAAACTATTGTGCAATCCTATGCATACAAATACATAAAATTATATAGGTATCATAAAATTAACAGATTTCTCCTGTTTCTTAAGCTACTACTAATAATGTCTAACCATCCCAAATGGCCTTAGACTTGATAGACATCATTTCTCAATTCAAGCCTCTTCATCCCACTCCCAGTTCTTAAATATGGGCAACAAGTCTACACATAAGGACATACATTACAAACTATAGCACATTAACAAAAAAAGGTAAACCATACCCTGTAAATCTCATTAGGTCAACATCTTCGCCTGCCTTGATATGTACTGGCTCATGTAAGGTCATCAACACCTCTACTACAATCTCTGGCAAATTACCATGAAATAAATTCTCTATCAGCTGCAAAAAAACCCGACACACAGCTTAAGGTTCATCTTAAGTATGAAATACAATAAAGGCTGGTTACTACATTACCTATAAGTCTTCATACTGATCTTACATTAAAAAGCACTCAACTCAGAAGGTAGAGTATTTGGTTACCTGAAAATTCTTCTACTTGTTCACCATATTGTAGTTCGAACAATGGGTGATCTCCTTGCCATCCAGGCAGAGGAGGTCCTTTGAAAAAAGACTTTGCCTGAAGCATGAATAGGAGGCACCTCCTGCTTCTACCCTAGAACAACAATCTACCCCAGCGAAATAAATATCCCTAAAACAAACTGGAAGAAGTGGTGCTTAACCAGTAATGAAAGTACAAAAGGAAGAAAAGAACCCTCCAGAGTGGGTAATAGATCACTGTCTGATAAAAGTAGGAGAACTAACAGAGAAACCATTCTCTGCTTGACACTCTCCAATGTTCTGTCTTGCCCAAATGTTTGTTGGAGCCCAAATAGGTCTCCAGCAGTCTGAAGTACCCTTCTACCAAAGGCAGCATCAACTGAATTAGAATATTCCCATTTGGAAAAAGTGTAGTGCGATGACTAGATGGACACCCTGAATGTCTGCTCTTTGTAACCTGAGATTCCTTATAGGCATCTGCAATACATACCTTGAGCTGTCTAGCCAGGAAGGCTTTAAATGTCTTTCTAACCCTTCCTTTAACCCCGTACGTGAAAATCAAGGAAGAGGACCACCAAAAGGGCTTTGTCCTATAATTTAAGAATTATAGGACAAATATAATATAATATCTCCTAATATAAAGGCAGCACCATGTTTTTCCTCTTTGGTGTTTGTTCGGGCATGGGGATGGAAATCGAGCTGATCACAAAACGATAGACCTGGAATGGGACTGTTGTTAGCTCCAAGTCCCTCTCTGCCAAAGTTTCAAGGCCTCATGAGGACTTCAAAGTATCGACCTCCTGTAGCCCAAGACCTGCAATTAATGCTACTAGGACTGATGAACGTCATGGATGAAATAGCACTCAGGGCAAAGCACAGTACAGCACTGCCCTTTGTAAGTAAAGTAGAGAAATCTACACTAGGCCAATCTGATAGTGATATAGAAGAATGGGCTTGTTCAGACAACACACTAAGTCATGGTTAGTCCACTAACCCTTTAGCAGCAAATGGTTAGTGAGCTTGTTTAAACCGTGGTTATATAGCCACCATGGCTATGAATGGTTCACATGACACACTAAGCCACAATGTTGAGCTCAAAACGCTTAACCGTCATATAAAATTGAACCACTCATTGCTTCTAACGTAGCTTTGGTTTTTAAATACTAGCATTCAAATGCTTCTCATCTAATATAATAGTGTGAATTATATGAAAACCAAACAAGTGAAAAAGTACCTGTTTTCCTAAGTAGTTTTCATCTTTCAGTTTGTCATAAACCTTAGAAGCCGTATCTCTCTTTTGTGCAATGTCACCATCTTCATGATTTTGGTAGGCAAAGTAAGGCAGAATATTAACTAGTATTTTGGGAAAGCAATGTGCCAGAAGCTGCTGCTGCTCTCTTTCAATCTTGTTAGCAATCAATTTTACCGCTTCAAACTGGTCTTTAACTACCAGTTGTGGAATCAAAACTTTGTAACAGGATCTACAATTAAAGGTTCATTTAAATTATGACAAAATGGTTGGAAAAAATATTAAATTTCAGTTACAGCAGAGATGGCACTGGTTACGTAAAGAATGGAATGACTGCATCCTAACACAAATTATTCTTGAAAAGGTCTTTGTAATGGCCTGCGAATTAGATACTAGCAAGTTAATTGTTGCCAGAGCTTACTTTAGAAATAATAATAATAATTTAATTCTTACCCGCCTCTCCACTTGGATCGAGGCAGGGAACAACAATGAATATAAAACACATTAAAAATGGATTAAAAACATACCATACATGATTAAAACATCTTTAAAACATCTTTAAAACATGCTAAAATTTCACTGGATAGGCCTGCCGGAATAGATCAGTATTTATTTATTTAAAACATTTATATCCCGCTCTATATCAATAAGATCTCAGGGCGGCGTACGGATAAAAGCATATAATATAAAACAGTAAATATACACAGCTAAAAACAAATTAAACCATAAACCAGGTTAAAACAATATATAATTTAAAGCAGTTAATTTAAAGCAGTATTTAAACAGTTAAAACAATGTGCCAGCTTAGTGCTTTTTTAAATTCTAAAAGACTGTTAAGTTGACAAATCTCCTCCGGCAGGCCATATATGAAGTGGAACCAAAACATTGGCTCTTTAACTCTAAAATTAAATATACCTTTTCATAGCAATAATCTAGTACAAATCTTTGAGCCACTCTCAAAATAGGCTGCACAATAATACATGGAATTTGCCACACAGTACGTCAGAAATTAATCATTTGCAGCCTAGATGGAACAGAAAACACAGAAATATAATTTAAGAGCATACCTGTAGAACTCCTCCAAAGTTTTATACTTCAATAAAACATACGGAAAAACAGAAAGACTGTAGCCACAGTTCAGCCATTCTAGAATAAGATAATCTAAGTGGGTATTCATGAAATCCTCTACCCTTTTATAGCCACAAGTGCCAGAAATTCTTTCTAATACCTGCATTTTAAAAGAAAGAGCAATTCCATAATTACTACTAGTAAAACTATTGTACCTATAGCACGACAGAGTCTATAAGCTAAGGTTCTGACCCAAAAAGGTGTTCATGGAGGTCATGCAAGTACAGGCTTATCTCTTATCCTTCAATTAACAAGGAATTAACGTAATAGATAGAAACATGTACTGAGAGCTATTTATTTTAACAATTATATGTAGCACCACATATCCAGAGATTTCAATGAGTTAAATGCCTTGATATAATATATACATTTTCCATGACATTATTTGAAAACTGTTCAAGAATTTTTAAAGCACTTCATTTTCATTTGCCTTCTTTAGTTATACAAATTCCCAATGTACATACCTTTGTTACAAGCTTAGGCTCTAATCCATTCTTTTTTACACACTGAAAAATAGCAAACAATGCCTGCTTTTCACACACAGGACTGCAACGTAATACCATAATTATTAACATGAGGAGAACTGATTTTCTATTATATTCTTCATCAGGAAGATTCTGTTCACTCCCAGTGCTGTTTGCCTTTATTAACAAAGAACACAGAATAAAAGTCATCTCCTTTACATACATACATGGTAGATTTAAATAGAAATTATCTGAACAATTTATATATTTCATTAAAACAGTGTTCTAACACAAAGATGTAAGAAATTACCATACAGGTCTACTTCACCAGAATCATTTTAAAGGTTTTCTTCCTGGAAGCTGACAATGCAATCTTATACATGCCTACTCAGTGGTTAATTTCATTGATTTCAGTGGGGCATATTCCCAGGTAAGTGGGTACAGGACTGCATATTAGGTTTCAGAAATAATTATGTATTGGATTTCTACAGTGTTTCTGTAACCAATCAAGGCAGTTTACAAAAAAATCAGAACTTAAAAATCGTAACTAACTAAAAATGTAATAAAACACTGTACTTTCCCCCCCCTTCCAATCCCCTTTCCTTTTGTGTCATGTTTTTTAGATTGTAAGCCTGTGGGAAGGGACTGCCTTAAGAAATATTTTTGTAAGCCGCCTTGAGAGCTTTTTTGGCTTAAGGATGGGATAAAAGTACTATAATAAATAAATAAAATAAATAAAACCATCTTAAAAAGCCATAACTACAACAACTTAAAAACCCAAGTTAAAAAGATGCATCCTGACACCTGTCCTGAACACAGAGAGTGTGATGACCAGTTGCAACTCAAAAGGGAGTGTGTCCCAGAGTTTGGAATTGACACAGGTGAAAACTCTTTGCCAGATGTCTGACAAGTGGGCCTCTGCAAGCAAGGGTATCTTCAAAAGGGCCTCTCCTGCTGATCTTAATAACTGCACAGGTCCATACCAAGATAAGCAGTCCTTCAGATACTCAGACCCTAAGCTGTATAGAACTTTAAAGGTTAAAAGCAACACACTTCCAAATATTGATAATGCTGAAAGAAATTTATTCCATAACAAATTTCTTCCATTATAAGCTCCTTCATGGAGACCAAATTTACCAAAGAAAATCATAACCAAGAAAAAATGTAAAGAGGTGCTTAAAGGTTTTAAGAATAAGTGAGAGACATTCTACAGCTCTGTTGCCATGTCCAAAATAGAAGCGACAGGACATGGATACTAATTTCATAGGTAGAAAAACAAGCTACAACTTCAACATTTCATGCAGAGGCTGGTGGTTATGTCGCACTTAAGAAGTTAGACACAAATGCTAGACAGGAACTCAAATTATTACTATTTGACATGAATTGATTGTTGTAACCTTCTCTGAGGAATATAAACAATTTTATTTGGTCAGGCATGAAAATACAATAGTCCATATCATGACTGAAGCCTTATAAGGAAATTTCCTCTGATCTCACAGGTGCTTCCATTTAACTATGTACAAGTCCCTGGCTGGTAAAACTGCTATTAGTCTGGGCAATATCTAATGCTGTCAACGCACCAGCTCTAAATACTTTGCACTTGTGGGAATAACCACTAGCACAATGGGAAACTAGTGCTTGCTAGTACAACCCAGGAAACTAGCACAATTAACAATTCCAGAATGGGACAGGTCATCGGAGCTCCCTTTCATGAGCTTTGCAGCCATGTCCTATTCTGGAAGCAATAGTTTCAGCTTCTTCTTGTAGTACCAGTCATTCCTAAGGAGGAAAGGAACCTCTCGTGCAAGCACTGAGTCATTACTGACTCTTGGAGGGACGCCAGCTTTTGCTGACGTTTTCTTGGCAGGCCTTATAGCGGGGTGGTTTGCCGTTGCCTTCCCCGGCCGTTATTACCTTTCCCCCAGCTAACTGGGTACTCATTTTACCGACCTCGGGAGGATGGAAGGCTGAGTCGACCCAAACCGGCTGCCTGAAACCAGCTTCCGCTGGGATCGAATTCAGGCCGTGGGGAGAGTTTCAGCTGCAGAAACTGCTGCTTTACCGCTCTGCACCACACGAGGCTTATCAGTCATTCCTACTAGCCTAAAAAAACTAGCAGTGGCATAGCTTTATCTCAATAACAGCACTAGCACTCTATTGCCCCTATGTAATGATCTAATTCAAGTCACTATGCACCCTGTTTACCTGGAAAGTGAATGAAATATTTGGTGAGATTATTATTTACATCAGTTAAATAATAGCAGACAAAATAAGAATGAAGACTTTAAATTTTGTGAACCGCCCAGAGAGCTTCGGCTATTGGGCGGTATAAAAATGTAATAAATAAATAAATAAATAAATAAAGTGGCAAATCTAATTAGCTTCTAGGCACACTGTAATTTGAACAATAAGCAAGAAGAAAAGCTTATCAAGGTCTGAGTCTCTTGGCATAATCAAAAGCCACAACCTCCACGGAACAGGAAAAGCTGTTACAGTGGAAGCCTTTATGCATGTGCAGTGACAAACCGTATTACCAATTTATTTGCTCCTTCTTGAACTTTGAGGTATAAGTTGTCAAAAGCCCTTTGCTGGAGCTTCAAAGGAAGAGCTTTCAGCAGGCCAGTAGAATCTCTCATTTTCACATCTTGAAACAAACTTATGGTTAAAAAGAGATAAAAATAAATTTAGAATAATTTACACACTTTAAAAAATAAATGAATAAAAGACACTTCTGTTGCGTTTTTATTCTGAGGTGTTTTTCCAACCCCAAGATATCTTTAAGCAGCACTTGCCTATCTCTAAGAAGACATGAACACCATTCTGGATGAAAAAATTATCACTTCGAATTTCTTCCCCAAAGAGATCAGCTTTTAGAGCAAGAGATAAAAGCAAAGGGACGTAACTTGCTCTCTTCAATAAAGATGCAGATTTCATGGATTCTTGCAAAGGAGTCTAGCTTTCTCCAAGATCTATCTCAATTCTGCTTTTTCAAAGTCCTTCATACATTTGGGAACTTAGCATTTTACTAGTAATACCTATTTCCCCTGCTCATCCAGCAACATAAATAGAAGAGATGTTATCATGAACTGCTGGATATCCAATCCTAGCCTAAGTCTTACAGAATCTCCCTGACTACAAATTAGAAGCCAGAAGCATGGCCTTGATTGGGTACCTGGGTTGTTTACTTGAATGTTATTTTATAAGGTGGCAAAGAAAAAGTGCGAAGCAATTTTGAATGGCTAACTCTTGAGTGGTTATCTCTAGAAGGCAGTCAAGTCGGTAAAAACAACAAACCTGGTTATTGACTTAGCTGCAACCATGCAAACTTGAAAGTTGCTATCTGCAAGGAAGTTGGGGAAAGCATCACTCACAGGTAAATTTTCCTGTTTAACATTAAGCACTGCCCATTTGGAATGAGCATCAACCTGGGGAAAAAGAAAGTATCAGCATTAGATTTTTATGGAACTTGGGAAAACCAAAGAAAAAGGGGTTTTGTTAATGCTTCCGGCACTTGACTTACCTGAAGTAAAGCTTTCATACATTTCACTAAAGCTATTCTTACTGGAGCTGTGCATTTCCCTCCATTTGCTAAGTGCCTGGAACAGACAGAATTCAATATTAAACTATAATGGAACAAGAAGTCTATTTTTTTGCAGTTTACTCTTAGATTTTAGAAGTATTTAGATATGTCTTTCCGTGCTACAAAATAACTTTAGCTTTCAATTTATATAGAGGGTCAAGCACAGTATGTTAATAACTGCTGTAGCCAATTGCAACAGATGTTCATTGGGGCTTACTCCCAAGTATGTGCGTCTATGGGATTGTGGATTGAGTCACATTAACTAAATTGTGACAGTTTCAACAGGACTTAAATTGCAATCCTAAGCACACTTACTCAAGAACAAGTCCCACTGAACATAGTGGGACTTACTTTTGAGTCAATATGCTTAGGCTTGTCACAACTAATTTCAGCTTTACCCAGATAGTATCATGGTTTGAAGACAGTGGTCCAAAGCTTGACTAAAATCAGTAGGCTTCTGTCCAGTGGTGTGTGTTATATTTGTATAAAGACATTATTCTGGTATCTAAGCAATTTTTCTGCTGCAATTTTTGAGCCATTTATTTATTTATTATTTATTTAGAGTATTTTTATCCCGCACCTCAGCCAAAAGGCTCTCGGAGCGGCTTACAATGCATCAGTAAAGAAGACAGTCCCTACCCTCAGGCTTACATTCTAAAAAAAAAGACATGACACACAAGGAAAAGTGTACGGGGAGGGAAGAGGGAGAAAATAAAAAGAAATTAAGGAGACTGCTTAGGCTGGGGGAAAGGCCCTGCTCTGTCCTCTCATCTCCCAATGGAGGGGCAAACCAACAGCTCCTTCTTCCCCACAAGGTGAAGGTGTTAGCCCTGTGGGGGGGGGGGGGTTCCAACTGAAGCAGGCTCTGATGGTGCCTGCCTGCTCCAGTCTCCAAGCCAATGAAAAAGAAAAAAACTATTGAAAAACATTATATAAGAAAAAACAATTTGTATCCTTCTTCCCATTTCATTCCTATTGTTTTTTTTAAAAATGCCTCAAAATGTTATAACAATTGCTAAAAGAGAGATTGCTCCCAAATGCACTTGTTCTGCCAGAGACAGAACTGAGAGGAGGGCACATTCCCCCTTCTCTTGGCATGAGGAATGGCGGATATAACCATTAGCTGAGGACGGAGGAATACCTACATGCTCATGTACTCAGATACAATTCACATGGACAAAAAACATTTGCAGTACACCAGGGATGTACGGATTGTGTAAAATCCATTCCATCTGTGTTTCATGGACTGTGCAGTGTTATTCCTTCTGGCATCCGTTCACAAAAGGATTTGATTTTTTTCTCCTTATGTGGAAAAACTCACAAATAATTCCATAAGGAAGTTCGCTACAATTATGTATGTTAGTATGTAACATTTAATGCCCCCATTCCATTCGACTTTTCCTCACTTATATTATCGAGCATGGCATATGTTTCAGAGAAACTTGCATATTTTCCTGCAAATGAATTTGCTTAAGTTTCGGGAAAGTAAAAATAAAATAAAATCCGGAAGTTGCAGACTCCACACAGCTTGGGGAGGCCGTTTTGCAGAGGATTCTGCAGGTCAGATTCTTAGCTATCTGAACTCATTTTAGTCCGTCTTGAATTTCTCCAACATCCCTACAGAAGACCATACAAGCCAACTGTTTACATAGCAGACAGAGCAATCCTAATCGGGGTGAGGGATAAAGCGGCAGATCTTCTGACATTTCCAAAGCTCACCCTACTAAAACCAAGGGCTCATCTACACCAAGCAGGATATTCCACTATGAAAGCGGAATATAAAAGGCAGGAGCCACACTACTGCTTTATAGCTGTATTGAAGTGCACTGACAACTGTTGGGGCCCACTGACATCTACCATATACTGTTTTCATAACACTTTCATAGTGTTATATCCTGCTTGGTGTAGATGTGTCATGGGCCCCAACAGTTGTCAGTGTACTTCAGTACCGCTATAAAGCAGTAGTGCAACTATGAGGAAGGATTAGCTATGCCAGCTCTAGGCTGACAAAGCTGAGGGCCCTGATCCTTGGGCCTTCGGGGAAATGGAAGATGCTCCAGTTTCAGGGCCTACTGTAGATGGGAATACTGCCAGTGGTGGATTTACACCTCTGGGGCTTTCTGAAGTCATTCTGATGGCTGCTGGGATAGATGTGCCCTCCCCCACCGAGACAACCCCACTCTACCCTAAACCCCGTCAGACAGCCATCCAAGGGGTTATTATTGCAATGTTAACAATGACTATAACTGACAAATTTATGATCATGGAATTAATTACAGATGAAAATGTGCTTAACATACCAAAATGCTCCAACGACAGTTAAAAATTGACCCTGGGCTTCACTTAAATCTTCAGTATGTGTTCTGACAGTGCCCAAAGCATTCACCATAGGAAGGAGATGGTGTAAAATCGATGAACAAACCTCTTGATCTCGACGATAAAAGGAGCATATATCCCTATTGGAAATAACAGAGAGTTTGAAGAAATGTATCCTGAAAATAATATTAATGATATATTTCTATTATTAAACAGGGTTATTTTCTTACGGAAGAGGCTTGAGAAGGGAGACAATATGATCTTCTGGCAAGGAACTTTCTTCACTTGGGAGCTCCTTCAACAAGACTAAATACTGGTACAAAGCACAGTTAAAAGCAAAACAGAAATTATTGTAATACCTTTTATATAGCAGCACACTTCTATATACAGTACATGTTTGATTTGTAATTATATTATATGTTAACATGGGTTAGTAAAGCTTCCTGTATAACAGAAATTAACCAACAATTTTAGGCATCAAAAAGAATTATCTAGTGGCTAAAATCACAAAATTACGCAATTCTTTACAAAATGCCAACATAATTTTGAATTTTCCAGGTCTTCCATGATTTGTCAGCTGTTGCTACAATAGTTAGCCCTAAATAAAGACCACTTAACATGTGGCATTACAACAACTTTTACATCTAGAAAGCTAAGCAGGGCAGTTTTTCATAATCATACCATGTGCAGATGTAGTGGTTTAATATAATCAAATCCATTTCCTTCAATTAGCATTAAGAGTTTCCTCTGAATTTCAGAAGCTCTGAAGCAGACTGTCGGCCTGGGGGTTGCTGTGACAGCTATGCACAAGAACTTTAAAATATCAAGGAGAAGCAAGTCCTGCTTAGTCAGATGTTCTTCTGATAATGGGCTTGTGGCACCTGTAAATAAGATGGAATTGCATTTCAGAAATTTGGATTTAAACCATAATATCACAGTACTTAAGCCTGGTATATTTCTAGAGGAAGTCGGCTTCTAGCATTTGAATGTTACCAAAAAAACAACAACCCTTTCCTAAAACCATTCAGTTGCCGCAAAATTATACTTAGAGAAGATTGATCTCCCCGATGAGGCTCACCTGATGCCAACATTGTTATCTTTTCCGCGCCAGGTCAAGACCTTTCTCTTCTCCCAGGCATTTAACAGCATTTAACAACATATGCTAAGTTTGTTTGTTTTTTAATGGACCCCAGAACTGTTGTTGTTTAAAATGGATACTGTATGCTGCTGTTTTCATATTTTTGATGGTTTTAAATTTTGTATACTTTTTAATGTCCACTGTTTTTTAACTTTTGTAAACCACCCAGAGAGCTTCGGCTATGGGGCAGTATATAAATAAAATAAATAAATAAATAAAATAAACATACCTGTCAAAGTCTGCAACTCTCCGCCCTCATTGACATCGCCAGTTTCAGCACAGTGATCGTCAAACAGATCTAAGACTGTTTGGTTTTCTCCTTCCATTCTACTCTCATCAGGTTCATCTTCCATTAAATCAATTTCTCCACCTTCACTTGCCTTCCCAGTAAATACCATCTAAGAGAAGTTATTTATTTAGAACTTTTTCATCCCAACTTTCTTACAGTAAACATTCATACAGTAAAATAGAATCCTCAGGACTCAGTTTCATGTACATATCAGTACATAAAAACAGCACCAATGTGCAAACTAGGAATAATAATAAATAATAATGTAATATTTATTACCCGCCTCTCCCTCGGGATGGAGGCGGGGAACAACACTAAAATATAATACATAACATTAGTTAAAAGAGCATATAAAACCAATACAATATTAAAATAACATAACAATCCCAGCATCTTAAAATTCTTAGGTTTAAAATTCTTAGGAAGGCATTCCTGTTGGTTGCTAAAGCCTTAATTCAGCAAAGGTCTCTTCCCTTCCCTGTGGAAAATCATTAATGTTTGATACTAGCTGCTCCTTTCAGAGGTGGGATTTTATAAAACTGGGACCTTATTGAGAAGACCCCTTCTTTTGCCTTGTAATTGAAGCAAAGCAGAAAGATGGAATTCATATTTAAGTATTCCTGATTTACTTCAACTGGCAGGAAGATTCATAAAGGAAATCCTCCCTAAATTACACAAATCTCAATTCAGAGACTTAAAGGTCTACACCAGCACCACCAATTGACAACAGAAGGCAATATGACACCAGTGTAATTTTGCAATCTTTAATTGGATGAGACAGTCATTCTACGATATGTAAGATTTTCATGAGGATTTAAATCCCCACCGAAGTTAACTCCCACTGAAATAAATTCCGAAACGTATACTTTGCAACAAAATCACTATTTGATTAGAGTACCTGTAATACTTTTATAGTACTGTAATTGAGGAAAGAACTTTTCATAGTCACAGCTGAAATTATGCTCACAGTTTGCTGCTCCACTACTTACCAGGGACAAGTAAGAATTGTCCCTGGGAGAGATCAGCAGCAAACTCTATTAGTCATACCTATAGCTGCTTCATGTACAGCTTCAAAGAAAGACATGAGCACATGTTGCCACCCCAAGTCTCAAACAACGCTCATTCTTCTGCCCTAAGTTCTACTATTTCTTTAGGGCAGAAGGAACTTGGAGGTCCAGGCAAACATCCTCATGTGGTATCTAGCCAAATGGAGGACAGCAGTGCAGCAATATACTGTATACTTCATTCTCAGTAGGGATAGGAAAGTCCAAACTTAGCATGTCCTGTTTAGCTTTCAAGGGCAAAATCTCTGTTTTGAAAGAAAAGTAACAGCCCACACTGTGACGACTTACCAGATGTTTGCAAATATCTGCAAGATTATTCATCAGCTTTGATGTTAACAAATGCAAGAAGATGCCACACTCACTCTTTCTTGGGCTGTTCTGTCAAAACAATCCAAAACACACTATTAATTAATTGATTGATTTGATTTGTATCCCAGCATTCTACCAAGAAAATGGCACTCAAGATGGCTTACAATCATAGGAACTAAATGAAATAAAAACTTGATTAAAGTAATAATAAAACAAGTACATTAGAAACACAACAATAAAAAGATAAAATACTTATGATCAAAGCCACATCCTACAGAATCTATTTATCTTACACTGTGAAATAAGGGAGCGAACGCCAAACAACTGAGTGTAATCGGCAGTCATGCTACAACAGGTTTTCCCATTCCTCTCAAAATGGCACTACTAGATCAGCATGGAAAAAGCATATTTTCTCTACTGTCTGCACATAACAGTGGCAAATAATGAGTTAATTAATTCATGATTTGGTGTGGCACATGCTGTCACCATTTTGAATATGTTATCTCTGATTGGCCTGATTGGAAGTTGCACCATGACATTTGAAACGGGACAATTTGGACCGGTTAACATGATCACCACAGCCCATCATGGCTTTTTTAAGTCATGGTGGGATTTGACATGTGCCGACTACAATTTGCATCATCACCGCCCAGCCATGCCTTCTTGTGTCATCCAAACCCGGGGGACAGGGCATGCTGGGGGGTTAAACAACAGCCCAAGAATTATTTGTAATGCTACAACAGCCCAAGAATTATTTGAGGGTTGTTTAACTCTCCAACAAGCTAAGGTGCCTGGATTTAGATGACAGGACAAGATGCAGCTGGGCAGTGATCATGCAAACCCAGTCTATCGGTTATTATGGGTTAAACAAACCACAGTTAACCTAACAACTAATTGTTAATTAAGCCACAATTTGCCATCATCATAAGCGAGTCAGGTCAATGTTGCTAACAGGTCGACCATGCTTATAGTAATTCTATTTCCTTTCAATTACTAAATAGTTCACTTTCCTAAATAGAAGTGGTTAGTTCACTTCCTTTCAAGTAAAATCCAAAAGTATCAAATAAACATAGAAATGGATAAACGCTGCAAAGTTTACCAGAAAGTATTTTTGAAATTCCACCATATGTATGTAATATCTTTGAATGCATTACTACTTTAAAAGCTGGAACTAAACTTCGTATCAAGCTGTTACTTTGAAAAATTGCACTTTTGCACAGTTGAGCTGCTTAAATACCACCGAAAACAACAGGATTTAATCATCTTAACTAAGCACCCAAACACTTTTTGGAATGTACCCAAACGCTTCTAACTCAAGTAAATTTAGGGTGCAATCTTATCCAGATAATCGCCAGCCTCCAAAATAGAACATTGCTATTTTATGCAGGGTGATTGAAGCATGGAGGGGATCTTTCCTCTGTGCTCCAGTTGCCCTGTATTTTTGCCAAATGAGTGATTTTGCCTAGGCGTGACTTCAGGGAGGGGAGAGGAAGGGGCCTTGAGGCCTGACAGAAAACTACTTAAAACAGTTTCCATTGTCTCCTCCCCTCCCCGCCCCCGGGACCATGTTCCCCCCCCCTGCATTCTTGTTTCTGAGAATGACGCCTGCTACGAGGGGGCTGGAAAGAGGCAAAGAGAACGGTTTCTGTGCTCACAGGTCGGAACCCTCGTTCCGACCTTGGTTCCCAGAGACCAAAGAATCCTATGGCCCTTTAGGCAGTGTCTAGTGGCCATAAGATTGCTCCCTTAGCCATTGCAGGAACCACTTACAAGAGTCTTATTGCAGAAATTGAACTAATAAAAATAGCAGCACTACTACATTATTTTGCAAAGTATATGTGTGCATGCCCAGACACATAATTAAGGAGAAAAAAATCTGCTTGGAGAAGTATGCTGGTTTCAAATGGGACCTAAAGGCTTAACTACAAGGATTTCAACTTCGCTTAGTTGTGGATTAATGAATGTCTTACCTGGGTGCAGTTACATAAGCAACTAGCACATTGTACTATTAAAGTCCTCAATGAAATAATCCTAGAATCTTCATTTAGCTTCTGTTTAGACTGAGAAATGCTTTCTCCTACATAATGAATAAGAGACTATATAAAGAAAGAAAATTAAAAGTATTAAGGAACAATCTCAAACACATACCTTTGTTGCATTCTATCCATATTCTTTTGAACATTAAACCAAGTGTGGACCAATACTATCCTATGCTCTTTCAGTTCTACCTATTGCCAGAACTTACTCAAAATTAGTGCCTAACCCTCCATTTTTGTACTGTCCTTGTTAACTCTGGGAGGCCCAATAGGCTTTTTCTCTTGACTACTAAGTTCAATTATTTTGCAAACTCCTCGTTTAAAATACTGGTTCCCACATTTTACAGTATATATAACACTTCACAAAATATCGGATGAGTTTCCAAATCCTTCCCCAAAGGACATAATGACCTGGTTTGCCAACATGCCAGACTCACAGTGGAGGTTTTTTTTTTTAATCTCCAATGAGTCACAGTACATGCTAAGTGCCATGTTTAATATGCATCACCTGATCGGGGCAATCAGGGAGTAGGGGACTGCCGTGTTGAGCAAACCCGGCCATCATGAGTTATTTTAAACAATCCTTGCATAAATCCACAGTAGTGGGGTTATGAGAGGTTTGTTTAATCCTAAAATATCAAATGATATCCTGTTTTGAACGACACAGCAACCCCCGATCTTCCTGAACAGGGGTTGCATATTATTAATTAATTAATTAATTAATTTGATTTATACCCCACCTTTCATTAAAAAAATGGCATTCAAGATAACTTACAAAAATATATTCAAAACGATGTCTGGCAAGCACAGTTAACAAACCATGGTGACTCCAGCATGTCGTGAGAACTGGGCCAGTGTACACGGATCCCATTTACAAATTCCTTACTTCTTATACGGCATCTGACAGGTGCATTCAAAATACCCCAATAGTTCCACAGTTCAATCATTACCATTTCCCTGTTCCTGTCCTACCACTACCAATCTCATAGCCCAAGCGGGAAAAAATCAGATGCGTTCCGTCCTGTAAAACCTTTAGCCAAGAAGATCCTATATTCTTGGGTTATCTGTGAATACACCTGTAAGATTTTTCTCCCAGCTCTCATGAGACGTGCTTGAGATCTGCCCACTCTTCCAGTGCAAGGCTAGTATTACCCATGTTTAGCTATCACTAACTTAGCATATTTCTTAAACCAAAACAACAACAAAAGCCCTACCTTAGCTTTATGAAAAAGCTGTGATTTACATGCTTCCTCTTCCGTCAGCACGCCGGCATAGCAATAGCAACCAAGAACACCAGTCAAGAGACTGATGCAACACACTAGGAATTCTACAGGTGTAGTCTTAAGAGTAGAACGGATACAAAAATACATCATAAGTTTTGAATTAAATTATACTTCCTCAATTATTCATATCATTTACGTAACTTCAGAATACTTTCATGAACTGCAGACTGTTTAAATACAGCTGGTAAAAATGGCACACTTACTCTGGAATGTGTTATTCTGGCGTTGCTCAAAATGAAGACACACACACACAAAAACAGTGAAAACCCCTCAAATCTTGATGAGCTCAGAAGTCATTAAATTTTAAAAAACACATTTACTGAAAGACTGAGTTTACACAATCTTATCCAGTATTGCCAAAATATTGGTGTGTATTTATTGCATTCTGGGCAAGAAAGTTTCAAAGTTATTTCTATATAAAAGAGCTAGAATTTGCACTGATGTTGAACTACTCAAGAATTATATTAAGAATCACAGGCCACATGAAAGCGTTGATTTCCCCTAATATAAAGAGTTTTTATAAAGAATATTCAAGCGATCTATACTACATTAGCAGTATTCTAGTTCTTTCAAAAAGTTTAGAATGACAACAACTCAAAACATTTAGAACTTCTACAATGCCTTAAGTCTACAATCTCTATGAATGCCTTTCCAATATTAGTCCCCTTGCTTATTAAGAAAGCTGGATGTAACATTGTGGCTATAAGACTGACCTATAAATTGGATGTCCCTGTTTGAATATAAACCCTACCATTGATTTACTAGATGGCCTTAGGCAAGCCATTCTCTCACCTTCAGCCCTCGCTACCCAACTCTGCAATATGAAGATAATGATCTAACAGGATTGTTATAAGGAATGCAACAGAATAATGTCCATGAAGTGCTTTGAACACTACAGAAGTGCTATTTAAATATTAATATAATTTAAGATAAGGTAGGACACTTTTCCATAAACCACTACTTTGTCCACAGTAATGAAAAGTGCAAACGAGGAAGGCCCTCTCTGCAGTCGCCCTGAAGTTTTGTGACTGCCTACTACAAGGTAGTCATCTGCATTCATCCTTGCAGTCTTTAGAAAGAAATGTAAGGCCAGTCTATATACACAGGCCTTTGGTGTCTATATTTGTTGAGATTGTTGTCTTAACTGCACTGCTACACAGTTTCATTGTTTTTAAATTACAGATGTTAAATTATTGTTTTGGCTGCTGATTCTGCTTGTTTTCTTTTTGCTGTGAGCTGCTTTGAACCAAAGAGCACAGGACAAAAATATAAGGGGTTCAATTCAGTTCTACTGCAGGCACAGAACCCAGATGGGAGAGGGATTTCATATGGCATAATCCCATTTTTTACATACATCCAGGAGCATGCCCCGGAATTTTGCCAAGTAGTTAAATTGAACAGGAGACCTGAGTACTTCTTCCTTTCCCCCTTCCACCTAGTCCGCTTTGTGAAAGAAATAGCTCTTGGAGATTCTGTTCCTTGACTGAGAAGTGCTGGAATAACTAGACAGGGATCCAGGAGGCAAGCGCAGGGTTCCTATATATGTAATTGCCTAGCAAAGTACAGGTGCACTAAGTGCCTGTGCACTGTCAGTGGAGCAAGAAAGCCTGCAAGAGTGGGTCGAGCCATTAAAATACATAAATAAATCTATATAAATCTACAAGAAATGAAGACTTGTGCATAGCAGTTATGGGAATTAGCCAATTCACACAAATTCAACAGAAAAAATGTTGACACCTATGATGCCAAGGCTTTCTCAAAAAAGCAAATAGTTTGCAATTAATAGTTTAGTTTTTTTTAATGCATTTGATTTGTACCCTGCCTTTCTACCAAAAATTGGCACTCAAGGCGGCTTTAAAATTTGTTGTCAAAAACTATACTCTGGTTCACATGAGGCTGGTGCTGTAATAGCATGGTAACACAACGTAAGCTCCTCCACTCTTCCATACAGATAGCTTGCAATGTGAACCAGTGCAATGTGAACCAAAGAGGTTGAAATTGCACGATTCTCCCACTTCAAAAGAAAGTGCAACATCGCCACTTGAATGAAGTCTCTGCACAAAGGGGTACTCACATGGAGAGCCTGGTTCACAATGCCATCAACATGGTGAAATTCATGCCACCTCTCCACCAAGGTCACCAAGCATTATCACCCCTCTCTGGATCTATCTACGAACTGGAATGATCTTAGAAAGCATACTTCAGAACTGACTGTACAACAATGGAAGGTTATACCACTATTTGTCTATTTCATTATCAATGCGGCAAATTTCAAAGGCTGTTCACAAATACTCATGAGGACGGATGTACTTTGAGAAACCTTATAATCACGAGAGAGGAACACAGAACTAAATTTTCCATTTCAACTTACCTCAAGAGAAAAGCTACGAAGAAGTTGTTCTGACATTACCAATAGATCACGCTCTAAGGCTTCTCTAAGCTTCTGACTGACAATTAGTCTGGAACCAGACAGTTTGTTTTCAGATATATCATCTGCTGCATTCATAAAAATATCGATTTCATCAAAAGTTGTCTGCACATAGAATGCTTCAATTTCTGAAAGACTAGCTTCTTCTTTGTATTGTGCATGCTGCGTACTTAATAAAATAAAGAAATAGATCACAACCTGACATTTCATGACAGCATTCATAACTTTTAAAACCAAAACACAGAACAACAATTTAATCCTGATTCTGTTTCTTAGCCAGTAATCAATCATATGCAAATTTCCAAAAGATTCTACGTAATACAAGAGCTGCTATCACGTGGCCAATGTGCACAGAGAGGAACTGTACTACTGCCTCCATAACAATCAACATCTGAACCCCTCTACTGAACATCTTCTTAATTATGAACTTTCCCCACTGGATACAAGGTCATCACTATTCATATGATAGGAAAGTAGAAGCTGCATAAAGTAGAGCTCCATAACCACAACAGCTGCTGCTCTGCCTTGCACAATTTTTGCACAACTTTGCAAGTGCCAGAAATCCTACCACAGTACTACCACCACCACCTGCAGCAGTCTATTAAATGGGTTGTGGGAGCAATCCACGTTTAAAAACCTGTTTTCATACACAGATTGATTGTAACTGCATTCTGTTAGTATCTTACATTTATAAATGTAATAAATAAATAAATATTTTTAAACTGATCCCAGAATAATTGTTTTAAATGGATATTGCTGTTTTTATGCTTTTGATGGGTTTAAATTTTTTTATATTTGTTTTTAATGTTCAGTGTTTTTAACTTTTGTAAACTGCCCAGAGAGCTTCAGCTATGGGACGGAATATAAATGTAATAAATAAACCTTATTTTTAAACAAAGTTAACAAAGCAAAAACAGGATCGACAACTATAAATGCACATTATACTTTAACATGTGTGTGAGCAAAGGTAGCTAGTCCAAACATGTTTAATTCAAAAATAGCTTCTTCATCAAAGCATAAAACTAAAAAGAAAATGAATAAAATCAATATTTAAACTATTTCTCCAAAGAAAAGGTTAAGGATTGTTATTCTGATGAATAAATGTCCATGATCAACAATGCTAAAAAAGTTTCCTCAGTTTCAAAGTTGTTTGCTATGGAGCATGAGAAGCTAATAGAATAATGCAAATCCGAAGTCCCTTGGTGGGCAGACCTAACTAAGTAATTTTTGGATCCTGGAATATAGATGCACATATTTTTTAAGCAGGAACTGATATCTCATGCCTGTATGCACAAAGCATGATGTGTGTAGACCTAGTCCATGAAATGGAACTCTATTCAGATGTGCAGAATTAAAATTTGAAATGCAACCCACTATAAAAATATTACCTCCAAGATCTAACAATAGTTTTGTTGATTTTTAAAACATACCATTCTGAAGCAGTGTGGAAAAAATCCATTGCAGTGCTACAATTTTTCATAGTCAGACTTACAAGGATTTTCTGCAACTCTAGTTTAGGAAAATCACTGTAAAGAATTTAAAACAAGTTAGAGCAGATTTCCCTTAATTTAAAATATCTTGTTATATCTAACATGAGATCTAAAATAGAAATATGTTTACATTTTTTAAGATCATTTTTTTAATAGACGCACTAAAGAGTGTACATTCTTCTTCAGCATGCATGCATGCAGTACTTTCAGTAAGAAATGCTTTAGTCCATTCCTCAACCAAATTTGTCTTACATGAACCAACTAGTTACTGGGCTGGTTCGCATGATCAAATAAGCCACAATGGCTTATATAAGCCACTGTGGGCTGCAGCGTGCGCAGGACGCCATTTAGAATATTCAAGCCACAACTATGGCTTGTTGGGTTGTCTGAGCACGGCAGGGGTGAGTTATACGACAGTTAAACGACTGTAGCATAATCCATGGCTTGTTTTAGGGTTATGTGACAGTTGTTTAACCCTCACACAACCCACTCCCCTCGGGTTCAGACAACATGAGAAGCCGCAGTCATGGCTTGAATATTCAAAAGCCATCTGCTACACATGGTACGTTAGAACATAAGAAGAGCCATGCTGGATCAGACCAAGAGTCCATATAGTCCAGAATTCTGTTCACACAGTGGCCAAACTGCTGTTGACCAGGGACCCACAAGGTGGATACGAGTACAAGAGCACCATCCCACTCATGTTCCCCAGCAACTGGTGTACACAGGCATACTGCCTCTGATATTAGAGGTAACACATATCTATCAGGACTAACCTTCTTCTCCAAGAGTTCATCTAACCCCCTTTTAACGCCATCCAAATTAGTGGCCATCACTACATCTTGTGGTAGCAAATTCCATAGATTACCTATGCACTGTGTGAAGAAGTAATTCCTTTTATTTGTCCTGAATCTCCCACCAATGACCAAGGGGTTCTAGTATTACGAGAGAGGGAGAAAAAATGTCTCCCCATTTTCCATGTCATGCATAATTTTGTACACCTGTATCTTGTTTCTCTTTAGCATCATTTTTTCCAAGCTAAACCATCATAGTTGTTGTAGCATTCCCTCATAGGGGAGATGCTCTAGCCCCTTAAATAAGCATGGTGAGCTGCAGTGACTGTGCAAACTAGGTCATTGTACAGTAGGGCATGCACCCAGAGTTTTGACGACCGGGAGGTGATAAGTGGGAAGAATAATTTCCCCAAAGTTGTTCTCTATTTTCATAAAGTATTATGTAAAACAACATGCTGCAATGCAATTACAAAAAAGCTAAAAAAAAAAGATGGTTATAGAGATTAAACTCTTCGCTGAAATCTAGACATGAAGCATTAAACAAGTACCTTTTGTATTCACTGTTTGTTTCAACCATCATGGTAATATCAACTACAAATTTATACACCAAAAATACATTAAAACTATATACATACACAAACCCTACAATACAAAGTAGCCTAATTCATCCTGAAGTTTTGGGCAAGTGTTTTGACTTACAAACCAAGCCGGTCACATAAAACCTAACATTACTAGAAACGCTTTATTTTTTTCTGGTGAAAAACTAATTGTTTAGGTTGCTTTATTACCTGCACAGAATAGGAGGCAGCTCTAGACTGTCGCTCATATCTTCCTCCACATGGCAGAAGAGAAGCCACTTCATAATAGTTTCTTTTAATGTATAAGCTGTACTTCCTTCCCAGTTATTCTGAACTGTCCCAGTTTTCAAAGATTCTGGCACTTCTGAAGTCATCATTGCTAATGCCAAGCACTGTGCTGCAGATCTACAAAATATCATTTGTATATGTTTTTGCTTTAAATATGCAAAAAAGAAAAGTGATTTTTGAAAAAGTAAGATTTAAGATGATTGTTCTTATCCAAAGCTATTTTAAATGTAAACAGTCCTTGTTGCTAAGATACAAATGCCCGCCAAAACAACTTCTATTCAAAGTATTTATTACTATCTAACGTGCCCAATAAGTAATGTCTAATGTTTACAGCATTTTAACTACCGTGTCACACAAGCATAGGTTTGGTTTCAGAAAAATAGGCTGGCAGCAGTGGGTAGATAAAACATGAGTTTCCCTCTTCTCTAGTCACCTACCAAATTTTTTTCCCAAGGGTTGAGGGACCCTGCTAAATGGGGTGAACGGTGGCACAGGGAACACCAAAAATTAGATGGAGGCACCTTCTATTAGCCGGAGCTCAGTGCCTCTGCCTGATTTTTGACAATTCCCCCCTTTTCCTCAACCCCCCTCATCCCAGCTCAACCATTCAGCAGAGTCCTGTGACCCCCAGGAGAGGGCTAGGGAGGAGAGTGGGATAGGAAAGCCAACTTCTATCCCCCTTCTTCCACTGGTGTTTCTCTGGATCCAATCCATAGTAGATTAACAACACAAACCTATACATGTCTACCCAGATCAATGAGACTTACTTGCAGGTAAGTGCAGATAGGATTGCAACCAAATTTAGCTACATAACTTATAGAACATCCAAAACCGAATTCCCAACAGATGAGAGTGCTCTTATGCTATACAACATAATAAAAAGTCTTAAAAATTTTAACATGTAAAAAACAATGTAAACAGCTAAAACAATTTAAATAAACAATGTTTTCCCTAACAGACCTGTTCTATAACAGCAGACAAAAATGCCACATTATATACCATGAAATGCCTGGGAGTAGAGGGTGGTTTTTACCTGGCGGCGAACAGATGCCAGTGTTAGCACCAGACGGGCCTCAGTCGGAGGGCAGGGGGCCACCACCAAGAATGTTCTCTCCCCCGCCGCCACTTTCCAAGCTGTATTCCCAAATGTTGTAGCACATAAAACACTTCTATTAATGCAGCAGAAACAATGGATTAAAAAGGGTTCCACATTACCTTGAAGGCTTGCATGCAGAACCTGAAAATATTTTCCAAGCATCTCTCTCCATTGTTATTAAGTTTCCTTGAATCATGACTCCAAGTAACCCAAAGCTTTCCATTTCAGTTTGTTGAAGACTTAGGCTACGAACAACAAGAGACCAAATTTTTGACCATGTTCGCTGCAGCTCTAATTTCTGTGTCAGATTCAGATCCTTTTTTTGGCTTTGACACAATGCAACCTCTTTAAGACATCTTAACACATAAGGTGTCCGTTCTCCATGACGCTGCTGAGGTAGTAGCTGGTAAAGTATACCGAGTAAATGGTGCAGGTCATTCTGAGAAAGGCTCATAGGGTACTTCGATATTAATCTGGTTGTAATCTGCAGCCTTGAGTGGGAAAAACATAAAGAATTATTAAAAGGCTGTGGGGAAAATAAGCTCTTTTCAGTGAGAAATTAGCATTATTATTATTTTTTACCAAGGTATGACATCAAAGTTATTCGGTGATCTTTGCAAGTTGTCCCAAATCACTTCCCAACCCAGTTCAATTCTCCTACGTTTGGAAGGTCCTTCTCCATCTCCACATTCTCTTTGTGTAACAGCATATGACTGAGTTATCTCCAGGACTTTGATATCTTCAGTAAAGACCTTAACAAACAAACAAACAATCAAATTGAGCTAAAGGTGCATACTATAGTATAAAATGTTTACAATAAGAATGGATTAAGACCGATAACTGTAGTTCCAAGCTCCAATTGCAGGACCAAGCAGATAAAGCTTGGTGAGGCAGTGGCTGTTCTGAACCAGTGCCTGGGCACGGTAATGGACTGGATGAGGGCTAACAAACTGAGACTCAATCTAGACAAGAAGGAGGTACTGTTAGCGGGTGGTTCATCTGCCCGGCGAGGTGATGTTTGCCCTGTCCTGGACGTGTTGCACTCTCCCTAAAGGATCGGGTCCGTAGTTTGGGGGTGCTCTTGGATCCAGAACTGTCACTTGAGGCACAGGTGAACTCAGTGGCAAAGAGCACCTTTTATCAGCTTAGGCTGATATACCAACTACACCCTTATCTGGACAGAGATAGCCTAGCTACAATTATCCATGCTCTGATAACCTCTCGCTTGGATTACTGCAATGCATTATACGTGGGGCTGCCTTTGAAAACGGTCCGGAAGCTTCAGCTGGTACAAAATAGGGCAGCCCGTTTACTAACAGGGATTGGCCGGCGAGATCACATTACGCCAGTCCTTTTCCAGCTTCATTGGCTGCCAGTCAAGGTCCAGGCCCAATTCAAAGTGCTGGTATTGACATTTAAAGCCCTAAACGGTTTGGGGCCAGGTTATTTAAAGGAACGCCTCCTCCCATATGTACCTGCCCGGACCTTAAGATCATCTACAGGGACCCTTCTCCGTGAGCCCCTGCCAAAGGAAGTGAGGCAGGTGGCTACTAGGAGGAGGGCTTTCTCTGCTGTGGCACCCCGGTTGTGGAACGAGCTCCCCAGAGAGGTCCGCCTGGCGCCTACACTGTACTGCTTTCGTCGCCAGCTGAAGACCTTTTTATTCACTCAGTATTTTAACACTTAATTTTAACTTAAATTTAAATTTTACTGTTTTAACTCTGTATTTTAATCTTATATCAATTTTGCTGTGTGGTTTTATCCTGGTTGCGCTTTTTATACTGTATTTCGTAATTGTGTTTTTAACCTGTTAGGTGTTTTATTGTGGTTTTAATTTTTGTGAACTGCCCAGAGAGCTTCGGCTATTGGGCGGTATAAAAATGTAATAAATAAATAAATAAATAAATAAATAAAGCAAACGTGCAGAAGCTGCACAGCCAGGCACCACCCTAACCCTTGACTGTCTTGAGACAGGCACACAGAAGCAGGGAGGGTGGGAAGAGGAAAAACAGGACCCTGTTAAGGGATCCCTCCATGCTGAAGCCCTGCACCCATATGGGAAAGGATTGGTTTACATTCACCTGAAACATCATATCAAGCATAATAATTTACCTGATGACAAATATCAGCCATTAACTCAACCAGATTTTCCTTTACAGCAGTACTGCGTGAGCCTGAAGAATACTTTCCTCTACTGCCAATGAGATTGATCTCGTTAGCTAACAGATCATACAGGTTGTACAAAATACTTTGCCATTTCGCTGAGTCACACACTCCTGTTTACACAAGAAGAACACAATTTAGTTTTCACGTAACGTATTACATGTTATGCCAAAAAAAGCCTGCTCCAAAGATTTTAAAAGTTCATCAACATTTAGCGATGTGTATAAGTCTAATATAGGAATTTAAAAAAAACAGCTCAAGGAAATAAATATTTGAACTACACATAAGAAATGACACTATGTAAAATTGTGATAACATACTCAGCAGAGAGAGATCTGGGATGCCCCTGAACACTTCTAACACAAGCATTCAGAAATTATGTCACACCTCAAAGGAGCCTACGATCCCTGAAATACATCTTCATAGATGGGCATGAGAGACTTTAGGCTTACCTGTTTCTTCTGTTTTAGCTCCATTTGGATGATGAACACGAACCTGAAGCTGAACTAGCTGAATTATCTGCTCCTTCAGGGAATCTTTTGGTCGATAATGAGTCCATATGTAAAGCACACTTGGTAGAATTTCTTCTCCCAGCTTACAAACCCGCATACGGTAGTTCACCGCAAATACACTGATAAATTCGTTAATGGCTGCAAAAATATGATCGAGACCTGCAGGGTTTCTTTCTTGTCTGCAATACAATTATGGCACATTTTTTATTTGACATTTACATAATTAGTGCTCTACAGTTAACCAAGACTGGGTGTGGAGACTCAAGTTATTTTATGTATTTCATTTATATTCTGCAATTTCTCCAAGGAGTTCAAGGCAGTGTACATTGTTCTCTCCCACCCTCACTTTAGAAATTGTCATCAGAGGCAAGGGTGCATATCAAGGGTGCATTTCTTCTGAGACAGAAGAAAGCTGTCCTATAAAGCTTTGGAAGAAAGGACAGTAATGGGACATGTTTTAAGTAACTACATGCCAGTCATAAAGCTAATTTTTATTGTCATGAGAAAGAAAAAGCTAGTAAGTTATGATTATGGAACTGACTACAAAGGTAATAGTCTGATCTATTCAGACTTATAGGGATATACAGAAATGGAGGGAGGTGGTGAATGCTGGTTTAAGAGAAAACATTTTATAAGCCTTGTATCTGAGACATGGCAAACACTTTTGAACCAAGAAGGCTGTATATTTTTCAACATTTCAAACCCTCTTCATATGTTACTTATATGAAGATATGCTCATACAATCAAGGGGCAGCAGGACTATGCTGCTGGACTAGACCCGAAAATAGCACGACTTCCTCTGACTCTGCCTGACAGCCACACATTAGGCATGAATGGTTGCAGGGGGAAAGGCTGCAAGTATAGATCTCTGTGCATATAGGCTTCCCCAGGGCCCGAAACTCTGAGCCTAACATGTGACATCAGAGGATGTCATGTGACCCTGTCATCAGGGCAGCAGTATAGGCACCCCTTCATGGGGCTTTGCAGGATTATCAGACTTCAAGATGATATGGCTTCTCTAGTAGAGGAATTGGTAATATAGAAGAAATTATAATGTATATGAGATTCAGATGCTCAGGAATGCGTTATTGGTAGGTGAACAATAAAGCCAACTATAAACATTTTATTAGGTCAAAAGAGAATACAGATACTTGATTCTGATATTTTTTTTCTGAAATAGTTTCTAAATACTTACAATTCCAACATTTCAGAACAAGATATAGAAAAGATTTAAATTAGTTCAATGAGTGTGAAAAACACAACTGAGCTTAAAATACATCAGATTAAATGAAGTTTAAGCTTACAAGATCGAGTATGTATTCTAAGTCATATCCTTAAATTCAAATTTAATGCATCAACAGAAAATGACATTTACCTTGCACACTGCATAACTTTTGAGAAGAAGTTACAAATACTGGAATTCAACCCATCAGTTTGGAAACACAGTCCTCTGGTGAGTGTGTAAATTATTCTAGCCACCAAAACTTTGTTAATATCTCTGGAAGTGTTGAGAAATAATTTGAAGTACAGGTTTTGGAGATCTAGAGGAACAACCCAAATTCAAATTACTTGACCAAGTCACAAAAACATTATATGTTTTGTTAACTCAAACACAACTAAATATTTCCCATACCTTCTGTTGTTCATCCCTATATGCTCTCAAAGCTGGCCTAATGTTACACAATGCAATAGAGGATTACCATGATTGGACCAACAAAGAATAAACCCTAACATCATTTGCCATACAAGCTGGAAGAACCCTATTGGGATCATTAAAACTATCACACAATAGAAATGGGTCCCCTCTATTTCTCAGTGTTATCAGACTGTACCTCTATTCACCAGCTTCTTCCATTTCCTTTCAGCAAAGTGCCACCCTTTAAGTAGCCAGTACAACTACTACAGGTATACAGGTGTTTTCCTCAGCAAACATAAACCTGTGGAGGTCAGTCATGAGCCTTCTTTCCCAGAGAAGCAACCCCCCAATTAGGCCAGGATTCCCAGTAGTGTATACATGGATGTTTAGAGATCCGTGTATGATATCCACACTTTAATATTTCCTGCAGCAAACATATAATTGTACATCAAGCAATGATGTTTGTGGCTAAACGTGTTGAGTTATTCTCAACTTCTATTACAGAAAAAAAAATCAGGGCAGAGTATGCATGTGCAAGTAAGAAAATACTGTTAATCTAGAAAGTCTAACTATGCCAGTCTAACTATGAAGTCTGAGTGAGCTTACATTTTATATAAACCCATAAAGCCACTGAATTATCAATAAAGCATTCACATATACACCCTCACTTTCCAAAACAGGCTGTGAGTAGGGAGGCTCTAAAACACTCATGGCCTATTTGTTTCAGCTAAGGAGGGAACTCTGCATATGGATCTCTCTATCTGTATAGTTGGGGCTCTCAATCACCCTGATCAACAAGAAAATATTGTCCACATGATAAAGCTGTTCATTTGTAGTTACATACTATACAGAAGCCTATAAAACACAAGGTATTTCTTATGTAAATATTAAATAATATATCAAATCAACCAAGGATACCAGAAAAGCTGAAAAACTGAGCTAAAAATGGTGCTATTCAATGACAGATGAAAAGATCAAGAAGAGAAAACACAGGTATTCTATAGTTAAAACACATCAAGGAAAATAATGCTGCAATCCTTTACATGTCTACTCAGAAATAAGCCCAATTCAGTGAGACTTACTCTGAATTAAATGTGTAAATGAGTGCAGCCCAAGTTATATTCATAGACAGGCACTAGTTCAGTGGAACATAGTCTTAAGCAAACATTCAGAGGATTGCAGCCTTAATAAAATAGGAGTGACAGCTACTAACCTGCCCATTGTTGTGAAGATATTTCACACCAATATTTCCTCACTGCAAGAATATCCTTTAGCAATATGCTACTACAATCAGCTCCATAAATAGCACAACTTGATGGATCATTTACTGTATCTGTGATATACATCAGAAGATCATGACATTTTAACCGGGGTGCTCCTGTGCAAAGGCAGAATATAAATGTAAGCTCTGTATCATTCTAGGACAGAAATAGGTTTTTGAATCAACATGACCCTAACTCATAACCTCAAAAGAACCACATTCTCCATGAATATACACATGTATTTCAGGGCAGGGGCCGAACCTGCAATCACTTCCAAAGTCTTTGGTACCATCCAATCATTTTCTTGTTATATTTTATAATTTAATTGCATATTATTATTACAGTCCTTTAAAATATTCCTAATTATATTTACACAAATATAACTCACTTTTATTGGCACATCTGATGAAATATTTGACCACACTGCTGATCTCTTGCATCTTTTTTTGTCTTGTTGCTTGTGTTGAGGCAGATACATTTGGCTTTGCTAACCTGGCACTTTCAGTTTCTTTTTTAATGTATTTCTTCAGAAAGCTTCAAAGACAAAAATAAACACTCTCCATAGCCATTCTCTGAACATTCACTTCCATGGATAAAATAATGAGATGTTACTTTCCGTCTGGGATTTGAACCACAAGGGCTGGCATAGTAGCTAAAAGACAGAACTGTGAACTAGGACGTCCTAGGTTCAAAATCTCTTCTCCATTATGAACTCCCTATTTATTTTAGATATTTCATGCCCTGCTTTTCAACATAAGTTTCCAAGAGTGGTTTCCAATACAAAAAGAAGTCATATTTAATAACAATTTTAGCAAAATAGCAGTCTACAACAACCTATTCAGATGAAATCCAATTTAAATATATATTAAGGGCCTGGAAAAATTAAAAGCTTTTCTCCTGGTGCAGAAAAACAACAACAGACCCACTACATGACCTCGAGCAAGGCACTCATTCTCACTCTAACACCTGTCCACAACTTACAAAACAGGAAAAAACACCGATCTTATAGAATTTTTATAAGGATTTCAAAGAAAATGGCTAGCTTTAGATGTAACGCTAAGCTGCCACAAGTCACATCTAAGAGTGATCCACAGTGGCTTAGCGTGTCGTGGGTGGAATCCCTACCTAAGATTGGTAAAGTATCCACCCTGGTCAGTGGGAGCAATGGGCCTTGGGGTGGTTTACCATTTCTTGCAGCAGGTGCATCATCATTAAATCAAGTCGCTCCTGAGGAAAGCACAGCAATCACAAAGAAGGCCACCTAGAGCATCTAGAACTTCCGGTGATGCTCTAGTGCTGCCAGACTCTATGGTTGCTGTCACATAGCGACGGATGGAGTGGTCAAGGTGATGTGATTGCTGCTGCCGTGGCTGCTGGAATAAGTGACAGTGGTGGTGGGAGGACAGGAATTTACCTACAGAGCAGGGAAGGTAAGTAGACCATGGTGTTGGTGCACCACATGTTTGCTGGTTGTGTGAAGGGCACACATATCATGATTTTCCTACTCCTCCCCACTTAATGTTCATCTGAAGAGGGCCAACATATGTAAAGCATTTAGGGCATAATCCTATGCATGTTCAGACAGAAACATGCATTGGATTGCACCTTTAAAAACTCCAGAGCATCAAGCTACAATAAAATTTATCTCAAAACATGAATGCGTCATCTTTCTGCAATGAAATTGCACTTTGGAAATGACTGTTTATCTTGGCTGCCTGACAGCTAGCAAAGTATAACACACAATAAATATCCTACCTGAATACATTATCCCAGTTCAGCTGCTTTTCACGTCTGGAATCAGAATTCCGATCCAGCTGTTGAATTGTTTCAGCATCACGGAGGAGACGCTTGAAATTTTCAATTTCCTTCTAAACAAATTAGCAGAGAAAAATTGCTATGGATCTGATGAAATGGGCTGTATTTCACAGATTATGGCATAATACATGAGTTAGGCTTTATGGTGCACAAAACCTTTTGTTATGTTTTTGTAATGTATTGTTATATAATAGAAGAGCAGGGGGTTAGGATTACCTTTCGTTCCATGGCTTTGTCACTTTCAAGCTGATGGCAGCAAGCCAACAGGTTATGGAGTGCAAGATTCATGGTTCAGCTATGAGTGTGTTCACAGTATGGACCTAAGAATGGAAATACTAATATTTTATAATAGAATACATAAATCATCTTGATGGTTTAGACCAAAGTCGGTCTAGTTCAGTTTGCTGTCTCCAACAGTGACCTACTACTGCATGCCTTCAATAAAAGTGTGATGACATACAACTGCGGTTTGTCTATGACTATGGCTATGTGCACAGAATGCCTCTGTGCACAGGCATTCCATTTAGCGGTCATGGCTAATTAGTAAAAGTAGCAAATAGGTTTGCCCTGGCAGCCAATGATGCCCCTAATTTTAAACAGCAGGGATGAAGACAACTGCAATATAAAAACAATGCTGACAACAGGTTCCTCAACCACATTTCAACTATATAACTGAGGTGTCAGAAGAAGCAAATGCTGCCTCAGCTACCAAACCTGCCATTCCTCAGCTACCAAACATGCTTCAGGAAGGCTTCCTCCTTTAAATAAGATATTTACTTATCTCTCAATTATTTATTATATTTTATTATATTATATTTTTATACTTCCGTCCACAGACACTCAGAAGGGAAAGAGAAATAAAACACTGATAAGTGTAATGTAAGCTTAGCTTTCTCATAGTTTTTTTTTCTAGATAAAAGATAAGGTACCTTTGAGGAGGTAAAAATATCACCAACATGAAATAAAATTCTAAATAAGGCAAAAGTAGATTACACTTGAGGTACATAGATTTCAGTTGCATGTCTTTTTACTTGAAATAGGTTTTCCTGTAATGGAAACAAGACCAAAAGCTAAACTGCTTAGAATTCCAACAAGCAAAAATATAAATATCCTATTTCTTCAATTCTAAGACACACTTTTTTCCCCATATAAACATCTCTTAAAATGGGGTGCGTCTTAGAATTGTGGGTGTGTCTTAGGTTTTTTGTTGTTGTTGGTGCTGAAATTAGCGTGCATCTTACAATCGAAGAAATACGGTATAAAATATAAGTAGTCAAAGCCAAAACAATTATTTGCAAAATAATATTTTATGTAGAAAATAAAAGTATGGTATCAGATATGTAGTTATTCTAAATAATCAGAGGCTAATTGAAATAGTTGTCAGTGCACTTCTGTACCACTATAAAGCAGTAGTGTAGATCCCGCAGCGCACTTCAACACCACTATAAAGCAGTAGTGTAGATCCTGCCTTTTATATGTTGCTTTCATAGTGGAATATCCTGCTTGGTGTAGATGAGCCCTCAATCCGACTAAACTCAGCAGGGCTTGTCTCGAATCAGGCAAGTTTTGTCTTCAAGCATGCATATATAAAAATCGCTCGTGCTTCGAATTGTGCGGTGGCAATCACAGCTTTTAAAGCTCAGCTAAAAACTTTTCTTTTTCCTAAAGCTTTTAAAACTTGATGTTGCTCAGACTTTAGACTGTTAGTTATACTGTTAGTTTTACCCTACCCTGTGCCTGTTTATCCTACCCAGTGCCTGTTTCCATTCTCTTCCCCTCCTTATTGCTTTACTATGATTTTATTAGAATGTAAGCCTATGCGGCAGGGCCTTGCTATTTACTGTTTTACTCTGTACAGCACCATGTGCATTGATGGTACTATATAAATAAATTATAATAATAATACAATTCCCCCGAAGTCCCATTATTCGTACATTGGTGAACCCGCCTTCAGCACTGAACAGCTGTTGCTCTAGCCGGTCATGTCCCAAGGGATGGGAACCCACCTCCCCTGCACCCAACCCTTCTCAGGGAGTAGGTTCGGAAGCCGGGCAGGCATCCTGGCTAAGGGATGGAGAGGACCCGGCGAGAGGCGTGCGTGAAGAGAGAAGCGAAAGAGGGGGCGCTGAGGTGTTCAAGCGGGGGCGGGAAGAGACCGTTAAACTGAGGAGTGAGGCTCCCCGGGGTGGGGGTGGAGGGGTGCAGAACGAGCGGACCTGAAAGACACCCGCCAGGAGGCTGCCGATTCGCGCGCCGCTAAGGATTCACGCCATCGCTCCGCCCGACGTCAAATGCGCGCGCTCTGCTGCCTCACAGTTTCAATGGGCGCAACGTGGAAAGAGAGAGAGAAAGGGAAAGCGGCACGGCCGGGAGAGAGGACGGGCTACGCACCGCTCCACCCACACCGGAAGCGGAAGCTCATTTGTTGTTGCTCCCGATACCGGAAGTCGTTGGGCGGGGAAGAGAGTGGTTGCTGCTGCTATTGCTGATGCGGGGAGGTTTGGGCGCCTTTCTGGAGTCGAGTGGTCTGAGAATTCGCGGGGAAAATAACCGCTTTTCTGGTTGTTGTTGCCTCCTCCACCCCATTGGGGGGGGACTCCCCCTTTTCCCGTTCCCCTCACCATGTTACTGCCGTCTGACGTGGCCCGCTTGGTGCTAGGTAAGCGCGGAGAGAGAGAGACCCTTACGAACAGGGCTGCTGGGAAAATGGGGCCCTTTTGCTCCTTCCCGTCTGGCTCACGGTGTGGATTTCTGAGGGGGTTTCAGGAAGGGCATGACACAAAGGGCGAACCATTCGTCGCTGTCATCTCTCAAACGAAAAAAAATGGAACAAGCTCAAGACATCCCTACTCTCATAACTATATTTTTTCCTCTTCCCTTTCCATTCCTTTTTCCTTGTGTGTTGTGTATCTTTTTAAAATGGTATGCCTGCGGTCTGGGACTGTCTTGTTGAACTGATTATATGTAAGCTTGCTGAGGAGCTGCAAAAAAAAATACTTTAAAGAAATACTTATAATTGCCCCCTTTGCACTATTGAACATGGCTGAAGGCTCTGTTCTCTTTGCTGTATTCATTTACTGTACCAGAGCCTGTCCTTCTGTGATCTAAATGCCCAGATGTTGATAGTTATTTACTTATTATGGTTTTATGTATTATATGCTTTTCTTCTCAAGATTGGCTCCCAAACTGGCTTAGCATCAAAATCCATTGCAAGTTGCACTATAAGTAAATGGGTGCATATAAATGTGGTAGGAAAAGAGATGACAGTTTCAACTCATTGATCAAGTTCACACATCTCTCGAAACCATCCAGAAGACACCTTAAACCTCGGCTTTAACTACAGTGGTTAAGCCAGAAAGCTGGGCTGTTTTCAGAAGACACCTTAAACCATGGCTTTAACTATGATGACTAAGGCAGAAAGCCTTATTCCCGTTTTACTGTCAGTTGTAAATGAAGGTTATAGAGCAGTAAGCAAGAACACAAAAATATATATAAAATGAATGGTAGGGCAGTAGAATAAAGAAATTTTGTGCAGATGTCATGGCAATAATGTTTTTTAAAGCTTGCAAAATGCTGTCCTATATTCATAAGAGCTCAGAAAATTATTTCCATTTTGCGATCTGATGTGAGGATGGGGAGAGTTTCCTTCATCAGCTAGATACTGCAGAAGACAAATTGCAGACAGTGTGCTGACAAAGAGAATTGTCGGGTTCGGACGACACACTAACCAACGGGGGGTGGGGCTAATAAGAACAAAATGGAAAACAACCATTGATTAGCATGTCGTCCGAACCCAGCCATTTCCCAGTGGGAAATTGTCAGGAGTAACGGACAGGTCACTCACCTATTCACACATCATGCTAAGCCACCTACCCAACTTGGCGCCTTCTCAGGGTGACTTTGTGTGACATGCCTGCAGTTTTGGCTTTTTCCATTTGGTGGGTCTTCTGGGTAAAACATATTAGAAAAACATAGTTGTCTATTCTATCACTTCAAAATATATCTTTAGCAGTTATTGTGTGTGAATTGTTTAGGTATTGTTCATTGCATTGTGCCTTAAAGTATTTACTGTGTACCAGGGGCAGAAGTTATATACGACTTGGGGTACAATCTTATGCAACCTTACCTACACATAAGCCCTGTTAAATCCCTCTTAGGGATTTACCTCTTCATGGAAATACATAGATTTGGACTGTCAAGGAAGTGGCAAAAATTTAATAAGATCATGAAAAAAAATAGACTTTTCCTGGTAAATAGGGATAGCTAGAGCATACAGAAACCCAAAGAAGGATAAACAGAGGAGCATCTGGAGATTCCAGGATCAGTTGTGTTCCTATCCCCTCTTCTTTGAAGGAAAATAGTAGGGACTCATTATCTTCTCCTGAGAGTTAAATATTTTACAGTTCTAGTTCTTAATTCTAATTCTTATTCTTTCTCTATCCTTTGGCATAAGTGGTTGGTTCTAAAGAATAAGAGGTATGACATGAGATGGTGAGATTGTTCATCTGACATGAATAAATGTGAAGGTGTCTAAGTTGAATAGAATTCCTTAGAGTGCACATGAAAATGAAGATGCAAACACAGAATTCTTTAGTTAACTGGAGTTCTGTGTGTCTTGAAAACATCCATATTCTTTTGCCAGTAGATAGATGTTTATGTACTGACCACTCCCACCCACACACCCCTTTGTATTATCCAGGGCAGAAGTACAAAATAATATCACTACAGAACCCCACCACAAGACTCTTGTCTTTGAGACTTGCTGTCATTCACCAACCATCTTACTAAAAATACAAAAAGTCTGTGGCACCTGACAGATGTTTTTGGCATAAGCTATGCATATTTAAACAGAAAAAGCCCTACAATTCCCAACATCCCCAGCCAGCATGGTTGGCTGGGGAATGCTGGAAGGTGGACTTTTTCTGTCTAAATATGCATAGGATTGCATCCTTAGCCACTTAGAACATTTTAGGGAAAGCTGGATATAAATTATTTAAATAAAAATTGTAAGCTATGGGGCCAAAAATCTGTTAAATCCAATTAGTTTGGTCTGATAGTTCTAAACAAAGCTGAAATGTGTACAAGATGTATATAGTGACTTCAAAAGAATAGTAATTGTTGAACAGTTTACCTCTCTTTATGTGCTAATGTAACACCCATAGTAAGAGAACAATAACCTGGTCCTGACTGAGTCCTAAGAAATAGAATCAACTTTAATGTGTTTTCCTTGTGGTGGAAGGTCATTTTAAAGATGGGAGGTTGAGAAAGAATGACTGGGTTCAGACAATATAACCAGTGGTGGTTTCAATAGTCACCGGTTGGTTATTTAACCCACCATGGGTTATAGTTTTGTGTGGAGGGAGTTTTTTAACCAACGGTTTGTTATTTGGCTGGAAAAACAACGCAAATAACCAACATTGTGCAGAGTTGGCTATTTGAATCGTGTTGTGTGGAGGGCTCCGTTGGTTATTTCGTCAGCCGCAGAGTCGCAAGGCAAGAGTGGACAAAGCAGTGGCTGCCGCTTTAGTCCAGAGTAGTCTTTCAGCAGCAATGGCTGATGGGATACTAGTGGGAGGACTGAGGGGGAAGAGAAGGCGGGGTATGAGTGAGTCAACTCAGTATGGACTAATAGTTAACTCAAGGCTGATCCTAATTCACACCATGGTTGACTATTATCATATTGTGTGGGGAGTAGCTGCTAGATAAGCAACTGTTGAGTTAATTATTACCCCATTGTTGACTATTGTGTTGTCTGAATGCAGCCAGTGACTTGCTGAAGGAGGCCCAGAAACTTGTGATACAGATCTTATTTTGCCTTGTCTTACTTTTTGATCCTTTGTGTATAGACTCACTACAGTTCTATGCAAGTTTACTATGAAATAAGTCCTGTTGTTTTCAGTACTCTCTAGTAAGTGTTTAGGATTGTAGCCTGAATTATTTATATATTTTTCTGGATATTTAGACCTGTGTTAGAAACAGTACCTGATTGAACATGAGAAAACTTCTCTATTTGAGTCTCCTTTTTTCTAACTATTATGCTAATAGAAATTGAACATCACCTATTGTCATTGTTCACTCCTTTAATTCAAATGATGGGATTTCTGGTTTGTTTGTTCTTTGTACTAGTTCATAAAACCAACCTCAGTCCTCATAACAATAAAACAAATAAAAATATCTAACTTGTGCAGATCAGTGAATAGCAATAACAATAATAATGAGAGAGAAATAGCTGTATATATGCTACTAAAAGCCAAGTCTTCAGTTAATCTCCATGTTTATGTTCTCATTAAAAATAAACAAAATTATTTACAGCATTTGTTTCTGGCAGCTGGTTTCGTTTTCTTTTTTGTTGGCATCATGCAGAATGATCCCCAGGAGTCCACATAATGAGAACAACCAAAATAAATCCTAATCTCTGTATAAATGACACACACACCCTTCTACAAAAGGAGTGTTGGAAACGTCAGATCACAAAACATTAATATGCTGGTCTTGTGTATAAAACTTGCCCTCACAAACATACCTTCGTGGGAATGGGGTCATTCTACTGATCTCTGCACACAGTGATGTATATTTTTGTGTGTGAAACCATGCCTCCCCATCCACCAGATGTGTGTTCTGCCTCTGAGATTACTGGACATCCACACACTGGCTCAGTTCAGACAACACATTTCTCAATGGTGGTTTTAGAACTCCACAGTGGAGTTTTTACACCACCGTAGAGAAATTTGTTGTCTGGGGGAAATCTCAACCCATGGTGGAGGTGGGTGTTTTTTTAGAAAACACTCCACACTGAATATCCATGCTGTGCAGAAGACAGTTCCTGCACAACTGTTGTGTTGCGCGTTGTGTGGAGGACTCCGTAGAGTTTTCCATTACATTGACTTTTCCCACTGGCTACAGAGTCTCCTGGAAAGAGCAGCAAAAGGAGCGAGTGCCACTCTAGGAGAGTTGCCGGGATTGGTTCTTTGCAGCAGTGGCTGATGGGATACTCTCAGGAGGACTGGGGGAGGAGAGAGGTCTGAGGAACTGTCAATCAAACATTGTGTTGGCTTTTTACTCAACTCCACGGGAGCCCACAGTCACACAATGGTGGAGTTAGAACTTGTTATGTGGTGAGTACCTCCTAAAAACTCAACCACTGAGTGGAGTTTTCACACTGCATAGAGAAATGTGTTGTCTGAACTGAGACCATGGTCTTAACACTTTATTAGGGTGAAAAATAGGATGAAAAGTGCTGGATGCCCACCATGTATCTTGAATATCATTCTAGGTGTTCGGGCCTATATGTGTTGGAATGCATATGTATACACCCTTTTTCATGTACACATTCCAATGTCACACCCATGTGTGGATGCCCGGTGCACCAGGCATGCAGTGTTGCTTTCTCCCACATAGAGAGGAGAATGTTGAAAAGATTGTTTGAACTGCCCCTTTGTTAGAGACATCAGTCATAGTGCTTCAGTTAAACTTTTGGTATAAGTTTCTATAAACCTACAGGAAAACCAAAAGCTGGTAGAGGGGGAAAGAGAAGGGGTGTGGATCAATGTTTGTTGGTTTTGTTCATTTCCCAAGTTTTCAGTTTATGGTGATGTCATAAACAAAATACTTTGTCCTTCAGCTATGCATAGAGTTCAACTAAGCTTTTCATATAGCTTGGTTGGTATGCATCTAATTTCTGTAATCTACCATATGTAGCTAATTCATGTAATGTGAGTGAGGATAGGTCATCTGCTCATTGATGGATTGTTAAACTCTGCTTACTTTTCTAGTGTTGTAAAATAATACATTTTGCAACCTGCAGGGTGAAAGAGATTCAGTTATTGTTTGCAATATGGCAATAAAGATAAAAGCCACAAGGCATCGATTCAGACTAGTATTCCTGCTCTGGGTTGCATTCTTCACAATATTCTATGTGTAACTGTGACCTAAAACTCCCCCATTTTTGAAATCAGATTCTCAGCTTTCTTTAAAACTTGTTTCAAGCCTTCATTACTGATATTTTAATAATAGTCTCTAACATTGCAAGCCTATGCATATTTACTGAGAATCAAATTCCACTGTACTCAATGAAACTTACTCTCAGGTAAGTGTGCAGTCTGTATTCCATGGTGGGATAATCAATTTTTAATCACACTTTCTTAAATGATGTAATTAAAACTGCTTATAAAATTTCAAGGGATGCTTCTTCTGAAAACATACCATAAATGTGTTGAATAGGGTACATCCCAGTACCATTGCTTTACATTTATTCCTCAAATCATTTGGTACATAGAGTAAGAAAATATTTTGTCTATTGCAGGATATTTGCAACAAGAAAAGCTCTTAGCCACATGTCAAGCATTTATATTGGAAAGTTCAGACTTAAAAGAATACGCAGAGCACTGTACAGGAGAAGGCTTTGTTCCAGCTTGTTTATTGGTGAGTATTTGTTTTGGACTTCGGTGACTATCCATTTATATAAGCCCAGAATCTTTCCATATTTTCCAAGAGAGAACAGTGTATTTAATATTTGAATTTAGGATTGTTTGAAGTACATACTTTCCCACCTATTGCAGTCGCAATGAAAATGAGTTTGGCAGATTACTTTTGCCACCACCACCACCATTTTGTACATTTATATACAAAACTAGTACATCTGCATTCAGTTGGTTTTCCCTCCACAATGTACTCTTAGCAGTATACTTTTGATAAGGAAGAGTTTTGCAGTATGTTGTTGCTGGAAAAGCTGTAGTTTAATGCTGTTCTCTTTCCTTCAGTCTCTGTTTGGAAAAAACCTAATCACCATACTGAATGAGTATATAGCAATGAAATCGAAAGGTAAGTGTGGGCAATGGGGTTGGGAGATTCATAGAGTGTATTACTAGCATTTAACTATTTTGACAATAATTTTGAAAAATGCTGATCATGTACAATTAAATTGATATAATTTATTTCATTTTAAAAATAAATTCTGTACAGTTTAAAGGCAAGTTTAAAATGAAGCACACACATTCATTAAAAACTAAAAATAATATTAACCAATAAAGTAGCAACAGAAAGAAAATACTTGCAAAAAGCTTCAGGCAATCCCTAAAGCCTTTTTAAAAAGCTAAGTTTTCAACTTGGCCTCCCAGGGGAGGGCATTCTCCCATCTTGGTGCCACTACCAAAAGACCTGTGCTCCTGCAAATTTTATTCAGCAAGAACATCTGGAGCAGGACTATAGAAGTTGAACTGATTGCAATAGGGTAGAGATATACAGGAAATGTGTTCCTTGTATTGCATACATTCTTGTTCTAATTTTGGCCTGCAGGTAACAGTCATATGAAACTAAGTTTTTAGATGTAACTGACTTTGGTACAATCACTATCAAGGGGTTAGACTGGTTTAACTGAAACACTGCTGCCTAACTGAATTGTGCATCAATTTCTGGCTACATTAATGCAGATTAATAATATGCTTTAGTTTGATCTTAAAACAAGTGGTGCTGATTATTGTTGGTACTCTGACTCACTTCTTGTAATTTTAGAATTGTAGCAGAAGAAATGTTTGCATATATTTAGCATGCAGTAAGGGCAGGCTTGTGACTAGCTACTCCTGTGGTGATTTGTCAATTCTGTGTTTGGTGTGAGGAGGCATCCAATGGGTAAACTCCTCCTATCCCACAGGAAATGGAGGGATCGTGTGGTATTGATCTTTGCTTTAGTGCAAGAGTCGACAGGGTAGGCTTATTATTTATTCATTTGTGGCATTTATAGGCCACTGAGTACAGTATAGTATAGATGCTCTTGTTTTGGAACTGATTTGTTGGATCTTAGGAAAACGTAGCTGAAAATATTTGCTGTTTAAACAGTTTGACATTTTGTAATGGTTTGTTCTTGAGTTGTGTAGTCCTTTCAGTTGATTCACAGACTTTCTAGTCAAAATCCTGTTAAATTTTTGACACAAGTTTTGTCCCAATTTTTTAAAAGAAGCAACAAATGATGTTCCAGCGATGATGTCATCCCTGTGGAAAAAGTTGGACTACACACTTTCTCAAATCAGGTAATTTGTCTTCAAAGCAAATAATCCATATGCATATTTCAAAGGGAGTCTGGCTATGTTCATTATATGGGGAGTTCCTCCTCTGTGCTATTGCTGCAGTGTTTTTTCTTTGGGGGGGGGGGTAACCTACCAGTCTTTGGTATTGATGTCATCCCATTCATGTCAGTAAGTTTTAAGATTGATCCTCAACCTATTCCAAGTCAGGATGACCGAACACAGAAGAGTTAGAGTGACGTCCTCCCTTGTTTGTGGTTATGATGGTTCCAAGTAGTAAAATTGCCCCCAAAGCATGTGTATAATACATCAAAATTAAACAAACCGTAATGACTACAAAACTCTGTTCTTGCATCTTACCAGAGGCAACATGAAATTGATGACAAAACTATAAATTGCTATTCAAGTTTGATTTTTTAATTTCTATATTTATTTCATCTCTAATCTGAATTTATATGTTACTATGAGGCTGTCACCTAACTACTCCACGTGAAACTAAATATACATTATACACTTAGAGTATGTTGTATTCTAATTCAAGTTGGCAATTTCATTTTTGCAGGAGCATGCAGAATTCTGGAGGATTTTCTGCACATCAACGGAGTATGTATTTGAAAACAACTGTGTAATGTAGTTCACCCTCAAACTGCAGCCTTACTCGAAGCATATTTATTTGGAACTCAGTTCCATTGATTTTAGTGAAATTCACTTCTAATTAAGTAAGCTTAGGAGTTCAGCCTTAAAGTGATATGCGATCTCCTTTACTATTCATTTATTTATTACATTTTCATACCGCCCAATAGGTGAAGCTCTCTGGGCAGTTCATAACAATTAAAATCATAAAATACAATTAAAAAACCCTTTCCCCCAACTGGTGGTTTCTTGGCTTTTGAGCTGTCCCCCCCCCCCCCCATTCTTGAATTGCCTGTCCTAAGGGTTGGTTATGGGCAGTAAGAGCTTTAAGCTAAAATATGGCGGTATTTGAGGGTGTGTTTTTTTAACTCTGCCGCAACTGGAATGTGGCCTCTGAGGGCTTCTCCAAAATGGAATTCATTCCTCAAGTTGAAAGAGCTTCTGCGCACCTGCCTTGGAGACTTGATATTTTAGCAGTATATTTAAGGGTACAGACTCTCCGTCCCTCCTTCAGATCATCTCTCTATAGGTAACGCTAATAGTTGGCTATTAGCATCTCTTCTCCTCTCCCTCCCCCCCCCCCCCCGCCCCAAGAAAAATGCAAACTGGCAAGTTAAAACTGCTGGTTCTGGAAGAGGTGGGAGTTAGGGGATGAAACAATTGTCCTAGAATCATAGAATAGTAGAGTTGTAAGGGGCCTATAAGGCCATCGAGTCCAACCCCCTGCTCAGTGCAGGAATCCACCCTAAAGCATCCCCGACAGATGGCTGTCCAGCTGCCTCTTGAATGCCTCTAGTGTGGGAGAGCCCACAACCTCCCTAGGTAACTGTTTCCTGATCTGCAAGTGTTCCAGGAAAGTACCACGTGCTATTTCTGCATGTTTTATTTATTTATTTATTGCATTTCTATACCGCCCAACAACCAAAGCTCTCTGGGCGGTTCACAAAAATCAGCTCTCAGGTTGCATAATCCTGGAATGCCTTCAGACTTTCATCTTTGTAACCTGTTAACACTCCTGCATCTGCAATAATGTTAGCACAGCAACTGGCTGTTGGCTTTTGTAGTTGCCTCCAAATCGGTTTCACAAGAAAACTGAACTGCTTGCTGTCTCAAAATTACTTCAAGGGTGAAGGAGCAATTGGTTTCATTTCAGCTTTACAACTAGCTCTCAAAGCAGTAAAGATTCAGCTTAATAAACTGCAGTGCCTCTAGCTAGCTTTATTTTCTCCTAGGCCGCACGAGAAGTGCAATTGCAGAGATGAAAAAGCAGAAATGTCTCCAGCACTCCGCCTCTTCAAATGTAGGCTCATCTTCTGTAGCTCAGCAGCCAGGGCAACTGAATTCTACTCCAATGAGAGCCACGCAAGTTATCCTTAAACCAATTATAACTCCAAGTCTGACTCAGGCAAGATCAAGTTCTTCATCTGTACATCAATGCCAAGTGCAGGAAAACCATGTTAACGGTAAGTTTAAACTTGTTACAGATCCTTTATTTTATGCCTGTGGGCGGTTAGAATGAGAGTGCCGAGAAATCAGCATTACTGCTGTCGAGCTGGACGTTATCAGATTGGCTTTCTGGCACTGACCTTGGTGTGTGTGTGTGAATCTGAAAATAGAAGATGATCCAAATCCTCAACATTGTGGATATTTTTTTTTTAGAAAAAAAAAGAATTCTCTTTTTCCATGATGCAGTTTCACCCTATTATTGCCTTCACTGAAACCCATTATTTGCAGCATTGGTATCATTCAGTTTTTCTTTTTAAAGCCGGAGACTCTCTCAGCTTGGTTTCTTCACTGCAAGAACGGAAGCTTCACTCAAGTCTGATGTCTCCCGGAAAAAGAAAAAGGTAAATGTTAGTTCTCAGCCAACTCATTGAGAATTTAAGCATCTCTTGTATATTCAGAATAAAGAATCTTCTGTGCACCCTGGGCGCCTACTGATTTGCATTGGCAGGTCATGTGATTCTCTCCTTACAACACTGGATTGACCCTGCTCCACTGGCTTGTGTGTAGATTTTTGTCATAGTCACTTTACCTGACTTTTGCCTTTGACATTTAAACGTCTCTCTAGAGTACAAACTGTTGAAATTATACAACAAATGACCTAATGAATGTGGATCTCTGTTAAGACCGCTAGGTTCCACTGCCAGTATAGTTATGAAGGCATAATACTTACAGCATGAGCCACAATGTGCTTGTTCTGCCTTCATGTCTTTCTCATTTCTTTTATATATCTGAAATATTTCAGTGACTCCCAGAAGAAAAAAAGTACTGGACCACCATTGTCTAATTGTGGCTTGCAGGATTCTCCCACAGTGGAACCAGAAAGCTCTCCCATGGAAGAAGGAAGTGAACAGCTAGAACTTATAGATAGTGACCTTCCTGTAAGATACTTTTTTTAAAGCTGCATCAACTTTTAATTTCGCTTTTTTACCCTCTCCTTCTCCCCTTTCCCTCTTAACTTCTTGCTGTGATCATTCCAGTTTTGTATATTGCTATGAAAAAATTCTATAAAATAAGCAGTTTTTAAAAACGACTTTATATATATAAGACTGTTCTACGGCATAAACATGCATCAAATTGATGACTAGAATGTAACCAAATATTACAGTTCAGAATTTTGCAAAGTTCATTTTACCATCCAGTTATGATGTTGCTACATAGTTGTTAATTACATGTGACATGAAATTGGCCTTAGGCCTTTTGCTTTTAGGTTGGTTTGGATGTGTGTGAGTATTTTCAGTTTATTGTAGAAAGATTACTGGCAAGTGGGGAGAAGTTGGAAACGTTCCAGTCTCATTTTCATTATCCCAATTAAAAACTGCTATACAAATAGAAAACATTTATGATATTGGGGGGAAATGATTACAAGTGCTGATAGAATTAATGCTTCCTTTTTAGTAATTATAAACAACCCTCTGGAAAACCTTCCCTCATGTGGTTCGAGAGGCAGAAAATGTAATAACTTTTAAATGCCTCCTAAAAACATAGCTTTTTAAACAAGCCTTCCCTGGACTGTAATTTATTCTGGTTTTATGTGATTTTAAAGTTTTAAACTGGATTTTATGGTTTTAGTTGTAAACTGCCCAGAGAGCTTAGGCTGTTGGGCAGTGTAAATATGTAATAAATAAATAAATAATAAAAACACCACTTTGGAAAACTTCAAATTTGTTTTCTAGCAAATGATAATTGAAAATGCCAGAGAGAAAATTCTGAGCAACAAATGTCTTCAGGAGAAACTAGCTGAAAACATTAACAAATTCTTGGGCAGGTAAAAGATTTTACTTTTAGACCTATTCCAGATTTTTAGATTATTTCTGAAATGTACTAAATACTTGTAACTCTGCTTTCCAGTGATGGCAGTATTTCTCAGACAACAAAGCAGGCAGACAGTGGCCCAACAATACAAGAGTCTTCAATTGATGAATTGCTCGGCCTTCAGGTAAGGTTCTGACCTCTAATAAGTACTCATAACATAAGATGTATACTTGATACCTCATATACGTATGAAAGAGAAAAGGTACACCAAACAGTTGCATAGAGTCAGTGTCAATGACATACCTTAAAGCAGGCCTGCAAAACATGTGATGCACCAAGTCAAGCTGCAGACCATCTATGTATGACAGCTACCGTGGGCTTGATGAACGTGGTTTTGCTGTCTGCTTGACCAGGGTTGTAAGGACCTAGCAAATGGGCTATGTTTGGCTTGGAGTGCCACAAGTTGTACAGCTCCACTTAAAAGTGACCATGGAGTAGTTTTTGCTGGCATGACCCTCCTTGAAATTAATAGGAGCTGCACAAGAACACAGTTAAAATCCTGTGGCATTTGTATTTAGTTCAGTGAGATTTATCCTAAAAAGGTTCTTGATAGATTGTGCCCATGATCGTTATTTAATTGTTGTGTTCTACATTCCATAGAAGTGACCATTATTTATATTTCAACTTTGGTATAATAGTACAATTTTTGGCCTGAATCTAATTTTGCACATGGTATTTATTTATTTATTTATTTAGAATATTTATATCCCGCCCTATGTCACTAAGATATCAGGGTGGCGTACAGATAAAAACATACAATATAAAGCAATAGATATACACAGTTAAAAACAAATTAAACCATGATCTAAGTTAAAACAATATATAATTTAAAAGCAATAGATGCAGTTAAAACAATGTGCCAGTGACTTTAACCATCAAAGGCTTTGTTAAAAAGCCATGTTTTTACTTGGCGTCGAAATGCAATCAACGTTGGCGCCGATCGGGCCTCCAAGGGGAGGGCATTCCACAGTCGGGGTGCCACCACAGAGAAAGCCCTCTCCCTTGTAACTTAAAATATTTTATGCAACTCTCAATTAAAAATGGCTAAAGCTGTTTACAGAAATTAAAACATCAGCGAAAAGCAAAGACGAACAGCAGGCTAACGAGCCCCGCTCGTGCTCTTCGCTCCTCTGATGCCATGTTTCTCGCCTGCCCAAGGGCCTCTACTTCCCTTGCTCGGCTTCATCCATTTTCTTCTGCTGCCCCTTACGCCTGGAACGCTCTTCCAGAACATTTGAGAACTACAAGTTCAATCGCAGCTTTTAAAGCTCAGCTAAAAACTTTTCTTTTTCCTAAAGCTTTTAAAACTTGATGTTGTGCGGACTTTATTCTGTTAGTTTTACCCTACCCTGTGCCTGCTTACCCTACCCTGTGCCTGTTGGCATTCTCTTCCCCTCCTTATTGTTTTACTATGATTTTATTAGATTGTAAGCCTATGCGGCAGGGCCTTGCTATTTACTGTTTTACTCTGTACAGCACCATGTACATTGATGGTGCTATATAAATAAATAAATAAATAAATAAATAATAATAATAATAATAATAACAACAACAACAAATCAACTACTGACAGCTGAACAGAAAATGGGAGTTTTAACTTCCTTCAGAAGGAAAGTAAAGGTGGAGCCATTTGAATCCTCTTTCAGAGTTTTGGGCTGCAACAGAAAAGGACCTGGTTCTTGCAGAGGAGGGTGGACAGCTCAGATCACACAGGAGGTTGCCTGCTTGGTCCACCGCAGGTGCCCAAGTTGCCTTACCCAATTCACCCTCTCACACCGAGGTAGCACAATCATTTGGTGGGATGTCAGGAGCCCAGTTGAGCTGGGGAAGTGGTGCGTGGGGAGAGTCATCCCCACATGCCCTCTTCTCCAGCACAATTGATCCCAATGTATCTGGGCTCGCTGATTGCTATGTGTGTGTACTTATTGGCCCCAGCTCAGCCTGCTGCCCTCTGGGCCCAAAAAAGATGCCCACCACTGTTGTAGAATTTTGAGAGCTAGGCTGATATAGAAGGAGGTGTTTCCCGATATAAGCAACACCCAGGCCATTTAGGGCTTTCAGAATTAAAACCAGCACCTTAAATTGGGTGCAGAACGTATCAGTAGCCACTGCACCTGTTTTAAAATGAGTGTGTTTTAAGAATCAGTGCTAGCCTATCAATTGTAGAGCTGCTGCATTTTGCGCCAGCTTAAATTTCCAAACATTCTCCAAGGGAGCTTCATGTAGAGTGCAATGCAGTAGTCCAGTAGATCAGTAAATATGAATATAATTCCCTTGAAAACATTTAGAGCTGTGGTAGGTGCAAATAGAGTCAGGATGGATTCTAATATTTATAATGGTGGTGGTGTCACTTTCTTATTTATTTGTGGTATTTACTATAGCTGAATATAGTAAAATCCCTCACTTCAACAGCTATCACTGAAGTATGGTTTCTTTTACAATTTCCTTCTGATTTTTGTGAGAAGGCATATTTCAAAACGCATTTCTGAGCGAAAGCTACATTTAGAGAGAACTGATACCGTTTTGCTGATTTCTTGATTATTTTTACCCACCTACTTAGCAGGGTGAAATTCATATGACTGAGGAAGCCATCCAGGAGATTCTGGAGCAAACTGAGTCAGATCCAGCATTTCAAGGGCTCTTTGATATATTTGATTTTGGTATGAATTATTCTTCATTTTGAATACAGTGAGCTTAATAATAAAGAGCTTTAGGCTTCAATCATATGCCTAGTTTATTTGGGAGGAAGCCCCATTGAACTCAGTGAGAGTACACTTCTGAATTGGCTTGTGTACTTTATAGAAATCACTATAAAGTACTAAAATGCTTCCACATTGGCTAGACCATCTCTTAAAGTCCCACATGTTTCAGTAGGAGACTTAAGTGTGTGCTAAACTCTCCTCCATTTAAAAACAGACTTAAAGTGCTTACTGATAATTGGATTGTGCTGGAAAATATTTTTCAGAAAACAAAAATTCTAATATGATGCTCTTGCTGATTTTATCTAGAGAGCATAATTTCCCTGGCGTTCATTACCAGTGACCAGTTTTGTAGGGAAGTTGTATGTCAGGCTTAACCCTCTTCTAAAGTTGTTAATGGCTATAGAAGGTAGCTGTCAATTACTGTATTTCTTCGATTGTAAGATGCACACTAATTTCAGTACCACCAACAGAAAAAAAGCTTTGATTCTAAGAATAATAATCGCACCCGCGATTCTAAGGTGCACCCCGTTTATAGAAATGTTTATATGGGGGGGGAAGTGCATCTTAGAATCGAAGAAATATGGTATTTGTGATCGATGCATGTTAGAAGCCTCCCAGCACCACCTAAAAACGGTCTGCCTAAGAGTAGGGAACACAATTCATATTAGACTTAGAATTTGTGGAATGCCAGGTAGAAGAAATGCAGGGAACTTTGATAATTTTTGCCCTGCTTGCTTGTCAAAAATAGTTTCAAGGATGATTTTACTAAAAACAGGGATGTACCTGATTAAGGCACTGATAATTGAGTGAGACTGAACATATTTGCATTGTGCCTTCCTTCAGTTTAACATCTATACCTTGTGTCAAGCTTCCAACATCCCCCAAAGTTACATTTTTTTCATTGTTTTAAAATAGGTAAAACCAAGGGTAGTAGAAATGCTTCTCATACCATCCCTACGCAGAGTGGAGGAGTGGAAAATGCAATATTGGTGGATGAAGCAAACCTCGAAGCACTTGAAAGCTATATTGCCACAAAAGAACTTGGTAAGCACTTCTAAAATGTTTCCCAGTATCTGCTTTCTTTGGTACTTGCAGAACACTCTCCTTTGGTTTCGGGGCTTAGAATGTAAATTGTGTTTGCCCTCCTTGTGAATGTTGTAAGATGGAGGCAGGGAGATTCCACATGCTCACATCTTAACATATTTATTTATTTATTTATTTTATTTATATACTGCCCCATATCCGAAGCTCTCTGGGTGGTTTACAACAGTTAAAAATGGTAAACATTAAAAAGTATACAAAATTTAAAAACCATCAGAAACATAAAAACAACAGTATCTATTTAAAAACAGAGTCAGGCTACAGTTCGGTTAATCGAAACTTGAATTACTATGAAACTTCCATCTTCCTTTGAAAGCACCTGCACTGTCACTCTTTGTATAGCCTAATGGGAACGTCTGTTTGACATCTAACGACCCCTCTCCCTTGTTTCTATAAATTAGCTTAGAATGACTGCCACTACCAACTGCTGGCTTTGGATCTTAAATACTGTGGTGATTACAATTCAGTAGCACAAAACTATATTTAAGCATATAGGCTTAATTAACTCCTGAATCACAGGGGGAGGGAGGAGAAGCAAGTGTGTGTGTGTGTTCTAACTATTTGTATGCTACCCTGAGACTCCATTTTTTGGTCTAAAGATGGGCTATAAGTTGTGGGTCCCGATATGTGTATGTAGCCCCATGGTTTTCCATCAGATCAGTGAAGCTCAGTGACCTGTCTTCCACTACACCGTGTAAATGGGCTACAAATTGTGTCCTAATTTTTAAACCAGAAGAATACATTTTGTTAGGAAAATAGAATTAGCTTCATAGCTATGAAGTACACCTTTGTAAATAAAGGAAACCCAGGCAAGTGGTAGATTGCACATCTGGCCAATCATGGGCTTATGTTTTGTTGTGGATGAATAATACATTAACACAGAATTATTTTTCTGTGTTAATGAATGTCCTATATCCCCAATAAAATAACAAAGAAAATGACATCTACTGTTAACACTGTCCCGAGAAACACTGAGAATCAAAAATAATATGTAATATGTAAGCCAAATGTATCTATGACTCCTTGTACTTACGGTTCACTATGAAGTTTAAGGGCGCAATCCTATGCATATTTAGATAGAAAAAGTCCTACAACTCCCAGCATTCTCCATGGCTGGCTAAGAAATGCAGGGAGTTGAAGAAATATTTTCTAAACAGGCATAGGATTGTGCCTTTAGTGATTTACCATTCAAGATACTATGATCACAGTTGCCTTTTAAAATCATGATTCTGAATAGTTACTAATAAAATATTTATCTGTACATATGAGGCTATGGAAAGAATGGCTTGTGTGGAGTATGAATAACAGCAAGATGAATCATTCAACATCTGAAGTACTCTGCCCCTAGCTGTTCCACAACTAAGCTTTTATAAGTGTCAGTCTAAACAATTTCTGTCTTCAAATGAAGTACCAAATCCTAGCAATTGCTCCTCCTTTTGTTCATCTGATAGCCTTTATCCCACTGTTATGATGATTTCCTTGGGATGAGGCAGGAAAAACCTGATTTGTGTCTTTGTACCTGAGGGAACAGTATGACCTTATTTATTTACCTTGGAATAAGAGACAACATCTCTGCTCATATTCCCATGAGCGCTGAAGCCTTACTGGTGGAGAAAACTTGTAGTTTCCTCCTTGGATGTGTGTTGAGGAGGTGGGGAGCATAGTATTTCAGGTGTTGGATGATGCTGAAGCAAGGAAAGGCAAAACTAAGGCAATGGTGTCCTAAAAGGCTAGTGAAAGTATTTACTGTCTGCCTGTAGTAGTTTTGCTAACATTGCTGCCAGGAGTGGTTTTTGAAATATTGTTCTAGCAGACTTGTGGATCACTCCTGCATGCAATCACAGCAAACCTTAATATCCCACAAGTTACAGGTTTTGATTCAAATGGTATGGAGCCCTCCTGACCTAGTCCTGGACTAGTTTGAAATTTATATGGTTTTACTGAAACTCTGTTCTTTTGCAGGTGATAATTGCCAAGGCACTCTTTCGTACACAACAGATCATTTAAAAGAGACATGTGTCCTGAAGACTGGTTGCAGTGCTAGTGACGTGACCTTAGAAGAACATCTGAAGATGCAAAGTATAGTAATTGGAGAATTTCCTGAGGACTCTAAAACGAGGAGTGAAAGTGATTCAGTTGAAATGGGACAACCTGACCCAAAAACCAAACATAAAACTGCCTTTGAATCTGGACAAAATCAGGTCTCTGGCCCAGAGTTCAGTGGGCAAAAGGTAGTAGTGTCTTACAACAAACAAGGAACAGCAGCACAAGACTGTAGAACTGATGTCCTATTATGTCAAAATGTTCAAAACATGCATGACTTACAGTATGATCCGTTGAGAACTCCACAGACTTTGCTGTCTGTTAGAGCTGAGTGTTGTTCATTGCCAAATAATATACTGTCCGAAAAGACAGATGCAAAATCGCTCGCTCCTCTGAGATCTGGTCACAGTGAAATGCTCAAAGGAGCTGATGTAACCAACTCTAGCCATTCAGCGGAATCGGATAAAAATCTAGAGGTAGTAATAGAACAATCAGCTGTATTTTCTGTACCAGGTCAGCAAAGCCCAAACAGTCCTCCTCTGTCTCATTGTCAAGGCCAAGATAAATTGGAGTCAGAATCTGCCATAGCCTGTGTGGTGAATGCATCCAGTCCAGATGCTGTAGCGTTGCAGCTTGAAGTTGTAGATACGTCCAACAGTCCTCATTCAGATGATCAATGTGTGCAGCCAGAGTGTTGTGCAAAAGAGCAAATCCAAAAATCAGGGGATTTGGAGATCACACAGGTAGAATTGCAAGAGCCGTTGTCGTCTACAAAAGCAGATGTGGATAGTATATTTCTGACTTCTGACAATGAGAGGCACGTAGAAACATCTACTGAAAGCAACCTCACCACATCCAGTGTATGCCATTCTCCTCTTCCAGAACCAGTTGGAGAATCAAGTCCAGGGAACAATGTTACTGGTAGCGCTTCATCTAGCAGTCAAGGCACAGCTGTAGATCCCTCCAATATAGTTTCTCTAAAAATCATTATTAGTGATGACCCGTTTATTTCATCAGATACTGAGCTGAACAATGCCGTTTCCAGCATTACTGGAGAAAATTTGCCAACTATAATACTATCTTCTCCAGCTAAAACACCAGCCAAAATTGCAGCACCATCTAAATGTGTAATGTCAGAAGAGCTTGAAAGAAATAGAGATTCAACTTTGGCAGAACAGAATCTTCTTGTCCTCAGACCTCAAGATTCTGTCGTGAGTACACTGAATGTACAGAACGAGGAGTGTGCTGTCATTTCCCTTGCTGGGGCATCAAGTGTTGCCAAGGATGGGGGATTTATACAGCTGATGCCAGCCACAAACACATCTTTTGGCAACTCCAACAGCGTCTATGTTGCCACTTGTGTGACTGAGCCAACAGCTTTGAGTACAAATGTGACTCCATCTAATTTAGTTGTGTTGCCCAGCAACTCAGCATCTCTTCCATCTCAGGTTCCAACAACCCAGCAGTTAAGGACTCCTCCCAGAACAAACAATTTATTTGCCATGAACCCATCCATTTCTCCAAACTTTTCACAAGGTAACTATTGCTTAACAGCCCTAATTGAAGTTTGTCCGGGTCTCAGTAACAGATAGTTACTTTACTATTTAAACGAGCTAGCACTTAGACTTAGATACTGCGGTGCTCTTCGCTTGAAGGTAACTTACGATAAAATGTGCCCACTTTTGGAAAGTACCTCCATTCAATTTTGTGGGATCTCCCCCTCCCCCTGCACCACCGCTCAACTCATTCAGTAGGGTCCCCCATCAATCTAGAGAGAGAGGCGGGTAAGAAATGAATTATTATTATTATTATTATTCTCTTTTAGTAGCATTTTAGGTGATGGGAGTGGCTGCCATTGGGAAGAGGGGGCAGGAAAGTCTGCTTCCACCCCCCCCCCATCTCAGTCTAAACATATTTTCTATGAGCAAAAAATCACAAGATACTAGGTTTGATAGCATGGATGAGTTGTAAATGGATTCCATTGCTGTACTAATGTAGCCATGGCTGTGGCCAATTGTTTTAGCATTGGTTTCTGGACCTCGGTTCCACATCTACCTTGATGGCTTTTTAGCTGATAAGGTAATAAGGAGTGCCCCTAGGCACACAACCGCATAACAATTGAATCAAACAATATTTATATCGAATTTCAAAACAGTGAGATTTTGTAATAACATTTATAAGGCAGTTCAATCAAATGGATTAGTAACGTCAATTATACAGTGGTTCAATCAAACATTGGCTCCTTTTAGCAGATAAGACAGTATATACCTGTTAATATATAAATAAACAAATACCTATTTAGCTCTTATCTGAAAGAGTGCTCATTTGATCAGCTCACAAGTGAAAATCAGTGGTTGGTGAATAAATTAGCTTATTGAGCTCTTTACCATCAAGCACTCTAGATCTGGAGTGGATGTGTACGTGTGGGGGTGGCACAGGCACACACACCAAGAAAAGCCATTCAGAAATCCATCCCAGTAGGTTGAAGACAGAAGCATTTCTTTATTTCTGAATCCTGCTGTTGCAGCCATATAACCAGTCTGGGCTGAAAACCATATTCTGGCTTGAAGTTTGTACTGAGAATAGAATTAAGAACAGTATGCAAATAGTTGCCTGGCCCTTATGCCCCCGATGGCTTCTAGATACTGAAAGCAATAGTGCAGAACCTACCCAGGGGCCAAATCCAGCCCTCCTGGGGTTCCCCAGATGGACACCCCCCTTCCCTTGACCCAATCCCCTTTCACCTGACTTCTGGTTCTTTAGTGATTTCCTGGCTTTTGTGCATTCTAAAACATTGTGCCTCTCCTAACGCTTAGTTATCGGTAATAGGAGCTTTTAAGATAGGCTGCATTTGAGGGCCTGCCCCCTTTTGCCCACCACTGTAATGTGGCCCCCAAGAGCTGCTTTGGAATGGAAGTTGATCCTTGGGTTGAAGGAAGTTCAACGCTCCTTGCAAGAAGGCATCAGGTTGGCAGTTCCCTCGCAACCCTCCCCCTGGAATAATTTTTCTATCCCTAGTAGTGGGGCTTGAATTTTAATCTGTAGACTGCACAACACTAACCAAGAAATGTGCTTGGTGAGGTAGAGGAGGAGAAAGCAAGGCCATGGAGCCGCTCCTTGAATTGAAATAGAGAGGCCTGCGTTTTCCCAGGAACCTCCAGGGCTTCCTCATTGGCTTCAGTGTCAGGGCAGCTCCATGTGCATCTCTGCTTCACATGCAGGGCTTCTCCCAGTATTGTTCATCTGCTATACAAATCACTGCCGAAAAGCAGCAGCTGTATCCAGGGTCAACCTGGATCGTTACTTCCTCCACGTGGCTGCATGCCTACTTAGGAAAGGTTGGGCCATTCTGTTTGGAAGAACTTACTCATAACTGAGCCAGTCCTGACAGAATTTCAGTTCCTTGTTATTTATATATGATGTTGTTCTTCACAGATCACTCAGCCTGGTAGCAATAATGTGCTTAGTGCTGTGTCTATTTACTACTCATACCCTGTTCTTTCTCCGAAAAGCTTAAAGCTGCTTATACGTGACTCCTAGGCAGTTTGCCTTTCTGGGTTACAAGGCCAGAACTGCTTAGCATCACTAGTAGAACTGTGTCATGTGCCTTTGGATCATTCTCTGAGTCAGTGCAGAGAGAGAAGTTCTCTGAGACCTCTGAATAAGTATTAAAATTTTATTGCTCACATGAGTCTATTAATGTTTAGGTTCCACCATTATAATTGCATCTCCAGTACAGCCTGTGTTGCAAGGAATGGTGGGAATGATTCCTGTATCCATAATGGGACAGAGTGGAAATGCATTCTCGGATCCTTCCCGGCAGGTAAAATGTTACCACTGCATCTCCATAGTGCCATTTATTCAGCGGAAGAACCTTGCGAGAAATCTTCACCCCATTTCTTTCGTTTTTCCAAGGTTCTGCACATGCCAATACAGACCTCTTTAGGCAATGGAGGTCTTCCTAAACTGCCTCTCCCTCCCAAATCTCAGAGGATCCAAAGAAATAAATCAAATGCAGGTAAGCTGGTAATGCACTGAGGAAAGCTCGGTCTTTTTCTACCTTGGACAAACAATGGATTATCCAGCCTGATCTGATTTCCCCCCTTGATTTTCCCTTCTTTATTCTGCAAGTTAAAACTGTTGTAACAGACTCCTAATGATATATTTGACTTTGCTTTTTCTTCCATATGGAGTTATTTGAATCAGAGTGCACCTTTGGGTGATGTCAGTTGAAAAGAGCCCATATGGGTTTTTAATGATGTTTGTTGTTTATACTGTTCTAGGAAAGCTGGTGTCCAGTGGATCAGAGTCTGTAAATCGCCCTGCTTCTCGAGTACAAAGGTCAGTTAACACCCATTTTATGCAAAACAACTTTTCTCAGTTCCCAATATCCCTGGGCAGAAACAGACTGCCTGGTTACAGATAAAGCCAACAGCCATTTCTGCAATTTACACTGATTTTTTTTAGGTGTTGTGATTGTGGGAGTTGAGACCTGGCAAACATAAATATGATCACTGTGTTTACACAATATATTTTTCTTTTAAATAGCTTGGACTGTTTTTGTGTAGAGAGTGGTACAGTTTGTTGGGGATGAGCAGAAGAGAGCAGGCACACTGCTTGCAGCACGCCTACCATTTCCACAACCCACAATCAACTCCTTCATAGATTGTGAAGCATGATGACCATACCTAGATCACTGAGTTGTTTAGGAGTTAATAAAGCAGTTAATCCAACAATAAACCACAGGTTAACCACTGGGTTGTTTAGCCCCCTAAACAGCCTATCATTGTACATTTGGACATTGTGCTGAACAGCCTATGATGGAGTTGATTATAGGTAGTTGATAGCAGGCACACAATTGGGAGCACCCTGGCTGTTACCTGCTCATGCATAACAGCCCATGGGTTGTTGTTACATGTGAACCAAGTCAAGAATTATTTGGCCCTAACTGTACTTTTTTTTAAAAGGATTTTTTAATGTTTGTTTTCTTCATTGTTCCGAGCAGTCTTTGTTACCTTTCGTTTATTGTTTAAAGAATGTCAGGTTTGGAAGCTGGTAGATATGTCCTCCTTAAGCCAATTTAGTACTGCGGGTTATTAACATGTCTGACAAGTTTATAGTACTGTGCAATAGCTTCAAAAATGACACCGGAATAATTGAAAGTGAAATGGAAATTTCTTGATCGACTGCCAAATCTTCCCTACTTTTTAAAAAATTTCAGAGTTGGAAACTCAGACAAGAATGCCTGTGCAGACTTGAAAAAAAAGCTGGAGATTGTTGCAGTTGACACCACAAGTTCCAGTTTCAAACAGAATGAAAGCCACAGAAGAGTGCTTTGCTTTGACAATACTCTGGTTACTCCTGTAGAAAGCACTCAAGCATTGCAGAAAGAAAGAAATGAAAATCCTTTGGTCCCTGGAAACTATCCCAATTCTGTGCTTTCGTCTGCTAAGGTGCAATCCAGCAAGAGGGAGCGTGAGAGAACTCTGCCTAGGATTTTATGTAAGCCTGATCTTACTTCCAGAAGTTCGGCTGTGAAGGAAACCCAATCCGAGAGGAAGGCGTCAGGCCCAGGACTGGCATCAGATGTGTTAAGAAAGCAGACAGCAAATAAAGAGAATGAACTAGAAAGGAGTGTGGACAAAGCCCCCAAAAATCCAGAGGTGGTAAACCTATCAAATGGCCAACAAAATATTAGTCTTCATAATGAGAAGAACAGTAACTCGGCTCAAGAACTAACTAAAAAACAAGGGCTCCAGTCAAATACAAATAGTAAAAAATCAGTTTTGCCTTCAAAGGAGTCAAAAAAAGACCAAACAAGATCTCCCAATCAAGTCCATTGCTTGACCAGCCCATTAACTAAACAAGCTGTAGAAATGTTACATGACATTCAGAGGCACAGCCCTGCTAGTAAACTCCCTGAAAATGGGGACCTGCCCGTACCCCGTACCCCTTCGGGAACTGGTGATAGGCATTCGGATGATACTTTCGATATGATAAGGACACCAACATGTAGACGGTACAGTGAAGACAGTACCACCCCAAGGATCATGGTCCCTCCAGCTACTCCTGACTTGCCAGCCTGTAGCCCAGCTAGTGAAACAGGCAGTGAAAACAGTGTTAGCATGGCTGCCCATACTTTGATGATACTTTCACGAGCAGCTATTGCAAGGACTAGTACCACTACTCCTCTGAAAGACAATACGCAACAGTTTAGGTCTTTAAGAAGTGCAGCCAAAAAAAGGAAGCAGGAAGACTTGCTTGAATGCGAAAGGAATTCCCGGACTGCCTGTAAAAAAGACCTTCAGAACTTCACAATGCCAATAAAAAAGAAGAAACTAAAGGTAAGTAGGTTCCATGTTTTAAATATAATAGAATGGCATTAATTCAGTACCAATGTAGTGCCTACCCATGGAAGAGTAGCAGCCCTTTATCATAGTACCTAGGTTAACAGCCCATCAAGGGAAACATCACTTTCTTAATGTATTCTGCAATATGACCAGCAAACATCTTCCCCAAAACCCATGTTAGCACTCATACACTTTTGGGGAAAGAAGCCTTCTCTCTCCTTTTTGCTATTCTCTGAGTGCTCGCTTTTCCATCCAACTTTTCAGAAGAAAAATTTGGCCAGAGCTAGAGTAGGAGGCACCTCCCTATTCTGTTTTTCTGTTGGGTCTTTGGCCTGGCCTGCTTGACTTGCTCAAATAAGTGTTCTCTAATTTGCAAGCTAGCCTGCAGATGAAGAAAGAAGGAGAGCTTACCAATGCTTTTGTATTTTATTTTGTCGGTTGTAGGTATGAGATTGCAAATTAACCCTTGTGCAATGTAATTTTTTTTACCTACGAACATTTGGCACATTTTCCAGTTGACCATTTCAACCTTGTGTCCAACTTTGGACTGCATAAAATTATAGAAAGAAAATTAGAGAAGGAATGATCTGAATAGCTGTTGATACAGTAAATAATTTAAATGCCACAAACCATTCCACAGGTTATGTTTTGCCTCGGTGGAGGACAGTGCTCTTGGCTTTTAATGCACCGATTGCCAGTTTCACTAGAGGCCTTTTAGCACTTGTAATTGTTTTAGGGAATTAAGGGTAAACGTCACTGAGATGAGTTGACCAAAGCACTTTTTGTACTTGAGGTATAGGCCTATCATCCAAAGAACTGTGCAACTAGTTCTGTGCACAAAAGGGAGCTGTGTGTTTGTGTTTTTCAAATAGCAATCCCTTGTGCTGCATGACAAACTTGTTTTGAAACTGTGGAAAGTTAGAAAAGCATTTGTAAAATGGTATGAGACAGTCTGCCCCTCAAAAGGAAAAAAAGAAATCCCATTGGACAAAGGATCCCAGCCATGGTTTAAATTGTTCTGTGCTTTTTTCTTTTTCTTTTTTACAGTTGAATGTCTTTTTGTGATAATGAAGCCCTTCACAACTAAAAAAAGTTTTAAGAACCTAAGTTTTGTTGGTCTTAATATGGGCATTTTCTTTCCTTTTTTTCCAGCAGAAGAAGCTACCAGTTGCCTTTCCTGCTGGAATGGATGTGGATAAGTTCTTGTTATCCTTACATTATGATGAATAAATAGCGAACTATGTATTGAGACGACGTTTGGAACAAAAGGAGAACAAATTGTGGGTTAAGTTGCACAGTTAGCGCATTGAAGTTTCTCTTCATAAAAGAAAATCACGCTGGTTCTACAGAAAGTTTCTAGCTTATGAATAATTTGGTGCATCTTCTTTTAAGAGAGCACTTAAATTGGCTCTATATTAAATTTGCACAGTTGTACTTAGTGGGATGATGTAAATACTGTACAGAAGTTGAAGTTGTAAAACAACAAAAATTCTACTTTTATTAACACCGAGTGTTGGCTGTGTCCTGCCAAAATGTGCACATTAATTGACTTTTTCATAATGTGAAACACCCATGTTCCTAAATATGCTCAGAAGTTCCACTGAATTGTGGAATTTAATTTCAAGTCATTGTACATGGGATTATAGCCCTAGACTGAATCTAACTAAGCTTCAGGTAGTTTGCTTTAGTTTTTTTTTTAAAAAAAAGGTAAGAATTAATAGTTGGCCCAAGTCTTCAACAGGTAGCTAACTAACTTTTAAATAAGACAATTCAGCTCATTTTGTATTGGGGATATCTTTCTGTTCCCTTTTGGCTATCTTTCCCTCTAGTTACAAGTCTGCCAACGATGGCTTTTCAACTTTCTTATTCTTAGGAATCTTAAGAGCCAGTTTATTTTTGTTCTATTTAACTTTTTTAATACACCTGTAAATACCACTTGCCTACGTGTGCTTTTTTAAAGCCTCTACTGAAATTGGTTCTATTTTTGTAAGGAATTTAGGTTTTACTCATTTCTGGAAACTTCGGTTTAGCCTGTTCAGTAAAGTGAATGCTTATCCTGCAGATCCTCGCCTGCCTATGCAGAAGTTTCCCTTCCAGCACAGTTAAGATTGCATGAGGGTCATGAACCCATTGGCCCTACTCTTCCTTTAATATCCTCATTTCCCATTCCTACAGCCTTCCACCTGTTGGAGGATAGGCATTTGTACTGGTTGGGCTTTTCTACTCCCAGTGCGATTTAAAGCCTTCTTCGAGGCTATGGGAGTAGAAAAGGCTTGCTGCTACGGCTGTTCACCTCCCCAAACGTAGAGGGCTGTGGCTTGGGGACATGGAGGAGCCAATAAGTGCTTTTCTGCTCTCCCCTCCCCACCCCCATGTGATTGCAGATGTTTGAGGAGTCTTGCCTTCTACTCAGGTAGAACTTAACACATATATGTACAAACACCCTGGGCAACAGTTCCTCTTCCAGAACAGATGTATAAGGAAATTGTTGGAAAGTGGTTCAAGCTTTACAGTTTTGGTCACTTCCATACATTTAAAGTAGTAGGAAAAGTTGTCAGTCAACAAGACTCAGGTAAGTACCCTGTTGATACACCACTGTATGGACGAACATAGACCTTTACCAGAGAAATTATCAGGTTCCTGAACAATCTTTTGTAAAGTTCTAAATGATGAACTTTAGCTCTGAGAGTAGCTTTAAAGACTAGTTAATGGAAAGTTACTTCAAGCAAACCTTCTGTGTTGTTACTTGCTGTTCTTACTATCCTTCCTTAATACTAATTAGACACCTGTGAGGATAGTAATTTGGGCAATACCCAAGTGGAGGAGACACACTGAAATGCACAATGTATGTTTCTCATGAACAATGTGTAGATTTGTAAGTGATTCAATCTAGAGCTATGCTAGATGAATCCACACTGTAAACAAATAAGAACATACTTCAGTGTTCCATACAAGACAGTCCTTTAAAGTTTCTTGGTCATGGATATAAGTCCATCCGTTACTTGCCCTTTTAAACGAACAAATATGTAGACGAAACTCTGAATTTCAGTTCACACTAGTCTTCTCTCACTGACCTTAGAGTTCATAGAATAGTAGAGTTGGAAGGGGCCTATAAGGCCATCGAGTCCAACCCCCTAGAGTATCAACAAACGTATGGATAAGAGCAATTCAGGAGATGTTGCCCCTGTTCACACATAACAGTGGTATATCCTGGGTTAATTAATTAATGCAGAATTTGCTGTGGCATGTTCTGTCGCCTTTCTGAATATTTAACCTCCGAGTAAGGGTTGCTGTGTGATGTCCAAATCTGGACTGTGTTAATCATGGGTTTAAATGTGATTTGTTTAATTGACCCAGGATTTGCTGCCATTCCAGGCAAACCAGTCCATTGTTTATTTGGCCTGTCAAAAGGCATTGGACAAAGTCTCTCTCAGACTCCTGAGCACTCCTAGTAGTCATTGGTTGAGTAATTTGCAGGGGGAATCCTCTGAGAATCTGTATTGGACCAGTACTTTTTTACATGTTCATAAGTGATCTAGATTTTGTAGTGGCAACAAGGAGGCCAAGTTCACTAGCAGCAAGAGAAGGCAAAATAAATACTAGAAGCATTTTAACTTCTGCCTAGACAGTCTCTTCTCTTGGCAAAAAGATAGAATCAAGACCAGTGAGTTGACAACACTCCGACATTCTTGCCTGATCTGAAGAACTGCAGGTTGCTGTGGCTCTGCGAGCTCTGCCAAGGTGTATGTGTCTGGCAGGGAACTGGGTAGAGTATGTCAGGGTGGTATTGGTTAGAGCAGAGGTGGGCCCAATTTAACAATAGCAACAAAACATTTTTTCCACCTTACTGATGAAATGGAGAGCTTGACATAGGCCAAGTGGATTGTAAGTTCAGTTTTGGTACTGAAAACAAATTCCTAGCCTGAGAATATGGTTGGAAGTACCCTGTTCTGTAATACTCTTTTGCAGCTGTCTCTAGTTGGGGGATCTCAGGATTCTAGTACAAAATCAAATCTGACAAGCCTGAAGTCTGCCCATTCCCGAATTAGAGAATGGCTTTGTGTGACAACCCAACCTTTTAAAAAAATGTAATGTTGTTTATAGTAAGTCGTGACGTATACATTCTTTATTGTCTTTGATTGGGAGTTTAGCCAACATGTTTTATAGTCCCTATGGTATAAAAACCACATGTATTGAAGCCTGCTACGGTTAAAAAAAATCTCATTTAGTTTCTTTTAAACACTGATAAACTGAGTTCTAAGGGCAATTCCATAAATAATTGTAACAGCTGTTTGATCGTTTGAGTCTTAAGGCTTGATGTTAGAGCCTACAACTTTTGGATCAGTATTGCAGACGCTCCTCCTCCTCCATTGCAAATTCCAGCAAGGCCGTGTTCTCCCTGCTTCAATGCATGAGCCATGTGAACAACAATTCTTGCTCCAGACATCCTAAAAAAGAAAAAGCACAACAATTCAGTTTGAGGTTCATTGACCACTGATAAGAGCTTAGTGTTTGCTTAACCTTAAAATCAGCTTTTCAGCCCATGCCTTATGAGCAACATATAGATTGTTTGGTGGTTTCCTGGCTTTTGTACAGTTCTTTTTTTTTCTGTTTTAAAAGGTTGAAATGTCTCTCCTGAGGCTTAGCTACTGGCAGTAAAGAGCTTAAAGCTAAAGCATCTTGGTATTTTTGGCTCCACCAACCACTAGAATACAGCCCCTAAGAGCGTATCCGAAATGGAATTTGGCCCTCGGGCTGAAAGAAGTTCAACACCCCTGCTACAGCCAAAGCTCTCAGGGCAACAACCTAGCTGCTAACCTTCAACTAAACGGAATGCAAGAGAACTAGCAGTACTTCCTTCCATCTTTAACTGCTGCCACCAAAAGTATACGGTTAATGTAACGTACATATTCATTTTTGCTTTGGAGGAAAGGGGGTTTCAGATACTGTCCACAGTAGAGGATTTCCCTTATTGTGTACACGTATATTACTTCATTTACCCAATTGGATGTCCCAAAGAGACCGCTCCTCCGTGAATGTTCACCTTCTCCGGATCAATATCTAGCATTTTAATATTTGCTAGGACCACAACACTGAATGCTTCATTGATTTCCCACATTTTAATATCTTCCTTTTTGAGTCCTGTCTGATTAAGTATCTGGAGGGTGGGAAACACACACAAAGGGTGCTGAATGAGAATTTCTATTTGGTAAACACTACAAAGAGAGATTGATTTGTGGTTTGTTATAGTTTTAAAAATAATTTATATATGACATTTGTATGTGACCCATAACAAAATTCTCAGGTCAGCTTACAACATACTCTCTCTAAATTGTAAATGTAAAGAAAAGGAACTAAGAAGCAAAGCATATTTTAAAGAAACAGATTTCAATACACTTTTAATAATAATTTAGAAAATCTGAAATAAATTATTTGATGAACTGATATAAAAGAGATATTAAATATTTACAGGCCTGCTTTGAAAAAATAGTTTGAAGGTAGAGAAGTGATCACTTTTGTTCCTACCTTAGGAACAGCATGTGCTGGTGCAATCGGGAAGTCAATAGGATCAACAGCAGCATCCGCAAAAGCTGCAAAAACATAAATGTGAATCAGAAAGGAAACGTCTTGTTATTTCTGCTACATCTATAGTACTCACGTAAAAAGCTTTAAAGTTTTATTCTTGCAGTGATCCCTGAACCAGACGTGTTTACAGCTTCTCTGGCAAACTTTTGGAAATCATTCCTTTAAAGATATTTTAAGTACCCAATGTTAAGAGGAACAGCTGAGAGGGCCAAAAGCCTCCAGAATTTTATACCTGAGAGATTAGCAAGATTTCCAACTACGACTGCATCTTATGAGCAAAAAGAATCCCTTTTAGCTTAACCCATACTGAATCAGATCTATGGTTAAGTTAAGGTTACACTAGCATTTCCTATAATTTCACTAGAAAGGCAAGAAGAATCTTACCTACTACCCTAGCCAATGGTTTAGCATTCAGTCGCTTGGCTGCTTCTGATGTCATCAGAACCAAAGCAGCTGCTCCATCATTCAGGGTACTGGCATTGGCAGCAGTTACTGTTCCTGGAAGAAGTAACTATCCTTTAGGAAAAATGGCATGAATGCAGCTCAGCGCTTTCCTCTGTAGTCTCATCAGTCCCAGTCAGTCACTATCTCGATTCGAAACACTAGCCGTATAACATAGGGCAAGGGTGCAGAGCCTCAGTTCCAGCAGCCTAATTCCCATATAGCCACGCCCCCATTCCCTGACCCCACCCTCTCCTCCATCCACCATTTATTTGGTGGTTTCTCAACTTCTGTGTGTTTTTTTGCCCATTCTGAAAGGTTGAAATGCCTCTCCTAAGACCTGTTTACCGTCAGTAAGAGTTTTAAGCTAAAATATTTTTGACTCCCACCTCCACCGGAATGCAGTATGATAGTATCTCCAAAATGGAACTAAGTTGAAAGAGATTCTCCATCACTGACAAACCGTATGTCAAATCCAACATGGCTGGCATTATCCCATTATATACATCTGTATTAATGATTTCAATGTTGGAAATACAGATACATCCAGTCTAGACTAAAGGCAATAGAGTTTAACTGAACTGAGAGAAGTTCTAACATATTAAAAATGAGATACTACCTTTTCAAAGCTTACCATTTTCTTTTTGAAAGACTGCCTTCAGCTTTGGAACTTTAGCAAAGTCAACACGCTTGTATTCCTCGTCTTCTTTGACCTCTGTGTCTGGTTTCCCTACAGTAAGAATTTATTTAGTAAAAAGACATACTTCATAGCTGAACGTAGCTCTGCAGAGATAAACCATTAGACTTCTTAATGGCCTGCTGGGGACTAATCATTTCCTAAGTTCATAAGGGGGAGCTGGGCATGCATGTCTCACTCCTTGCACCCTGCGGCCTTTGCTTCACTGCTTTAACAGGCTGCAAACCAGGAATGTCACACACAGAGGAAGGCAGAAAAAACACTATAACAATTAGCTAACTTGAAAAAAAACACCCAACTAGCAACATATTCCAAGAACATAGTTGGGTATCCCATGGGATCCCTACATGCCACAACCAACAAGAAGATGGTCCAGACTGCTCTGTTATTACTCAGTACTAAGCAGTACTAAGATTCCAGTTTGAAAACCCAAACCACTGGGAGGGTTGAATAGTACTCTCTTTCAAAAGTTTCAATTAACATAGGAGCTTCTAATGGAGCCCTAAAACCCCAGAACAGCATAATGGATAAAATAGCTACAAGCTAACTTCTCAGAGTATTTATATTAAGACCCTTCTTCACACCAGTGTATAGAAATTCCAAAACCTCCAAAGAACCAAGCCTGGAATGTTCCAACACACCATTCATGAAATACCTTCCCTGTAACTTGATACACCTTGTTCACAGACTTCCTCCTAGATACCATTAACACTATCAAAACATTCTCAAATTCAAATAAAAAAAAATCCTCACTGGCAGCCCTCAGCCTCTAAGCAGCAAAATGGAACAGAATGGATGCACCACTAACTCCAGTGCTAATAGAAACTCCATTTCAGGTACTTTCCAAACCTCCTGGCAAGATAACCTGAATAATTCTGGGAACCAGACTCCCCTGTGCCAATACACTGCTATTGGATAAACTGCTGGCCTTATCCTTTGCATTATTACCCTGTTCCAAGAGTGGAAAATATAAAAATGCACACAAAAATGAGTATCTTGGGAGCTCTTCACTGGAGCCTCAGAAGAACTCTGCCTTCTGCCACTGAGATAGGGCTGGTCTGTGGAAGTAAAGCTCCACCTCCTGGATGACATTTCAGACCCCATGCTGTCAGGAGGAGGGGCAAACTGACTTCTGGGAATTCATTACTATTATTAGAGAGGGTGCATTTAAAAAAGTGTGCAGCAGTTTTTGTTTTAAACAGTTTCATTTCAAATTGGTTCTATCAACTACTGTCTTGAATTAGTTTGACAGAGATGTAAAAAAACCCAGAAAAAACAACACAAATGTTCTGTTCAACCTAAAGGATTCTGTGTGGCTAAAGCATGAGTGATATGCCCCATTTCAGCAAAAATAAGCAAAGACAAGATCACCAATTTTCAATCATGTTTGTCAAAATACAGAGAACATATTTATACCAACTTTAACTTTTCAGTCATTAGTATAATTTGTCATAAAACATGTATGGAAGAGGTACTATATATTAAATCATACTACCTTTCTGAGAAACAGTAACAGGTACAATTTCCTTTGCAAAAACTCCAGAGGCCCAACCTTCTTTGCTTTTTGTATAAGATTTTATAGCAAATGCATCTTGATCGTCCCGGGATATAGAAAACTTCTTAGCAGTATTTTCAGCACAATTACCCTGGGAAAGAGGAGTGGAGAAGTAAAGAAAAGCACAGAGTCCTTTCAAAAACATTTTTATAGATCAGCTATACTATTTCTGAAGTATAAGATTTCAAAGTTGCATGGACCAGAGTTCTTTATGTGCCTAATTACTTAATTTATTTTACTTATACACACTTAGCCTAGAGTAAGACCCACTGAATTCAATGAGGCTTACTTCTGAGTAGACATGTATAAAACTGCACTGTTACAACTCTATATGCCAATTTACCAGTACGTCCTATTGAGTTCAGTGGGATTTACTCCCATTGAACTCAATAGGATTCAAGGATTGCAAACTTAATTTCTCAACATTTAGCAGCTTAAGCCTAGAGTACTGTTCCCATCTGAAGGCTGATTTTCAGTAACTGAATTGAGTAAACAAGCTTTCTGATGTGGTTAATTTATACCATAGACACACACTCATAGGATGTTTACAACCAAATACTAATAAAAGGCTTAGATGGAAGGCTTAAGAATTCCTCTGTAGCTCAAAGTCCTTGGTATTTCAGGTAGATTTCAGATGATTGGAAACTCTGACCACAGTCCTAGTTCTGCGTGTGCAGTCAGAGCCTTGTCCGCAGCAGCTTCCACCTGGCCAAAGCCAGGTGGAATATGTTTTGCTCATACAAGTGAGTTAGCTCAGAATTACCACTAGGGAAGGCTGTGGACAAAGACCTAAAGTTGCAGAATTGTGCACACACCGCGTTTTTAGTTTTTTCCCTTGACAGTTGCAGAAAACTTATCTTTTATGGATTTGGTTAGTCTTCCCCAACCTGGTGCCCTCCAGATGTTTTGGACTGCAATTCTTAGCATTCTGATTATTGGCTATGCTGCCTGGGACTGATTTGAGCTGAAGGCCAAAACATCTGGAAGGCTGGACAAGGTGGAGACTTGTAAATGTTTTGCACATCCATAGATTTGATATCCAGCATCAAAGGGAGTTATGTTATCTCCTGGATTAGATGTTACCTACTTTGAAAGTGAGAGCCTTGTGGGGGAAAGCACATAATTATAGGCAAGTTTGCGATCAGAAAAGGTACGTGAACATCCTCTTTAGCAAGGGAACTCTTACAAAAAACAAAAGTTTGCTACAGAAAAACTTATGTGCTGAGTTCTCCCATACCTGGCAGTAATCATCCACCCCAACACTTTCAATATGAGTTTCCTTGCCATGTTTCGTGTCAATAGCTAGGAGTGGAAAACACATACTATAATGACATCAGGATATGGGGGCAATAGAACTAAATTTACTGGGTGGTGTGTGTTTGTGGTGGGGGGTAGAGAAACCCTCCCTGGATTGCCATTTTCTGTAGCAACCTTCCACCACCCCCAAAGATCATTCTACCTAAGCCGTTATGCTCAAATTCAGCAGAGTTGGAAAAAAGTCATTATCAAGTAGTCTTGCTAACCTCTGTGATCCAGAATTAGCTACAACCTTAAAATAAAAATAAAAATAATTGTAAGACATTAAGACCATCATTTACCATGTGGATTTTGTTGTAAACATCTGTCAAGCCATCTTTTACAATTAAGTCTTCAAGCTTTACTCCTCCATAAGGCGTTGCTCCTCTGACCATTGTATAGGGTACATTAGACATGCTCTCCATTCCACCAGCCACCATCACATCCTGCTCAAACAGATTTTACAGCTATAGGTCATTTTTGCACCTTATAAGGCGGATGAAAATAAAATTAAGATATTACGATGTTTTTATTTCCCCTTCAGGCAAAAAATTATAAAACACTTAACATTACAATTCAAAATGTACATATATATTAGAAGTAATGTAAACAAGTCAGATTTTGATGGAGCACTAGTACAAAAATCAGTGATAGCAGATACAGTACAAAGAACATCTGCAGTTAAAAAAAAATGCTCTCCAAGAGCATCACTTCATAGAAGCATGCACAAGAATCCCTGTGAACAATGCTCATTACACAAAATACATGAATTGGCCTTATATATTTCATTTGTTTCCACATGTTCACAAATCTTCTGAACATACAGATTCTCCTACCTGACTCCCACACATCAGGCTCTGTGCTGCCATCATAATAGATTTCATTCCAGAAGCACAAACTTTGTTGACAGTTGTGCAAGGAGTAGAAACTGGTAAACCTGAGCCAAATTAAGATAAAGATAAGCTACTAAGACAATGATGAGAGGGTTTGTCAGCCAACTGCAAATATGCTACATACAAAGCATCTAATATATTGCCAACATGTACCACATATGATACATACGAAGCAAATAAAAAGGAACTCATGCCACAGAATATCAATGGATTACCCAGTACCCTATGTGTTGCTGTTTTTCTGCTGTTCAGACCCATAAAGGATGAAAGACCTTTCCTGAAGTCTCAGATAGTTCGCCCCTTCCATAGACAAATATTGTATCTTAAGGATTCATCTCTTTTTGCCTCCACCACAAGAGAACTGTTAGCAGCAAATCATTCTGGCAACTTGTCTCCCAATCTGATGAATAATCTATCTCACATACAGCAATGGGGATGGGGAACTCCCAGGAGATGGGGTGGGGGCACTCTTACCCCTGCACTAGTGAATTTGCCGTTGAAATTCAGTGATGTGGTAACATGAAAAATAGTCTCTTTTAAAGCAAAAGGGCAATTTTGTTTTAAAATAGCCACTTTTTGCTGCCACACTACTGCTAAATATAGGACGCAAACTGCCATATTGATTCCTCGCTCTCCTTTAGTCCTCATGTTGAGGCAGTAGCTAAATCCTGTCGCTTTTTCCTGTATAATATTGCCAGGATTCGACCATTTCTGTCTGTCTCTTCTGCCAAGACGCTTGTTCATGCACTGGTTATTTCTCGGTTGGACTACTGCAACCTTCTTCTCTCTGGCCTTCCTTCTTCTCACATCAGTCCGTTGGTTTCTGTCCACCACGCTGCCGCTAAGATCATCTTCTTGGCTCGCCGCTCTGACCATGTTACTCCACTCCTGAAATCTCTCCATTGGCTTCCAATTCACTTCAGAACCCAATATAAACTTCTCTTGTTGACCTTCAAAGCTTTTCACGGTCTAGCTCCTTCCTATCTCTCCTCTCTCATCTCACACTATTGCCCCGCTCGTGCTCTTTGCTCCTCGGGTGCCATGTTTCTCACCTGCCCAAGGGTCTCCACTTCCCTAGCTCGGCTTCGTCCATTCTCTTCTGCTGCCCCTTACGCCTGGAACGCTCTCCCCGAACATCTGAGATCTACAAGTTCAATCTCAGCTTTTAAAGCTCAGCTAAAAACTTTTCTTTTCCCTAAAGCTTTTAAAACTTGATGTTACTCGGACTTTAGACTGTTAGTTTTTCCCTACCCTGTGCCTGTTTACCCTACCCAGTGCCTGTTTGCATTCTCTCCCCCTCCTTATTGCTTTACTATGACTTTATTAGAATGTAAGCCTATGCGGCAGGGTCTTGCTATTTACTGTTTTACTCTGTACAGCACCATGTACATTGATGGTGCTATATAAATAAATAAATAAATAAATAATAATAATAATAATAATAATAATTTTGCTTTAAAGGGGCTATTTTACCTGCTGCCACCATTTACTTATGGGCTTTTTAATCAAGGGAAGCCCTACCTTAGTAGTCATGATCAAACACAGCTTTAGTACCTGCACCAAGGGTTGCTTGTCTTGCCGGAGCTTGTCCTTGCCCAGCCTGGATAACATTACCCATGTATACCTCTTTCACTTCTTGTGTAGGGATACCTAATGGCAATCACAGAAATCATTGCTAATCATAAAATGATAATATGCTCATAACATAATATATCCCAGAAAGAGAGAGAAGGTGAATAATATTCTGGAAAGAAAAAATAAAGCAGGAGCTAGAATTTCCATTTAGCTATTCTTCATGGATGGAACAAATGAAAAAAGCACAGTCTTTAAAAGCTCAGCTATCTCTGTTCTTAATTTAGTAATGCTACACTAAACCGAAAGTATAAGTAGTGGAGCAAAGCCGGCATCTTTTTCCTGCCAGCTCAAAGCACCCTGCTCTGCAAACTAGGTTATCATGCTTTGGTCCCTCACCTACTGCCATCTTTGAGGTGAATGGGCAAGATTAAACACTGGGCCAGATTTGCAGGAAATCATTCATGAAGCATGTCAGATTCGCTTACCTGCTCTTTCTATTGCTCCTTTAATTGCAATGGAACCAAGTTTAGTGGCTGGTTGTGAGAAAAGGGATCCTTGGAAAGATCCAATGGGTGTCCGGACAGCACTTACAATGACTACCTCCTGACAAACAAAATTGTTACAACCATTACAGTATTTACCAAGAAAAGAGTAAATTCTCAAATTTAAGTTTCATTTTTGTGAGAGATCTGAGATTCAACATTTTTCAAAGTCACTATATGCTTTATATGCTAGGAACATTAGATTACTAATGCGTTATGCAGACTACAGAACTGGAACAAGTATCTTTATTCAAAGATAATATGCTAACAAGACACATACATGAGATACTTCCTTGCTTGCTCTTTTGGTAGGAGTTCAAAAACATTATAATTTTAATAATCTTATCCAGTGGTTTGAAAATATTTGGAGGCAGAACTACACTAGAGCCTTTTTGACAACCTATGAAGGCCAAATTACAGGCATTCTGCTTAGATAAATCCAAATGAGAATACAAATTCCCGTTAGTCATGTGGCATTATAAAGACCATTTGCTTTGTCTTGTCCTGGGAAGCAAACTATACTTTATCAGATGCAAATGGTAGGCTAACAACTCAGTAGACCGTATCATATTTGTATGCAGACAGACAGACACCTATCATTCTTATGGCCAAACTAGACATGACACTAAATGTGACATTTACTGTTACATCTTTTATTTTTACTTACTAATAATAGGCTACTGGGAGTGGGGGTGGGAAAGAGAGTAAAGAGATTTGATAGACTATGACTCACTGAAGTGCGGTTTAAACTTTTCTTCGCCATAGTCTTAATAAAAAATTAAAATCACTCTCCCTGTTGCAGGGAAAGGGTAACTTGTAATTGCAATAGGAGAGAAAAGTTTAAACACACGCACAAAACCTTGCACATCACAGTCCTGAACAAAATTCTTCAACATAAATTATTAGCAATTAAAAACCCCAAAAGTCACAATAGGAAATGATGCATTTAGCATCATTGCTTAGCCCTTAATCACTTCATATATGTCAATACATTCACTTACAGTTGTAAAGAATAAGTTCTGATAATAGTAGTAAAAATGGTAGTATTATCATAGCAAATTCTTGAAGTCCCACTAGGCTTCATACTTACATTTAAACCACGCTGAGATGAATAACCCCGCCTTGCATATGTTAGCGCCTAAAAACAAATTATTTTCAGTATGTTACAATGTGTCAAACATGTACTGATTATTGACTACAAAATATCAGTGATTTTCATTTTACATATTTTAAAGAAGCTACTAATACATACTTCAACATTTCTGTAATGCTATGAGTGTCCAAAAATTTATTCTTGCCACTTTATCTTTTAAATGCATCCAGTGATGAACAGGCATAAAAAAGTAACATTTGTCACAACTTTGTGAAGAATTGCCAGTCCATACTGCTTTACGAAAATCATAAAATACTTGCCAGTTGAACAATATTATTATTAATAATATTTATTTATATAGCGCCATCAATTTTCATGGTGCTGTACAGAACAAAATAAAACAAAATACAAAACACCCTGCCATATGGCTTACATTCTAAAATCACAGTAACAAACAAACAGGGAAAGGCCTGTATTGCTGTATTTCACATTTTTCATTATATGCATCAGAGCTGTTTATTTAACCCTTTGATCCTAAGACCTCTGTCCCATTTCGTAGTTCAGGTGAACAAATATTAGCTCTGCCAGACACTGAACGCAAAGATGAGAGTACACCACAGCACACCAGAGTTTTCTAGTTAGTTGTCGTTTTTAGCTGCTTCCATCTCCGTAGTGTTTTAGAAGAGGAAATTGCTCCTTGATAAAAGAGATACTTTATAAATCATCTGAGATGCAGAGGCACCATGAGGCAACCATCTCAGCAGCTGACTTTGGGAACTAATTAAAGATGACATTCTCTTGTAAAAGCCCCATAAGTATACACCTTGCACAAGAGACTTTCTTGGTGGATCACTCCTTATGTTCTTCAGCAAAAAGGGAAAAGATTTGGATTTTCCATCTCAGGGAACAAAGTATCTTGTACTATCCCTGCTCCAGAGACCTCCTGTACTTTAAAGAGTTGAACCAGGAAGGGGACAAGAATTAAGACTTGTCTTCACATGCATTAGAACGCAAGATGCCCTATTAACAGCTATGCAATAAAAACCATGATTTTAAAAAGCAGGTAACACACATTTTTAAAGAGACAAAGTTCAAAGCACACATAATCCCTGGTGTCTGCCCTCAGAGTGACAAATAATCGTGACAGGCTGCCCAGGAAAAGAGGGAGGAGGGCAGCACTACTTAAATCTCCACTCCAGGCGCAGCAAAATGAGCTGGTAGGCTGCAGAATCCTGGATTATATCAATTCAGCATGGGAAGGGCTGTCATTGATGAAAAGGAAGGCACCCTGAAAATTAAAGCTCAACTAAAAACTTTTCTTTTTCCTAAAGCTTTTAAAACTTGATGTTGTGCAGACTTTATACTGTTAGTTTTACCCTACCCTGTGCCTGCTTACCCTACCCTGTACCTGTTTGCATTCTCTTCCCCTCCTTATTGTTTTACTAGGATTTCATTAGATTGTAAGCCTATGCGGCAGAGTCTTGCTATTTACTGTTTTACTCTGTACAGCACCATGTACATTGATGGTGCTATATAAATAAATAATAATAATAATAATAATAAATAAATAAATTTTAAAAAGCAAGCCAAGCACACCACATCTACATGAAGTTTAGGCTACAGTTTTTCAGGAACAAGAACATAAGGAGAGCAATGTGGAATCAGACCAAGGATCTTTCTGTTTATTATTTATTCATTTGTGGTATGCATATGCTGCTAAACATAATAAAACCACTAATCTCGCCCAGGCAGTGGCCAACCAGCTGCCCACGGGAAACCCACAGGAGTGCGACGGCACCCTGCCACCCACGAAGCACGGCGTTCCCCCCCCCCCACGCCCTCTGTGAAGCGGTCCAGCCCAGAATTCCACCACTTCAGAGCTCTTCTTCCACCATCCCATTCTGCTGCATGTGTGAACGGGGGCCACGGGATACCACAGGGCCAGGCCTGAAAGGCACAGGACTAGAGAAGGGAGGACGAAAGGGGGCGGGGCTCGGCTCGCTGTTCGGCGGCCGCCCCTCAGGTGGAGTCTCACCCCCCCCCCGCCGCCCCCCGCTTTAATCCCCTGAGGAAGAGGGCAAGGGAAGGTGGCGGTGGGGCGCAAGCGGGAGCTCCGAAGCCGCCATAACTAAGCTCGCCTCTCCGGTAGGGTGGAAGAGGAAGGACCCCTCGCTAGGCCTTTTCCTCACCCGAAGCGTCCTCGGCACCTGCAGTCCACCCAACATCTTCGCCCTCGAGCCGGCTGCAGCAGCAGCAGCAGCAGCAACAACCCTGAAAATCTCCTCAGCTGCCACGACGAGCAGAGACCTGACAAGCGCCGCCGTCACCTTCAGTCAGCACAAGCGGGCGCACGCCTAGGCCCACCCACCCCTGCCGCCCACCCAATCCAGCCAATAGAAGCCGAGGGGCGACCGAGCCGTCGTTCCAATTCCCGCCCTCCAATCCCACAGGACCGAGGAGAAAGGGGCGCGGCGACCCGAGAGCAGCGCTATTGGAGTCGGGCGAGAAGGGGGCGCGGCAATGAAAGAGCCGACCAATGGCAACTCGGAGAGGCGGGGCGTGGACATGAGTGAGCGATCCTATTGGAGAGGTGCACGAGAAACCTAGACGCTCGGGCGGGGGGAGGAGGGCAAGCGAGACTCAGCTTAGCGAGAAGGGAGGTGGTTAGTCGGGGGATGTTTGCCGTTTTCGTTGACACGGGTGTATAGAAGTAACGTGTGAATGAAGAGATAGCTATCGAACACTGGGATAGGGATAGTGCCCATTCCTCACCGGTTTGGAGAAAGAGCACATAGTGTTGCTCCCCACCACCACAAATGTGTAAAGCAGGTTTTCGCTTTCAAAAAAAGGGGAGGTCGGAGAAGTCTCGGGGAAATAAAAGCCTGAATACGTTTATTTAAGGCGTAATCCTATGAATCTTTAGGCAGAAATAGTCCGATATCTCCCAATATGGCTGGGGGATCCTTGGAGTTGTAGGACTTATTTCTGTCTGAACATGCAAAGGATTGCGCCCTCGTTTCACTTTTAGACCATCTCATAACCGGAGTTCTCTGGATGGTATCAGTTAAAACTTGATGTATAAAAGTATATCATGTATATCTATAAAACACACACACTTATGTAAAATAATAAAATGGGTTAAAATAAAACAATACAAATAAACAAGCACAAGAACTGAGACAGCACTGTGTGACTTTCACCCCTATCCTGTAGATTCTATAGGTGTAGAGAAAGATGCTTACTCAGATGCCTCACTGAGTTCTATAAAATTTCCTCCTGCACAAACATGCACAACTTTCTGTAAACCGCCCAGAGAGCCCTGGCTATGGGAGCGGTATATAAGTGCAATAAATAAATAAATAAATAAATAAATAAAACTTTGCAGCCTTTCTTTAAAAACAACTTCGAATTTGGAATGGATTTACAAATTTGTCTGAGTGTAACAACTAGATTTATTTTGGGCTGCTTTTATGGTTTTATTGTCCTGGAGTTTGTCTGGTCCAATTTGCTCCCTGCAGTGGGTTTCTTTATACCTTTTAGGTAGTTCAGAATGCCCTAGCACTTCCTGTCTCAGAAAGCAGGGAAGAAATGGCTATTGCTCCAAACAAAGTTATGTTATTAAGAGTCATATGAGAGAGATGGACTAATGCCAACTCAGGCCATGGGTCTATCTAGCCCAGTATCATCTTTTTCTGGCAGCAACTCTCTAAGGTCTCATGAAGGGATTTTTTCCCAGCCGTCTCTTTAAAATTAGGATTAAATTAGGATTCTACCACTGAGGGAGGCATATAAAAAAAAAAACCTCAGGCCCAGGGGCCAAATCACCTGGTCTAAAACACAGATTGTTTGATGATTTCCCAGCCCTTGAGCAGTTTGTCCTCATTCTTAAAGGTTGGAACCTCTTCTAAACCTTAGTTACTGGCAGTAAGAGCTTTAAGCTACAATCTACTGGTATTTGGGGGGTTGGGTATAATTTGCTTTTGACCCTGGAATGTGGCCCCTGAATTCACTCTCAAGTGGAAAGAGGTTTTGGAGCCCTGGGCTGAGCTAGGGCCTCTTTCCAATGTAAGCGTAGCCTGGTGACCAGAACATGCTAAGGAGCAGAGTTATCTGCTGTACACAGATTTTAGTCACAGAGCTGGGTGGCATTTAGGGAAACACCCTTTTTGTATGCGCAAGGGAACAGATGCCATTTTTGTCAAGAGACAAGTGTGCCTCATTGCTTAGCATTGGGCATCATCTTGGCTTTTTTCACCTTACAGATATATGAAATCAGGCCCATTCAGATGACACTTCAGGGTCCGTGGTTAGCGAAACTGTGGTTCTCTGGAGTTAGCACTAACCACAAGCCATGCTGTCTCACAAAACACTTTAAGCCACTGTTACAGCCGCTAACCCTGAGTGAGCGGCTCAGACACCTTAAACCCTGCTGCTTAACCAAAAGCCTTAACTAACGCTGTCTTCTGAACAGGCCTATAATGGTTTATCCACAGTGAGGTGTACAAGAAATTACATAAGAAAGCATTGAGAATAGAACTGTTTATGAGGGGGAGACAATATTGCCATAACACAACATCTGACAGAATTTGAAATGACACCCCAGTGAACAACAAACCCAAAGGATGGATCTAATTCAGCCCTGTCGAAGCTATTCCAGAGGTTAACATTTTCAGAAAGTGAGATAGTTGTCTTTGAATTTGCATTCTACTAATGGAATTGTTATCCAGCCTTCACTATCCCTTCCCAGATGCAGCAACTCCTACTTCACAACAAATACTTTAAACATTGCAATCTACATCTTCTCTATCATGTCTTGGTCCGAGGTATGTTAGGGGACTAATTGCAATTATACAGTACTGAAGAATCCCTCTTTATATGTGGCCAGATAGATACAGGCTATCTGGGTTCACATGTTCCAGAGTTATGTGTCTTCATGGAGAAAAGTTTTAAAAAGTCTCTTCAAAGGCAAGAGAAGAAGTAATTTAACAGAGAATAGGTATAACAAAAGAGCTTCTTTTTCAATCATAATGCCATTTTGACCAAGTTTCTGACTGTTTAAATTCTATCAAAGTTTAACATATTGAAGTACAGAGACATGAAATCCAAAAATATATTATCTAATCCTGCACAATTTATATTGAACTCACACACTTCAGTAGTCTTGGCTAGCACCAATTTTTTGGATTTTTTTTTTTAAGGATTAGGTAATTAAAACCAAAATGCTTTGTATGACCCTAGCTTAGTGTGGTTAGAGCTATGTAAATGTTATTGCTGTTGTTGTTATTATTATTACTATTATTTATTACATTTATACACTGCCCCATAGCCAAAGCTCTCTGGGCGGTTTTAGCAAACTTGTAAGAACATAGTAAAGAAAAACAGCTAAATTAAGACTGCTTCAAGCATGATATATTCCTATATTAAAGCACTTCCATATACTGTACACTATATCCATGACCTAAGGAGCTACTTTAATGATGTCCAGGGAAGCAAAACCATTTAAAAAATTACTTCATTCACATATACACAGTAATACAAAATTATCCAACTCATATACCAAAAGTTTAAATTGAAAAGAACCATTATTATTATTTATTATTTATTTATTTATATAGCGCCATCAATGTACATGGTACTGTACAGAGTAAAACAAAAAATAGCAAAACCCTGCCGCATAGGCTTGAATTCTAATAAAATCATAATAAATCAATAAGGAGGGGGAAAGAATGCACCAAACAGGCACAGGGTAGAGTAAAACTAACAGTATAAAAGTCAGAACAAAATCAAGTTTTAAAAGCTTTAGGAAAAAGGAAAGTTTTTAGCTGAGCTTTAAAAGATAGGTTTGTGATGCATGAGGGTTGGGGTTTTTTTTAAAAGTATTTTCAGCAACTCTCTAATATACTGCTTTTGTCAACGTGGAGTGGATGGCTGTAAAAATGTATTACAACTAGAGGGGCATGAAATTTCTTGACTCATTTCACATGGGTGTCTGACCCAGATTTGGAGACTGCTTTAGTTTCATTGTTGGAAGATCTCTTACATAAAGAACTTCCAACATTGAGAGGTCTGGACATGGAGATCTTCCCAACATGAAGTTTTGGAAGAATCATCAATAACGCTATCAGAAAGCTAAATTGCTACTAGTCCTGATGGCTATGTGTTACCTTCAATATCAGAGGCAGTATGTATACCATTTGCTGGGGAACATTGGTGGGATGTGCTGTTGCACTGGTCTCTGGCTTGTGGGTTCCCAGTCAATGGTTGCTTGGCTACTGTATGAATAGAACGCTGGGCTAGATGAATCCTTCGTCTGATCCAGCTTGGCTCTTCCTAAGTTCTTACGCTGTAGCTCCCGTCAACTTCAAGACAGAGAGGATAAGTACACCACCATGGATTCTTCCAAACCTCAGCAGCATTTGAAGGACCAAATGAGAATTCAGGGCTTTGATCTAGAATTCTGAATTGCCTCTGGATCTGTCAAATTTCAGAGCTGCATCTGGGGAAGTTTTGTAGGATGCTCCATTATATTCTAATCTCTCCAGTTTATTTATATAGCATCTACAATTGTCAAAACAGGAGGCATATAACAGTCATTATCCAAGATAAATGCATGCACCATGCATACAGCTGAGATCTCGGGGTCCTATGGAACGGACTTGATGTGACTTTCAGTGCAGGTAAAAATTCACATTCTTGTCTTCAGTTCTTGGACTTTACAACAAACCTTACGTCTTGGGATTCTTGTGTTTCATTCCCATTTATGAAACGTTCTGGAGAGAACACCAAAAATGTTTTGATATTTTGATTTTTTTATATTACATTTTTATTTCGCAAGAAAATAAATTATACAACTTAAAAAATAAAATTCAAAAAGCAGTACATCAAAATAGTTCAGCCAGACTGCCATACAAGAAAAAACTGCTACCAGTCAAAATTGTACAGCATTATCTCAGTATGTAGTGGCACACATTCAAAACTGTAAATAACCATATGTAGATAGATATCACAACCTAGGAAACTCAAGTTTGTGCTGCACTCCAGGCTACATATAGTCTATTAACAGGAAAGCTCTCCAGTACTGTTTTATTTCACAAATAGGACCGTGAATTTACAAAGGTAGATCCCAGCCAGTTCCATGAAAATAGAAAATGGTTTTGCACCTAGGATTCCAAATAATTCCACGAAGCTATCAAATATTTCTCTCAGCTGTATTTTTAAAATTCGTACAGGTTTTTTTTTTTTGCAAATAAATCAAAAGTGTTTGACCACTTCGACCATATTGTTTTTCAAAAGGGAAAAAGCCACCATTAAAACTTAAGTTTAACTACACTTATGCTCCAACAAGAACAGGTTTTAACAAATGAATAGTTAGAAAACAAGGGACACCAGTGAGATAAAGAAAAAAAATATATATGGAAGACTTCAAAATCAAGTGTGAACTTCATTGTGACAAAGCATTTTCATAACTATGCTTAAAATCAATGCAACCTGCATTATTTTTCACATATAGAGTATTACTTAATACAAACCACAATGGCAGCGCTTGTGGCAACATTTTTTTTTCAGATGCAGCACCTCTTTATGTTAGATCTTTGGAGAAAAATATCCAAAGCTAAAAAACAGATTTTAAAGTGCTATGTTGCCATATTGCAATGAATGATAATTCCATTTACTTTTAGATCTGGATGTTTTCGTATTTCCGCATACGTTTTCAGTCCAGTATATTTCTCTGTTCCTGATAACCTTAGCCTTAAGGGCATCTTGGTGAAAGTGTCCTGACAAAGGATGCTAAATGTGTTTCTGCAGCTGTAAGGAAATTGCTGGTGTGATTTTCAGATTCAGTGTTTTACATGACATCCTGTTCCAATATACACAAAAAAGGGGGGGGGAACCTGAACCATGATATAGGCACGTTGTCCATTATAATTTCCCTGGTCCTAAACACATGTAGGTAATTTATGTGTGAAATAATCATAAGAGATGGAGACACAATGAGCACTTAGTATTTTCCTCGTATGTAAATGGACAACATAGATGTATTGGCAAGATCCAAACAGCCCCATGTGTGCTCCTAAAGTGCTTCCACATGTGCGTGGGGTTTTGGCAATTTCCCCTTTGAAGTGCAGCCCCTTGTGCTGCATTGGACACCTCTCTTTTCAGGGGGCACAAGGGACTAGTAGGGTAGAGGGAGAGGAGTTCTGAAAAGTATGAATGAAGTCCATGAGCAGCCATTTAGAGTCTGACTGCGAATTCCAATCATCAAAAGTATTTGCAGTGCTAGGAACGGAAAAGGAGCCACTCTGACAGTCAGACTGCTAGTGTTTGAACAATACCAAGAAATTAAATATGAAGTTTAGAGCTGGTTTGGTATTTAATATCATGCCTTACTCCCTCCACGACAGAATTAATGGGAAGCATACAGTTCAAAAACACTATATCAAAGTATTTGAGAAATATGTACATTTTTTTTTAAAAAAAAAAAATCTTTTGCTTTTTTCCTACCCATTTTTACCTAAACATAGAAATCAAATACAGAGTTCTGGAATTCTTGCAGCATATACAAGAGACCTCTGGGGAATCCATTTTATTTTTCTTTCCTTTAACATATATTGAGTGCTTGATAATTATGTAAAACTTTTTTTAATCTCTTATCCATAAGATTCTGAGGATGAATATCAGTAATCCTATGCTAACTTTGAAGTGAACAATTTAAAAATATTATCCTCTGTACTATAAGAAATAGAAAATGCACATAAATACAGAAAGTGAGATTTTTAATCACTGCACTATTTCATTCACCTGCCTTTTGTACATCCATGGACATTTGTTGTTCTCTGGCACATCACAGCACGCATAGTTCCCCCACCCCACTCTCACAGCATTATATTTTGGAACCGGTATATTAAGTTTGCTAAAGGGCACAGTTACCAGCCTCTGTGTGTGCACAGGCAGTAAACGTTTGGAGCCCTATTATATGTGAAATACAACTATCCTTACCAAATCCACTCTGCTCACATAAAAGTCTGCTTCGATCTCACTTTTAAACCAATAAGCAGCAATAGAAAGAACTATTATGCATAACCACTAACTGCCAGAGGACAAGATTACTAATGTGAGCTGGTACAATTTCAAAGGTAGTTTTGCAGAGTTGCTGTCTCATACGTAAAAGCAGCAATAGGGAACAATAAAAACTGAATAGCCTTGTATCTATTAGGTAACTTTTTTTGCATTGGTAGTACTGTGGTCAGCAACAGGAATTGAGCTCATGATAGACATTTCAGAACAGCTGGACGCAGTAGTAACTCAGCAGTTACTTAGAAAAGGGTGAAGGAGACTTTCATTAGCATTCATTTTAATTTGTGATGTGGCAGTTTCATTGCCCTCAGTAAAATAGACTTTACCCCAAAGCCTTATTGTGTGTTCCTTTGCTTCTTTAAGTCTGAGGCATGTTTTTATCAAGGGAAAGAAATGGGCACGTTCCACCAGAGGTTGGCAGCAGCAGCAGTTTTTGGTGGAATAGTCAGACAACCTGTTACAATCTGTGTTCATCTGTCAACATATTCATATGGAGCTGGTCTAGTAGGACAAAGAATTGTCATCTTCCACACATTTGGGTTGATTTTTTTTTTCCAGAGTAGAATTGTATTTAAAAATGTAACATTAGATATTTTCAAATAAATAATCAAAGGAAGGAATATATAGGGATTGTCAAAATGTTAATTTCTATTTTGGGGACGTTTTCCACTGGCTATGTTTAATGCATTCAGATTTATGCAAGCATACTAAAACAGTGAATACAAATATTAAATGTACAAAGAAATACACTTAATATTTAATTTTGTTTCACCATAAACAGACCCATCCATGAAACACAGTTCTTAAAGGTGAAGCCACCACCTCTTTGAAAAAAGGAGGGGACTGAAACAAACCACCTGTCCAACAAACAAATGATTACCCAAGCTTTGTAAAGAAAAGTGACAAATTCAATAGATCCTGTTTAACATCGCTTGTGTCTCAGTATCCAAAATCCAGTTGTTATACTGAAGCACTTGCTTGAGCCAACAGATAAATATATATCTTCAGCTGTGATGTATTTGTGTCTTGCTCAAATATTACACATGAAAAGAGATCAAAAGGAGGACAGTATACTTAGCCAAAAACGCAAAGTGTGAAGTGCTACATCTAGTCCTATTTGCTTTATGTTTTAATGTGAAAACTAACAGCAGTTCCTCAGTGCATGAGTATTTGAAGGTTTTTCCTTGTGCAAGTACTGTTCATCTAACCACCACCCCCCAAATTTGTTCTCTCCCAGGTGGGTGCAAATCAAATTTAAAAAAAAATCTCACAATGGGCTCTCCATGAATGCAAAGTTTCCCCACAAAAACAGCATGCTGTTAAAAACATGTGCAAGATGAAGGGAATACCATCATGCTAGCTCAAAAAAAGGTTGGCAAAACAAAGTCCTCTGGTAAGGTAAGGCAGGGATTCGAGTATGTAATGCAAGTCAAGTCCTTTTTCAGCTCAGTCCCTTTTCTTGTAGTTCTGTCTGCCAAAACCACCTTCAATGCACATTTCTTGGTGTCTTCCAGGAATAGTCTTCAAGCTATGCCATGTATATAAAAGTGTTGATATCTGATTCATCTCTTCTGATATATTTGTGTTCTATAAGCCATTCTATCTGCTCTTTTATCATTTTCTTCTGTGGCAAGAACATGTTTTTTAATATCTCAACTAGTTCAGTCTGAAGCTGAGCGTTAGTAATTTTCTTCCTCATTTTCATTATTTGGATGATAGCCTCCTAAAGCAAAGAAAAAGGAAAGGAAAAGCACTGTGGATATACATTGTACAAGACCAGTAAAGTGAATCCATTTAACTGGCTGGCAGAGAAGTCATACGGCCAATTTCACAAGCCTCAAGTTTGTATTTTAATGCCAGGGCATTAATGTTTCGAAAACTAGAATCACCTGTTTTAATAACTGAAAAGGTTTAAATAATAAATACTTCCCAATGACGTTGTTAAAGCAGCCATGCGGGTTGCTTTAGCAACATAGTCAGCAATCGTGCAGATGACATCAGATTCAGGGATGCCAGTCATAGGGCAGTATACAAGTCAACATGACTGCTAACGTAAATTATGTTTCACTAGTGCAGGGGACCTCTAGTGCAATAGCAATAGCTGGCACAACAGATTTTCTGGGGAAATCCATCACACCAAGTAATGCTATTAGATTGTAAGCCTATGCGGCAGGGCCTTGCTATTTACTGTTTTACTCTGTACAGCACTATGTACATTGATGGTGCTATATAAATAAATAAATAATAATAATAATAATATTGACGTTGCAGTAAAGGTCCCTTACAGTAGTACAATGTAATTTAAATTGGTGCTTCTGTCGACTTAGATACAGCCCATTGCCTGCAGGATGTGCTAGCCCACAATCACAGCCACCCACAGGGGAGGAGTCTTTTTTTGCCCATGTGGAAAGAACTGCACAAAATGCTGCAATCACTAATGAATGCCAAATTGGAGGTGGGGGAATAGTTTAAATTCTTCTATTATGAATGCCTATTAATTTTACAAAACAGCACTGAGGGGAGCAGAGGGCAATTTTTCTTTGATATATAGGGCATGTTCAGACAACATGCTAAGCCATGGTTAAGCCGCTAACCCTTTTGCAGGATATGGTTAATGTGTTTAAACCGTGGCTACGTAGCCACCATGGTTAGGAATGGTTCACATGACACGCCAAGCCATAATGTTTAGCTCAAAATGCTTAACCACTGTGGCTTAGCATTTCATCTGAACAGGGTCATGGCCTCTCTAAGTATATATGTTATAACAATATAAGAATTTTCAGTTGATAAGGATGGAAATAAGCTTATTGCTGTTGAGCTGGTTCAGAAGTTCATCCTGTAAGCTCCTATGAACTGAGGGGAAAGGGACTCAAGCACCACATGAAGCCCGGAGGTTTACAAGTATCAGGAAACAACAGAAATTTAAGACAGGATTACAGAAATTAAGAAACGCACATATTCGTTGGTCATTTGGGCAGCAGTGGGTACACATTCCCATAGCCAGAGTCTGCAACTCACTACACAGATCAGAGCTGTGAATACTCTATGCTAAAAGAAAATCATTCTGAATCCAAGCAATCCAAACACTGCAACCTGCCCAAGTTATATATACATTGGACCAGTTTGCATACTCTCTCGTTTTATATATTTTATTCTGGTTTTCTTCGTAATGGGAGGGTGAGGGCAGAGGGAGGAGAGTGAAGAATGACAATGGAGCCTCACCTGAAACCATTGAAAAGTCTTATCAACCACTCCCCTCCAGCTTCTGAAACAAGCATTGACTGCACACTTTCAAGCATATCTTGGCAACCATAAAAGCAAGATGTTTCATTTTCAAATATTATTAGCATCAAACCAGAGGTTCTCAAGAAGCGAAACTCAGCACCCAACATCACAGTTTGTGTTCCCTTGGAATCGAATCACACACAGTCCTGGTCATAATTAGTCCAGGGCAGCTTTGAAACACTCTTCTTTTCCTATGCAGTATGTACTGAAATTTGCTTGGACCCTCTTTGATGTTGCCCCTCTGAGATTTGTGCCCTTGTAAGTCAGTGCAAAACTAATTTCCCCCTGCGTGCATTGTGGAGCCCTTTTGATCACAAAGTCATGCAGTTAAATATGAAACTCCACATCCTTACAATGTCAGTTCTACTTGTCATTTAATTAGATACACTGTGAAGGAACGGGGGTGGGGGGAATCAAGCTGTCAGGCATTGAGGCACTCTAGGCTTTTCAAGAGAATACCCACTGACCATATCTATTAAGTTGTAGTTGCTTTAAAAATAGAAGCAACAGTTAGGAAACAGCATCAAACAAAGTCAGTAAGTTACAGCGGCTTGTTAACATACCTGGGTTCGTAATATTCTTAATTGGACTATCCCTTCATTTTCCTCTTCTCGCATTCTTTCTGTGGTTAGCTGCAGTCTACCAATTAGGTTTATCTTACCTCTCTTTTGAACTTTAGCATTTTTTCTGAAATAATCAAACATGAGATGAAGCAAAAAACATACAAAATGTAATCCTACTGTATACTGCCTAGTCCTAGTTGGCAGAAGCTCTTCAAGAACTCAAAGTTAATTCCAAGCCTTAATTCCCAAGGACCTTTAATTAGAGACACTCGGAACTGTGTCTGCACCTTTTGAACCCTAGCCTTCGATGGTTTTTAGGCCGTCTGCTAAGGTATTTTAATTCTGCCAGGCTTTTAATTGTTTTTAAGTCTGTTAATTGCTGATATTATTCTCATACTGTTGATATTATAAGCCGACCAGAGTTTTTTCATCATAAGGCAGCGTATAAATAATATAAATAAAAATGGATTGTGAGGCCTAGGCCTGAAGGGGTGTGGCATGCCTATGGTTATCTATAGTGAGTTCATGGCAGAACTGAAATTCAAAACAGAGGACTTCCTGATTCATAGTTTAATCTCTTAGCCACTATCCAACACCAACTCACATGGCACTTAACCACAGTGGTTAAAGCCGTGGTTTAAGGTGTCTTCTAAACACGGCCAATGAGTTCTCAAGGGATGAAAGTGCTGATGAAGAGGGCCACAGACATCACATGGGCTACTTGTTCTATAGATCTGCTCTAGATTATGTGCACTCCGTTTTGCAAAAGCACAATACTTGCAAGGGCAATTCACTAGCAAGGAACAAATAAGCAAAATCAATTGTAATTTACAAAAGAAGCTCTAATGTAAGGGTATGTGCAAGTTCATTTTTAAAGAAGAATCCAAAGGGTATTTAATTTTAACTGCTAACCTCAAGAAAGGATTTAGTAAAATATTTTTGACAAGAAAATCATGAAAAACATCAAGAACATTTGGATTTCTGAAATTATAAGTGGAATATAATAAATAACAACATTCATACATGATGAGTCAAGTACTAAAACATTTACTCTTAATTATAATAGAAAACAGTTTAACGCAAACATGTCAGGCATGTAAATTTTACTCTGAATCTCTCAGAAGCTAACTTTAAGAATAGTTGGACTATGAAATGTTTAAATTTGTCTCGTTTGCTATAAAATATTTAGGGAATAAATCAATGCTACATCTTACATTAAGCTGAACTCCTGGTTCACTGAGAAGAGGGTTCCTTCTGTAAAGTCTTTGGGTGAATTGACTTGAGGTTCATATAACAAAACCTGACGTTTCAACTTTGGAAATGCTACAAGAGACTGTAGAAGAGAAAAGGACAAAAGCCCATGAAAACAAGTAGTTAGATAAAATTTAGACAAACATATTTTGTTAACAATGTGCTTTACCAACTATTTCCTATATTATAAACTCAAGTGTCTTTGTTTTAACCAGCTGTAAAGGTTAAAACCGTATCACACGTTTCTGTAAGATATAAAGCAGATGCTAACTTTGTTTTCCAAAGTTGATAAATCTGTCCTTAATTCTCTTTTACAACAACCTCAAAAATGGGAAGAGGAAGGCTGTATTCGAACATCACATTAAACTATGGTTTAGCTAAACAATCATTTAGCAGGTGGGGAAGAAGCCACCGCAAGCTTTAGGCTCATGTACGTCCCCCTCTTCTTCCAGCACAACCCCCCCTTATGTTTAATGTTAGCTATGATTTGTTTAAACAAGCAAACCATAGTTAATGTTAACCACAGTTTGTTGGTTTGGACAAAACAACAAGCTGCAGTTAAGCAAAAGCAGAAACAAAGTTTTCTAAACTCTGCCTTGCGGCTTTGTGAAGAGGAGAAGATGGGAGGCAGGAGTGTGTGATCCTAAGGCTTGATGCAGCTCTTCCTTATCATGCTGAACTATGGTTTCTTTTGAGATGAACATAGGATGTGATTCTACACTTAAGTAAAGTGGATAGTGCTTTCTCTGAATTGCTTTGTGGGAGATACAACTGTCCAATTTGAGAAAATCGATCGACTTATCTGAATTTTACCTCTTTGAATGTAGGGACCACTGCCATAATGCATCTCACTACTGAAGACTTTTGTAGTTAGCAAACGCAAGAAAAGGTGAAGTCCTTAACAAACAACCATATAATACTAAACAAAAAGTTAAGGATATATAGACAGACAGACAGACGGACATACACACACACACACACACATATATACAATAGAACAATGTTTAATGTACAAAAATAAAATAAAGGTTAACAATAATATTGCATTAAAAGTGCAACCTCAAATTGCGCAAGAACAAATATCTAACAGGAACAACGTGAAGTAAAAAGGCCAAACATGTTTCAACACAAGGTCTTCATCAGTGGCCAATGCGGGCTGCTGTATGCTCCCTGGAGACTTAATTGGGCTGACTTTATAATTCCCACAGTTATGTGGTAGAAGATGTCACTCCCATTTGAAAATAATGCAGGGCCTCAGGCAGTTTGAGGAGGCTGAGGGCCTGCATTATTTTCAAATGGGAGTGACACTGTGGGAATTATAAAGTCAGCCCAATTAAGTCTCCAGGGAGCATACAGCAGCCCGCACTGGCCACTGATGAAGACCTTGTGTTGAAACGCGTTTGGCCTTTTTACTTCACGTAGTTCCTGCTAGATATTTGTTCTTGTGCAATTTGAGGTTGTACTTTTAATGCAATATTATTGTTAACCTTTATTTTATTTTTGTACATTAAACATGATTGCTCTATTATATATATATATATATCCTTAACTTTTTATTTGGTATTATATGACTTTTGTAGTTAGAACAATGTATTTGAAACAACAACAGCTCAGTCGTAGAGCACCTATTTTGCATTCAGAACTTCCCAGATTCAATCCCTGCCACGTCCAGTTAAAAATATTAGGTAAAAGGCAATGGAGAAGACCACTGCCTGAGACGCTAGGGAGATGCTGCCAGTCAGAGTTGACTATACTGAGCTAGATGGACAAACACACTTCAAATACTTCAATAGCATGTTTGTAAGAATTTATGAATTTAATATTTATAAAAAAAATTAAGACAACAATTGCGTGAAATTTTAGTGAAATGAGGCTTGGTCAGTGTTTCTCATTCTCTCGTCTATCAGATTATCCAGTGCAATCAATACCAATTTGGGATGAAAAACACTGCACAATATTCAGAATATGTCAAAAACAATTAGCTTCTACATGTGCAACTTGAAGAAATTAAATATATAGAAAAGAGAATCAGAGTGAATGTGAAAAGTAAATGAGGTCTGTATATGTTTTCTTGAAGACGGTTTATATTTGCAATTGTGGTGTATTTATTTTTGAAGATCAAATTATTCTCAAGCAAGAGGTAATACTTCCCCCTGCACGCGCACGCACACACACACACACACACACACACACACCAGCAGCCCTTAGTTCTCTGGCTGATAGATGGGAGCCAGAGCAGAACAGATACTCCCTCATCCACCACAATCCAAAAGAAAAAAAATGAGCTAGAAAGGGGTGTCCAACTCTACTTGCTACACAGAGCCAACATTATTTTGCAATTTGTAATGATGCTTAACTACTAACAGATGAAATATTATTGCACCACTTTCTCTTTGCTGTTCTGGGCACTGTAATTGTCCTCCGTGCTCTGAGAATAAGCTCTTTGGACCAAAACCTTATGAAATACCATGAGTAAATCTAATTACACAAAGGCAATATAAAAATCAGGCTAAAGTATGTTGATTTTTGAAGTTCAGTGACATTCACAACAGAGATATTCTTTCTTAATTCCACATTAACTACCTTGTGGCTAGGAACAAGGTAGTGAGGAAGGCAAGCAATGACGATCACAGAGACTGCTCTAGCCGGAAGGTCCCCTCCCCTATCAGGGCCAACAGATCCCAAATGCACTTGTGGGAAAGATTCTGATTACTTGCTATGTTTTGAGACTGGGTTATTGTAATTTTATTAGTGTATTCTGATTTAACCTGTTAAGTCACCTTGGAAGGATTTGCACCCTTAAACATGGGTGATGAATCATTATAATAAAAAATGTAACTTCACTTTAAGACTACCATCCCAATTTCCAAAAACAGTAAAGTCAAGATTCCCCACTCCTCTATGTGTGTCACATTTCAAAGATTTTTGTTTCCATTTAAAAAGCAGGAAAGGATTACAATTGTGCTCAGTTTCTATCCAAACTTTTAGACATTTGTTCTCATGACCCTGTGGTGGACTCCAGACAATGCAATGAGCTCCCCACTAAGGCCCGCCTAGCACCAACACTCTCATCTTTTCGGTGCCAGGTTAAGACTGCCCTCTACTCCCAGGCATTTAGTGGCATATGATGGGGCATTTATGGCAGTCAGCTAAACAGGTCTAGTATTTTATAGAAACTGTTTTAGCTGTCTGAATTCATTTAAATTTAGTATATATAATTTTTTATGATGGGTTTTTATATGTATTTTATTACTTTATGAATTGTCGGAAACCACACAGAGAGCTTCGGTTATTTGGCAGTATAGGAAATGGAATTGTTGCTGTTATTATTTATGATGATGGATGATGACAACAATACTATTACTAATAATAAAGCTGTTGAAAGAGCTGGGGACATACCCACAAAGTTCTCCTAAGCTCAGCATCGGGTAGTTCTGTTGCCAGTTTAAGATTTTCAAAGCTGATCTTCTCTCGGGGTCTTTGGTTCCATGCGAAAAGCACAGCCAGCTGAAATGTTGTTACCTCCAAGTCATACTGGCCAACTTCATTCTTAAACGTGATCTGTTAACGGGAACAAAAATTATTCACCAACTGTACTTAAGTACAAACATATTTCTTGTTCACACAGAGACAAAGAATACATTTAAATAAATAAACTGAGGAGGCCGACACAGGCAAACATACAATTCCATTGGACATAAGGTGATGCCAGTGAAGCTTCCTGCCACTGTGGTTCTTTTTGTAGAACTCTTCAACCTCAGGAATGAGGTCTTCCAATTCCGTGGGCAACGATACAAAAACCTTTTCAGAACTTCTTGACCAAGCCCCAGCATTTAAAATTTTGATATTCACAGAATCAGCTGTACAAAAAACCCAAAAACAAACCACAGACAATTGTGAAACAATAAATTGGAATTCAAGTCATAACTACAGAACAACAAAACTGGCTCTGGTAAGGTAGCACAAATTATGCCAGCATCATTTCATGCTGCTGTTAAGGAAGTAGCTTGGCTCCATGTAACACAAGATTTTTTTTTATAAAAAAAACGAAGAGTACCTGGTAGTGCGAGTTTATTATTTTTGTGCATTTCCTTGAAAGCCTGGTTCAAATCTTCAGATACTTTGATATCCTGGAACATTCTTGCAAGCTTATTTACATAATCTGCCGGCATTCCTACTTCCTGTGAAAAGAGATTGCAAGTGAGGTCTAGGCACAACAAGATCCTAGAAGTAAATAGCCTGTTTTTTTCAAACAGTTAATTCAAAAGTTATAACCTGTAGTTAAAAGCACAACACACCCATGCCTAGCAGCTACATTGGACTTGTCAGATGTGGGAAGCCAGAATGTCCCAAGGTGGTTGGCGTAGTATACATATAGATTTAAATATAGTAAATGCCAGTTAGTATTCCTTAGTACCTACTACACCTGGCAATACCCAGTGATTAAGTCAGCACATATAACACACCATATCTGATTATTTCACTTATGTGAACTGCATAACTAAATAAATCAGTGATGGTCAACTTCTTGTTGGGAGCTGGATGTCACTTGGGATTGGATTTCTCATCCCCACCCGCTGCCCCCACCATGGTGTTATTTTCTTCTGCTTGCAAACAGTTTGGCCAGAAGTGAGTTTGGCCCTTCAGCCTTGAGACATCAGTAGCCAGCCATTGCTTTATTTATTTATTTATTTATTTATTTATTTTATTTTATTTATTTATTACATTTTTATACCGCCCAATAGCCGAAGCTCTCTGGGCGGTTCACAAAAATTAAAACCACAATAAAATAACCAACAGGTTAAAAGCACAATTACAAAATACAGTATAAGAAGCACTGCTTCAGGAAATGAGTAAACCTGAAAGCCTCCAGGGAGACTGGCTGCCAAGACCTCATAAGCACAGAAACCTCCAGGGTGACCACGCATTTCCTGAAGGAAGGGATGAAGTGTGTGGGCCTGTTCAAAAGACACCTTAACCCCTACTGGTTAAGGCTTTTGATTAAGCAGGAGGGTTTAAGGTGTCTTGTGCGATGTGTTTTGCTAAACCCTGCTCACTCACTAAACACTGTCGGACCGTCTGCAGCAGGATTAGTGGCTCTAACTGTGGCTTAAAGTGTTATGTACAACACCACAGCTTGTGGTTAGTGCTAACCCCAGAGAACCAGTTTCACTAACCACAGAGCCAGAACTGTCGTCTGAACAGGCCCTGTATGTGTGTGAGTGTGTGTGTGTGGGGGAGGTTGTCACACCTTCATAAGGATGTTAATCTAAGTGAATATGAGTTCCACAGCTTCTTCTACAAGCTCCTGTTTTATTGTGAACCCACATGCATAGGTCTTATGAAACAAGGCTACTTGTTTTCAATATATAAAGTTAAACATCTCCCTGCTTTTTTTTAGGACAGACTTTCTACTACGCAAGCCCTATTAGCTGAATGCTGGAAAAGATCCTAGGAGGCAGAGGCAGCCCATGAATACTTCATGATTTAAAAAGCCACAGTATTTGTGATTTTTTAAATTCAAGAGTCTGCTTTCTGGGCAAGAGAAAAGCCAACAGGTTTTGATATACTTACTCTCAGCCATTCCACCATGTTCTCTTCTATTTCACTGTCCGCTGATATATCCAATATAAGACGTCTCGTTAAGTGAGCTTTGTGATATCTCATGAAAACATCTTTGTTCTGTACATACTTGAGTACCAATAACTGTTTTTAAAAAAGCATTAGACAAGTGCAGTGGTTAACGTTAGCATATATTGTCCCTGCAAAGCAGGCATGAGATGGTGAATTCATACCCCCAAATATATCTCATTTGGGAGCAGTCTTGCTCTATGAAACTACTACATATATCAACATGTTCCTTATTTAGTCATCACAGAGGAACAAATAATTTTAATAACACATCATTTCACTTTTAATTGAAACCTTCTGCGTCTTCCTCTTTTCTCAACAGCTATATCTAATTTAGCAATAAGACCATGCAATCATATACAGATATTAGTGTGCACTGCTTAAATTTTGTATGTATTTATTGCATTTATATCCCACATTTTTTTCCTCCATGGAACCCAAGGTGGTGTACCTAATCCTCCTCCTCTCCATTTTATCCTAACAACAACCCTGTGAGGTAGGTTGAGCTGAAAATTTGTGACTGGCCCAAAATCACCCAGTGAGCTTCTATAGTCCAACACTCTAACCACGACACCACACTAGCTCTTAAACTGTCTAACATGAAAGGTGACAGGAGCCAAACATGATTTTAAGTCTGCTGCCCTAAACCTTGATAAACAGGGTCTCTCTGTAATTATTCATTAGTGATGGGAACGGGTGTGAAGCCCAGGTTAGTATAATTTAGCCGTCCCACCCCTCCTCACACACACACACACCATGGGTTGGATCCAGGGCTTGTGACATCTGATTGGGAAAATGATCAAACCCCATCAATAAAGCAATCTTAACTGGGCTGTAAAAAGCCCTGGAGATAAATGAACCAAAAAGTGCCTAGGTGGAATATCGGGCTCACAATAAATCAAAGCGATCCAATGTACTCCAATACTTTAATGGGGCTTTCCCCCCACTCAGTGTTCCAAGTTTGCAGGAGGACAGCAGATACTCTTGTGTCAACATAAAGCTAACTTGGATCAGAATTAACCTCTTAAGGTAAAATTTATTCCTTGGTTCCAGCAGAGCCCTGCAGTGTTTTCTGATGGATCTCTTAGTTGGAGAGTATACATAAGAATGTACATGCTGTACATTATACACACTGCTTCAATAGCACAAAAAAAAAAAAAAAAAAGACTCCAGTGCTCTTGAAGTGGTATAACATGATAGAAGCAAGGTACTAATTTACTTTCCCTACCCTATTTTGAGAAGTTGTTGGGGACAGAATGGACCCTAAGTAGCTTAGGTATTTGATGGTTTTACTTTCCTATTCATTTCAATAGGGATGAGTCAGACCCCCTGATAGTTACGTTAAATAGGATTTTTTTCAATTGGAAGGTGGGTGCAGGGAGGAGAGAACCCATTAATTGTTGAGAGTACATAGAGTATGAAGTGGGTCAGGTTTGCTAAAACAAATATTTCAAAAAGCAACCCTACTAATTTGGAAAGGTTAAGCTAAATCCTGACAATACGAAAGAATCTGACACATGCATGCCTTTCAAGTCAAATGAAGAAAATAAGACCCTGTATCCACTGTCCTGGGAGTAAGGGCCACTGAACTCAATAGGACTTACTTCTGATTAGACATGTGAAGGACTGTGCTGTTAATTGTGCATAATAGTGAGCTAGACTGTCTGTAGACAGTATTCTCAATCTGTGACACTATGCCTCCAGATGGCAATTAGCTAAAGGACAGAACCAGTGTAGCACTGACCTCTATGATGACTGGCCACCCTTTCCTATTAATCCAATGTTGTCATTAATATGGTATATCCTGGTATTTTTGAAGGCAGATTGGAGGAAAGGTATTGAAGGAAAAATCACAACCACAACATTTATTTCTCCCAAATAAAGAATTAGACACAGCATAAGGACATACCACTTCTTTAAGCTTTGCTTCTATTTCTTCAGAGGTTAGTTTTTTGCTTAGCGGTGTTTTTCTTAACAACATGTCACAATAATTAGCAAGTAGTTCCGGGCACTTGGACTCTGGCTGTGTTTTCAATCCAACGCTAAAGGAACATGAGAAGTAGTTGTCACAAGATTATAAAGAACAACTTCCAATGCTAGGTTTCAAACCATTATACAACTCAGGTCATTGCTAATAATTAAATTCCGGGGGGGATTCCTCAATAAAAGAGCAATTTTTTTCATGCTTATTTGAAAAACTTAAATTTGCTTTTTTCTTCATTTTAAGGATTCATATGTTACTTCACAGCTGTAATTAAAACTGAACACAGTAATTTGTATAAACACATTGACAGAAGAAACTGTACTCAGAAATCTACAGAAAACCAGTGCAGCGTATATGAGAGATGAATGCTTGCATGAGAGCCTAAAAGAATTATTTGGACAACTTCCAAACCATGACAATCCGTGTGTGCTTTAAATCGCAAGCCTACTATTAACTGAAAAAGGAGAAGTTGGAGAGACTGTACTGAAAATAAATAAACACAAAGTGGAAACCCTTCTTGAACTCCTCTAAAGATGTCCTCTTTCAGCTTCTAATCTAGATCTAATTTAATCTAGAAGCTGAAAAAGGACAATCTAAATTAGGGTAAAAGGACAAATCTAGAGCAATTTAAATTGTGATGAAAGATTCAGAAATTTTACTCTTCCAAGTATATAAACCAGATGAGAAATTTCAACCAGTGTTCTATCAGTTCGATGCTTCCATGGTCATAGTAGGGGACTGAATGCTGGTAACCTGACTGAAGTTGAATCCCAAAACTGAAGCCAGAAGAGGGCAAGAATGTTTAAACTGTTATGTTTAATTGCTTTTCATTAAATTTTAACTGGAATAATATTTATCACCCTCATCATCATCAGTGTCCAAAGGACGTCACAATCACAGTAATTCTTACAACCACCCTATAAGGTATTATCTCCATAGTGCAGGGATGGGGTCGGAGTAGAAGTGTACTCAGGCTGATAGTGGCTTGTCTATGGCCACCTAGCGAGATTTGAATTGGTGACTTCCCAAGCACTCATGCACTGATATTGCCAGTTCACCATCTAATTTTACTATGATTTAAATCTCAAATTTAATATGAGGCAGGCTATACCCCTGAATTCAAATGTGTGGATAGCATCCAACTGTGCCCCAGCCCTACTGCTATTGACATTGTGCTAATATGAACCATTGCTTTTGCAATGTAACTAGTGCTTGCTAAGGTAATTGGGAAAAGCAATATATATAAAAATAAATCAGTCTGCCTCTTACGATCTTTAGAATGGGACTCGAAATTCATAGAACAACAGAATGTAGACAAGGTCTCTTGCTGACCTGGTTCTCACATAACGTCAAACCGTGGTTTAATTACCATGGCTTGTCATTTAAGCCACAGTGCATTGCAGCACATGTCAGCCACCATTTTGAATATTCAAGCCATGATGGGTGCTGTGGCTTTTTGTGGTGGGCAAATGGCAAGGGTGGCTCATGCATAAATTGATTTAATCCTTGCACAAGCCACCCTTGCTGGGTGTGGGATCGCATATGATAAACCATGGTGACTGGCTGCTATGGCTTAAATATTCAAATAGGTGGATGGCACACACCACAACCTACCGTGGTTTATTTAACAAAGATTTGTACAATCATCGTGGGATGCGGTGATTGTGCGAACCCAGTCATAGTTTGCTGTTGGGTTGTTTAAACCATGGGTTGTTACGCGTGAACCCAGAATCATGGGTTGGTCCACCAGGCTACAGAGGCAGCAGGTAAGAGCGATTCCAAAAACCCAATCTCTTTACATGCTAGTACTGCAAAGGTAGTTTGGATATGGGGGAGCAGGCAAAGGAGGAGAGAAACAAACAACTCAAGGAAAATAAACCACGGTTTGTTCAAATGTCTGCCAGACAAACCCCGCGTAAGGCAACAAACCATGGGTTGGTGTTACATGCGAACTAGGCTTAATAACAACTGTGGAATAACTTTTCCATGGATATTCAAAGCATGAACATCTTGCAAAAAGAAAAACCCTGGACAAATGTCCTTATTTAGTTTTTGGGTTTTTTAATAGACAGCATTAAATTAATTCAATAGAGATGTCTGAAATATGATTTGATTCAATTATTATACATATGTTTTAGTCTGTTAGTTCCCCCAAACTTTGACTACAAAACAAAAAATACACCCTGCATTTAGAAAATAAGGACTTTATTCAACAAGAGCTAATCATTAATTCAAAAAGTAATGAATTCGCCTAATCAAATTTGAACTGAATGCCATTAATTTCAAGAATGTATTCAAATAACTTACCCCTTCTGTTTCAATGGTAATTCAAGTTTAAATATGGTAGCATCATTAACAACTGCTTTATATGCCTAAAACAAAATGAAACAATTTGATCAATTCTATTGACACTGAAACAAATTCAAGAACAACATGCAGTTCCAAATCTTCACCCTGACTTTTCAAAGGCCCAGTTCAAGCCTATTGCCCTCATGGTCTCCTCACACCCCTGTTTTAATGTTAGGGTAGTGGTAGCTAGCTATACTACTTCAGACATCATCATAAAATAAGATATTGCTGAACACTGCAAAGGGAGAGGGAAAGCTACATGGATTGAAGGGAGGAGAGGAATAGTATATAACATTCGCAATCCCCAAATTGGCCCAGCGTGCCATCTGAATCAGCTACATTGTGGATAGAATTCTCAGTTTATTTAGAAGAAAAACTATTGTGCTGCTTGCCTTCAATGACCTAGTAATAATATATCAGAGGAATTCCATACGTGACGGTTTTACTCTCATTGTTAACTGAACATTATATGATTACAATTATCTCAATATGTAAAACTCTGAAGATGACAGCCAAATGCCTAGTGGTTTTTTTATACTTTTTATTTATACCATGCACGTTCCATAAGCATCAACAATAGTTTCTAGACTCAGTATTTTAAAAAATGAAACATACCTTATCTCTGGCAGTAAGAAATCTTGGGTCATCTTGAAAAGCTTCTTTAACCAGCTTGCTAAATCGATTAAATAATGTAAGCAATTGTTCTACATACTTTTCAGAATCCTAAAAATTGAAGAAGCAAAGCAACAAAAAATAAAAAGCCAAATCTGTGAGGGAAAAATAGCAAGTCTTCATTAATCAGCAGCACAGGGAAACTATACCGATTTTCTGTGAATTACTTATCCCAAAGCTTTTAAGTCTAATGTAAAGCTTCAACAGAGGTACCAAACTCAAAACTGATACCTTCAATAGATTTTTTAAAGCACATTACCAATTGAAACTTTTGAAATTGATAACTACAATTGGCATTATGCCAGGATTGCAGGCAAGGTATTAGCACGTGCAGAGAGAGGTAGCACATGAGCCCCTGGCTTCTAACTTTCATTCACATTAATCCAAACAGCCCTCAACGGCACGCTATGTGCTGGCTTTGAATGGAAATTGGAAGGCAAAGGTATGGTTAAATATAACTATAATTCCATCTGGTGCTGGGCATCTATTGAGCCAATGGCACCAGGCTTTTTAATATTTCCAAGTCCCAGGGACTCTGCCTGCCTGGTGTCAATCTCATTAGTTAATCTGAACACGAATGTTAAGTAGCAATGAAAGGTTTAACTGTTTAATAACAGTAATGAATAAAAGCTTACATCCTTAATTTCATGAGATTTCAAATACTGATAATTTTAAGGAGGTGGTAATATTATCCTACTATATTTAGTAACAATTTCACATTATTTATTTCAGAAATTTAAGGTTTAGTTTTGCAACAGGCTTGATATTTCTGGAAAGCTCTCTTTAACAGGAAATAAGAGTTAAAGACAAGAAATACAAACTTACAGTAGTAATAGTTTCAGCAGCCGCTACCATATCTGCTAATCCAGCACTAACAATATGTTCTTCCAAATCTTTTAACATAGGCTCTATTCCATTAGGAACTTTATCCATCAATGAAAACATTAAATGCAACTCTGAAGATACAAAATGTTGAAGAAGCCATCAGTCAATTCATGTGTGTTGTAAGGAACTTGGAAGCTTTATATAAAATTGCAAATGTGTTCCATTCACGCTCTTCCATCTGCCATTCCACAAACTACTGATGGAAATATGAACACTGATTTGAGATTATACAGTGTAGTGGCTCCTTGCAAATCATGGTGTCTAACCTTGGGAATACATGCTCTCTTCCCCTTGAACCAATTTCTTCTTTCCTTTTTCAACAGTAAACATGGCCTTGCATTACATATACACCAGTGCAAATCATGATTAACCCAAACCAGAATCCTTGTAAACCAGACATTAAAATGATGACGAACATGAGACCATAGTTAACTTCTGGAAGGAAAAGAAGGGGAGAAATTCTTTGGGAAAAGGGAAGGCGAGGGAGAATGCAATCTAAAGGTAGCTTCTGATTTGCAAGCTATGGTTGCAGGGAGTTGGCATTATATCTTAAGGATGGCCAGATTAATCTAATACTAGTTTGTGCCACTTTTACAATTTTCAGTGTCAAGTCCATCCCATCCCGTTTTTGCAGATTTTTATAGCTGCTTGGAGCAGTTAGCAAGTACAACTGCAGCCATGTGCTCAGTGAGTTTGCAGGTGCCCATGGGAAGGTTATGACATATTGTTGCACTGTAAAGAACAGAGTAATTCCCCACCCCACCTCCAGTTCCTCAGGCGAACTATGTTCTGATCCACACAAAAGTCCAGGAGGTCTGGATCAGAAGAGCTGACCTAAGAATTTGGGATGCAATGAATTCTTCACTTATCCCTATTATATATACATGCTAATCCAGTAAGGCAAACATTCACTAAATTATTCAGGGGATATCATTATACGCTACAAAAGACAACCAATGCTTACAATACCCAACTACTTTCATAAAAATATCCACTGGCTTATTTACAAACAGAGTATCTGAGAAAGGTGAAACTGGAGCCGGGGGGTGGGGGGGAGAGCACCAAACTCCCTCAGTTTCCACAGAACTATGCAGTGCAATTCACCACAATAGCCTAGGTTCACTAATCAATTTATTGTTGCAAGTTACCATAAAGCTTCATTCCCTTTGAGAGGTGAAAGTTATACTTGTACAAGGTTTCGTATCATGCTATATTCAGCTTTGGACCAGTACCAAACTGCTGCTGTCAGGATAAGGAGCCAAACATAGTTTTAAGGTCAGATGCCTTCTGAATTGCTAGGCCTAACTACAGATGCTGATAGTCTGAAAGCTAGAAATCCATCCTAAACGAACAGCAAATTCTTCAAAACATAAAAGATCTCAATTTTCTCTGTTATATTCTATACATTATGTAACCTTATGTATTGAAAGATTTGGACAAAAAAAGTTGTGTTTGTCCTTTTCCCCCCTGAATTCCACACATGGAACATAATTTTTAAAAACTAAAATGTCATCAATATAAACCTTTACCAAAAAGATGCATAACTAAATAGAATTCCCAGGGCTTAAAAAAATACTCGTTTCTCTAAATGGCACAACAAAGATGATCAAGGGTGATTAAATACAAAGAAAAACATGCAGCAGTGTGTAATAGAGTATGGTGGTGAAGTGGGTTCACTTCCAGCTACATTTATTCACGAACATCAAAGCCAAGTACTCAAACAGCTTCAATGAGTGACTGTAACATAGTGTTGGGCTAGAAGCAGGGGAAATTGGGTTCAATATCCACTCAGCCATTAAGCTGACTTTGGGCCAATCACCTACCTCACAGTTATATTTTGAAGATCAGGGCAGGCGGAGTGAAAGAATAACTTTGATAAGGGCGGGGGAGGAATAACTCTGAACTCCTTGGAAGAAGAGCAGGAAAAAAGTAATAGCAAAAAAAATGTAATAAAATCTATAAGGAAGTGAGCAACTTTTAACTGGCTCTACATCAAATCGTATTTCTTGTGCGCCTTTCTTACAAAGCAAATATATATATCAAATGTATGTTTACTCTTTCCATACCAATCTAGTGGGGATTTTTTTAACCTTCACTTACTTTCTGTTTCGTTTCGTTTGATCATGCCTTGACATTCCGCTAAAATTGTCTCCTTAAAAGATGTCACCAGAGCATTCACACAGCATTCCATAAGCTGAAAGGTAGTAAAGTAACCATTAGGATAGTGCTGCTTTACCTATTAACTGAACTCAATGATCCTCTTGCCATGATTTGGAGGATCAGGGACAAGCCCTTCTCCCGCATCTTCCTTCGTTCCCTTGCGCACAACAGGATTTAATCAATTACTTTATCTTTTAATCAAGCCACAGTTTGCTCCTATACCTAAGCCACCAAACTTCAATTTGAATGGATCTACTAAACTAGGACTACAAACCATACAATGCTTTGCAATTCTGGTTTGGAGAGTTTGCTCAAACCATCATCTGAATTTGGCTATTACCTATGTAGTGGCAGCTTAGTTTTTGGACTACAACTCCCATAATCCATGACTACTGGCCATGCTGGCTGGGGGCTTATAGGAGTTGTAGTTCAAAACATCAGGAGAGCACCAGGTTGCCTAGCTCTGATCTATAGAGTTAGTTTCCCACATGAGAAACTAATCCATTTGCCCAATATGAGACAAATTTAGGATTTGTCTCTTATATTAGATGTAATTATGTCTACACATTTTGACTAGAGAGAGTTAAAACAATAGCCATACAGTTCATGGTTACTCAAACATAAGCTACAAGTATTTAAATTTTCAATTCCATTTATTTCTGAGCAAACGTGCTTAGAATTGTTGTGTTAACCTCTGCAATCCATAACAAATACAATTGTTTCCTAGATTTCCAAGTTTTGTATCAAGTATGTACTGCACAAAGTAGTTTGCACTGCATAAATAGTCCCACTTGTTCTACTCTCAAGTCTACAAAATCATATTACTTACTCTAATAAGCTCAAAATAATTATACACAATCCACAGTGAGGACTAGAACCTAGATCTCTAGAATGACAGACAAACCCTCTACAATAGCATTACCCTGTAGCTTTTAAATCTATAGATAGTATACTAGTCAACCGTGTGAGAACACTTAAAAAAAAGAGGCTTAAATAACAAGGTTCAAATACACGCTAATGTGATTATTTCTAGGGTTTCAGAGTAGAATTATCATTTTCCTCCTCAAACCAGCACAAACCAGGGCTTAAATGGGACAGAATCACAGGCTCATTTTACAATCCAATCCATGCCTATTCAGTTGTACATCCACTGAATTTATTGGTATCTATTTCCAGGTAAATGAGTTTAGGACTAAAAGCATTAGCATCGAAGAAGTTACTCCAGCAAATGTAAAGCTCTATTCAAGGGAGCAGAGCTCAATACTATACACCAAAATATCTTTTCATTCGATAGGATCGGAATTCTAGTTCTTATTATGGTGATTGTTCAACTTTTGGGGGGCAATATCAGGTGACAGCATCAGATTTTGTTCAGGCAACAAGGCCTTTATCTTTCAACGCAGACCACAAGCAAGAAACACCAAAACTCATGATTTATGGTCACAACAAGAAGGCAGTATGTAGATTTGTTATCTTTTACTTCGCGCAACAGATCTGTCTGCATGGAAATCGCAACCATTTTCCATGTCAAACATCTGGAATAGAACTATTTTTGACCTTATGGCAATTCTGCTTTTAATTGTTCAGACTTTAGATCTACTTTAAGTGCAATGAGACCAAATATAAGTAGATAAAAAAAGGTTACAGTGATACTGTCTTCAAAACTGTAGGACGAGTTCCTTGATTTGCTAAAACTTTTAAAATATGAATTCTTGCCACTATTAAGAAATGATTTTCTCTCTCTCTCTCTCCCCTAGAAAAAATGCCCGTCACACGACAGGTGTAGAGGAGCAGTCTGGTGAAGAGGTTAGTGGGTTTTGGCCCTTCTGCTAGGCCGGAAGCTCCTGGCAGTTTTCTTTCTCGGAACTTCCATAGAAGGCCGCAGTTCCGAGAGACGTCGCTAGATGGCACCAGAGGGCAAAAACTATTTCTCGGAACTTCCATAGAAGGCCACAGTTCCGAGGAACATCCCCAGATGGTGCCAGAGGGCAAAAACTATAACTGGCTTGGAGGAGCAGTCTGGGCTTTTATATAGAGAGATAAAACATATTCTTACCGCTTCCACAGAGTTACATTCACGCCTGGTTTCTAAATACCGTAGTGCTCTCTTTTCTTCTTCCTTTAGTTTAGCGTCTGCCTGCACAGAAACAAAACAACCATCACTTAAAATATTAACATTTACAGAACAAATATCTTCGTGTGAACACATTTTCACTTACATATTTCATATAATTCTGTACACCATTTTGCTGCAAATATGAAGGGGCTTGAGTTCTATAAAATCTCTCTGTTGAATCAAGGTACGCTTTTTCAAAATTATCCCGATAAATCTGGAGTTTATCGTCAGGATTGGAACACAGATTAACTGCAACGAGAAATATCACATTCAGAACTTTCTTTTTGGAATTCTAATATGAAGAAACACACTTAATCTTCTCATTTAAGATAATTAGAATATCCAAGGTACAACTATGAAAATATCTGAGTACAAAGGGCAGTATCCAACATGGCTCTACCACTAATGTAAATGATGCTGTTGCTGTGCTGGCGTAAACGATCTCTAGAGCAATTTCTTCACTGCAAGGCCATGGGCTATTGGGCTCCCCCCAATCACCTCTTGTGTGGCTCTCTGTCGGTCTCACTCACTCTCTTTTTGCAGTAGCTGTTTACTCTCAGGAGGGGCTCTCCAGTCTTGCCTTGTTTGCTTTAGCAGTGGGCCAGTTGCTATGATCTAGCCGAGGGAGGAAGCTTCAGGGGTGGGGAGTCAATTGAGTCCTTGGTGTAGTGTTTATTATTTTATTTATTTATTACATTTTTATACTACTCAATAGCCGAGGCTCCCTGGGAAGTGCACAATTAAAACCATTAAATACAAGTATTGTATGCTGCCTTGAGAGGTTCTACCTTAATGACAGCCTATAAATAATTTTAGATAGAGAGGGTTTGGGGAGGAGAGGCTCGAATAGGCCTCCAGCCAAGTCGTGCGCACAGTGTTGCCACCTGACTGTGGTGGGGAAGAGGAACCCACCCACCCCACAAGCCCAGGAATCACAGAATAGTAGAGTTGGAAGGGGCCTATAAGGCCATTGAGTCCAACCCTCTGCTCTATGCAGGAATCCACTCTAAAGTATACTTGACAGTTGTCCAGCTGCCTCTTGAATGCTTCTAGTGTGGGAGAGCCCACAACCTCCCTAGGTGACTGGTTCCATTGTCGTACTGCTCAAACAGTCAGGAAGTTTTTTCCTGATGTCCAGCTGGAATCTGGCTTCCTGTAACTTCAGCCCGTTATTCCATGTCCTGCACTCTGGGGTGATCGAGAAGAGATCCTGGTCCTCCTCTGTGTGACAACCTTTTAAGTATTTGAAGAGTGCTATCATGTCTCCCCTCAATTTTCTCTTCTCCAGGCTAAACATGCCCAGTTGTTTCAGTCTCTCTTTATAGGGCTTTGTTTCCAGACCCCTGATCATCCTGGTTGCCCTCCTCTAAACACGTTCCAGCTTGTCTGCGTCCTTCTTGAATTGTGGAGCCCAGAACTGGACGCAATGCTCTAGATGAGGCCTAACCAGGGCCGAATAGAGAGGAACCAGTACTTCACGTGATTTGGAAGCTATACTTCTATTAGTACAGCCCAAAATAGCATTTGCCTTTCTTGCAGCCATATCACACTTTTGGCTCATATTCAGCTTGTGATTTACAACAACTTCAAGATCCTTCTCGTTTGTAGTATTGCTGAGCCAAAGGCCTCCACAGGCTTCTGCTTGAAAAATAATGATGATCATTGCTTTAGTTGAAACACCAATAGCGCTGCTGGCACAATGAGTTTTCTGGGGAAATCTCTCACACAAGCAAGAGCTATTAACAATGAGCTAGAGATAGTTTACACTTCTTCAATTTCATTTAGCAGTACTACTGCACTGGATACTGCCCAATATTATTACTCCTTAAAACTCTGCCTAACAAGTAATTTATGAAAAAATAAAAATGTTTGGGAGGCCATACACCTTTTTTTAAGTCAGCAGGAAGGCTTAACCTTTTAAGGATTATTTTGCATGGTTATATGCATATCTATCAACTCGGTTTCACTCACATACTCATCCCATGGAATTCCAGTTTTCCAGATTCTCATGGCATTTGCCTGTGCAAAAGCAACAGTGATGTGAATCTTAAGATCACTGCTGATAGAAGTGTCTGAAGCAATCCTTTATTTACCAACTGAGATAAGGTGCAAGTTTTAAGCATGAAAAAAAGCTTGTAGTTTACAAAGAGTTTAAACCAGAGATGAAAATTTAAGTTTACAACTTTGCATGGCAGTGTAAGAAAAGCAGCTTACTCAATTCATCCCTGTAACTGCTAAAACCATGATTTCCTACGGAAATGTTCTACGGTCAAGGATGTTTAAAAACTGAGCCAGCTGCTATGATAAAAAGATTACTGGTCTTTCAATGTATTTGTCATCTATCCTTTGTCAATACAAATTCTAGTTAAAGGCAAGCTTGCCTTATGGTGGTTTGTATATTATAGGGGACTCTGCAGGTATGTCCCACATAACAAGACATACCGTAAGATTCTCTAACACCAATGACAAGTTGAGAGTCAAATGCTTCCCCTAGCCGTTCAGCATGGACCAGCTTCATTGCACTGTCCTGGAGACGAGTCTTTATATTTGAAAATATGGACTCATTCCAAGTATCTAACATGAGCTACAAATACAATAAAGAAAAAAATATTAGAAGAGCTATGCATAGGTTTTCAAATGGCAAACCATTAAAATATAGTTCTTAAATTTAAAGGCAATGCTAAATTACAGTTTTAGAATAAACCTTCACTTCCTTTCTGGCAGCAGAGAATAGCCACATGAGAACTATTCATGTAACAAATGCTTTGTTGCAATTGTCACTCTCTTTTCAAAGAACTGACTTTTTAAAAAAATAAAATAAACTACATTAATATTGGGAGATGATATCGAAAGCATATTTTAAGGAATTCAAGCTTATCATACATTCTCTTGTTTACTTTTAATTCGGGAATGCAAGAGAGCCAGTGTGGTGTAGTGGTTAAGGTGTTGGGCTGGGAATCGGGAGATCCGGGTTCTAGTCCCCACTTGGCCATGGAAACCCACTGGGTGACTTTGGGCCAGGCACAGAGACTCTCAGCTTAACCTACCTCACAGGGTTATCGTTGTGAGGATAACGTGGAGGGGGGGGGGGAGGATTATGTATGTCGCCTTAGGTTTCTTGGAGGAAAAAAGGCGGGATATAAATGTAATAAATAAATTAAATAAACCTATTGCCTATTCCACTGGAAGATATATACCTATTGCCCAGCAGTACTATGAGTGCAGTGCAATTTCATTCCCCTGCTGTGCTATGTTTTGGTGCTACAACAGACTCTTTATGAAGCACGGCACTTACCTTACGTACAATACTGTCTTCTACATTGGATTTCTTATTGCTGCCTTGTTTCCCCATGAGAGTAATCTCTAACTGACAAAATGGCTTGGGTAAGATATCACATTGCGTGAAGAATTTACGCCACTCTACAATATAGGCTTTCAGTAACGCAGTATCGTCTTGGTGGCTCAGCACTCTCTGAAAGAAGAGATGGGCCCAAATGTAAACACATTTATTAAGTATATCCACTTCATATGTAAGTAGGAAAGTTAATTCATTGCCTTTTAGCGATTTTGCTCTGGAAACGTATAATTTTGCAAGAAACATATAACTATGCCTTACATAATGAATATGCAGAGAACTCTGCTATTAGCAACAGAGTTTTGTAAGAGAGCTACAAAGATGGCAATTGCCCAGCATTTGCCATGGAAACATAATTAGGATTCTGATGCTCATTCTGTAAATCACACAGAAATTATGTCTAAGCCTCGGAAGTCAGCAAGCCATTGGAGCAAATGATTCAACACAGCCAGTTAGACACTTTGTGACACAATCTTATGTAGGCTTACTTAGAAGTATGTGCCAATGAATTCATGGTACTTATTTATTACTCCCAGGTAAGTTTGCACAGGATTGCAGCTGTAGCCTTTCACAAATAAAAGTATTTTTCAACATTATGCCTGGAGAGTTCTATTCTAAATAGGCAATTTATGATAGGCAAATAAACAGTCATGAGAGATCTCAGCATCAGAAATATATAGACATCAAAAAGTACAATGAGCTGCCAAGTATTCCAGTATTCTTAAAAGTTAAACATGAACATACAGATGAAGCGATCCATCACATTTGTTCCAGTTCTTAGTCCAAAGTTGCATGTTAGGCAATATAGTGCCATCTGAATTTTTGCAAATCAACAACAAAATAAATTATTTACACTTTAAGACAATCTTGGGGGGAAAGCATCTGCTTGCTGACAATGGAAAACTTACTGCTTGTGCTTGTTTAATAAAATCAAGGATGTCTTCTTTCAAAGCCTGGTGTATTTTTGCTGGGCCTTTGTCATCCCACAAACAAACTCCATGCACGTCCCTAGAAAATATTCAAGTCAGGTCAAAATAATTTCTCAACTTCTATCTATACAGTTTGGCAATAAATGGTCACTTAATAATGTGCCTAAGAAAACATATACGGTGCTCAAAGAAACTAAATGAAATGCCAATACAGAGTTTGTGAGTGACTGGGACAAACAAGGGCACACTTAACCTTATAGGTCTTTTCATACAGACGTATTACCGTAGACAAATCTGTAAGTGTGATATTCATGTTTGAAGTAAATCAATTTACAAAAGGTGAAGAAAAATGAATGCTACTTTGCATTTTTATCTTTGGGCCTTCCATGTGCATCCAGTCCCAGTCCACAAGTAGCCCCTAGCACTTTCACAATGCGATATAGCACTTCTGGAGACAAGCACCGAAATGAGGGGAAATGCTCATTCCTGGGATGGGCAGGGCTCTAGTGACCTCCCTGCTTCCAGAAACAAGCATTTCCCCTTGTTTCAGGGCTTGCCCCCAGAAACGCTGTATTGTCATGGAAGCAGTAGGGTCCACTGCCAGATCAGGGCCAGCACACAGCTCGAAACCAGCAGGGCTAGCTGCGTGCAGAAGGCCCCAATTGGATACTGACCCATTAATTTGCTGGAGTATTCCTAACAAGTGTGCAGAGAACAATGGATGATACCAGTCTAGGATACAGAACTACCTGGCACATAAGACCAACCCCCATATACATAAATGGGGAACTGTAGTTTAGTACTAGATCACATACTTTTGTTTATAATGTACCAGATTCAGCACCTGACATCTCCAGAAGAAGATGCATTGGTAGGAAGTATAAGACAGATCAGACCTTGAAGAGCCACCACCAGTCAGCATAGAAGAGGGGCCTGCAATTGGCAGTCCGTGAGCAAACTCCGCTCCCTCAAAACGGTGTGACAACCTCACTCCACCCTCAACTGCCAATCATCCTCCTTGTTCCTGATTTCTAACAACTTGCAGGGATGAATAGAAAGAATCCTCCCCTCATTAGTGAGGCCAGGCCTCAATCTGGATGTGTGTGTTCCACAAATACTTCCTGAAATCTGTTTTTTTTAAATGCTGTGTAAATGCAATGCTGTCAAAAGCTGGATCTTAGATGAGCAGACAAGACCATAGCTTTACCGTTTGTTCTTTTCAGCATATTTTCATCTTTGAGTTTACCACTGATTAGAATTTAGAATTCTATTGACAATAATAGCCTGGGCTATACAGTAATAGTTGCTATTCAAGCATTTTACTGGAGTAAAATTATCTGAATGAGGAAACTGGAAGAATCAAACATCAACGTATGGTAATTTATTTTAAGTATCCAGAAATTCCAAATAAATTACTGTAGCTTTATTACTATTCTTATTTTTAATCCCAATTATCAGCAGTTTGGAAAACAAATACTTGTCATGAGAAATCTATTGTAGGGTCTTTCTTTGAACAATTGTTCCAACAAGATATTGCAGAACAATACCATAGCTATTTTCCATTCCATTGCTCAAGAACTTCAAGTTATAGAAGTTACTTACGAAAATAGATCAAACCACTGTTGTTTTGTGACAGATTCCTGACGTAAAAGTTTCAGAACAATGGGGCGCATGAAATCCCATTTGTCTTCAAACTGAAGTGTACCTTTATTCTTTCAAAAAAGCAAGAAAGAAAGCATAAATTTAAATATAGGTCAAATAAATATGCATTGTACAGCTCATTCGTATTTATCATTACCTAGAAGTCAGTCTCACTTTGTCCAATGGGACTTACTTCTAAGTGTGCAAAAGATTGCAGCCTTAGTCAAATAAACCAGCTTGGTCAGCTACTGTCTTTAAATAACTTATTGCAGGTTATCCTGTGAAGTCTCATGATCACACAGTGCTATTTGCAATCCTTAGTGGAATATACATAGTAGGAATCACAGCAGACATCTAGTTCTTACTGAGATACCCAGCTTCAAACTTCAAATGAACCAGCCATCCTTTAAAGCTGTCTGCATAAGAGAATTAGTTCCTATTTCCCAACGGTGTTGCCCATGATATACCAGCAGGCGGAAATCAGTATACTGAAATAATGATCCAGAACTAGATTAAACAAGGAATAAACTATTAAGTCATCAAGTCACAAAAAGGGTGGACAATAAAAGACCAATAAACATGATTTCATTACTTTCTCCATTAGTATTATAGATTTTTTAAAAAAATACCATGATAACCTTCATGACCAGACACTACAATCTAGAGCACTGGAAATCTGGGCCACTTCACATCGCACATTTCTTCTTTCTCAAGCACTCCTCATAAGCAGCCCCCCACAAGCACTTCTCTGCTGCCCACACAAAACCTACTCGTTTCAAATCATCCAGGCGCTTCCTCAGTTCAGCAGCATCCATCTTTGCTTTGAGACGAGGGTCCAAGGTATTGCACGGCTTAAACATAAGAACATAAGAAGAGTCATGCTGGATCAGACGAAGGGTGCATCTAGTCCAGCATTCTGTTCACACAGTGACCAGCCAGCTGTGAACTGGGAACCCACAAGCAGGAGACAACTGCAATAGCACCCTCCTGCCCATGTTCCCCAGCAACTGGTGTACGTAGGCATATTGCCTTTGATACTGGAGGTAGCACTTAGCTATCAGAACTAGTAGCCACTGATAGCCTTCTCCAGGAATTTATTCAGCCCCCCCCCTTTTAAAGCTATCCAGATTTTGTGGTTATTAGTATTTATTGTTGTAGCGAATTCCATAGTTTCACTATGCTCTGTGTGAAAAAATATTTCCTTTTCTCTGTTCTGAATCTCCCACCAATCAGCTTCATGGGATGACCCTGGGATCAAGTATTAAGAGAGATGGAGAAAAATGTCTCCCAATCCACATTTTCCACACTATGCATCATTTCTATCATGTCTCCCGTTAGCCTCCTTTTTTCCAAGCTAAACAATCCCAGCTGTTGTAACCTTCCCTCATAGGGGAGATGCTCCGGCCCCTTAATCATTTTAGTTGTCCTTTTCTGCACTTTTTCAAGCTCTATAATATCCTTTTTTAGGTGCGGTGACCAGAATTGTACACAATATTCTAAGTGTGGTCGCACTACAGATTTGTATAAGGGCAGTATGATATTGGCAGCATTATTCTCAATTTCTTTTCTAATACTACCTAACATAGAGTTTTCCTTTTTTACACCAGCTGCACACTGGGTTGACATTTTCATCTCCACCACAACCCTAAGATCTGTCGCCACTAGCTCAGATCCCATTAGGTTATACTTGAAGTTGGGATGTTTTGCCCCAACATGAATCAGTTGCTTACACTGAAACACATTTGCCATTTGGATGCCCAGTTTGTAGAGATCCTTTTGGAGCTCCTCGCAAACCTTTTTTGTTTTAATCATCCTGGAAAACCATCTGTCAGGTATGCTTTAAGGTGGACTCCTGCATTGAACAGGGGGTTGGACTCGATGGCCTTATAGGCCCCTTCCAACACTACTATTCTATGATTCTAAATAAACTCTGGCACGTCATTGCTCACTCCTAATTCCAGATCATTTATGAACAAGTTGAAAAGCATTGGTCCCAATACCGACCTCCATGGGACCCCACTATTTACTTCCCTCCATTGGAAGAATTTACCTTTATTCCTACTCTGTTCCTTAACCAGTTAGTGATACATAAGATGGCCTCTCCTCTTATTTCATGACTGCTAAGTTTGCTCACGTTTCTTTAGTGAAGAACTTTGCCAAAGCCCTTTTGGAAGGCTAAGTAAGCAATGTCGACTGGATCAACTCAGTCTACATGTTTATTGACACCCTCAAAGTACTCTAAAAGGTTTGTGAGACAGGACTTACCTTTGCAAAAGCCAAGTTGAACCTTTTTGAGAGGGCTTGTCCTTCTATATGCTTACTAATTTCATCTTTAATAAAGCTTTCAACCAATTTACCTGGAACAGACATTAAGCTAACCAACTGTAACTTCCTGGATCCCCCCTGGATCGCATTTTAAAAATTGGTGTTACATTGGCCATCTTCCAGTCCTCTGGTACAGAGGCTGAGCTAAGGGACATGTTGCTTGCCCTTAACTGATTGACTTACTTGGGGCCTTTAAAAACTGGGGCCTTTAAAAATAAATATCTTCACAAACAATATTTTTATAACATTGGAAAAGTAAGACACTTGCAGTTTCCTGAACTTATGGAATAACATTTAAATGGGTCAGGAAAGATATGTTATGGAGAAGCAAAAAAATAATAATGGTCACAAACAGGGGAAGTTATTTAAACTAATGTATCTTGTCCATTTCCCAATGGATTTCTCTGAAATTTAGCTAGTTTATAGCGCTCATTACATAGATACTCTTATCTGTTCATACATTTTGAACAAATTGTCTGGATACTAGAATTTTCAGGGCTTATAATGGTAGAATGTTTTCTTATCCAACTGCCTTAACTATACAGGCACTACTGTGCTTATATAAGAAACTGCCATTGCCTCCTTTTATACAATAGTAATACAAAAATACAACAGGAAGAAATCTAGTCAGTTTTCTAGCACACTAGGCCAAATTTTAGCTATTTACCTGTTGTAGCTACAGAGAGCCCACTGTGACGTATTTCAGAATTTCAGATATTAATACTTTTTACATGTGTCCTTCTCATCCTCCCCACTAATCTCTATGGTCTTTCGCATAGCTGGTTGGGAATACAAGCCACCAGGTGAATTCACAGCCTTTTCCAGAAAAAGGTACACTAACAAGTACGGCAAACAGTTGATTACTTTATATACATATCAACTGCTGGAATGAACATAAACTGAAAGAGAAGTTAAGAGGAAATACTGCTCAGTTGTTGAGCATCAGCTAGGAACTACTCCAGTAATGAGAGCACCATTTATCTAAAATAATGGCATAGAGGGTTTTAGAAATGGTATGCTGCTTTCCTCATATACCCGTGATAACATAATATGCTGCAAGTTATCCTTGAAAGCCCTGTATACTAAATACTAAGAATTTACTGATGTTCTTAAGAGTTACATCTCCCTGGTGCATTGGTTTTTAAGCTTCATCTATTTTGTGACACTCCAGGAACCTACATCATGAATTTCAAACATGAGAGACAAATGCAAAGTTTGCTTGAATACAACTATAATGCACATTGCAAGCCTGGTCCCACTTAGGGATGGGGTGAAAATATGCCCAGGCCCTGGCGAATGCGCCCAGTGGATTTTTTCCCTATGACCTCTACACTGACAAAAGGGGCGCAGGTCAGTGTGGACCTGAGTGCACCCTTTGTCCTTTTCCCCCCACTGCGGAAATGGCAGCTGCCATTACTACAGTAGGGGGAAATATCCTACCCCCGCCGATGGGGTCTTAAAGGCCCTATTAACAGCCTTTAACCAACCCCCCCATTGGCAGTGGGGGGGGGGAGACACAGGTTTTTCCCTTCTCCTCCTCCCTCCACCTTCCGCATCTATAAGGGCCTAAAAGGGCCTCTTAATATTTGAATTAAGGGTGTGTGTATGTGTGAGAGAGAGACAGGAAAGCGCACCTTCTGTGCCTCCAGAAAGTGCAGATTCCCCTGGTCACACCATTAGCGTGGCTGGGGGAATTTGCACACGTCTTGGAGGCCCAGAAAGTGTGCTTTCCCGCACCTCCCCACTCCCTCATCCACTGGGGATGGAGGGAGGGAAAGCAGACATCCAGGGCCTCCGGAAAGTGTGCAATTCCCCCTGGCACACTAATGGCATGCTGTGGGAATTGCGCACTTTCTGGTGGCCCTGGACACGCACAATGTCGAGTGCTCGGATGGGCCGGCTCAGCCAAAAGAGGGCCAGCCAGGCAGTGCTCGGCAAGCTCACCTTTCAATAGTCCCACTACCATGGGGGACCAGAAGCTTTAGCCTAAAATCCCCATCATCCCTCACCAATTGTTATATTGGCTAGGGCTAATATGAACCACTGGCCAAAACATCTGGCAGGCTGCAAGTTGCTCACCCCTGCATTAGTATAACACATTTGCAGCTGTTCTATGATTGGAATTTTAACACAGTTGCCAGATAGATAGGAGATAAGCAGAGTGATGCAATTATCAAGCCACTTTTATGTTTCTGATGGTTTTTAAATTTTGTATACTTTTTAATGTTGACTGTTTTAACTTTTGTGAACCGCCCAGAGAGCTTTGGTTGTAGGGCGGTATATAAATGTAATAAATAAATAAAATAAATAAAATAAAATTCATATCTGCTTAAGATAGAAATCTGCTCTTGCTCACTTACTTCTCCTAATCAAACACTGGAGTTTGGCGGTTGGTGGTGATAGGTAGGAGAGTGAGAACTTTCTAATCTGGAGACCAACTATGGCTCGGAGATGGAGCAAATAAATAATGAGTTGGGGATATGACAAAGCAAGAGTTAATATAGAGATCGGGACATGCAATAAAAGCTGTTGCAGCAGCAGCAGCGTGAGATGCCCTAGCAATAAAAGGGAAGCTGAAACATGTTCATATCTTTGTCTCAGAGACATGTTCCACTAATGTCAATGGGCTTACTCACACATAAGAAACAATTTCCAGAGTGTAGCCATGTTAGTCTTTTTCAGAAAAAAACAAACACCAACAACCAATGAATTTATGCTGGCATAAACATCTATGGATGTGGGCTATAGTCCTCCAAAGCTTATGTCAGAATTTTATTTTATTTTAGTATTTAAGGTGCCAGAACAGTTTTTGTTATTTTTCCCATATAAGCATAAATGAAAACGCAGGCTACAGATGTTAGACATATAAAGCACATCATGCATCAGTTTAGGCTTGGGAAACTTAGCAAACCCCATAGACCTACCACTTGGTGGCTGATTCTCTGAAGAAGGAAAAGAGATGGATTCCTCCCACCCTCCAAAAATGGAAGACCACTGATAGGGCAAGGAGCAAGGCAGGAAAGATGGAGTGAGGGAGAGAAAGTATCAGAGAACAAGGCCAGGCTCATGCCTTGGCAGGGGCTGTGATCATGCCTGAGGCACCATTCTCCCTCCCACACCCTCAAGGCATCTGTGCAGATTGGGGCGGTGCTAATTTGTAGCTGTGAGGTTGGCTTACAGTCTCCTGCAAATAGACTGCAAGAAAGGGAACTCAATGAGTTCCAGCAGTCAGCAAGTATGTTCTTCAGCTCTTTCTTCTGTTCTTGTCAGAGCAGAAGAACTGACTATTTTTACCCAGCAACTCAGACCAAGCTGTGTCAGTTCATTACAGAGACGGGAGGAAAAATGACTTTAGGGAGAGAAGTGCCTTTTAATCCAGTTCTTTGTTGAAAGAACCTGGCTCCTAGTGCACAGAGTGGAAGAGCACCCCAGTGTTTCGAACACGGGATGGTAACAAATGTTTATGTAATTTTGTAGCTCAACTGATTTCTTCTCCCAGGCATTTAACAGCATTTAACAATGCTAAGTTTGTATGTTTTTTAACGGACCCCAGAACTGTTGTTTTTAACTGGATACTGTTGTTTTTATACTGTTTACGTTTTTGATGGTTTTAAATTTTGTACACTTTTTAATGTTCACTGTGGCCATAGCTAGACCTAAGGTTTATCCCTGGATCGTCCAGGGGTCAAACCTGTTCATCTAGGTGACACACAGTGCTCAGGCAGGGGCGAACCCTGGATGATCCCAGGATGAACCTTAGGTCTAGCTGTGGTCCATTTTTAACTTTTGTAAACCGCCCAGAGAGCTTCGGCTCTGGAGCGGTATATAAATGTAATAAATAAATAGTCACATATTATTTACGGATAACAAGATACACCTTATAGAATACTTCAACACATTTCTCTTTTAAAACCATGCTAAATAGTAAGTTTATAAACCACCTTGAAAGACAGAGTATCAAGCCTATGATATAGAATAAATGTGTTAGGGAGCTGCTCAATCCCAAGTGCTGGTGAGCACCTACCCTGTTGCTCAACAAGAAGTTTGGAAGTCACATTGACTACGGACATGCAAAGCTTCTACCTCTTCCATTCCTCTGCTCTTGCTTCTGTCCTCACATGCAGCTCTCATTGCTGGATGCGCTCATTTGGGGTTTACCTGCAGTGTAATTTTATTAAAATGACCAATACAGGGGTACTAACAAACTCTGGAAGCAGCAGCAGCTATGGATGGCAATTCAGAAGCCTTTTTTTTTTTGCCAGATTATCTGTTCAGTTAATCAGGAATATGAGCAGGAAGGTGCCATTGCACTTATGTTCTACCTGTGGGTTTCCCAAAGGCAGCTGTTGGCCACTGTGTGAAAAGAATACTGGACTAGATGGACTCCTGGTCTGAACCAGCATGGCTCTTATGTGCTTAACAGGAGTGCTGTTCAGGAGGGATGGCCAACTCCTGTATTCTCAAGGGCCACTCTGTTCTGCAAACATTGCATCCAACCCTCCTACACACGGTCAGGCTCTGTTTTAATAAAGTTGGCATCACCTAGCACAAGCACTTAGATGGCATGTCTTCATCATCACTGGAAGTACTGAGAAACAAATGTGTTTCCTGAAAGAGCTCCTCACAGACCATATAAGCAGCAACCCTTGCCTTACCAGAAGACGAACAAGACAGCAATACAGTGAGATCTATATAAAATATACACAGAATCCTATTGCTTTTCTTTACAAGTGAAACCAATAGCAAAAATTCAGCATATCTTGATTAAAAATTGTGGTAGACAGGATACTTCAGCTGACGGATCACCCCCACAGGCCACCTGCTCTAGAAAAAGGACTTTATTCCCTTTGAGATTTTATTTTTCTCAACCTGTCTGATCATCTCACATTGCCACAAAACCTCCTCGCATGCTTCCAAACGTACATCCCCACACTGCTGATCCTTCTGAACAATCATTCACAAGCTCCACCTCTGCTATTCTTACCCTGTATGATGTCTACCTACTACAGCTACCCCATTCCATGCTTCTGGTGAATCAGTGTAGGATTTGAAAATATGAAGTATATGAGAAGTAAAAGTACATTGAAGAATGTATGATTTCACCAATATTTTCAATGTAACCTTTCTGGTGAAACAGGGATTAATCTCCATTAATACTAACTAGTGTACATAAGCAAAATACTGGCAGTTCTTGCAAAATAACTGCCATGTTGTAAAGAAGGGAGAGGATGATTGCATAAAGACATCTGGAAAGCAGATATGGCACTAACCAGGCATATCTCACTTTCATATCATTTCCCCTTCTTTCTTCTAGTCAGAGCACAGGAACTACTGACTAGTCTAACCCCCTCCTTAGTCCAAGCCAAGACCCTGGCTAGATCTACACTACTGCTTTATAGTGGTATTGAAGTCCACTGTTAACTGCTGGGGCACATTCCACATACTGCTTTCATAGTGTTATCTCCTGCTTTTTATTCCACATTATTCAAAATAATGCAACAAATGTCACTGTGTATACCATGATGGGATCACAATGTTTTGACACAAGGTGTAAATCTGGCCCGGGGTCAAAGAAAAGGAGGGGACACAATGATTCCCATGCCAGGTAAGATGTATCTGCAGATATGGGATGTTGTTGTTTTACAAACTGTAGCTTGAGACAGCCCTGAGCCTGTTACATTTTTAGTCACTTACGTTTTCTGGGGCCCCATTACAATATTACCTATTTTCTTTTATGTCATTTTTTTTTTTAGATTGTAAGCTTGTGGGCAGGGACTGTCTTAAGAATTACTTTTATAAGCCGCCTTGAGAGCCTTTTTTGTTGTTGTTGCTTAAGGGCGAGATAAAAGTACTACAATAAATAAATAAATTTACGGCTGTACCTCTCTGTATCCAACTCATTTTATCATTTAAACTCTACCCCAGCAAGCAAGCAGTCCCTGCCTGTCTGTATCTTTCTCTCTCACACTCACATACAGCACATATATGTATACAAACACACACCATTTATATGTATATAAACACACACACCGGCCCTTCTATTCCCACCTATTGCAGTAACTCCGCTTCTCTTCCTCCCCTCCCCGTCTTATCAACCAGGCAGCTCCTCCTCACGTAGAACCCAACTCTCAAGGCCAGAGGTTTCCTCAGCCAGCCAGGCAGGCCCGGCCGGGGGCTGCCTCTCTCACCTTTAACAGATTAGACGTCGCCATGTTCCCCCCCACCAAAACACGCGCTCGCTCGCGCGCGCGCACGGCGGGGCCTTCCCAGGCCGGCTACGGCGCTTCCCCCTTCTCCGGGGGCTGCTCTTCGGGCTCAAGCCGCTCTCGATTTACATGGTCTCGGCCGCTCCGAACGGGACGGAAGCGTGAGGCGAGGCGCGATCGTCTCCGGCTCTTCCGCCGGTAGCTATCTGGCTTCTTCTTCCCTTCCTACCGCCGCTCTCAGCGCCTCATGGCAGCACCAACCCAACGGGAGGAGACTCCAGGCACTGGCGGTGGCGGCGGCCCGGCTCAGCGCGAGGGGCTGGGCGAGCCCACATGATGCGGCGCCGAGGAGCCGGATGCCCGCAGCCGAAGGGAGACCCCGGCGCCAGTCCACAGCGGCCTCTACCGTCCGGAGGGCGCCTTCCTCCTCTTTCCCTGCTGAGGGAACCTTCCCTAGACGACCCCCGCGATGTTCCTCATAACCGAGGCTCGGCCCCTTAGTCTGCTCTCTGCCCCACCGATTTGGGCAGCTGAAAGCTACCAATCCTGTGTGTGTTTAGATGGGGGGAAAGTTCTACGCTATCCAGCATTGGATGGCACCCAGTCTTTTTTCTCCAGGAACCCTGGGAGTTGTGGTGCTGTGAATCTCTAAGGATCTCTAACAGAGAAGTCTCAGCTCTTTCATGACTACATTTCCCAGGGTTCCTTGTGGGGAGCCGTAAGAGTAAAACTGGTAAAACAAACAAACACAATTCAAGTTTGTAGTGTACTGATGTATGGGGGTAGGTTTGCGAGATCTTTGTTGTTGTTTTCCTGGACGGTGTAAAAGCCGGAACTTGTTGGTTCCTGATGGACAGCTGTTTGGCCACCGTGTGAACAGGGTACTGGACTAGATAGACCCTTGGTCCGAACCAGCGTGGCTCTTCTTATGTTCATGCCGTACAACTCCTTCTACATTCCTGATATGTTAGGACAACAACAAAACTGTTTGCCGACCCGGATTTAAAAAACCCAAATCTGACGCTTGTACAATTTTGTACATTAAACTCACTTAAACCATAGCACTATCATGAATAGAGGTATAAAATACAACTTTCTTCTGCTTCCCTGATTCCCTCATCACCTGCCATTCTCTGGGTAGTCATTTGTGGGGCGGGAGTGGGGTGGGGGACAGGACTGCACCACTGCTGATATTTTCCTTCTGCTTGTCTTAACCATAATAGAACACACTTTACGGATATGGAAAGAGGATACAGGTTGAAAGGAAATATTGGTCAAGGCAGAAGGACCTGAAGTCAGTCCATAGGATAACTCTGACCGTCCACATACAGGCAGAGAGTTTGTTCATAACTCATAGTTCCCTGGTACACACATTAGGATAGCCATGTGTCCTATTTTAGCGAGGGCAGTCCTCTATTTGAAGGCCTGTCCAATCCAAGTCTGGTTTAATGATAAAGAACAATAAGGAGGAAGAGCAGAGACCTTGAAGTTGCCCTACAGACTGAGCAAGGCATACAGGTCTCCTGAGTCACACGGTTTGACTTCTCCACTACGGTGAGATGTATTGTATTTCTATTGAAATTATAGTATTGATTTCTAAATTTGCATCTATACATATGAATTAGCATAGGCAGATTTTATGCAAACTGGTGCTCTCTTTTGTCCTAATTTTTGTGTCAAATTTTCTCTTTTTGGGTGATTTGTAAGTGTCTACCCTACCCCTAAGGGCAGGCTTCCCCAACCTGATACTCTTCACATGTGTTGGACTGCAACTCCCATCATTTTCCAACCAACTCTGTTGAAGGCCATATGGTTAGGGAAGGCTGACTTAGGGACTCTGCAGCAATGGCCACATGGTTTGGATCAGATAAATTAGAGCCACAGTACAGGCTTTGAACGTAAGAAGAGCCATGCTGGATCAGACCAAAATCAATCTAATCCATCATTCTGTTCACATAGTGGCAAATAGGACACATAGCTATCCTAATGTGTGTTCCAGAGAACTATGAGTTATGAACAAACTCTCTGCCTGTATGTGGATGGTCAGAGTTATCCTATGGACTGACTTCATGTCCTGCTGGCTTGACCAGTATTTCCTTTCAACCTGTATCCTCTTTCCATATCCATAAAGTGTGTTCTATTATGGTTAAGACAACAGTGGTGCAGTCCTGTCCCCCACCCCACCCTTGCCCCACAAATGACTACCCAGAGAATGGGAGGTGATGAGGGAATCAGGGAAGCAGAAGAAATTTGTATTTTATACCTCTATTCATGATAGTGCTATGGTTTAAGTGAGTTTAATATACAAAATTGTACAAGCATCAGATTTGGGCTTTTTAAATCCGGGTTGGCAAACAGTTTTGTTGTTGTCGTGACATATCAGGAATGTAGAAGGAGTTGTACAGCATGAACATAAGAAGAACCATGCTGGATCGGACCAAGGGTCTATCTAATCTAGTACTCTGTTCACACAGTGGCCAAACAGCTGTCCATCAGGAACCAACAAGTAGGACACAGGTGCAACAGCACCCTGCCAACCATGTTCTCCAACAACTGGTGTAAATAGGCTTACTGCTTCTGATACATAGCCATCAGGATTAGTAGCCATTGATATAGCCTTTTCTTCCAGGAATTTATCCACCCCCCTTTTAAAGCCATCCAAATTGATGGCCATCACTTCATCTCTTGGTAGTGAAGGCCATAGTTTAACTATGTGCTGTGTGAAGAAGTACTTCCTTTTATCTGTCCTGAATCTCCCTCTAAGTAGCTTCATGAGATGACTCAGGGTTCTAGTATTACGACAATGGCGGTGGTGGAAGAAACATTAGTTGTGTGCTTCAGAACTGAAGTCATATAGATGGCCATCTAAAGTCCCCCTTCTGATCCTTATGTCCAGAGTCTAAAATTACCTAACTAAAATTCCAGGGGCAGGTTTTAAATATTATTTATTTATTAAAACATTTATATCCCACCCTATATCACAAGGATCTCCTCTCACTTCCTACAGCAACCCCCTGCTGGCACTATGGACAGTGATTAGTTTGTTCCTTGTAATGACCCTGCTTTCTTGTTCATACATCTGCAGACTATTTCATAATACAGACACCCATGTATATTGCTTTTGCCTTGCACTAGAAATCAAATCTCCTTGGAAATGTTTGCACACCAAGCTAATGAGCTGGCCAGATATGGTTGATCAAAGGACAAATTATATCATTTCACTAGAGGAATTTTAATATACGTGTAGATTAAATGTCCCCAGTTTTGTTTCATCCTTTTTATTTGATTAGTAATAAGATTGAATATGATTTTCATTGTGCTTGGCAGACTTTCTCCTATTCAGCATACTGTTGGTTCATGCAAGAGGAGTGTATTTTCTTTCTGATCAGTTTGTTGGCCTTCCGCCTTTTATAGGTTCATTTTCAAAGCTGGCTTAAAGCAACATTTGCAATTACATTTTTTTTAACCACTATGCAAATTAAGCACTTTATTTACACCATTGGCAACAGAGAACTCTCTTTTGTATTGAAGCCATCTGTTTTAAGCTTTTTAGTTATACAGGTAATTGAGGAAAAAAAGTTTCTCCTAAACTGGTTATTCCATGCAGATTCAGAAATATATTAAGTTTATTACCTTTTTTCATCTTTAATAAGGCTTTTTGTTACAGAATATCAAAAATATTTACTGATAGAGCAACGGCTTTCTGCTTGCTTGCTATACGTTTATTTCAACATGAGCAAAGAATTGCAATAGGGAAGTACATGGCACTGATGCAGACACCCCACATGTGCTATGATGTACACAGGGCTGACCTGTGGCTGTATAAGCTTCTTTCACCATGCCTGTCTGGAGCGACCTTGCCACCGAAGTGCATGGAGAGGCCCTTGTGGGCAGGAGAACTCGGTGCATGCGATGGAATCCACAAAAGATGAAAGAGAAGAGAAACACTTTTCAACAGCTTCTTGATTCTCAAAATAAGGCCAAGAGTATCAAAGAAGGAATTCTTCAGTATACAGTCCATATTCCATAGTTTTATTTTAACCACTTTTCAAAATGTGAAGTCTAAAAAAGCATGTAAGTAATAAAATTGGTAATAAGAGCATTGTAGAAAATATCTTGCTGCTTAGCAGGTTTTTGTTTTGTTGTAGGGTTTGTGTGTGTGTGTGGGGGGGGGGTTGTTGCTGATAATAATCCTCACTAATAATGAACTCGAGCTGTTTGGAAGTGAAACAGACCACCCCAAAGTAAGGGAGTGGCTTCTTCATACTCGTGGGATGCCAAAAGTATGCAGAAGTACATAATTCTGTGAATTAAAAGAAAATTAAAATTTAAAAAACCCCAAAACTACCCCACTTTGAGCAGGGGGTTGGACTCGATGGCCTTATAGGCCCCTTCCAACGCTACTATTCTCTGATTCTATGTTGAACCTGAGGCTTGCAGACCAAATGAGGCCTACCTGGGATGCCAATACTGCCATCTGGAGTTCTCAGAGGACTGTGCCTCTTTCCCCTAACTGCCAATTGTTTGGTGATTTCCGCGTGTGTGTGTGTGTGTGTGTGCGCGCGTGCGTGTGTGTATATCCCTATTCTAAAAGGTTTATTTATTTATTACATTTCTGTACCACCCCATAGACAAACCTCTCTGGGCGGTTGAAATGCCTAAGGCTTAATCACTTAATCTTAATCAGTGAGAGCTTTAAGCTAAATTAATTTCGTATTTTTGCCCGTTTCTTTTGCCTTTGCCCCTGCTGCATTTTGACTTCAACCCTGCCCACTGGCACCTGACTCTTAGGCTGAAAGAGGTTCAACCAGTAGAAGCTGGTGGTTCCGATTTCAGTGGGGCGGTGAATCCACTCCAGGTTTCAGTCCGAACCAGTCCGAACTCTAAAGGAGCTATCCAAGGTGCAAAGGTTCTGACTGAAACCTGAAACTGGTTCGGACTGAAACCTGAAGTGGATTCATGCCCCACTGGGTTCAACACCTCTGGCTTACAGAATGCACATGGGAATTTAGCCTATGGACTAGAGAGCAGGGAGGGGGAGTCTCTAACATTCCCACATCCCCAGGCTGATTGGAGATAATGGAGTTGTATCCCAACACATTCAGGGAGGCCTGAAAGACCTCAGTAGTCAGGCAGACTGTGTGAACCTACCAATCAAGTCTATGGAGCAGTTTGAAACACCACCATGGCCATAGCTAGACCTAAGGTTTATCCCTGGATCATCCAGGAGTCAAACCTGTTCATCTAGGTGACACACAGGGGATCCAGTGCTCAGCTAGGGGCGAACCCTGGATGATCCCAGGATAAACCTTAGGTCTAGCTGTGGCCCATGTGTCCACTGAAAACTAAGGCCCTTTCTACACCTACGGGTGCAGAGGAAGGGAGAGGGGGGCGATACTCGACTTACCTGCTTCCCGGATCGTCGCCCTCAGTCTAAATGGACTGTGCGACGTCACAGGCATCGCGCCCGTTGTGGCTGCCTTTTTTTTTTTAAAGGGTCAGAGCTGGAGCGTGCTTGCGCTCCAGTGAAAATTAAAAGGTAAGGGGAAAAACCCCAAAAGCCCCAACCCCGCTCCCCACCCCGCCCTGAGGGCCCTGGACTCCCCCATCCCGTCCCGGCTCCTTCCTTCTGATGACCCCCACTACTCGCGGGGAAGAGGGAAGAAGCCGGGATGGGCGCCCACACCGCCCGCGGCCTTTGGGATCATCCTGGGACTGCATGTAAAACTGGGATAACAAGGTCTCAGTTATCCGGGAGAAATGGAGGGATCATCCATCCCTGATCCCGTGATCCCTTGTGCGTCGTTTGAACACACAGGGATGATCCCTGGAAAAATGGCTGGTTTAGAAAGGGCCAAAGCCAAAAAGAAAAGGAAAATGATGGCTGAAGGAAGATAGGGAACTGACCTGCTCTAGCACCTGGCAACTTATACTAAGTATCCTGGAGTGGGACGATTAGGGTTATCAGGGGATGCATTTCCAGTCACCAGACCTACATGCCTCCTGCCACCCCACCCCCGATTTTATAGCTATAAAATGCTTAGGTTTGGGGCTCTAATACTATATAGCACAGCCTAGAAAGGACTCCAGGGGAGCTGTCCTTCCCCAATACTGAAACTCACCCACCCTGAAACTTGAACTACACTACAAACAATAGAGGCTGGTGGCTCCGATGTCAGTGGGGCAGTGAATCCACTCTGGGTTTCAGTCAGAACCAGATAGTTGGACGGTGAATTCGCTCTGGGTTTCAGTCAGGACCAGTCAGCATTATGGTGAATCTACTCCAGGTTTCAGTCAGTACTAGTCTGAACTCTAAGGAAGCCATCCCAGCCCCATGGGGTTAAATGGAGCACCTTGTACAATCCGCCCCACATACTCAGGTCCTCTGGGAAGAATCTACATCAGACAGCAAGAACTGGATTAACAACTGTTACCCAGAGAACCTTCTCTTCTGCTGCTCCCAGATTGTGGAATAGGCTGCTGGAGGAGACTCGTTAGCTTGACAGTCTTTTAGCATTCAAGAAAACTATCAAGACTGATCTCTTCCAGCAGGCCTATCCAGTAGAATTTTAGGATATTTTTAGGATGCTTTTAGGATGTTTTTAAACAGTATATACCATGTTTTTAATCAGTATTTTATGTATTTTATGCTTCTTGTTGTTCCCCACCTCGATCTAATTGGAGAGGCGGGTAAGAAATTATTATTATTATTATTATTATTATTATTATTATTATTATTATTATTACTAGTTAGCTTGTTTAGAGTTCTGACTGGCTCTGACTGAAACCCAGAGCAGATTCACTGGCCCACTGGCATTGGAGCCACCAGCCTCCACTGGCTACGAAGCTCTAGTTCCAGACTGTCTGGAGCCATGAACGGGAGCCTTCCTCTCAGAGGACGGGAATACACTGCCACATTTTGTATGATGTACAAGCCTTCCTCAACCTTGCTCCCTCTAGATGTGTAGGGGCTACAACTCCCATCATGCCAAGCCAGCATGTTTTTCCACACATCTGAGGAGGCGCCAGTGTGGTGTTACCCCACAATTGATTATCTTGTATATGTCTAGATAAGTATGTCTCGTAAGCATGGAATGTTAGAACTGAGTGGGTGTGGTTTATGATGCAATAGGTCGGGGGGGAAGGAGTATATAAGGAGAGTGTTGGGAGTTTGTGAGGTATGTGAGTTTGAGTGCGTGTGAAGAGAGTTCTTTAGTTGTAGAGTAAGAAGAGTTTGGATTCTAGGGATTTAGGATTGGTGTGAAGAGAGTGAGGTGGTTAGTGTGTGGAGAGTTTAGATCAGGCAGGATTGATTATATTATATTTTGATTTAAAGCTTTTAAACAACAATATATATATATATATATATATATATATATATATATATATATATATTTGTTAGCTACCAAATACTATGTGTCAGCTTGGCATTATTTACCTGCCTTACAGTTATTAAACACCAACACCAGAGTATTCCCACTGTATATGTTGAGAGATCCTATATTAAACCTGTTTCCCTCATAGCTAGGGAGAAAGTTTTATTTAACCCTCCCTCAGGTTTTCAGGTGGTGGTGCTTGGCCTGAGAAGGGTTTATGCGATGGGCCTAGTGAAAGGGTTGGTGACGTCGCAGCCAGATTGAGAAAAATATATTAGCAGTCCAATCAAAAGCTTTCTTCTATATGAGGGTACAAGTAAGCAAAACACAACATTTAGCTACCATTTTGTGACTTGGGTGCACCACTATGATCTCAGACAGAGCTGATGACCCTGTGTACACATATGTAACATAGTTAGCATTGAGGATCTTATTGAAAACATATGAGGAAACAGAGGATCACCCCAGAACCGCTGCACACAGTTCATGCAATTTGCATATAATTTTCATGCACATGGTGGTTTTCAAATTGCAGGTTGTGGACATGCACCACTTCTCAAGACAATATTCATATTATCAGCATCTTGCAAAATGATTAGCAACAAAGGTTGAATAAACCTGAGTCGGCTTTTAAAAAATCTTGATATATTTACTTCAAAAAAATCACAAAAGTTGAAAACCCAAAGAATTAAGACTTCCTTTTCTTTTAAAAATACACACACACCTGCATCTTTGTTTTCACAATCTTTGCCATCCCAGATTTAAGTACTAGAAGCAGACTTTGCTTTTTAAACAAGAGCTGTGATCCTCAGAGGAGCCTGCGGGCCACACATAAGCATCTCAGGGGCTGTGAGCAGCTCACAAGCCATACATTACTTATCCGTGATGTAATGCATCTTCATAAACAAATCTTTGGCAGACATTGGCCTTGCTCCCCCAAACAACAGATATGCAATATGGCTCATTGGCATGCAAGCCATTTAGCAGGGGCATTGGTCTCCGAGTTCGGTCGCCTCTTCTGAGGAATGTACGATGTTAGGAACGAACCCGCTTTTCACCCCTTCCCATCCATTCTGCATCGAAATCTCTCCCTTTTTCACAAGTTCGTATATGTCTTTCGTGAGAACTGTGAAGGACTCTTCGACATTGGTAGCTTCCTTGGCCGAGGTTTCGATGTATTTCATGCCGCAGGCGGACGCCAGTTCGGCAGCTTCCTCTCTCGTAACCTGGCGCTCTGCCTCCAAGTCGCATTTGTGTCCCACCAAGATGAACACAATCTGGAAGGGCTGCACGTGCATTTTGGCTTCATCCAGCCAGTCGTACACGTGCTCAAAGGAAGACCGGTTCGTGATGTCGAACACCAGCAAGCCTCCTACCGAATTTCGGTAATAGGAGCGTGTAATTGATCTGCAAAATGAAAGGGAGAAATAAGCTCAACAGGAATGTAATTCCTTATTTTCTATTTAATGTTATAACATTTACTTCTTAAAAAGAGCAGAAGCCGTGACTCACAGCTCCAGCACTTTTTTTATTAGCAGGGATGCTGATATAACCTGCTACCCTCGGCAGAATTCCCTGTTCTCTCTGAACTTAGCTGCAATCTTCACAGCAATAATATATCATTACTTGTTGTGAAGCAAAATCTTTTGGGGCGGCTTGCTCTTGAATTGGCAATTAAGACCCATTAGCTTTGCCAAAGATTTGCTCCTGGGGAGATGAAAACTATTAGAACTGGTTGGCTGATATGAATTAACACAGATTCCTGCAGTTTTGGACTCTCCTTGCAGGTGTGGCTATGGGGACTGCCATGATGAGCATCTGCACTTCAACATTTTCCACTGAGCAGCCGCATTTTGAATCTGCGATGGTCTTGGGCAAACTCTTGCCTTTGTTGTGTATGTGTTTCTTTCTTCAAAGAAAGAATTGGTGACAGCCAATTTTTCTTTGGCAAATATTCCAAAAGTTATACCCAAAGTAAAAGTGGGCATGCAGGCAGACTTTGAAACACAAATATTGAACAGCTCAATTTATCCTCATGCTTCTTCTGAATAAACATGTCTAGGATTGCACTGTACCCTTCCTTTTCTAGACATTGTTGAAAGCACATTGGTCCTTCTTTAAAGATATTAATTCCTCTGCCATGGGCTCATCTACACCAAGCAGGATATTCCACTATGAAAGTGGTATGAAAGTGGTATATAAAAGGCAGGAGCCACACTACTGCTTTATATTGATATTGAAGTGCACTGCAGGATCTACACTACTGCTTTATAGTGGTAATGAAGTGCACTGACAACTGTTGGGGCCCATTTTTTAGGAAGTTGTTAACAATGTATATTATAATTGAGTATTATGTATTTTATCGTTTATTGTTGTTCCCCAACTTGATCAAAATGGAGAGGTGGGCAAGAAATTATTATTATTATTATTATTATTATTATTATTATTATTATTGACACATCTACACCAAGCAGGATATAGCACTATGAAAGCAGTATGAAAGCAGTATATGGTATGTGTCAATGGGCCCCAACAGTTGTCAGTGCACTTCAGTACCACTATAAAGCAGCAGTGTGGTTCCCGCATTTTATATACCACTTTCATGCCACTTTCATAGTGGAATATCTGCTTGGTGTAGATGAGCCCCATGTTTCTTGTGATGTGCGAAGAGGCATTCCTAGGAATATGCTTGAAGCAGCAGTTGTGGATGCCTACTTGTGAGCAGATCTGTACCCAGGCTGGCACTCCAGCTGCTGCTTGAAACAACGTAGGTGAGCAGCTAACTAGAAGTCATTCTGTTCATGATTAAACACTGCCTGCTGCTTTTTGTCACCCTCTAAGTTTCTCATCCATTCATTATTGCTCTTCTAAGGTGGGTATTAAAAACATGCGAAGAGACTATCACAAACAATAAGGAGGACACAAAACAACAAGATTCACCTAAAAATAAAACATAACAACAACAAAAGCAACAGTGCACAGTCATTCTCTTCACAAGGGCAAAGACTTGACAAAGAGGCTGTTCAAATGTTACTTTCTCTTTGGAGGCTTGGCAGCAAAAGTGCCCACTTTAATGAAAACAACATGCAAACAGGCGACATGCAATCCAATGAGAGTTTTCTGGGCCAAATTTGAGCCCTGTGAACTGCTTTCCTCAACCTGATGCTGTCCAGATGTTGTGGACTTCCAAGTCCTACCAGCCCTAGGCAGTATGGCCAATGGTCAGGAATGCTGGGATTTGTCATCCAAATCATCTGGAAGGGACCAGGGTGGGGAAGGCTACCAAAGACATGTCTCAACTGAGAACATGCAGCAATGTTTCCAGGGAGAAAAAAAACAAATACTGCACATAATCCCAATGCATGTTTACTTGGAAATAAGTTCCACTGTGTTCAGAGGGCTTATTCCCAGGTAAGTAGGTTTAGGATTGCACTGTTAATTTAGGATGTGCAAAAAGAAAGCCAGAAGCTGTAGAAATGTACAGCCTCGCAGAATCCAGGAAAGATGAAGGTGATCCAGCGTACAGCCACTTCTGTAACTGGTGTCCAAAGAGTTGCAGAACCACTGGACTGGGAAATCAGAGTTAGAGCATGCACAGTGCATAAACAGTGTCATGTTTTTGATCATTCGCATAATAACCCTGTGATCCAAGTTGACATTATTCCTATTTGACAGATGATGAATAAAAGTTTGGAAGATACCAACTCCCAGTCTGATCTTCTGAAAACAGCCAAGGGGTGTCAGTGCAATGAGGAGTTGCTTCTTTACTGTATGACTGCATACATAACCCCACCTCATGCCACAGGATGTGCTAAGTACATCCATCGGATCACCCTATCTATTGACAAAAGGAAAAGGGAGAGGGAGGAGATAAAGTTGGCATTGTGCTTCAGCTGCTTTTTATTCTAAGGGCTCCTCTAAAGGAGCAATTTGTTGCATGCTTGTGATCGGCCACTCACAGACGGTTTTGGGGTCAATTTCATGATGTCATCAACAACCAGGACATCTTTCATGGAATCCTCTGGAAATCCCAGGATAAAAAGCACCACTTTTAAAGTGCTAAGAGCCAAGAAACAGTAGGGTCTTCCACCACTAGATGGTGCTGTCTCTTTAGAACTCAATGGAAATGAACCAAGGGGAAATATTCAATTCAACCCCCTTATCACCCTACTCCTCCCATGTAATGGAGCCCATAACAATAGCGACAAAAAACTGGGAGCACAAAAGTCCCAGGTAAACAATGTAATTTCCCTTAATGGAGAAATGCTCTAAGACAAATGCAAGAAGTATGTGGGGAAAGCGGGAACATCAATGTGCTTGTTCCAGCATGGAATGCAAGCCATGAATTGGTAACAGAGCACATCCTTTGCAACATGCAGGTTCAATCAGTGGCATTTCCAGTTGAAAAACAACTTCTAGTCAAGAGTCAAGAAGGTATCGGCCTATCGCAATCCTGGCAATTGGCCTTGTTGGCTGGGGCAGAAAGGAGTTGAAATCCAAAATACCTGGAGGGCACCAAGTTGGGGAAGGCTGGGCTAGACCGGGGTGGTTGAACTTCTTTCCGCCCGAGGGCCGAATTCCATTTTGAAGAAACTCTTGCGGTGGAGGGGGTTCAATTCCAAAGGTGGGCAGGGCCAAAGGGAAAGGGGACGGGGTATAAATACCAAAAAAATACCAGCAAGTTTTAGCTTAAAGCTCTTACTGCCAGTAACTAAGCCTTAGGAGAGGCATTTCAATCTCTTAGAATGGAGGGGGGGGGGACTACACAAAAGCTAGGAAAACAACAAACAATTGGTGCCCAGGCTAAAGGGGTGGGGCCAAGGGAAGAAGGCGTGGCCTTCTAGGATAATATAAAGAATGAACAATTCTGCTCTCCTTCCTGCAGTCTAAAGGTGGCCATATGTCCTCTCTTTATAGAGGAGAGTCCTCTGTTTTAAAGGCTGGCAGGGGACTGTCCTGTATTTGAAAATGCCCTCTATTTCAAGGGCTATCCAGTCCAAATCGTTACAGGCCTTCACCCGGGTCCTCCTACGATGAAAATTTATTTCTGTTGAAATTAAACCAACTATTTCTAAATTCGCCTTGACATATGTAAATTAGCAGGTGAGAATTTTACGCAAATCTGTGTCCTCTGCTTCGGTGATGCAAGGTGCAGATAGCTCCTTTAGAGTTGTGAATGTTTCTGACTGAAACCTGGAGCGGATTTAGTGCCTGCTGACAGCAGAGCCACCAGCCTCCACTGGCTTTTCCTCTTTTGGGGCGATGCATATAAGTGGTCACCTACTGCAGTCTGACAACTCCTGTGTAAAGCTGATACAGGAAACCCGTGCTAGCCAATTTGGGGGATTAGGCAGTCGGTCTTTCTTTTTTCATCCTGGAACACGAAACCGAGCTCCTCTTGATTTTAGATTCAAAATGCAATGTTCACTGCACCCTTGTCCTGCTTGTGATTCTTTTATAACAATCCATGTAAATATCAAGAAGCAAAAACAGGACTCTTCAGGGAGGACTCGCTATGGAAAGGTACTGAACAATCAAAGGAAAAATATTGTAGTCAATAGAAGGCCTTCCAGAATAATGTCTTCCAAAAATGGTATTATCTTCTTAGTCAGGCTGGGCATTAGATTATGCAGACTCTTTGCCAAAAAATGGGCCAGCCCAAGCCAAAAGCTATGCACCATCTGAATTCTGGGAATGATGCACACCCTACCCTAGGATAGCACAATAAAAATAGGCACTTCACATATTTTTATTGTGCTATTCTAGGGAATGGTCAAGGGCCTATGCACAGACTGAATTTTTAACCCCTGATCACCAAGAGCTCAGCTCCTTCCCCCACCGATGGCTTCTTCAGATATCAGATATTTTCTCAGGCTCTGGCATAGATTTTTAAGCTTCTGGAGGCAAGCCAGAAAACTACTTTAGATATCCAACATTATTTTTTATCTCCCCCTCCCCCACAATGGCCCATCCGATCTTGGGGGCTATCGCGAAACACCACCATTTCCTTCTGTGTGTTGGAGAAGCAGTGTGATAAAAACGCCCACTGAAGGGGGCCACATGGTCATTGCTTGCTTCCTCTTTCTTCCCCATGTGAAGAAAGAGGAAGCTGTTCATTGCTATTATGGGACAGCAGCAGGAGGCAAACATGATTTGGGAAACACGATTTTCCTCCCGTCAAATGACACTCTGTGTGTATGTGTGATCTTGATTTACTCACAAAGGGCCTTGATAAATTGTTATTCACACTTCCAGAGGGATAGCTGTGTTAGTCTTTGCAGTAGTTTTTGGATGCCACAGAAATCACATGTTTCCCTCCCTTCTGCACCATTAGGGGCATTTGCTGCCATTAGTGTGGAGGGGGAAAAGGGCGGGTGGTTGCCGTGGGCTCAGGGGGGCCCTGAGCGCTTGTTGGAGCAGGCCGCATGAGTGGGGTGGATGCGAGTGCACGCAGGGCAGACCCTACTCAGAACTCTACCTGTCTGTGGACTGGTCACCATTGCTTAGTGGTGAGGTAAATATCCACTACAGCATGGTTGTTGAACCTCTTTCAGTCTGAGAGCTGAAGTCCCTTTTAGAGAAGTTCTCATGGAGGAGGGTGTCCATTCCAATGGTGGGAGGGGCTGAAGGCAAAAGAGGTGGGACCAACATCCCTCCTTCCAGCATGTTTTTGCTTAAAGCTTGTACTGCCAATAACTCAGCTTTAGAAGAGGCATTTGAACCTTTTAGAACAGGGAAGGAACTGGGAAAGTTAGGAAACCACCCAGTGAGAGATAGCTGGGTGAAAGGGGGCATAGCTATCTGAGCAAGCCCAGTGGGCTGCACTGGGACCCCAGGTAGGCCTGATTTGGCCCCTGGGCCTGACGTTCTCCACCCCTGCTCTGCACTAAGGAAAGGCAGATGTCAGGCTTGCAGGATCTATTTCGCATTTTAGTAAAACCCTGAGATCCACTCACTGGAGCCAAGTGCAAGAGATTCGCCCTTAGGTACGGCCCCCTCTAGATATTGCTGGAGTCCAATTCCAATTAACCTTAGTCAGCCTGGTCAATCGCTTCACACGTCCAACAGCCTTTAATTTAATTTAATTTAATTTAAATCCCAGGCCTTTTCCAAACTTTGATTCCATGTGATTTATATTCTCTCGCTGCATTTTTTTATGCTTTTGTTATGGTTCTGCTGGTTTATTGCTGTTATTCACTTGCTTGATTTTAGTTGTCTATAATTGCTTTTAGTTCTTTGCTAGTCATCCTGGGAGCAATCAGGGACATAAAAAGAGCCCTGCTGATTAGACCAAAGGCTGATCAAGGTGAGCATCCTCTTTCCTGCAGTGGCCAAGCAGATACCTCTGGGATGCCCAGAGGCAATAGCCCTAGGAACACAGGAAGCTGTTTTATTCCAAATCAGGCCCTCGGTCTCCATCTAGCCCAATATTGTCGACACTGACAGACAGCAACTCTCTAGGGTTTCAGGCAGGTGTTTTTCCTAGTCCTACCTAGAGATCGAACCTGGGACCTTCTGCATACGAAGCAGGTGCTGTACCACTGAGCTACAGTTCTCTCCCCCTGTTATCTCTAGCAACCAGTATTGTAAGACATTCTGCCTCTGATCATGCTATAGAAGCTTTTGTGATTCATAGCCACTGATAGTCTTTTCATCCACGATTTTGTCTATGCCTCTTTTAAAATAATCTAAGCTCACTAGCAAGTTCCGTAAATTGACTCTGAGCTGTGTGAAGAAGTCCTTCCTTTCGTCTGCCCTGAATCTCTCACCAATCAGCATCATTGGATGACCCCGGGTTCTAGTGTAATGAGAGAGGGAATAAACAAGCAAATAAAACCGCCCTTAAAAGAAGCCCTGAGTGGGACATATGTGTGTGTGTGTGTGTGTATGTGTGTGTGTGTAGGAGGTGAGTGGGATACATGCAATAAATAATAATAATAATAATAATAATAATAATAATAATAATAATGATAAGGATAAGGCCTTGGGTGGTGAGGTCATTGGGTGTTCTGGACACATTGGCCTGTTAACAACAAACACAGAAGAATTTCGTGGCACCTTAGAGACAAACAGATCTATTGTAGCAGAAGTCTTTGTGCTTTGGAAGCACACGCTTCATCAGACACAAATACATATATATAAAATGGTAAACAAAATGCAAGAGGCTCTAACGTTTTCATCCCTTCCCACCATCCAATATACGTGTGTGCACGTGCGTGTGAGTGCTTGTTTGTGTCTTCTTGCCAACTTAGGATCACACTTCGTGCACCTAATGAAGCCAACTCCCAACTAGTCGCCAAAAGGCAGGGGATGCCAGAATCAACCTATTCCTTAAGGTGCCACTGAGACTCTCTGCTGTGGATTCCTGCATTGAGCAGGGGGTTGGACTCGATGGCCTTATAGGCCCCTTCCAACTCTACTATTCTATGACTCTATGATATGAGAGATCTGAATCAGCAAATTCAAAGAGACAGTCCTAAAAAGTTAGCCATGGGTGTAGGTTAGTGGAGCATGGCGACGCCTATTCACTGGGGCAGTGAATCCGCTCTGGGTTTCAGTCAAAACTCTAAGGGAGCTATCCAAAGTGCTGAGCCTTATCCCCAGAAAACAGGTTCAGCACTTTGGATAGCTCCTTTAGAGTTTTGCCAGAGACCCAGACAGGATTCACTGCCCCACAGAAATAGGCGTCACCATGCTCCACCGGCCTCCACAGGTCTAGGCAAAAGAAGGGAACACATGCACACACGCGTGGTGTAAAAAAAGTGGGTGTGGCGAGGGAGAGGCACTCTGCACATGCTCAGAAGCACTTTTTATTACTATTTATGACTAGAACTAAATAAAATGTCTCTTCTGCTCAGCACCGGTCTGGGGTAAAGGGAAGGGCAGATTCTGGATCGGAGGAGCCTTAGCAAGAAACGGGTAACCTCGAGGGCGCCCGCGGCGCTTGCCCCTACCTGAACCTCTCCTGGCCCGCCGTGTCCCAAAGCTGCAACTTGATCCTCTTGCCGGGCTCGATCTCCACCAGGCGGGAGAAGAAATCCACCCCGACGGTGGGGTCGGAGTGCATCGGCCCCGGGAAGCGGCCCTCGGTGAAGCGGTGCAGGAGGCAGGACTTGCCCACCGTGGAGTCGCCCAGCACGATCAGGCGGAACTGGTAGATCCAGATGGCCGCGTCCATGGCGCTCTCCCCGGGGTCGGCGTGCGGGCCCCCGCTGGCCTCGGCCTTGTCGGGGCGCCTCCTCGGGCGGTGCCTGCACCGAGCTCCGATGGCCCCTATCCCAGGCATCGGCGCAGCAGGAAGGAAGGAAGGAAGCAAGGAAGGAGCGGACGGAGAGAGGGAGGCGCCTCTGCTCTGTCGCGGGGACTGGACCCGAAGCGCCCGAGATAGCTCGGGGCGAGGCGGGGGCGACCCTTCGCTCACCGGGTGGCAGCAAGGGAATGGCGGGGCGAAGGTGGGGCAACGGGGCTGGATTTGCCGGCCTCCTCTTGCCCTCTTTCTCCCGCAGCCCAGGCGGAAGACGGAGCTCGCCTGGAAATGTACTTGGCGGGTCTTTGTTTGTTCCCTCGAATCCGGGAGTGGGGGTGGGATTTGGGGGAGGGAGGGGTGTGCTGTGGGTGGGGGGGGGAGAGTTATTTTTTTCCAATTTTCTCTCAGTAGTGGTGGGGCTGGAAGAAGAGGAGAAGGGCGGGGTCTGTCCACAGCCTTGCTGGCACTGGGATAAGAGAGTGAGGGTGGGGGGAGGCTGTTGAGGGTTAAACTGGGGATGGGCGTACACAGTGCGAGCTGGTGGCTCCGATGTCAGTGGGGCTGTGAATCCGCTCTGGGTTTCAGTCAGAACGAGCCAGAACTCCAAAGAAGCTGTCCAAGTGCTGATCCCGTTTTGGGGACAGAGTTCGGTACCTTGGATAGCTCCTTAAGAGTGCTGGCTGAAACCCAGAGCGGATTCACAGCCCCACTGACAACAGAGTCACCAGCTTCCACTGGCACCCTTTCTCCACTTCTGCGCGAGGCGGCTGTGTGTGTGTGCGCCCCTTCCCCGGTGCTGACTTTTGAAAGCAAGGAAGCCCCTTTTGACTCCTGCCAGATTGGTTGTTGCGCTGCCACTCCATGTTGGTGAGACTCTGTACATGTTCAGAGGCACCTCACTCATCCTTCTAGGGTTGGTGTCAGAAACAGGTTCTAGAGCCCAGGCCTCACTCTAGCGAAGCAAAGCTCTTCCTTCTTCCATGAGAGGAGTTGGATCTTGCTTTTGGTTGTGTTGAATGAAGGGGGGCAGGGTTGCCCATGAGGAGGATATCAAGAGCTGGCATCGTTGTTTAGGGCCATTTCACACATTTGCATGATGGGAACCCCAGACCAAACCTGGATTGCCCACCGAGCATTCACATAACACAGAGCAGGAACTAATTCTGGCTAGCTAACAGGTGCAGTGTGTGTTTGTAAAGGCATGCTTGTCTCATTCACACTTTGCATTTTTAGGTGTATGTTTTTAATGCATTTTACCTGGAAAAAATGTAAATGTGGGAAGAAGTTCTTAGGCTGAGTGAGGTCACTGGTCCCTTTACCTCAATACTGTCCATCCCAGTGCTAGGCAACCTGGAGCCAATGTAGGCTGCTGGCTCTGAAATCAGTGGAGGTTAGTGGCTCTGCCATCAGTGGGGCGATGAATCCATTCTGATTTCAACCAGAACCAGTCTAAAGGAGTTATCGAAGGTGATAGACCCATATCTTCAGCTCCTTGGATAGCTTCTTTAAAGTTCTGCCTGGTTCTGCCTGAAACACAGAGCAGATTCACCTTCTCACTGACATAGAGCCACCAGCCTCCACTTTCTGGAGCCCTCCAGAGATTTTGGACTAGAATTCCCATAAAACTATTATGGGAATGGTAGTACAAAACATCCAAAGGGCACCAAGTTGCCTACTCCCGGGCCAGATCTACATCAAGCAGGATATAACACTTTGAAAGCAGTTTGAAAACATTATGTGGAATGTGGAATGGGCCCCCCTCAACAATTGTCAATACCATTATAAACCATTATAAAGCAGTAGTGTAGATCCTACCCTGGTCTATCATGTCTGCTAAGGTCTCGGGCAGAGATTTTCCTAGGGCGACTGCGCAAATTTTATTCATTGAACATACCAAGGATTGAACATGCAACCTTCTACATGTAAAACATGTGTCGTGTCACCCTGTAAGTGCATTGTAGACAGAAGCTTACACAGCAAATAGCTCTATATGACTCAAGCAAGTGAGCCATACCACACAGTACAGGAAAGGCTGATCATCCACAATAAAATACCCCCGCATGAACCCAGGGTCACCAAAAGGATGGCTGCCTGGTTCCTCTTGTTGCCTTAGGAATTAGGTAGGGTTTGGCATTTTGACACTGGTGTACGCAATCCCCAAATGTATATATAGCCATTCCTAGTCTGTTTGTTTGCTTTTAGCCAAGTTGCACTGGCAAGAGATTTTAGGACACAATTTGGTTGGTCTATTGGGGGTTGGCAATGGATCCATCAATGCACTTGGGCATTCTCTCACTTGTCTCTTTTGCATTGGGCTTTTCTTAGCAGAAGATTGTTGGGGCTAGCATTGGAGGATGGATGGCAGGAAGAGTTGTTTGCTTTCCTCCGCCTACTTCTCTCCCCCCCCCATTAGAGGATTGGGAATAGGACAGGGCTCCTCTGAGATTGAGGGGATTGAGGGGAGACATGATAGCACTCTTCAAATACTTAAAAGGTTGTCACGCAGAGGAGGGCCAGGATCTCTTCTCAATCCTCCCACAGTGCAGGGCACAGAATAACGGGCTCAAGTTACAGGAAGCCAGATTCCAGCTGGACATCAGGAAAAACTTCCTGACTGTTAGAGCAGTACGACAATGGAATCAGTTACTTAGGGAGGTTGTGGGCTCTCCCACACTAGAGGCATTCAAGAGGCAGCTGGACAAGCATCTGTCAGGGATGCTTTAGGGTGGATTCCTGCATTGAGCAGGGGGTTGGACTCAATGGCCTTGTAGGCCCCTTCCAACTCTGCTATTCTATGATTCTTTTCTATGATTCTATGATTCTTATGCTGTTGTCGAGTTCTTAAGTTGGATGGAAATTCAGCACTGTCTGCAGTAGAGAGGTTGACGATAGGGGGAGCTGTCCATTCAGCACTCTTTGGGAGCTCCGCATGGAGAGCCCTGAATGACAACAAAGTGCAATGCGGATCTTTGCAAACCCAAACAGGATCGTTAAAGCGTGCCTATTTAAAGTCAGCATCAGATATGTGTGTTTGCTCAACTACAACACCCCTGGAAAACTCAAATAAAAACACAGGCTTAGCCTATTTGATTAACATTGAAGAAAGAAATGTCAAGCTAATTTGTCTCAGATTCTCATGTCTACATTTTATTATGTTTGTTCAATCAGCTTATGTAGTGCTCACCATATCTAAATAAATAAACAAATCTCTAAGTGGTAGTCCCAGTGAGTAGGCCATGGCATGCCAAACTGAGAATCTCTTAAGTCAAGAAAACAACCCACAATTTAAGCATTCTGAACTTGTCAGATGAATCTAAGGCAAAAACAGCAGGTTGATCAGGCTCCGTCCTTATTATGTGGCCCCTATTCCTTCCCCTGGAAAAAGGAGAGAATAGAGCCAATGGTATGGTTTAAAGTCTCTGGGAGAGCAGTACAGGGGAACTTACAATGGTCAGTCAGCCCAAGAGGTAGCATCCTGTTCTTCATTTTTAAAATGACTTGTGCTAGGCTCTCAAACCACCTTAGATGACATAATTTCTGAGATGGAAGTCCTTTGCTGTGACCCCATGACCATTCCACCAGCTCCATCAGGTTCCTCCCTCATCACCACCACCTGCCATTCCAGCTGGCTGTAACTGAGGGAGAGGAGAAACAGACCACGTGTTTGTTTTCTTCCTTTTCCCTCCCCCACCTTTTGTCCTTTTGTGTTGTATCTTTTTTTAAGACTGTAAGCCTGCATGGAGGGGCTGTCTTATTTTTATTGACTGGATATAAGCCACTATGGGAGCACTTTTTAGCTGAAAAGTGGGATAAAACACTACAGACACATGTAGTTACTCTTGGTGAGTCAAAATCCCACAGTACATTTCAAAGGGACTATCTTCTTATTTCACATGTCTGAGCCCAAACAGTGAAAATAGGCTGTGGTGAACTCTGGCTCACATTAAGACCTGGAGGAGATATATAGCCTCCTGTCTGGAATAGACTGGGAGGCAAGGTAGGTCTGCAGTGGAACTTAAGTGACAAATTGGATGTATGGGAGAAACCATTGGATCTATGGACTCACAGGCAAAATGTGGCATGGGGGAAATTCAGTGTCAGTATCACATATTGTGTGTGTGTTCTCTGCCCATATCAACTCTACTTTCATCTCTGTCTTTTCTGCAAGATGTGCAAGAGACCCAGTAGTATTGAACTAAATAAATGCATCTTTGGAAAACCAGGTTGGTACAACAAATAAAGCATTTTAATTGATTAGCCACCTGCCTTTTGACTAATCAATTAAATTTACAATTCCATACAACCAATATATCTCAATATAGGTGACTTCTCAAGACACAAAAGAAAGCATGGAAGAACTTATAATTTCATAAAAACAGAACTATCTCAAAACTTTGGATGGAATGTTTTAGTTTCTATTACAGGAACACACCAGAAACAAAGTAGCATTAAAAAAAATCAGCCCTCAGCTATTAAAATGGCCTCCACTGATTAATCAACTTAGCTTTAAATCTCTTTATAAAAAGCCCTGGGAATGGTCAATGGGAAGCTTGTGTGTTCACTGACAACTGTTTGTGCCTCTGTAGGGATGCTTTGCTCAACAGCTAAGAACCGCAATGCTAAATTCAGATCTTAAACAGATGCTGGTGAACTCCAGGCATTTCTAGTAAGCGAAATGAACAGGCTCTACAGCATGTTGAAGTTGTAAACATTCATTGGCTACTCTACAATATTTACTCTTGAGCGTTGCAGATTCCACCCCCCCCTTTTCTTTAAATACAGAACTGCATTTTTCCATTCATTACCTCAAATGCTTCATTATATTGAACCAAATGCCCTCCCTTCATGTCTGCTTTGATAATCCCCCATGTGATATAAAAGACCTCTTAACCCTTTAAAACAGTCTATCAACATGGTGATAATTTCTTAAAAAAACATGGGCTCGGTCTCCATTTGTATTAAAGAGGCAAACATTTATTCCCCCTAGAAGAGAAGAACAAAGATTTATATATCCTCTTGAAATGTGTTTTATGATCTAAATAAACTGATGATTGGTCTGAATATTCTAATCATGAATCCAAACTTCTTCTAATTTTAATTACAAGCTCAGTGGTGAGTGAGTGCCGGTGTATAATTTCTATACCACCTTTCTAAAGCCAACTAAGGCAGTTTCCAAAAATATCAGAAAATAAACATCATAATCAAATAAAAATACAGTAAACATTATAAACCGCCTTTAAAACCCATAACAGCCATAACAGCAGTTTTAAAAGCCATGTGAAAAGGATGTGCCTTAAGCACATCAGTCCGTTGGTTTCTGTTCACCACTCTGCCGCAAAGATCATCTTCTTGGCTCGCTGCTCCGACCATGTTACTCCGCTTCTGAAATCTCTTCATTGGCTTCCAATTAGGGGTGTGCACAGACCCCCCGCTCCGCTTCACTTGCAGATCCGCCATTTTCCGGATCGGGCCGCTCCGCCCCGCCCCCACTCCGCCCACTTCCGCTCCGCTCCGCCCGGAGCTCCGGATCCGGATCCGGAGCTCCGTTTCCCCCCCCCCCCATAGGCTTGCATTGAAAGCTAAAAAATTATACAACTTTTTTTCTGTTCAAGTTAGAAACCTCATGTTTGGCACCATGACACCTCATGGGGATATACACACGCATGCCAAGTTTCAAAGCAATCCCATCATCCCCTGATTTTTGGCGAATTTTTGAAAATCGGGCACCCCACACACAACATCCCTGCGAGGTGGGCAGGGGAGGAGGGAGGGAAGGCAGGCAGGCATGCAGCTGGCATTTCTGGGGGCATAAGGAAGTGAGCCAAGGATAAGCCAGTAATGCATATAAAATGGAATAAATCAATCAATAAACAAAGGAGGGGTGGAATTAAAAGCAGCAGTGTTGCTCAATAAACAACAAGAAGAACTTTTTTTAAAAGGCTATATCTGTCTTTTACCAGCAATAGGGGGACGTGCCCGGGGGAGGGGGAAGTAGCTGCCAGTTCAAGACACTGACAGCCACAGCTCTGAGAAGAAGTAAAACGCTCACTTCGACTCAGAACAGGCATTGCTCCACCACTGAAAAGTGACCATTCACTTCAACTCATGATAGGCATTGCTCCACCGTTTTACTCTCTTTGGAAGGCTCTAATGGCCTTCCAGTGCAGGAGAGAGTGGGGGCACGTCCACGATGAGATGCCCTAGGGGAGCTCATCCCCTTGCACCACATCGATTCAGTTGTTCACCAAGGTTAGGGTGGGGAGCAGTGCTGTGTTTCTATCTCTTATTCTTGGCTTAGTATATGATTTCAGGTTGTGTTTGTGCATTTGGTGGGGCTACTGTGTTAAAAAACACGGGGAAAAGCCCGTTCAGATGAAGAAAGAGAAGTTTCCCAGAATCCCAAGTTACCTGTTTTGCCTATGCCCTCCTCCAACTTTGGGATCATCATGACCGGGAGCTGACTCTGCCCCTCAGCCCTTTGAAAAAGGTATTTTTCCCGCCGATTTTTTAAAAACGTCTAGCCCGCGACCCGTACGATGCAGAAAGTTGAGAGTGGTCTCAAAATGACCCCCATCCACGACTCTCTGTGCACAAGAATTTTCAGAACGATAGCTTAACCCCCCCCCAGTTATCCCCGATTCTTTCCCTCAATGCAATCCTATGGGCGAAAAGCCGAAAACGCAGTTTGAGCCGCGCGGTTGACCCGATTTTCACAAAAATATAGCCCGCGACCCGTACGATGCAGAAAGTTGAGAGTGGTCTCAAAATGACCCCCATCCACGACTCTCTGTGCACAAGAATTTCCAGAACGATAGCTTAAACCCCCCCCCAGTTATCCCCGATTCTTTCCCTCAATGCAATCCTATGGGCGAAAAGCCGAAAACGCAGTTTGAGCCGCGCGGTTGACCCGATTTTCACAAAAATATAGCCCGCGACCCAGACAACGCAGAAAGTTGAGAGTGGTCTCAAAATGACCCCCATCCACGACTCTCTGTGCACAAGAATTTCCAGAATGATAGCTTCAAAAACAACGTAGTTATGCGCGATTATTTGCCGCAATGCAATCCTATGGCGAAATGTTTTCAAGATGGCGACCGGAGCGCTCCGCCTGAACTCGGAGCTCCGAAAAATGGGCGCTTCTCTTCGCCTTGCTTCTAGGGGGTCCGCGGTCCGCTCCTACTCCGCCTCTGGGTAAGGCGGAGCAGGCCAATCCGCTACTGCTTCTACGCTCCTAATCGGAGCGGAGCACATCCCTACTTCCAATTCACTTCAGAATCCAATATAAAGTTCTCCTGTTAACCTTCAAAGCTTTTCACGGTCTAGCTCCTTCCTATCTCTCCTCTCTCATCTCACACTATTGCCCCGCTCGTGCTCTTCGCTCCTCTGATGCCATGTTTCTTCGTCCATTTTCGTCTGCTGCCCCTTACGCCTGGAACGCTCTTCCAGAACATTTGAGAACTACAAGTTCAACCGCAGCTTTTAAAGCTCAACTAAAAACTTTTCTTTTTCCTAAAGCTTTTAAAACTTGATGTTGTGCAGACTTCTACTATTACTTTCTACTGTTAGTTTTACTCTACCCTGTGCCTGCTTACCCTACCCTGTGCCTGTTTGCATTCTCTTCCCCTCCTTATTGTTTTACTATGATTTTATTAGATTGTAAGCCTATGCGGCAGGGTCTTGCTATTTACTGTTTTACTCTGTACAGCACCATGTACATTGATGGTGCTATATAAATAAATAAATAAATAAATAAATAATAATAATAATAATAATAATAATAATAATAATAATTAAGCTCATCCCTGAATGCAGAGGGAGCGGGCCAGAGTTGCAAGTTGAAAGGGAGTTTCGGAGCAACACAGGACAAAACTAATTCCTGTGGTGCCGGAGAAACAGGCCTCTGCAAGGAAGGGTGTCTTCAAAAGTGCCTCTTTTGCAAATCTTAATAACCAAGCAGGCTCATATCAAGATAGTTGGTCCCACAAGTACCATCAATGGAGGAATGGCTGCTTAAGGTTTTGGAGCTGGTGGAGATGGCCAAACTTACGGCATTAATAAGAGAAAAACCAACAACCTCATTTGTATTGGACTGGAAACCTCTGATAGAGTATATACAAGAGTTGCAAAAGAATGATGTATTTGTGGGTTTTATATATAATCTGTGGTCTTTACATAACATTGGGCTGGCTAAAGTGAAGTAATTGACAGCCTATATGTCTGACGTGAAGATTGCATCAAATGGAATATGGCCTTATATGTTTTGTAGATGTGTTTTTATTAGATGTAGCGTATTGGTAGTTAAGTAAGCGATGTTCTGTTATGCTTTCTTTCTTTGCTTGTCTTTTTTTTTCTTATTTCTTTGTAGAAAATAATAAAATTGTTAAAAAGCAAAAGATAGGTGGTCCCTCAGAGATAGAGAAAGAGGGAAAGAGAGGGATTTAAGGGTGACATTTTCTTTTCAGTCGTATTGTTTTGGTGTCTTGCTAATATTAATATTACCTGCTTTCAGTGGACGCTGGTTGGTCTTTAGTGCCTGTCTTTGATAGACCAAGCTGTGGAGGCTGGTGGCTCCGATGTCAGTGGGGTGGTGAATCCTCTCTGGGTTTCAGTAAACCAGTCAGAACTCCAAAGGAGAACCTTTAGAGTTCTGACTGAAACCCCGAGTGGAGTCACCACCAGCCTCCACAGCTTGGTCTATCAAAAGGAAAGGAAAGGAAAGGAACCTCTCGTGCAAGCACTGAGTCATTACTGACTCTTGGAGGGACGCCAGCTTTCACTGACATTTTCTTGGCAGGCCTTATAGTGGGGTGGTTTGCCGTTGCCTTCCCCAGCCGTTATTACCTTTCCCCCAGCTAACTAGGTACTCATTTTACCGAACTCGGGAGGATGGAAGGCTGAGTCGACCCGAGCCGGCTGCCTGAAACCAGCTTCCGCTGGGATCGAACTCAGGCCGTGGGGAGAGTTTCAGCTGCAGAAACTGCTGCTTTACCGCTCTGCGCCAAAGACAGGCACAAAACTAAAGCACACATATAAACAAACTACAGCTGTATTTGAACTGGTTGCTGTTAACAAGTGGCCTCTAGTGGTAGTAATAAATGCCTGCAAGCTATAACCCATGGCCAGTTTTTGCTTTGGGATGATGGTGGGATCAGGGCTGGCATGAAGGATAGGCGTGGTTGGGCACCTCCTGAGGGCCCACACCCCCTCTGTGGCCCACTCACACGAGGCCCCTGGAGTTGGGCCTCCTCTTCCCCACTGCAAACTGCTTGTTTGCCTGCCTCTCACTCTGACCCAGACAACATGATGCTGAAAAGGAGGACGAGCAGCTGCCACTGCTCCTACTTGCTGTGATGTCATACAAAATTATGTAATGTAGGGTGACCATATGAAAAGGAGGACAGGGCTCCTGTATCTTTAACAGTTGTATTGAAAAGGGGATTTCGGCAGGTGCCATTTGTATATATGGAGAACCTGGTGAAATTCCCTCTTCATCACAACAGTTAAAGCTGCAGGTGCCCTGCCCTCTTTTAAATCTGGTCACTCTAGTATAGCTCTTGCAGCTTTAACTGTTGTAATGAAGAGGGCATTTCATCAGGTTCTCCATATATACAAATGACACCTGCTGAAATTCCCTTTTCTATGCAACTGTTAAAGAGACAGGAGCCCTGTCCTCCTTTTCATATGGTCACCCTATGTAATGGCCCCAGTGGAGTGAATGGGTTCCTGAGACTTGAGTGAAAAGAAGTTACCAGAAGAAAAGAGGTCAGAGATCAGGAAATACTAGACATGTGTACGTACAAAGCTGACGATGGTACATTGAAATGCAAGTGACAGAGCACTGCTAACGAATGGGTGTAAGGAAAAAGATGGCACAAAGATAAGATAAGCCCAATGAATCTGATGCAATGGTGGTAGAATTCCGGAATGTTTTCAACATGTGAAAAGAGATGCCCAAAAGGTGATTTCTTTTAACATTTATCAAAAGGATGATACACTGAAACCAGTGAAACTTTAAGGGGAAATGAACATCAGAGAGAAGTATCTAAAAAGCAGTCCTGCCCTCCGTTTCTGAGCAATCAGCTGGGGTTGGCCTCTGGATTGTTGTGCCAACTAGATCCCTATGAGATAATGGGGATTGAGTGAATGATTGCAGTTATATTCAGTAAAGGTGAGCCAGTGTGGTGTAGTGGCTAAGGTGTTGGATTGAACAGGGCCAGCATGTCATGTGAACCATCCCTAACCATGGTGGTTACATAACCACGGTTTAACCACGCTCACTAACCATTTGCTGCAAAAGGGTTAGCAGCCTAACCGTGGCTTTGCATGTTGTCTGAACAGGCCCAATAAAATAAAGCCCGGGAATAAGAAAAAGAGGGTTCTTTAGTTGTATGCCTGTATAGATCCTGAGATAATAAAACAAGGCAGTGTTTGTTCACTGTTTAAATACAGGGTTGGGAAACCTGTGGCCGTCCAGCTGTTATTGGATTTCAATTCCCATCAGCCCTAGCCAATGGTGTAGAATGATAGGAATAGTGGCTAAGGTGTTGGACTAGGAGTTAGGAGATCTGGGTTCTAGTCCCCACTCGGCCATGGAAACCCACTGTATGACTTTGGGCCAGTCACAGACTCTCAGCTAAACCTACCTCACATGGTTGTTGTTGTGAGGATAACATGGAGAGGAGGAGAATTATGTACGTCGCCTTGGGTTCCTTGGAGGAAAAAAGACGGGATATAAATGTAATTTTGTGAATCGCCCAGGGAGCTTCGGCTATTGGGTGGTATAAAAATGCAATAAATAATAATAAATAAATAAATAAATAAATAAATTATTACAGTCTCAATCCTGGTTCACAAGTAACGATAATCCAGAGTACATGGTGAGTATGTCATTGAATCACAGGTTGTCATTGCATGCAAACATTGCACTATGGTTTAAACAGGGGTTGTTAGTCACCAGCAACCCAGAGTTCACAAGCTAACAACTAACCATGAATTTTCTTCCTGGATTGTTCATGGTTAACGACCCATAGTTAAACAATAGTGCACGCTTTGCATGTAATGACAACACACAATTCAACAATAAACCATGATTCAATGACAACCCATACTCTGGGTTGTCACTATGTGTGAACCAGGCCTCAATTTTCATCTCACCCTGTAATCTCACCTCTTTGGTAAAAGCGACAGCACAACACAGTGCACTCCATTATGCTGGCATTGCCTAATCTGGATTCCCATGAATACATAGAGCTCCTGCTTATTCCATGAGAACACTATTTATTCATTAAAACAGGGATGGGCAGCCTGCTTTGGACTACAGTTCCCATCAGCCCTAGTCAACATATCCAATAGTGAGGAATGATGGGAAATCTAGGTCAAAACATCTGGGAGCCCCCCTCAAATTGCTTACCCCTGCTTTAAGAACTCATATAATTTACGAATAAATATATCGTATTTCTTAATTCATGGCAACTGTATGATACCACCAAAGGACCGGGGAAATCCACAACTACTTGGGAACACAAGAAACACATGATGTGTCTGTTGGTAGACTGTACCACTTCAGACTGCAGGTGTGGAAATCAAATATTTGAATATCCCCTTATGTTATAAAACTATACTGGAACGTTCTCCCTGACATGCTGTTTTTGTATATGCAGGGATGTGTTTGTTGTTGGTTTTTTTATACGAGGCGGAATACAAATGTTTATTCCCCACCTGTAGACTGAAGTGGTGCATTCCAGCAACAGATCCATCCCTTGAGTCTGTTGATCATGTACATTTGATGCTAAGATACATGTGGCCAGCCTGCAGGGACCATGCCACAAATGGCAACGGCGGGGGTGGGTGGGTGGGTTTATGGTAGACAGAGACAGACGCTGGAAAGCCTGGGAATCTTGCAGTGGCAGGGTCAAGGGTGCAGTCCTGTCTATTGACATGTCTCTATGCGCTGGGGCTCTCAGAAATAATAGACATAGCAAGCTGCCTTATTCTGAGTATGACCTGGGGTCTATTTAGCTCAGTATACTCTACACTGACTGGCAGCAGTTTTCTAGGATTTCAGATGGGGCCCTACTTACACATGCTGGGGATTGAACCTGGGATCTTCTGTATTCAAAGCATAGCTCTACCCCAGAGCTATGGCACCTTGCCAGAAGCCTGGATGTTATAAACCGGGGTGGGGTGGGGTCCTGAAGTTGTTAATGAACTACTATCCCTATTATTTATTTAATTATTACATTTATATCTTGCCTTTTCATCTCCAAGGAACCCAAGGCAGCGTACATAATCCTCCTCTCCATGTTATCCTCACAACAACAACCACCCTGTGTGGTTGGTTGGGCTGAGAGTCTGTGACTGGCCCAAAGTCACCCAGTGGGTTTCCATGGCTGAATGGGGACTAGAACCCGGATCTCCCAACTCCCAGTCCAACACTTTAGCCACTATACCACACTATAATTCCTATCATTCCGCACCATTGGCTAGGGCTGATGGGAATTGAAATCCAATAACAGCTGGACAGCCACAGGTTTCCCAACCCTGTATTTAAACAGTGAACAAACACTGCCTTGTTTTATTATCTCAGGATCTATACAGGCATACAACTAAAGAACCCTCTTTTTCTTATTCCCGGGCTTTATTTTATTGGGCCTGTTCAGACAACATGCAAAGCCATGGTTAGGTTGCTAACCGTTTTGCAGCAAATGGTTAGTGAGCGTGTTTAAACCGTGGTTATGTAACCACCATGGTTAGGAATGGTTCACATGACATGCTGGCCCTGTTCAGACAATACCCTAAACTGTGATGATTAAGCATTTTGAGCTAAACGTGATAGCTTAGCGTGTTATGTGAACCATGACTTAGTGTGTCATATAAAGTATTCCTAACTATTGTGGCTAAGTAAGCACGGCTTAAACGCACGCACTAACCACTTGCTGCAAAAGTCTTAGCAGCCTAACCCTGGCTTAGTGTGTTGTCATGGTTCACACAACACTCTAAGCCATAATGTTTAGCTCAAAATGCTTAACCACCATGGCTTAGCATGTCATGTGAGCAGGGTCATCGTCTTCTTAAGGCACAATCTTATGCATGTTTAGACGGGGGGGGGGGGGACATGCATAGGATTGTGCCCTTAATCAATTTTCTATTTGGGTCTGCTGTTTTATCTAATTCTATTTTTGTTTTGTCTTCTTCTTAAGCTTCTTTGGAGATTATAGAAATGTTTTAAGCAAGCAAACAAATCATGATGTTGGGCTTTTGTTCATGTAAAAGGGTGGAGAGGTCTGGTATAAATGCCTCCAATAAGAACATGCAATAGAAATGACGGGGGGAACTGCCTGGTAGGACTCGGTGAGCTTTTGCTGAAAATACACTGGGCACATTAAGGATTTCAGAGTTATTGCTAATTCCAGTAATAGGTGGCCCAAGGGTGGCAGAGGGAGTGGTGGTGGTTGGAAGCCTACTTTGGCTTTGTGCCCAGCCTAAATGTAACCTCTTCCAAGCTGCTTTTCCTACCAGCAATATTTAACACAGATTGACAAATGTTAATGGAAAAAAGAAATCTTGCACAATATTTCTATACCAATCAAACACGATGTTGCATAAAAATTCAGGACCACGTCTCCCGGAACCAGACAAAACAAAGTTAGAAAGGACATGTTGTGCGTTGCATTTTAATGCTCAGCGAACAGGGTGGGGGTGAGGAGGATGAGGACTTCATATATTCATTCCACGTAGCGGTAAGTCTTCATCGACAAACAAGAAGCAACATGATCTTTTATACAAGAACATACATGGGAGTCTTTTCTTTAGAGCAGTGTTCCTCATACTACTGAATTAGAATTAGTGGCACATTCTTATACCTGAAATGGTTTGCTTTCGGTGCATGAGAAATGGCTCTGCAACAAAATGTTGCAGTGTGGAGTGTTTCTGCTCATTGTTCCAGTCAGTCAGCCTTGCCCTGCTGGTAGATACTCCATTCTATTCCCCTCCATTCTATTCCCTCTCCCACTTTCTTTTCGCTCCTGCCTCCACAAAAGCCAGCCTTCTGTGACTGCTAAGCATCTCATAGGGCTGTTTTTGGATTCTCCCAGTGCTGGCATCAAGGGTAGGTGTAGACCCCGGCTGGGGCCTACTCAGTAACAAAAGCCCACTGGCATTGCAAGATGGTTCCCATGGGCGTCCGCTCATAGGGGCAAGGGAGTACAACTGCCTCCCCCATTCCAGTTATGCCATTATTCTGAGAGCGACTACAGCGGCTACCTGTGTTGTGCCTGCCCCATCCATCTCTACTTTCAGTTTCCAGCAGCACGGAAAAGGCTCAGGGCAGGGCAGGAGGTCAGTAAATTAATCGTGGGCGTGGGGGATGCCCTTGAATTTCACTGGTGCTGCGGGAGCTTGTCATTGTAGGGCAAAGGCCCCATTCTGAAGACACCTTAAACCATGGCTTTAACTGTGGTGAATAAAGCAAAAAGCCTTATTCATTTTAGTTAAAGCCGTGGTTTAAGGTGTCCTTTGAACATGGCCTGGCTTTCTGGCTTAACCACCTTGGTTAAAGCCATGGTTTAAGGTGTCTTCTGAACGGGCCCAGTGAGGTAGTAGCAGGCAACAGCACAACCAGGTTCCTCCAGGCCACAGTAACTCCATTCTGAGAGTGGCAACAGTACCTCATGCTGCGCATGCCTGCCCCATCTATCTCTACTCTCCAGCCACGTCAGGTCAGCAAATTAAACCTGGAGTGGGCGTGGAATGAGCTCAGTTGTGAGTGGCTGCCATGCAACTGGTAGAATGTGGACAAGGAAGGAGCAGTGAGGCTGGCTTTCTGGCAGGCCCAACCAGGCAGCATTGTGGTCGGTTTGGCTTTTGGTTTGGTATATGGATGTTGCAAGAGTCTGAGAAGAGGGAGGAGTCTAGCAGACTCCCCCTGCCCCTGCTCGGCCTCTCAGACCCCATTTGCCAAGTTGCTGCATGATCTGTGAGTGCCCGGCAGCCGCCCAACCCCTCAATGAGACCCATTTAGCCACACAATTTTTATTTTTTTTAAAAAAGGCAGCTTTTCTCTGTAAATGTTATGATACAATGTTGGCCTATGATGTTGCATAAATGACCCCTTTATGGCTGCTATTTATGCAACATAACATTGAGGGGAAAACCCAAGATGCCATTAAAGATACAGGAGCCCTGTCCTCCTTTTCATATGGTCACCCTAGGTAAAGGCAATGCACTGAATCATTCGGAGAGACAGTGGGCAGACTCCTCCATAGGAACATACTTTGGACTCACATAATATTCACCTTATTTATTTTTCATGGCACCCTTCAGTTCTATCACCCTATTAAATGCATCTTGAGAATCACTGCCTCAGGGCTTAATCCCCCTGGGAATTACATCTAACACATTAGCAGGATTGTTTTTAATTTTAATTTTTAATTTTTATTTTTGTGAACCACCCAGAGAGCTCCGGCTATTGGGCGGTATAGAAATGTAATAAATAAATAAATAAATAAATAAAAATAAAGAAAGAAAGAAAGAAAGAAAAAGAAAAGCAAATAGACAATTTTCTCATCATAGCAATAAAATGTAAGTAACCCTAGTAAATCAATGCTGGTTTAATTCACTTGCTCATTCTAGACCAGCCTTGGGACAAGCATGGTCAGGGATTGAGGAGTACATTTCAGGGGTAAAGATGTGCTTTTGTACACAGGAGGTTCCACACTGAATTCCTGGCATCTCCAGTCAAAAGGATCAAGTAGCATGTGAAGGAGCTTTTCTACGCAAGACTGTAAATCAGCTGTTAATCTGCTGTATCTACTTTTGGTTTCATTGCAGAACTGAGACCCAAGCACCACACCAAGAGCATATCCTTTTCTGCTAGACAGCCACTAGGTGACACTGTGATATAGCACAAGGGCACAAATACACAAGTGGAAAAAAAAACCCATTTTCTGTCACTTTTATAATTAAATAAACTGTGGAATGATCTTCCCGATGAGGCTCGCCTGGCGCCAACGTTGTTATCTTTTTGGCGCCATGTCAAGACCTTTCTCTTCTCCCAGGCATTTTAACAGCATTTAATAACGTTAAGTTTGTTTTAATGGACCCCAGAATTGTTGTTTTAAATGGATACTGTTGTTGTTTTTATACTGTTTTTATGTTTTTTTAAAAAAAATTGTATACTTTTAATGTTTACTATTTTTAATTGTTGTAAACCGCCCAGAGAGCTTCGGCTGGTGGGGCGGTATATAAATGTAATAAAATAAATAAATAAATAAATAAATAAATAAATACTGCACTTTCCTTGTTCTAAAAAAACCTTGCCAAAAAGTTCTCTTTAAACACAGAAGCAAAATTGGAGGGTCACAACATCTGCTAAAGAACACGTCAAAAATAATGAGTGGGGAATGATGAACCTATAATAAATGTCTCTATAATAAATGTAGAAAAGCCCTAAGACCTTGGAGAGCCACTGCCATTCAAAGTAAACAGTAGTTGACTAGATGGGCAAAGAGTCTGATCTGGCAAAATGCAGCTTCCTTGTTCTTTTGCATAGTCCCTGTTGGTGGACTTGGTCAGTTGTGGAATATCATTAAAAGCACAAATCATATCCTGATCCTATGTCCTGTGGGCACAGCAGTGTGCTACTGGAGTACCTACGTGTGAAGAAATCCTGGGTGTTCTCCAGGGTTAGTCCTACCTAGAGTAGGTCCCAGTCATGACTAACTTCAGTCCCATTCATTTCAATGCATCTACTCTAAGTCGGTCTAAAATTGGATCCAGCCTGTGTTCATTTCAATGGACATGATGGCACTAGCTGTAGTGTGTGCATGTTAATGTGTGCATGCACAGTCATATGAGGTTTCAGTTGTGCATTTGAACCATTGATCCAGTTATTGCTGGATTGGGGGCATTAGAATATTATATCTACATGGGAAGTGATCTGCAGTGTAGGTAGGCACAGCTCAGTCACTTATTTGGGAGTAAGGTAGGTGGGAAGCATATACCTTTTTTATTACCAGTGTTTCGGAATGGCGCTATACATTTGAAAGCACCATGTCCAAACATGAAGCAACAAGCCCAGTTCCATAGAATGGGTGCTCACAATGCATGCAAATATGTATCAGAGAAACTTAACATAACAAGGAGAGCCACTGTGGTGTAGTGGTTAGAGGGTTGGACTGGGATTCAGGAGACCTGGGTTCTAGTCTCCACTCAGCCATGGAAGCTCGCTGAGTGACTTTGGGACAGTAATTGACTCTCAGCCTAGCCTACCTCACAGGGTTGTTGTGAGGATAAAATGGAGAAGAGAGGGACCATGTAAGCCAAGTTGTGTTCCTTGCAGGAGGAAAAAAAGGTGTGATATAAATGTAATAAATAAATAAGTTAATCTTCCTGCATCTGCTTTCCACACACCCCATTACCCAGCCATGCCATAAAGCCCAAAGATAGCCCCAGTAAGCTGCACAATCCATTTTGTTTGTTCTGTTTTTTTTTAAAAAAAAAAAAGCGCTTTAATGATATTGTTGGAATTCTATTACTTTTTTATTGCTGTACTATGTCATCATGATGAGTGCTCCTAGTATACACATTATATTTTGAAAGGTTTCTATGGTTTTAATTTTTGTAAACCGCCCAGAGAGCTTCGGCTATTGGGCGGTATAAAAATGCAATAAATAAATAAATAAATAAATAAATCTTTCCAAGTATTATGGGGGGGGGGTATAAATCAAAAACAAACAAACAAACCCAACAACCAACAACAAAACCCCAAAACAAATTCAAAAGGAGAGGGAACAATATAATGAGAAGAGGCGATTAGCCCCAAGGTAATCTGGAAATAAGCACTGAATTTCAAAATATGTTACCAGTTTATTGTGCTTTTGGAAAACATGTTCCCGTCCCACTGCCGCCACGGACTTTTACTGCGAGATCACCTATTTGAATTAGACACACATGGAGGAAGCAACTTTGTTGCTGCTTGACTTTTCTATTTATACAATTTTATTTCTGCTTCCATCATTTAACTGCTGCTGCTATAATATTGTTATAAGATGTTTAGACTGTGGCTTTATGAATCGCAATATGTTATAATGAAATTTTAATCTCTTAATATCTTGTGAGCTGCCTTGGGAGTGCTAGCCCTGAAAAGCTGCCTATAAATACCATTATTAATAAATATAAATAGAAGTAGCAGCACACATGTTGCAAGAGGAGCAGAAAACATCAATGCTCCTTTAAAATTAATAGTCACCATGAAGTGCAGCTGTTTTAGGTAAGATGCTAGATGTCAGTGCATTATTTGACGAAGAAAACACACATGGTTCTTAATGTTTGAAGTTTCCCCCTGTTATTACAGTAGAGAAAATCGAAAGGAGGACCTGCAATGATTCAGAGAAACAAAGACCATAGCTAGACCTAAGATTTATCCCTGGATCGTCCAGGGGTCAAGCCTGTTCATCTAGGTGACACACAGAGGATCCAGTGCTCAGGCAGGGGCGAACCCTGGATGATCCCAAGATAAACCTTAGGTCTAGCTGTGGCCAAAATCAACAGGAGGTGATTAATTCAAACCTCTTTTGTAACAAGGAATGATAAATGTTGCATTGCCAAAGCTAAGGAGGGAGAGATTCAAAATCAAGATTATGTTGTGCATTGTGTTTGCCTTACCACACTATTTATATTTATCCTTATTCTGAAAGAAAAGTGGGTGGGGTGGGGAGATTACCTGTAATTCATTCAAGAGGAAGGAAGACATCCGGATTCAGACACACAGAATGAACTCTATATTCCTTTTCAACCCTGCCAAGTCTTGCTCCTGCATGGGGGAGCTCTACTAATTCCATATGTATTCACCTCTCTTGGACTCTTGGATGCCAAAGTTCTTTTCTCTGTGTCATATGCATTTCGAGATTCAGCATGATGAGCCTGTGTCTTGAAACATTTCAAACCCCTTTGTTCTCACCCCCTACTATGTAAACTAAGCCTATTCCTCCTCTGTATTGCGATTTTGCTTGTACTGGATTTTACATGACTGATCACTGAATTTGTGTTTATACTGGTTGTAAGCTGGTTTATGTGTGGTATGCAGAGAAGAAAGAAAGGGAGGGATTTGGACAGGAGGAAGTGAATGGGTCTAGAATGCACAAATGTTCCTTAATGGCAAAGGTGCTAGGTGTACTTTGGTTAGTGAAATTACAGGTCAATGCCCCAGGAAGGCTAGATCTTTGGAGAAGATGCTTCAACTGTACCACTTATCCCTTTAGCCAAAGGGAAGGGGAAAGAGCTACTAGTTGGAAACTTGTTAGAAACAACAAGTTTTCAAGTGAGGCACAGCGTAAGCTGAGAATTTTAATAGCAACATCAGAGAGTTCACAGGTGCCTGTATATGGATTGTTTAATCTGTGCCCCCACATATGATCATGTGTAAATCAGGGGTGGGCAACATGTGGCCCATAGTCCAGATGCAGTGGGTTGCAGCTCCCACCGTGTGCCCCACTAGCGCAGCTCTCAGCATTGCCAGGCTGCCAGATTCCCAGTGATTCTGTTGGGAAATAAAAGCAGATGTGGGTGCCTTGTCTCCCGGCAGAATCTCACTCGCCCCAGCCAAATAAATACTCGTTTGGCAGGCCAGGGTTAGCACCATTCTGCTGGAAAACAAGGTGTGTGCTCCTTGTGGGCCTCGCTTCCCAGAAAATGCAGTCATGCCGCAACTTCCAGTTGTTGTGGTAGCAGCTATGGCAGGGGAGGGTGGTGGTCCCCAGAGGGTTCTAATCTGCCCCCTCACCCTTTCACAGTTGCCCACCTCTGTAGTAAATAGATTCAAACATTACAAAAGGCCATAAGGCTCCAGGGACTTCTTTCTTTGAAAGGAAAAGATTGTTCTGAGACCAACTCTGTTCCATCATGGCAGCCATTTTATGAATGGTAAGCCCCCCCCCTGCGGCACCCATTTTGTGAGAGTGCCCACGACACACTGCCAACATTTAAATGCGCCTTACCAAGACCCAGAAAGGTTAAGGGGTTGTGTGGGGCGCTGTTTAAAGTCTCAGGACCGCAGGACAACGGCGGTGCGGAGAGAAGAAACGCTCCCGGTGCGCTTCGCTCCCACACACGGCGGTCCAAAATGATCTCGCTGCCTGCTGCGCCGCAGAGCCCGGCAACCGCCTCGTGGCTTGACTTCAGCTCCTGGGAAGCCCTGATTCCTGCAAGCGAGCCAGCTAGGGCTCCGTGTCGCGGCCAGCGGGAGGAGCGCCTGGAGAGTGTTCGGTTTCCTCCCGCTCTCGGTGTTGCGCAGGTGCCGCCGCAACAGCGCCAACACCCAGGCAGCGGGCGCTGTGATCGCCGGCTTTGTGTTTGGGTGCTTTGATCTGCTGACTGCGAACGATTTGATGCAGGGCGAGCCGAGCCGAGCCCAGCAAGCAACAACCGCGGCAGTATCACACGCGAGAGGGGGCCGAGCGAAGGCGCTCAGGCAAGGAGTAGGAGCTGCTCCTGCAGCAGCAGCAGCAGCAGCAGCGCCCCGCCTCCCGGCCTGCGCTTCCTCCCCTCCCTTTCCTCTTGCGCGGTCCCTTCTTTCTGCCTTGTCTCAAGAGCGGATCTCTGGGCTGATCTCATCGCTCGCTTGCCATGGAAGGAGGCGGCGGCGGCGGCGGCGCGTGCCCGGACCCGGAGGACGCCAACCTGGCCGCCACGCCGGCGGCAGCAGGGGCTGCTCCGCCAGCGCGACCTCGGCGCTGCTGCACGGCCGGCCTCTTGGTCCGCGCGAAGGAAAAACTCTGCACTTGGTAAGTTCAGTACAAAGGGCAAAGCGCCGGTGCTGCTGCTGCTGCTGCTGCTGCTGCTGCTGCTGCAATACCTGTCCTTTGACCGGGGAGGAACTGCCGATGCAGCCCGGCGGCGGTTACACGTGGGAGGCAGAAAGGCTTAAAAGGAGAGGCTGCTAATAAGATGGGAGAACACCCCATTCCTCCCCCCAAACCCCCCCCGACACGGCGATGGGTTAAACTCGATCTGAAGCGGTGTACACAGACGGGCGAGAGGGCTTCACACGTGCCGCCTCCATCGCACACGTGCTTTCCTGAAATGCCTCGTCAGGATGTTTATTTCCTGAAAAGAAAAGTTTAGAACCGATCGAATGGACGCGGCTTCGCTATGGCTAAGAGAACAGGCCGTGGGACCCTTCTTGAAATCTCATGATTGTTAGATGGGATGGGGGAAGCGAAGGGAGCAGCGGCGAGGGAAAAGCGCTCTGTACATGCTCAAAGCGTTCTTTCTCATTTCGTATCGTATTGAAACCCCACCACCACTACATTAAGTACTGAAAACATGTTTTCCGTTCCCTAATAAGTGCTGGCGGTTGCATTGGGAAATGAGAAGAAAGAATTTTCAGAAGAATTGTTTTTGTTTGGGAAGGCATCCGTGGTAGGCATTGCATACAGAAGGTGTTCCCAGGCTGAATCATTTGCACCTCCGGTTGTCATGGATTTCGTTGTCATTGGCTAAACACCATCACAACCCAGGCAGCAGCATTCACAAGCAAAAGCGCTTTTATTGCAAGACAGAGCCACTATGGCCATGGAGCTCCCAACAGCTCAGGGAAGGGAACTGACTGCTGCTTCGACTCCCCGCCCCTGCATTTATACAGTAACACACACAACTAGCTATCCCTTTGCAGGTCCCCTCCCTTTATCTTAGCAGAAAGTTTTCTCTAGCTCAGGTACTGTGAACACCTTTCTTATCAGAAAGTCCACATTCTTTATCAGCAAGAGACACCTTCTTGTGCATTTTGCAATATCCCAGAAACTCGACTACAGTTCCCATCTTAGAAATTCTACTACAATTCCCCCCTTTTTATCTGCCCTTACAGATACACACACACACAAACACACACTTAAAGTTACACTTCACCTTCACTTATGTCCATCTGCATTACTTGCAGAACTTCAGCTTCTCTGTTTCTTTCTTCTGTCATCTGCTGGACTACTATTTGCCTCACGGCTGAAGTGTTAAAGGTCGGCATAGTCTTCTTTATACAACAGGAAATGCAACAACAAATGACTATTTGGACTGTGATGGAGCTATTAAAAAGCAGGACTGTTCTAATTAACACATACTTCATTGCAGTTCTCATCTTTCCTCGATGATGAAACTTGCTGTAGTTCTTCACATGTTGGCAGTGTAATTCTTTAGTGATTTGGCACTACATATCTCAAGTTGCATTTCTCTCTCTAGGATGGTGGCAGAGCTTCCACAAAGGAAATACAACTCCGCTTGTCTAGTGAGGTATAAGGTGAGGTAGTTAACCTCTCTTAGCCGATTTGTATGTTTATGCCATTTTGTATATCCGTCCTAAATCTACTTGGCAGGTGCTGGTAATTCAATAGGGTTAAGAGTATCTGGAGTTATACTCTTGTTCATGTTGCAAATCAGATTTTCGTATGCTGTTGAGATCACATGGCTCTGAGCTTGATTCATAGCAGAGTTTTGAGAAAAGGGGCACTCATGGGGTGAAGCTATGGGCAGGGTTCTTTTATCTGGAACAAACTCTCTGCCCACATATAGGGTATAATTAGGGTGTTTGGCCTTTGTGAGGTTGTGCAATTTAACCCCTATAGGGCGTACTCATTCTTTTCCGTATGCACAGTTACTTCTCTCCATCCAAAAGGCAGAACCATGGCAACCCCAACAAAACTTCCCTGGTACTTTGGCATACAACTGGATATTTTCAGCCTTATTCCTGCCCATAGCATCCCATGTTGCATTTGCTTTCAGTCCATGAAAGCCGGGAGACACTAGCTGAGTTTCATTCAATGGAATGGGAATCATAGAAACCCCTCTACGACCATGAACAGACATGTGACTACAAACCCAACAGTTAGTTCATTAGCTCAGCAATCGCTTTTGCCATTTTTCAAGACAGCCTTGTCCTCATAGTTCATCGCAAATGGCAGGAAGGAGAGAAATAAGACAAAGCTGGGACTTCGTACAATAAGGCAATTGCACATAGGAGGAAGAAAATGGGTATCAAGCAAAACCAGGGAGGCAAGATGTTTTCAGATACTGGACAAAGTCCAGTAGATGGGCAACTTGGAGATTTGATCGTTGGGTGCATAAAGTACAGTTCAGTTCTGGGGGATGCAGTTTGTGCTTTGCGTTGTCTGGGATTGGAGTGCGTTGCCTCTGGGATAGGGACTTCCTTGTAGTCTGCTGCGCAAATCAAGGTATGCAGGCTTTGATGCTTCACGTTGATATTGGCAACAACCTGTCTTCTCAGTGACCTCTTAAGAGTGTCACTTGAGGTAGTCACTAGAGGGTAGTGGGTAAGCTAGTATGTACCTTTCCTAGACCTCAGGTTGTATGCTGGAGTGCTGGTCTCTTCTACCTCAGGCTGAGGGAGACACTGGGTGTCTTTATCCTGGGACCCAGGGAGTGATGCTGAAGCAGAAGCTGGAGCGAAGTCAGGGACACCAAGATCCAAGGGAGGCAGGGCTTTCTTGCAGTGTGAGGTGTGGATCTAAGAAGGTGCGCCTTGAAGCTTGACAGCAGTATTGGTAATCGGGAAGATGTGGAACGGCCCTTTCCAGCGAGGCACAAGAGATGTCTTTCTCTGGTGTACTTTGGTATACCCCCCAATCGCCTGGTTGGAAGTCATGACACTGGACCATTGGAGTGGAGGGAAGAGCTTCTTGAACCTGCGAATGGAAAACTTTAACAGATTTCGTTAGTGCCTTGCAATAGCTTAGAACAGTTCCATCAGTTAACTGCAAGTCAATAAATTGTTATTTTATAGGTGCTGAGGTGGGAAGCCTCATCGATCTTCCCATCAGGGTTTTTCATGAGGACTAAGTCCAGTCTGTTTGTGTGAGGTGGTGCCCACGCTTATTCATTTATTTTATTTATTATTGCATTTATATACCGCCTTTTTTCTTGCAAGGAACCCAAGGCGGCGTACATAATCCTCCTCTCCGCTTTATCCTCCCAACAACAACCACCCTGTGAAGTAGGCAGGGCTGGGAGTCTATGACTGGCCCAAAGTCACCCAGTGAGTTTCCATGGCTGAGTGGGGACTAGAACCCGGATCTCCCGACTCCCAGTCTGACACTTTTAGCTACCAAACCACACTGGGAGAGCATCTGGCCACTGGAGTCCTTGCTATTCTTTAAAACATGTTATTCTTTAAAACAAATCTTTGTCATTCTTTAAAAACACCATCTTTCATTTCCACAAGGCCTGCCAATTGAGGATGATGAGAGCAAAGGAAGTGGTGTTCAACTTGTAGAGCTTGACAGATTTCTTCAACAATTTGTCCAGGGAAGTGTTAATACACAGAGGTATTCCGAATCAGGATAAAGTCTCTTGGGGTTTCTTGCTCACCGTGGCCCCATTCAGAAGACACCTTAAACCACGGCTTTAACCATGGTGGTTAAGCCAGAAAGCCAGGCTGTGTTCATAAGACACCTTAAACCATGGCTTTAACCTTGGTGAATAAAGCTTTCTGGCTTAACCACCATGGTTAAAGCTGTGGTTTAAGGTGTCTTCTGAACACAGCCCAGCTTTCTGGATTAACCACCATGGTTAAAGCTATGAGGTGTCTTCTGAATGGGGCCAGTGACAGTATCTGCTGTTTCACAGGGGTGGGTGTCAACCCATCCAGAGAATGGACACACAAATACAATAACATATTCTAACACACAACACTTATTCATTCCAATAGAATCTATTTGAATATTCACAAAGGGTCCCCAAGGTGGGGGATGTGCTACATGAGTTGTCTTCACAGCTTTCTCAATATTGTGGGCCAGAAATTCTTACTGCATTTATAACTTTAGAGAAAAGAGGAAAAGAAAAAAAAATTCAGAGCGTAAAGTAGAGCAACTAGCTCCAGTATGGACAAGACACTTGGCAGTTTTCCCATTAATGGAGCAGAAGACATCAGGACCAGATTGGGCTACAGAAAGAGAAGGCACCAAACAGTTACTCGAGTAGTCACCCGAGCTGTCCTAATAATGGAAAGCATTGTCTGGTGTTGGAGGGATATGAGGGATTTGCCTGGATGGGGGAGGCGTAGGAGGCGGGTTGTATGAACTTGGAGAGTATGCAGTGTCCACAGACTGGCCAGGTCTGGATGGACACTCATTTTTCTAATGCCCAGGCTGGTTACAGTAGTGACAAATGCCAGGCTTGTTCTGATTTGGGATATTTGAAGGATCATCACGTCCTCTGCCTCACCCCCTCTGGAAACCACTCTGTCTCACACACTTTCAATCAGGAGGATAGGGTGGGTGGGTTTCTCTTTGGCAGTATAACAAGTTTCTTATCAGTTGGGTGATACACAGTGAAAGTTTGGAATGAGGAGAAATCAGGAAAACACACACACATACTACGCTTTGCAATGAGGCTACAACACATTTAGGACATCAAGAAACATTTCTTGTGATGAATAATACATTTACATTTTCTTATTTACAGAGACCCAGAACATTGAAAAATCTTTGTTATTACTCTACATTATTACACATGTATGGGTACTCCTCTTTTCGGCATTCTTACCCCCCCCCCCTTTTTTAACACGTTTTCTGACTTTTTCTCACCTTCTAAACTTAGTTCACTTTCTTGGCCTCTGGCTATAACTCTCCCTCTGCCTGCTTTTTTTGCAAGTTAGACTATTTAAGTCTTTTTCATACCTCTAGTGTCTTCTAGCATTCTCTTACAGAATCTGAATTTCTCAAACCTTTAGCAAAAGACGCAAGTCCCATCAACATGTATAAAGATTGCACATTGGGATTTCCAGCTGGACTCTAAACCTTGTTTTTCTCAACAATTAGCTTGCACTTTCATCTTAAAAGACATATTTAAATGAAGCAAACGGAATCTGAACATTCATTTACACTCCTAAGGGATTCTCAGCCATTTTCTCACTGCAACGTTGCTTTAATACATTACATTCATTCTCTCATACACTCTGTTAACTCGAGTTTCTTCTGAATAATTAAGGGTTACAGAACACAAGTTCACTTACCGGAAGCCAGATTCCGGTTGGACATCAGGAAAAACTTCCTGACTGTTAGAGCAGTACGACAATGGAACCAATGATCTAGGGAGGTCGTGGGCTCTCCCACACTAGAGGCCTTCAAGATGCAGCTGGACAGCCATCTGTCAGGTATGCTTTAAGGTGGATTCCTGCATTAAGCAGTGGGTTGGACTTGATGGCCTTATAGGTCCCTTCCAACCCTACTATTCTATGATTCTACAAACAATCTCTTTGTTTTTGCCAGTTTATGAGGAGCAGGCAAAAAACAATTAAAAACAACAACAACAGAAGCAACCATCAACATTCGTAACAAAGAAAATTATTTATGTTTCCGCTAGTCCTCCACAGTGTCAAGCAGACATAAAGCACCTATTACCATAAAAAGAACTGAGAAAAGGGGAGGACCAAGATTCAATGAATATGCATGAAATTTAATCAGATTCATTTTCTGAGCTGTAGCTATAACTATCAGTTTCAGTCTCTGCTTCAATGGCAGTGCCCCCTAGAGGCAGAAATGTATCTTGCTCTTGCATTTGACAGTTGTAGTCTCAATTTGCGACCTAGGACTTCCTTGTCCTTGGTGCACAGAAATTGTGATAATCTGATCCTATACATAGTTTTTAGAAATCATTTGGAGAAGTAAACATTTGAACACCTTGTTTAAACATTTTATTCTTCATGCTAAAATAAAACATTCCATAATCCATATTTCTTCATATATATTTTTCAATTTTGGGGGGGGAACTCAAAAAGGCTTCAGAAAAAAATGGAAAAATGTTTTTTCCAAATATTTCTGGTTTTTCCTGGCCCTTCACATCTCTACACAACAGTTGAACACCCTGTTAATTTACAGAAATCTCTCTGTGTTGCTAGTAACTTGATCGTTAAACATTTACCTGCAATCACACATTTATGTTTCACTTTGCCAGTTAAGAAACACGTTTATGAAGCTGGTGAGCTGGAAGTGGGAATAGGCTGCATGGGGGGAGTGTTAAATGTTGAGGGTTACTCGTTACTTCTTGTTTTCACTTAAAATCAAGCAGACATTTCCTTTTTCCAAAGCTCTTTAAACAGAAGAGCAGTCTAAAATATTGCCTTCCAAAGAGTTGGAGCAGGATTGAGATTGCTTTGCAATTATCTCTTGAAAGTGGAAGTAGAATGATAATAGGCAATGTTGTTGGAAGTGAAGGATCGTTTCATGGCCCCAGTCAATGGCCTTGTTTGCACTTATCGGAAGTGAAATGGGAGCAGATTTGGCTGGTATGATCCTGTGCAGCTGCAATTTATCGGGCTAGTCGCATGACAAGACAGGCCACCATGGATTATTGAACCCACAGTGAGGGTGAGGTACATGCAGGTTGCATATGGGCACCATTTTGAAGATGCAACTCTTTCTCAGGGGTTGTTGTGTTGTGTGAAGCTAGCGAGGATGGGTTAAATAACCCTCACATAACCCAAAGTCTGTTTTAGGGTTATGCCAGGATTGTTTATCCCTGGCATAACCCACGTTCACTGGGTTCGCACGACACGGCAACTCCCAAGCAGAGGGTGCATATGCAACGTAGTGGCCTCGGGCGCTGTAGGTCGTCAGGTGTTAAATAATCCACAATGAGCCACACTATATTTGTCCAAACCTGGTCTATGTGTGAATATCCAAACAATGCAGGCTGGTCTAGTTGTATGGAACATTCCCATCTGTTCATCATCCAGATGGAGTCAGAAGGCGGGGGCTGCAGGGATGGGATGAGATTACCTGTCAATCTACTTGCTTCTCCTCTGTAAAGCCTATCAGGAAGGCCCTTGCCCTGATGTAGGAAGAGGACGAGAAGGAGAAAGAGACAGGACTGACCCAAAAGGACTGTGCTGAAACCGGGGTGTGGAGCTGACTGTCCTGGGAGCATGAGACTAGACAAGCAATTGATTATGGATATACAGGCATGGCATAAATACCTGGAATAAAATCCTACATTATTGAAAAGGGTATTGCTGTGGATACTCCCATGCCAGGGGTGGGATGAAGGTAGATCTCCAGATGTTCTGGAGTGCAGGACTGATAAACCCCTGCCAGCTTGATCAATGGTCAAGAACTCTGGCAATTAAAGTCCAAAGAAACTGGAGATCTATGTTAGTGGGCAGACTTCAGGCTTGTAGAACCTGCTTTTTTTGTATTGAACCTCGAGATCCACCAACTGGGGATGGATGCAAGAAACGAACACTTAGAATGAAAGAATACAGAGCCCAGGAACACCGGAGCTCAACTGAGCTCACAGTCCTTTCACACACAAAACCCACACCTAATTGCTACTCCCAGCTTTCTTCATTCCAGCAGTATAATTTCGAAGGGAGTGGTCATTTTGTTAAACAATTGGGAGCAAGGAATCCTTGCTGATCTACTTCAGATCACTCAGATCTATCTTCTGCCCACCGTTGCACTATGTTGCTATCCAGGGGAAAATCTACAACTCCTTCTCCATGGATATACCTTTGGTAGTGTATCCACACACTGACACTCTCTAAAAGATTAGTGAGACACGCCTTACCTTTGCAGAAGCCATTCCAATGAACGCGCGGACATCTAAGGGCAGTTCTGGAGGACACGCAGATGTTGGGGGTCCACTCTTCCATGTTTACGGTATATACATGCAGGGCTAATGAGTGAGCTGCTCTATTTGTGGTTTATGGTCAGCAAAATAAATCAAGCCCATGCAACGTCTAACTAAAAGTCTGTCTGAGATCACCTCCATTACCTCATCCAAGAAAGAAATTAATCTTTAGTGTCACCGCAAAGTGGGCCAGAGAGATGCAGCCAAGTGCTGGAAGGGTAAAGGGAATCGTTCTTTTATTTATGGGCCGATAAATAATTGATAAGAACACCGGCAATCAATAGCCATCCCAGTAGCACAATTAGAGAAATTAGCGAAGAGGGAGAGGAGTGTTATGGCAAGGACATTTTAGTGTTCGTTCCACATGGAAAACAACATTTCAACGACGATCTTTAGGTATTCTAGGCAATTGTTTTAACCCTGTAAATCAGGGATGCCAAATCTCTGGCATGCAGATCTATCCAGCCCTCGCTGACTCTTCAGGTTCCTCCAGGATTGGGCTTAGTGCCAAGCCACGCCCCCTGGAGAAAATCCCTCGGAGGGCACCCTGCTGCTGTCTCTGTTCTAAGATGGCAGTAGGACCCCTGCTAATAAATAATAATAATAATAATAATAATAATAATAATAATAATAATTTATTTATTTATTTATTACTTGCCTTGATCCAGAGGGAGAACACTAAATAAAATATGATACATAAAATTAGTTAAAAGAGCATATAAAACATATACAATATTAAAATAACAATCAGAACTTAAAATTCTTAGGTTTAAAATTCATCTGGGTAGGCCTGCCGGAAGAGACTAGTCTTTACAGCTTTACTGATCTGAGATAGGATACACTACAGTATAAATGTTTATAATTTCCCTCCTGCCCTCCAAAAGTTTTAACACCATTCTCTAGAATGGCACACGCTTGTCTTGACGAACATGAATTGTATCACATTATTATTCATGCTAATATTAAATATATAGTATTATTACTATTATTATTCATTTCTACAGCACTTCTGACAGGCACATCATTTTATAATCTAATTTATTTACGTATTTAAAACATCTTTATGTTGATGTTTGTCTGCAAGCCAAAAGGATTCATTATGCTACAAGTTCGCGCATCAAAATGCCTCAGTATAATTTCACAGCAAAACTTGTATGTGATATTTGGTAGGGGTGTGATCCGCTTCTCCTCGGATTGGAGAAGCAGAAGCGGATCGGGGTGATCCACCTCCGCTACAGGCGGAGGAGAAGCAGATCGGGGGGCTGGAGAAGCATGGCGAAGAGAAGCAACCATAAGCAGATTGCTTCTCTTTTCGCGGAGCGCTCTGCCCGCCATTTTGGATTTTTTCACCCATAGGATTGCATTGCAGAAAAGATTAGTGGATAACTTTTTTGTTTTTCAAGCTATCTATTTGAAACTCGCTGTGCTTAGAGAGTCGTGGGTGGGGGTCATTTTGAGCCTATTTTCAGCACTTTGCGTGCTGTGGTTTGCTTGCTATATTTTTTTTAAAAATAGGGTTAAAAAAGCAGGAGAGATACCTTTTTGAAGTGCTGAGAGGCAGATTCAACTCCCAATCATGATCACCTGATGAAGCATCCTCCAATCCCAAAGTTGGAGGGGGATAAGCAGAATGGGATACTTAGTAACTTGGGATACTGGGAAACTTTTCTTTCTTAGTCTCTGAACGGACTTTTCCCAGTGTTTTTTTAAACAGTAGCCCCACCAAACGCACAAACACAACCTGAAATCATATACTAAGCAAATAAATAACAGACAGGAAACACAGCACTGCTACGCACCCTAACCTTGGTGAACAACTGAATAGATGTGGTGCAGGGGGATGAGGTCCCCTAGGGCATGTGGACGTGCCCAGTGCACACACTCCTGTCTTTGGAGGGTCATCAGAACCCTCCAAAGATTAACCAGTGGAGAAGCTATGCCTGTCATGAGTTGAAGTGTCAGGTAGCCTCTTAAAGACCGGTACTTACTTAGGGCCAGTCAAATTGGCATAATTCCCCCTCCCCCTGGGCACGTCCACTTTCCTCTTACTGGTAAAAGACAGACATAGCCTTTTAAAAAAAAATATTGTTGTTTATTCAGCAACACTGCTGCTTTTAATTCCACCCCTCCTTTGTTGATTTATTTATTTATTACATTTTATATTTTATACACCCCATAGCCCAAGCTCTCCTGGCTTTTCCTCTTCAGTGAAGTCAGGCAGGCTTTCATTGTGGTTCAACTCTTTGTTGTTGTTGTTGTTATTGCTATTAATATTAATTAGTACTGCTATTATTAATGTTATTATTTTGTTGTTGTTTAATAATGGCTGTGATCACAATGCAGTCAACCAACTCTGAAGCAAGGATCACAAAGCTTTACTCTTATCCTCCTAGCCTCCTAGTTATGGGATGCAAAAGAAAAGGCATCTCTCTGTGCTGCTCCCGCCTCGCAGGGATGGTTTGCATTACTGGCTTTGAAACAATCCTTGGCTCACTTCATTGTACCCCCAGAAATGTCTGCTGCATGCCTGCCTTCCCTCCTCCGCCTGGGTGCTGTTGTGGTGGGGCATCTGCTGGGACTGACTTCCCCATAGATCTATGGCATATCTCTGCCTGCCTCTCTGCCCACCTGGTGCCTGGGAGCTGTACTACATGATGGGCTTTGTGGTTCAACCCCACAAGCCTCTGGCATGCTTGCTCCCAGTGCTGCCTGTCCTCCTCTGTGCCCGTCTCGCAGGGATGGTTTGTGTGTGTCTTGCTTTGACTCAGGGGTAAGTCCTTCCTGCGCTCACTTAGACTTTATGAAGTTCCAAATAAATTTTTCAAGTGTGGAAGAAGATTCATATTTAGGTTTATCTACTCCCCAATTCATGGCATGTTGGGATTTCCTTTGAAATGGCCATGAATAAAGCCCATTGAGCTGTCTGCAGCTTTAAAAATCCCTGAGATACTGGGGTGTCAGATTTTCAAAAATCCCCCAATAATCAGGGGAGGCTTGGATTTGCTTGAGGCTTGGCATGCATGTGTATACATTGATCAGGTGTCATGATGCCTAATTTGACGTTTCTAATGTGAAAATTGATGGACTTCTAGCATGGGACTTGAATTGGGGTGAGTTAAAAGGGTTTCCCCCCGCCAAAAATCAGAGGATGATGGGATCTGCTTGAAACTTGCCATGAATGTGGCTCTAGATGGCATCTGTGAGGGTGCCCACCTCAAAGTTTTTATCTGTAAAAATGTCCGAGTAAATCCCATTTCTGAAAATGGGGTGTCAGATTTTCAAAAATCCCCCCCAAATCAGGGGATGCTTGGATTTGCTTGAGGCTTGGCATGCATGTATATACATGGATCAGGTGTCATGGTGCCTAATTTGACGTTTCTAATGTGAAAATTGACGGAGATATCAAAAGGGGTGTGAATTGGGGTTAGGGGTGATGCTTTAAAGATTAAAATCCCTGCCAAAAATCAGGGGATGATGAGATTTGCTTGAGGCTTGGCATGCATGTGTATACATGGATAAGCTATCAATTGTCAGTGCACTTCAATACCACTCAAAAGCTTTATTGTGGCTCCTGTCTTTTATATACCGCTTTCATAGTGCGATATGCTGCTTGGTGTAGATTAGGCCTAAGAGGTAGATAAAAGTTTATTTATTATTATTATTATTAATATTAATATTTTATTTTAATAAAAGGCAGTAGTTACTGCTGAAGACATTGTAGGGACAGAGCATGATGTAGAAAGTTCTTTCCCCATCCCCTAGACCAGCCTTCCCCAAACTTGTCCCCTCCAGACGTGTTGGACTACAATCCCCATCATTCCCAGCCAGTATGAGGCTGAAACCAAACAAAACATGGATGTGATTACAAAACCTTTTTACTCAGATACTTGGGAAGAAAGGTAGACAGGAAATGTGTATGCATATAAATACACATGTACTGAGTGCTAAATACCTTTTAAAAATAATTGGTATTTTGACTTATGACACTGTTGCAAATTCCCGAATGAGCAACCTTGCAAAAAGTCTGCACAGATCAAACAAAACGCAGTGCACCATCCATGTATTGTGGCCTGAAAAGTGCTTTACACACACACACACACACACACACTTTTGCAAAAACAGTAGTTGCAAGGACCGAAAAAAAATAAGTGGGTCCCACGGTAGATATTATCAACAGACCCCACCATGGTGCTGGGACCCTGGCAGCTGCCCAAGGATGTTAGATGCTGGCGCCAGCTCTGCTGGTATCTTCAAACAAGTAGCGCTGATATTTACTGCTAGAATTCTTGTACTGACCTTCGTTCTTCTTCTAAAATCAAACTGTCCTTCAAATAACTGGGCCGCTGGAGCCTCAGTTTGAATTAAAAGAAAGTTGTTAAACTTTGTTGACAGCACAAACTGGGAAAACAGCTGCCAAGGCTGGTTCCAAACTTTGGCACAACACCGCTTTGCCTTATTGGTGAAGGGAGATACCAGGAGTGCTTCCGGATTTCACGGGGTGCGAAGAGTTGCCTTCTGTAAATGAATGGGTGAGTAAAATAAAAGGCCTTCTAAAGTCCTCTCGTTTTGCATTCACAGGCACACTGTGAAAACGCTGGCCCTGGGTCAGATGCTCTCCTTGTTCATATGCGGAACCGCAGTCACAAGCCAGTTCCTCGCTGAGAAGTACAACGTGAACACTCCCATGCTACAGAGCTTCATCAACTATTGCCTGCTTTTTCTGGTATACACGATGACCCTGGCCTTTCGGAAAGGTATAAGAGGGATCTGTAACAAAATGTTGCAGTGTGGAGCGTTTCTGTGTTTCAGACAGTCAGCCATGCCCTCCTCCAGGATACTTTTTTCCATTCCCCCTACCTGGTTTTCTGTTTCTACCCCAATAGTCAGCAGTGCTATGACCACTGAGCATATTTAGGCCATAGCTAGACCTAAGGTTTATCCCTGGATCATCCAGGGGTCAAACCTGTTCATCTAGGTGACACACGGGGGATCCAGTGCTCGGGCAGGGGCGAACCCTGGATGATCCCAGGATAAACCTTAGGTCTAGCTGTAGCCTTAGTCTTCCCTGGGTTGTTTTGAGTTTTCCCTATCTCCTTTAGGTTTTTATTTTCTTAAATAGTTTTTGTACTTCTGCTAAGCCTACTGATACTTTCCTGTTATGCATAGATGGTGCCATTTTTGCTACAAATGATCAACACTCATCTCTGAACTTTGGAAATGGAGGGAATGGTGGAGAAAACCATTATGGAACATAATCCAACGTTTTGCTTGAATGTTTTCAGGTTAAAGCAGCAGTTTTCAAACAGCATTCTGGACAGCCTGAGGTGCTCTGAAAACCTATCTAGTGATCCCTGGTCTGCACATGTAATAGAATAAGGAGGTGGAGTTTTGGGATGATAAAATGGCCTGTACCATTTCAGACTGCAGGAAAAGAATGACACTTATGAATGCTCCACTTTGTTAAAAAACAACAATCAAATTCCTGTTACTAGAAAACTAGCATATCAAGAAGTAGGCTGAGATCATCCTTGCAAACCACCTAGAGAGTTTCGGCTATGGGGCAGTTATATAAATGTAATAAATAACAATAATAACAATAATAGAAACTTTATTTCACACATGCTCGTTTTCTACCTGCTAGATTTTTTTAAACATGGGAAAGCATTCAGAAGTGGCAGATTCCACCTGTATTCTCCAATGATACCGTCCACTTTACCAACAGAGGATTTTGAAACTTCATCCTGCATGTGCAGACCACACCTGAGAAAATAGTAATGGTAGTTAAGACAGTTTGCTCACCATTACTGGTCTTCTCCTGCATGATTCAGCCTGAGGGAAGGGTCAGGTGTATTCTAGGCACATGCCCACTTCATATGGGGTGACAGTGAGGCTCAACAAGTTTGTTAATTTTCTTCTGTCAGGTGTGTGTGTGCAGTGCCCCCCCCCATGTGCAGAGGTTCTGTGGCAGATGTTCCAGTGTTGAAAAAAGTTCTCTGAAAGGACGGAATTTGGAAACCAGTGATTTACACAGTTGGAGCCGGGCTTTGCTTTTATCTTTTGTTTTAGTCAAAAATATTTTTAGCCTGCCTTTCCCTTAAAAATAACAACACCACTCAAGACACCTTACAGTACAACTAGACAATTAAAATACAAGCTAATAATAAGAAATAAAAGAGGGAATTGACAGCTGATAATCAACAACTAATATATTAGGGAAATTAAAAACTTAATCATTTATCCTCCAAATAACCCTCCAAGGCCCAATTTGTGTTGAAGAAATTTACACGGAAAAAGAAAGACCATGAAAGACCTTAGTAGTAGGACTGGCCCAAGATATTTTCCTGCTTGAGGTAGAGCAATGTATGCAGAACACACACACACCCCAACCAGTCGAGGTCCATGGTACCCATGACCAGTCAAGTTATTTTGGCACCTGAGGCAGAAAATACCATAAACATTTGTTCCCCTTCCTGGCAGTAAAAGTACAACAACAATACATTAAACAACCAACAGTCTGCTGTCCTTTTATGACACTCCATATGAGCTGGTTGCCTCACTTTGCCTAATGGTAGGGCTGGTATGTCTATATGTATGCAGGTAATGGTAGGGCTGCAGGAACGCCCTGCAGGAGTTCCAGAGCTTAGACGTAGCCACAGAGAAGGCCTTCTCTCATCCCAGTCAAAAGCAATTTGGATGATAGCCGGCAAGGGAGAGCCTCTGCAGAAGAGCTGAATGGGTGAGCAGGCTCATATGTATATATTGGCCTATGTGTTTACTTTCTCTCCAGACGGCGACAACCTCTTGCAAATCCTGAAGAAGAAATGGTGGAAGTACATTTTGCTTGGATTGGCCGACGTTGAAGCCAACTACACCATTGTAAAAGCCTACCAGTATACCACCCTAACAAGTGTCCAGGTAAAAAGAAGAAAAAGCCTTGTGGCACCTTAACAGTGACTGCATTTGTTGTGTCATGAGCTGGGGGTGTAGTGGTTAGAGCAGGGTGGTTAGAGCAACTTGTGGCCCTCACAATTCCTGTGATCCTTCACCACTGGCTATGCTGGTAAGGCAGCCCTTTCTATTTGCTGTACAATGTAATGTACAAGCCATGAAATGCGTTAAATGTTGGGCAGTGTTTTGGAGGGGCTCTGCAAAAGGGGGTGAAAGTGTGTGACCATTGTGCTAGAATAGTGTTCACTCTGATTGGGTAGTGGGGAGGCATTGCTGAGTCTCCTGGGATGGTGCTCCCTGATAGGCTATGCTGCAGCACAGCAAAAAAGGGTGTGGTGGTGTGGTTGCCTGAGCCCCAATAATGGGCTTCTCCCTCTGCCCATTCAGAAGGAGCACATTGCTCTCGGTGACATTATCGCTTAGCCAGATTTGATTGGCTGTGTAGCATTATGACATCATATTCATTATATAATTCTTGCTTGGTAAATGAAGCACTAATAACTGTACAAAGCACAAATAGATTGAGGCTGTGAAGTTTTAATGGTCTTTCATTTTTATGAACCGCTCACAGAGCTTCAGATATGGGGCCGTAGAGAAATATAATAAATGAAATGAATAGGTATGAAAAATGTGTTTTTTCACAAAAATAGAAGGGTGTCTTTTTTTGGGGGGGGGCAGGACTATTTGCCCCTCTTGAAAGCCCAACTTTTCACTCCAAAATGTTCAAGGGTAAACATCTAGCAGAGCTCTGCCTAAAATTGAAAGAGTAATGATTAGTCTTTTTGTGTAATCAATTAAAATCCTTTTGATCGATTTAAAAGGTCTCCCCTGTTAATTGGACTACTTTTTTAAAAAATTGTTAATTATTTGTAATGCAATCACACCAAAGCACTCTCCCCATCTGGCATCTTCCACTCTGTGGGAGTCTTCCAGCTGCTCTCTTTGGATAAGAAATAAAGAGCAATATTTTGGCTTTTGTTCTTGGGTTGTTTTCAATTTGAGGAAGTGTTTTGTAGATTTTTTGAGGCTGATAGTGGCGAGACGGCTAGTGCTGTTTCCCAGCAATTAGAGCTATGAGAATCCTATGCACACTCTCCAGCAAGTGAGCCCCACAGAACTCAGTGGGACATACTTCCGAGTAAACATGTATAGGGTCAGGCAGTAAAAGAAACATGAAAAGGCTGCAACTTCTCTTTGCCAAAGGGATATCCATTCTGGGTCAGGCTTTGTCCCGGTGGAACAAGCTACTGCCAGAAGGCTGTTTGAAGTCAGCTCTCCATGCCACTAACCTGTCTAATGCTGAAAATAGCTACATTGCAGCCCCCACATCAACAGATCTAGTAGCTAATGCTAGAGAAAGTCAACCAATTCCTGTATACATAGGAAAAAAAGCAGAGGAGGGCCGGAGACTACTGTTAATTGTAAAATATATGCTGTGTTTCAAAGGTATCCTATACAACGTAAGTGCTGTCTGCCCTTTTCATCAAAAGGCTGTGAAACTACTTGATGGATCTGTCCAACGAGTGTCATTCAAAAGCCTGTGGTGTTTAGGCTTAATTTGCCAAAAATTGCTCATGCATCTTGGAATCCTAATGCTAAGGTTCCCTCTAGTCTCCATTAATAGCGCAGCAGTTTTTGGTTGAGGTTTTCATGGCCGCACTGTGATATCAGAGCTCAGCATCTAAGATCCTCCTCTGGATGCCTACTCCGAGGGAAGCTCAGAGGATGGCAACAAGGGACAAGGCCTTTTCTGTTGTGGCCCCCCCAATTGTGGAATGATCTCCCTGATGAGGTTTGCCTGGCGCCAACATTGTTATCTTTTCAGCGCCAGGTCAAGACTTTTCTCCCAGGCATTTAACAGCATCTGTTGAGTTTTAACTGACTCCAAAACTACCTTTGGCCTGGTTGAGTGTTTAAAAATTGTTTTAAATATTAGCTGTTTTTATGGTTTTAATTTTTGTATATTGATTTTTAATGTTCAATTTTTTAATCTTTGTAAACCGCCCAGAGAGCTTCGGCTGTGGGACGGTATATAAATGTAATAAATAACAGCAACAGCGAAGAAGGAGAAGGAGAAGAAGCCGCCAATAGTAGCTAGAAGATCTATGTAGAAGTGCAAATATAGACTTTAGGATGCAATTCAGCAAGGTTGTGCACATAGGCCATTCAACTGCATTTATGCTCGTTAGATTGCATATCCTGAATAATTGCTATCTGATACGGAAATGAGCATTTGTGACTCTTTCTTCTTTTTGACCGATTTATCTTTCCTTCTCTCTATGGCAGCTCCTGGACTGTTTTGGGATTCCTGTGCTGATGGCTTTATCGTGGTTCATCCTCCATGCAAGATACAAATTGATCCATTTCATTGCTGTTGCTGTCTGCCTGTTGGGTGTAGGGACCATGGTTGGTGCAGATATATTAGCTGGGAGGCAAGATGGTGAAGGTAAGGCAAAATGTCTTGGTGAAATGTGCAAAAAATTCTAACCATGATAGTGACAAGGAACTAATTCAGTATGTTGAATACTTGGTGTGAATCAGATTGGTACTTACTGGAATGTGTCCTTCAGCAGAAACAGAATGTGTCTATTTGGAAGAAATAATACCAGTCTCTTTGTCTCAGTAGAAAATCTAAACATTTTGCCACTAAATGCTGAGTTTAGGAAGTCTGAATGCTGAACTGTTGGATACCAGCTTGAAAAAATAAAAAGATGTGTGATATATCTAAATGTCCAAATATGTATTGCCAAGTACTACATAGTTGTGAAATGTACATTCTGTTTATTGTTTATGTATTTATTACATTTTATACTGCCAATAGCCGAGGCTCTCTGGGCAATTCCCAGTTAAAACCATAAAATACAGCAGATGAAAACATAATATCAAGCTTTAAAAGTTTAAAAATACCATGTAAAATCAATATAAACACAGCAGCAGTTACAGCCCAGGGAAAGCATGTGTGAAAATATGTGTTTCCAAGAGGCGATGAAAGGATATTACATTTCTCGCCTCCAGAACTGAATGAGGGAGGGTTTTCCAGACAGTAGGTACCACTACAGAAAAGGCCTGGTTGGTTCCTAAAATAAATTATCCTAAGGAAGTTCATGGAAGGAAAGTTTCCCCTGCTCCCTTCTGCAGCCATAAGCACCCACCCACCCCACGCCTCACCAGAGGGTTGGGAGCCTTCCTAAGAAATCTGGGATGGGTGCAAGGAATACTGGGTGGAGAAGGAGATGGGAAACTTTCCTTCTGTGAACTTCTCTAAGTTAACTTCCTTTAGGGTCTATGGCCGTTTGTACACTTGCCTGTCCCCCCGGGATCATCCCTGTGCATCCAAATGACACACAGGGGATCCCGGGAGCAGGCAGGGATGATCCCTCCATTTTCCTGGGATAATCCTTAGGTGTAGAAAGGGCCAAAGACTTTGAAAGTAAGGTTTCCACACTTCTTTAGCACAGTGTATTGCCCTCTCTCCCTTTAGCCCGCAGTGGGACATTGCCAGGGTGATCTTATGAAAGGGAGGACCGGGCTCCTGTATCTTTAACAGTTGTATAGAAAAGGGAATTTCAGCAGGTGTCATTTTTATGCATGAAGCACCTGGTGAAATTCCCTCTTCATCACAACAGTTAAAGCTGCAGGAGCCCTGAGAGTGCCCAGATACAAAAGTGGGCAGGGTTCCTGCAGCTTTAACAGTTGTGATGAAGAGGGAATTCCACCAGGTGCTGCATGTATACAAATGACACCTGCTGAAATTCCCTTTTCTGTACAACTGTTAAAGATATAGGAGCCCTGTCCTCCTTTCCATATGGTCACCCTAGACGTTGCTTCATGTTAGAGGATATATTTTACATTTAGAAGGTCAGTGGTTCAATCCTTGACATTACAAGCTAAAAGGGTTTTTTTAAAAGCAGGGCTAAAAAAAAATCTGTTTTCTGGGAAAGTCACTCCCAGCAAGTGTTGACAATAATGCATTGCATACTCATCAGACTATTGACCTGACTCAGTAGAAGGCAGCTTCAGACATCCATTTATAGTAGTACTTCATAATGCCTGTCTGTTCAGCCACAGGAACTAGTATCTTATGGAAAGGAGATGTGATGCACCTGAGCCTGGATATATGTTGCTAACTCTACTTATAGGGGAAGGGGTGTAGCTCAGACCTCGCAGGTGAAAAGTGAAAAGAACAAAGGGACAGGAGCAGGCAGAAGAAACATCATGGCCTGCTCCTGTTGGACTCTCTCTCTCTCTCTCTCCTCCCCCCTCCCTCCTGAACTCCTGTTCCTTATGTGTCATGTTTTTATTAGACTGTAAGCCTGAGGGCAGGGACTGTCTTTTTTGCTAAGTGTAAGCCGCTCTGAGAGCCTTTTTTGGCTGAGGAGCGGGGTATAAATATGATAAATAAATAAATTAATTAAAAAGTCCTAGATCGAGATCCTGGCATCTCCACTTACAGGACCCCGCATGTTTGCCTGACACCCGGCATTTGTGACCCATGACGTGAGCCATTGGCTCAGCTGAAGTGAGAGGGAGGATGTCACCTGAGAATGGCCTTATTATTAATGGAATTGATGGTGTGTATGTTTGAAATCTTGTCCCTTGCTCAACACAATAAGTATAGATTCCGGCAGCCTGATCCTGTCATCTATCAAGGAATGTTTGAGATGGCTAAGACTGAACCAAAAGGATCTTTCATTGTTTACTGTTAGTAATGTTCCACGTGGTCCTCTTGTGCTGGTGCTCCATAGCCCCCATTCAAGGCAGTGTAACATTACCATTGCAGCTACCCTGTTGCAAATTGTAGTACAAGGCAGAGAGCACCTTAGAAGTGGGCACAGACTGGGCGTACAGTGGCAGGAATGTGGGATCAGCGATGTTAGTCACCGTTCTGTTCATGAGGAACCGCTGTTGTGCCAAGACCATGTGGGCTCCAGAACAGAGAGTGTTCTTAGGGCTTGTCATGGGACTACTGTGCTGGATTAAGAGTAGCTAACAGTTCAGGAGTGATGTTGCTGAATGGGCCATTCATGCTTCCCTGAGCATTTGCTGGGTACGACTTCACAGTCGGTGAAACAATTGCACAGCTTCTCTATGCATGCAGTAGTGCAGGTATGGGCAACTGCAGGCAGTTCGGGAGGTGGTTTCTCGCCCCCCAGACCTGCTTTTTGGGGCCACACTCCTGTCACTGCACCGCCCAAAACTTTTAGCTCTTTGCCACCGAAACTCACCAGAAATCCACTACAGAGCCTTAGAAAGTCCAAATTTTGCTAGAAAACAAGCTGAATTCAATCTTTCTAAGGTTCTATAGTGACACACACACCCCAAATTTCAGTGGCAAACCAGCAGGGTTTGGGTTTTTTTGCCTCCACCACAACACTGAATTCAGCAGCACAAGGGTGGCAGGGACAGCAGAAGAGGACTGGGTGTGTGTGCATGTGGCGCATGGCGATGTGTCGCCCACCCCCGCTGTATTAAGTGTGTCACCGGTCTTGCATTTGGGAGGACCATAGCTTTGCATGCAGAAGGCTCCAGTCAGCCATGTCTCTTTCATTGCCAGGGAATTATGGGGCCAACTTAGCCCAGAGCTGCCCCCAAAGCTGGAACTGGCAATGTTTGTACCATCGCAAGCTGCAATACACAGGTATCTATCTTAGTTGGAGTGTAGAAACTGGTTGTTAGGCAGGCACCATGATCCAAATCTAATCACATGGAGTTATGCATAACTAGTTGTATTAGATTGTGGGCGAGACATAGGAAGACTCCTGCTGAATCAGTCCAAGGTCCATCCAGTCCAGAATCCTCCAAGGAATCCACAAGCATGGCATGAAGGCAATAGACCTTGCCTGCTGATATTCACCAGCAGCTGGTGTTCAGTAACATAATGTCTCTGGATGGAGCAACTCTCCTGGTATGAACCTTCCTGGACACTATGATCATAATCTGAGGCCATCCTCTGAGTGCCTCCTCTAAGGGAGATTTGGAGAATGGCAAGAAGGGAGAGGGCCTTTTCGGTGGTGGCCTCCCAGTGGAACACTCTTCCCAGTGAGGTCTGCCTGCCACCAACATTATCATCTTTCCAGTTCTGAGTTAAGACTGTCCCCTACTTTCAGGCATTTGACAACATATGATAAGATTTTTAATGGGTACTGGGATCTTTATTGTTGATGGTACAAAATTGTTTTATATGTTTATATGCAAATGGTTTTATATTATATAATATTTTCCATGTTTTAACCTTTGGCTGGAGAGCTTTGGCTATATGGCAGTGTAGAATTGTAATATAATAATGAAATGGATGCAGATATTCAATTAAAGGTATTGCAGTACGGAAAAAGGAATGTGTAGCTCTCCAAATGCTGTTGGACTGCAACTCCCATGAGTCATAGCCAGCATAGCTGATGGTGAGGGATGGTGGGCGTTGCAGTCCAACAATATCGTGAGGGTCACATGTTCCCCATCCTTGAGATATACAATATTTGGATCTTTATCAAATTTATACCCAGCAAAAGCTGCATGCATCTCCTTATCTGGATCAGGGTGAGGGTTTTGTTCCTGCCATGATGGATGCAACCCAGCTATCATCTCTGCCAGATATTTTTCACCTGTTTTTTCCAGTTTCACAGGTTTTTCTCAGGTTGGAGGTTACATCCTAGATGAAGCCAATCCATTCAATATGGGCCAGAGTTGCAGAGCATCTGACTGCCATGTGACACAGGCAGAAATCTAGCAGGGTTCTCTTTATCTGGAAATGCCAGTGCAGCAGTGGAAAAAAGCTTCACTTGCTGAATTTTTCGCTTCTCAAAGGAACAGAGCCCTGTCAGGGTAAAAAGCTCATAAGAGCAGCAATTTGAGTATTGAATTGATATTGACCAAGATTTCTCAACTGAATCATGTTGCAGTAAGTCCCAGTAAAACAAGTGCTACCTCCCGTGGCCTCAGAAATAAAATACAATGCTAGCATACTCTTAGCTTCCATTTAGGAACTTTCTGAAATGCAGAACCTTGGTCCATCCCCTACAGAGTTCAATCTATTGATTTTTGTGGAGAGATAAATTGGTCCATTAATGTGTGTGTGTGTGTGTGTGTGTGTGTGTGTGTGTGTGAAAGAGAGAGAGAGAAAGTTTCTAAAAAGGTACTGCCACTCTTTTGCAGGAAAGATGTATAAGAGCAAGAATGACCTGATCTCAGGAGGAGCCCACCTTCTGTGTTTCTGCATGAGTCACTGATCTGGGCATATTTCCTTGCTTGAAGGCAATGAGCCCAGAGCAATGACTCACATGGAAGAGCAGTAGGCAGACTCCTTTGAAAGCGGGGTGCTCTTTCGTGCCTTCAGCACACCATTTAAGAGATACTGGGCTTGATCTCAGACATCATAAAGAAAAAGGCCCTGCTGCAGGAAGTGGAAGGTAGGACAATTTGGGGATTTGGTCCCAACAAGAACAGCCTGGTTCATTTCTCTCTCTCTCTCTCTCACTCAGCCCATTGCTTAGTTTTCAAAAGTTTAACTCATTTGTCATGCATTTTGAAACCAAACACTGTTCTCAGCATCTGTACCAATTTTGGCCTGCTCCTGGTTGTTCTCTGGCTGCTGCTCTTGACCTCCTCAGTTCAGTGCTCCCAAATTGTGGATACATCTAGATTCTGTTGCACTGTTTTCTGGAACATCTGTCTAACTTCTCTGTGCTCCCAGTCCACTCCCTGAGAATGTCTGAGCAAGTCCTCTGGCCATTTCTCCCCTGTGGAGAAATTCATTCGTTCAAGTTTGGGAGTGAGTTTCACAGCACAGCTGGCCCCTCAGGTGTGTTGTTGGCAGATCAACTGAAATGCCAGAAATGCCTCGCCTTCCTCCGAGCGGTTCAGAAGCTTTTGCTTCCATTTTTTATTAACCAGACTTTTCCTTGATTAACCACACCTCTGGATAAACTTAACTTTCTTTTGTTTGATGCAAGCCAACTTCTAACTGTGGTTTATGTTGGTGGCTTGTTTCTACAAACCATCGCTGAAATCATCGCTGAAATTAACTACAGTCAAACTGTAGTTAATCACACCTGCTCCTTCCTCTACCATGAAAGATGCCAAATAGCTGGAAACATTACCTATATAGTTACATATAATTTTACCGTTAAACGTAGCGACATGTTTTATTTTACAGCACTTTTCTTTTTTGTTGATTTATGTCTTCTGAACAGGAAACAACGTGGTGATAGGAGATGTCTTAGTCCTCCTTGGTGCTTCGTTGTATGCCATTTCGAATGTGAGTGAGGAATACATTGTGAAAAATCTGAGCAGAGTGGAGTTTCTAGGAATGGTGGGCTTGTTTGGGACTATTATCAGCAGTCTGCAGCTGTAAGGATCTATTATATGTACTTTAATTGTAATTAAGAAAACCATCCACACCACAGAATGATTTCTTCCCTTCCATGAATTGGTGGGTTGTGTAAACTATCCATTGCCAACATGGCCATTAACCTCTTTGGGAGTATGGACCTCTGTGTGGTTGCCAGGCTGCAACCCGGAGAATCTTTCTTTACGTTCAAATGAACTACCAAATTGGTAAACCAGGCCTAGCTGTGACCCCTCTCACACATTTCCCCAACCCCGCTATCCTTTCATATTTCCCACACCTTCCCTTGCAAGTAGGGCATAAACTTACGATGAAGTGGGGAGAATCTCCAGGTTGTGACCTGACTACCTTAGACATTTAAGTTTTTATTTGGTTGCCTGACCGAGTTCATTCTTCTCATACTTGGTGTGTACTTAGCTTTCTTTTCATATTGACTTCTTGTAGCTTACATGCTGATCATGCTGTCTGTTGGAATTCCAAGTCCTGTAAATGGTTATTCATGCAAATAATCTACTTGACCTTCATAGAATTAGCCATAGGATTAAGGACTCTTTGTGGGATTAATCATTGGCAGGCTGGCATCTCCATTTTCTGGATTGCATTGTCCCCATTTTACGGAGAGAGATCTGCAAACTTTAGCAGCTGCATAACAAGCAAAAACCCAACTACTCTGTCCATTGCTACATCTCCATAATGGTAACAGTTTACCCCATTGATTGCTTCCAACTATATAAGTGTTAAAGGCAGTGATGTCTGTCCACAAGCCAGTTTCCCAATGAAATTGGAAGCTATGGAGTTCATCGCGGGCAAAATGTCTTTAATACCATTTCTTAAAGTAATCCTGTCTACTAATACTGAACTCATTCTCTGAGTGTGGATTCCCATGTTGCCAGAATGGCACATCCATGCACAAGAGGGAGGAATCAGCAGTCTTGGGGAAACTCCAGGCTTTGTAGAAGTACAAAAACTCTTTGAGGGGAGAACCCAAGGGAGGGGAAAACCCTGAGGACTGAGCAGGCTCAGTGAGCCTGGAATACTGAATGACTGGTGGTGGTGGGAATAGAAAACCACAGGGGAATTGAATGGAGCTTCCTGGAAAGGCATGGCTAGCACACTGAACTGAACACATTTTGTTGCAGTATCCAGTTGTATAATCAACAAGAGATTAGATCAACATTTTAAAAAAAGCATTTATTTACAGTGGCTTATGCATTAATTACAACTAAGAAAAACATTTGGGTTACATGTGTTGAAATCAAACAATACTGGTAACCACTAATGGTTCCACAAGTAAACATGTTTCAGTTAGTAAAGTCTTAATTCCAGCCAAACGCTGTAGTGATCAATCAGGATGGAGCTAGTTTTGGAAGCTGCATGCAGCGCTCGAAGCTGTTTTATGGGATTTGTGTGAGCGTCCTGGGAATTCCAGTGATCCTAATCCTGCTGGTCAGAACCAGGAGATCAGTGCTCAACTTTTCAACCCAGTGGCAGGCTGCCTACTGCATCTTTTCTTTGATTGCTGATCTTTGTTTTCTTCTGATTGTCTTTATTGCTTGATTTACTGAAGCTGTTGATTGTCTCAGTGGCTCCATTAAGGAGCTGTAAGGCAGGGTATAAATATTTTGATAAAATTAGATTACATCTGACGAAGTGGGCTCTAGTCCACAAGAGATTATGTCAGCCTTCCCCAGCCCAGCACCCTCCAGTTGTGGTGGACTACAACTCCCATCATTCCCTGCCAGCATGGCCGATGATGGGAGTTGTAGTCCAACACATCTGGAGGTCACAGGTTAGAGAAGGCTGGCTTATGCTATCATAAATGTCCTTTGTGGTTTTAATTTTCGTGAACCGCCCAGAAAGCTTCAGCTATTGGGTGGTACTGAAATGTAACAAATAAATAAATAAATAAAATCTGATTGTCTTTTGGTGCCAAAAGTCTCTTTTGTATGTGTTGACCATCAAGGCTGTAATTTCAGTGACTCGTGAGTAAGCACTGCTGAACCCAGTGGGACATACTTTTAAGTAAACATACACAGTATTGGGATGTCATCCAATATATCTGTTGCCACTAGCTAGTAATTATCATTTGCTAGATCAGCTTTCCCCAACCTCGTCATGTTGGCTGGGCATAGCAATTGGCCATGTTGCCTAGGTATGATGAGAGTTGTAGTTCATTGAGGGGACACTAGACTGGGGAAGGCTGTGCTTGATTCTGGAAACGACCCCCCAAATTTTAATTTCAGCATTTTTTTCTTTTGTTTTTCTTTTCTCTCCTCTTCCTTCTTCCCTGCCTTCTATTTAGAGCCATTGTGGAACATAAAGACATAGCTAATATTCAGTGGAACTGGAAAATCGGTATGTGGACTCTGAAGTACCAGAGCTAATAACCTTTGAATGGCTCTGTGGTGGCATCTCCTGCCATATTAAGAACCATAGCGGTGGGGCGGGGGGGGGGAGGCGGTTACCGTGCTAGGGACTAGTTAAGAGAGACATGCATTTAATTCAGCCTGTTTCTAGAGGCATCTGATTGGCTGTTCTGGGTGGCGGCCAAGATGGACCCTTGGTCTGATCTAGCAGGGTTCTTCTTTATCTTCTTATAGTGCTTCTTAAAGGCCCCTGAGAATATTTGTCCTTCTCTTTCCCACTGCTGTATTGGTAGCATTCAAGGCACAATCCTATGCATTGCTGGGAGTTGTAGGGCATCCTCCTGCGTAAATCTGCATAGGGTTGCACAGTCGGTGCCTTAAATGTTAAGCCATTGTCTTGTCTTGCAGCTTTGCTCTTCTTGGCGTTTGCCCTGTGCATGTTCGGGCTGTACAGCTTCATGCCGCTAGTGATCAAAGTTACCAGCGCAACCTCCGTCAACTTGGGCATTCTGACAGCTGATCTCTACAGTCTTTTCTTTGGGCTCTTCTTGTTTGGCTACAAGGTAAGCAAAGCCCATATCACTGGCCTTGTTCAAGAGTTATCATAGCGGGTAAATGTCTTAGCCAGGAATCGTTATATTCTGTGCTAAAAGCAATTACAATTCTGCACGCAAGCAACCCCCTTTCCTCGAATTATGCTATTAGTAGACATTTGCATAATTCCCTCTTATTTAGCATATTTTATTCTGCCATTTGTACTGCTTGGCATGATTTAATCTGGGGTTGCACGGCAAGGATCTGTACTGAATACAGAAGTCAGAATCTCAGCCCTGGAAAAGTTACTTAGCACCCCCATCCCTCTGACTCACATAATACCAGTATATCTTTGCAGGCATGAGGGCTAGAAACATGGTTTTAAAAAGGGAAAGGGTGAAGAAAGAAAGTTGCATTTCTTGGCAAGCTGAATTCTGCACTCAATACCGCCTACCACTTTTTAATTGTTTAATTGCCCCTAATGGTCTTATTACAGATTTTAATTTATGGACAGAGTGCATCATTGCCTCTGACAATAAAAAGTTAATTATATTGGAAATGATGGCTAAGTAAGTTAATCACACATCATTACATAGAAGGTACTTGAAATGCTCCCTCACCAACCATCTTCATGGATTGAGCTGTTTGATGTAATTGCAAAACCTTCCTGAAAGTGGCAAATCCATGGGAGACACATTAAGCTAATTAATGGCAAAGCATTCAAAGCTAGCTTGTCCTGCCAATGGCTGGGTTCAGACAACACAATAACCAGTGGTGGTTTAACTAGCCGATGGTTAGTTATTTAACCCACCATGAGTTATTGTGTTGTGTGGAGGGAATTTTTAAACCACCGGTTGATTATTTGGCCAAAATAAACAATGCAAATAACCAACACTGTGCAGAGTTGGCTATTTGAACCATCGTTGGTGATTGTGTTGTGTGGAGGGCAGTGTTGGTTATTTTCTCAGCCACCATTGGTTAGAGTGGACAAAACGGTGGCTGCCGCTCTACTCCAACTGTCAGGATAGATTTTCATTAGCAATGGCTGATGGGATATTAGTAGGAGGACTGAGGGAGCAGAGAGGGCAGGGGATGAGTGAATAAACTCAGCGTGGACTAATAGTCAACTCAGCCCTGATCCTAATCCATGCTATGGTTGATTATTATCATATTGTGTGGGGAGTAACCCCTAGATAAACAACTGTTGAGTTGATTATCACCCCACCGTTGACTATCTGGCCTTACTGTCAAAATAGAGAGTTTCTTTGAGAATTAGGACTTAGTTTTCTATACTTCCTATACTTCTTAGCTTCTGTTAGCCAAATGAGAGAACTTTATAGGAACACAAGAAGCTTATCCTGAGTTTGTTTCTTCTAGCCCTTGGCCCATCTAACCTAGTATTGTTGACACTAACTGGCATTGGCTCTCCTGGTTTTCAGGCAGGGTTCTTTCCAAGCCCTACCTGGAGAAGCTGGGAATTGAACCTGGGACCTTCTGCATGCAACCGCTGAGCTATGCCCCCTACCCTCATAACAGCCTGTACTACTTTCAACCCAACAACCAGAATGTAGTCTATCAACTAGGCATCCCTCAAACTTATGACCTACCAAACTGAATACCAAATGGGGTGGCCCATTAGGGCACCACCTCCAGTTAAAGAGTAGATATTCCTATGAAAGGAAAAACAAGGCCTACCCAAGTAGGTCTAGTATTTAAATAAACACCTACACATAACCACACATTCTTTTACACTAAAATTTCCTCTAGACACTACCAAATTGGGGAAGGCTGCCCTCTAGGCGTTGTTGCTTGGCAACAGCAATTAACCAATCATGTTGGAAAGAATGGCTTCACATGTTGTCTCCTAATTTGGATGGGTTCCAGTTAGGATGTTATGGAACATCATGGGAAGATGATATAGTATCACCTCTGTGTGTTAGAGGTTTGGCATCTTAGGACGATAACCATTTACTCGTGTTATGAGACTTTGTCCATTATCTTGCTAGTCCCAGACAGCTGGGTGCTGCTAGTCAGAGAGATTCTCTAAGATTTTGAGTGGAAGTTGCTTGAGTGGGTTATTTTAGGTTTTGGTCTGCTGAAACCAAATTTGTCTGTATCTAAGCAATAAACCTCAGCTTTGACCCTAAAACTAAGAGTGGCAGCTAAGATGGCTGCCACCAATTTCTTACCAGCATGAGCTTCCTTTTGTGGCCACACTGTTTAATCGGGTTTGATTAAATTTTGAAGGCAAAGCACTGTTAGGTCTAACACTTCTCCCAAAGCTTCTTGGAAGCTTAAGATGAAAAAATAAGGATCCAAATTGTTTAGGTTCAGATTTAGATTCAGGAGGTGCAAACAAATCCTGTTCTATTTGGTTCTGTTGTAATATTTGTACCCCACCTTTCCACAGATGTCATCAAGATGGTGTGCAAGAATTCAAATAAAAGCAATAGTATGTCAATTCCCCTCAGAGGGCCTCAAAACATTTCCCTTTGCACCATAACAGTTGCGGGATGGTACCAGCAGACTTGACAATGCGTTAACCCCTGGAGGTCCTAAAGATTTTTCGTTTAGGACACTATTTTTCAAGCAGAAGTCACTTTGTTTTTTTAGGCATTGCTGCTAAGGCTACCTGGGCCCTTCCTTCTTTCCCCCAATTTCTAGTCAATCAGCAGTGCTGTGCATTGTTCTCAGGGGGAGGCCTTTTGAGTCCTCTCCTCCCAAATCCCTTCAAGCAATGCGTCACCAGTCTGTCACCCATCAAACAAATTCACGTTTGCAATGTTAGTGGTTTGACTCCTGCAGGCGCTGTCTGGCCTTCGGACCCATGAGGCAAATTCCAACAGGTTGACTTGGTCCCTGGTTTTAAATGGATCTTTTTCTCATCACTGAGAATGCTCTGTTCTGCTCAGTGCTACACATTGTGCTCTTGCTCTCGCTCTCTCATCCGCACATTCAGTTTCTTCACCAGCACCACCTGCGCAGTGCACCACTGAAGCAAGCCAGCCCCGTTGTGCTTTGCCTCTTGGGCTCCTCTCTCACGACAGCTAATTGGCTTGTTGCTGCACCCCCAGCCACCTTGTAGCTGATGAGCAGCAGGTCTTCTGCCTCCCCCACCCCCCGGAGCTTCCTCGAGTAGCCCAGATCACAGCAACCAGCCCACCATTAAAGCACGCAACAAGGCAAAGTTAGAGAGCTGCTGCTGAGACTGAGGGCTCATCTACACTAAGCAGGATATTCCACTATGAAAGTGGTATATAAGAGGCAGGAGCTACACTACTGCTTTAAAGTAGTGCACTGACAACTGTTGGGGCCCATTGACACATACCATATTCTGCTTTCATAGTGCTACATCCTGCTTGGTGTAGATGTGTCCTGGGCCCCAACATTGTCAGTGCACTTCATTACTATTGTAAACTCGTAGTGAAGATCCTGCAGTGCACTTCAATACCACTATAAAGAAGTAGTGTGGCTCCTGCCTTTTATATACTGCTTTCATACCACTTTCATAGTGGAATATCCTGCTTGGCGGAGATGAGCCCTGAGAGTAGCTATTGCAGACAGAGAGAGAATGTGAGTGAGAGAAAGGTGGCGAGGTTATTGGGATCCCCATGAGGCCTTTGGCCATTGCTGTGAAGAATTCTGGTTTAGGGGGAACAGAGGACAGGGACAAGTTTGGAAAAATAGGGGTAAAGGTAGTCAGTGGGGTCTGGGAAAGGGCTGGGATTTTCCATCTCTTCCTGTTCATCAAACCTTTCAGGACTTTAGCTAGCTCAGGAATAATTAAACTGTAAGTAAATGGTTGTGATCCAGGGGTATTGTTGGATGTAACACCTCTGCTTCCTCCAGACTTTTTTTAAAAAAATGCTAAGTAGTGCCCAAGCTGAAGCAGAATCTACAAGGCCAAAGTCACATTTGCCTGTATTCATATAGGAGACATATTCTAAAACATGTCTGTTCCCTTCTCCCTTGTATTGTTCAGTTTTCAGTGCTCTATCTCCTGTCCTTCGTGGTCATCATGGTGGGCTTCGTCTTGTATTGCTCCACACCAACCCGCACCGCAGAGGCTGTCTTAACCAGTGTGCCGCTAGCAGCCAGCACGGGGTTTGACAACTTTGCCTTAAAAATTGAGGAAAACCACCTGGACGCAGCTCTCGGCTCAGCCGCACAGCACAACAAAGAAGAAAGTCAGGCGGGGGACACACCAGAGACAAAACTAACAGCGTTGTGAAACATGGAGCCTTTCAGCTGCCGGAATTACCTTGGAAATGTCAGTAAACAAGAGATAATGAACATCATGCTGCGTTAGGGCGGATAAGCTGGAGCTACAAGTGTGGTGGAATCTGTGCTCATGCCAAAGTCTGGAATTCCACCACAGGATAATGAGGGCTAGATCCTTCGTTGAGTCGCCGGTATTAAGTCATGTTCACTGGAGTTCTATCATTAAGGGCTGACAGAAGAATAGTAAGTATGGCTAACTAACAGTGTACTCTGTAGAAAGAAAAATCGACACTTAAGAAAACCAAATTGCACTCAAAATAAATTAATAGCTTATTTTGAGTGATTTCTTCGGTTCTAAGGTTTACACTTTGAAGGACTGGAAATTTTGGGAGCAAGGAACAGGTTAGCAAAAGGACAGAGAGAGGAAAAGTGGAGGCAAACATAGAGATGAGTTTAGATGACAACTAGCGTCAGAGAGACGGTGAACTGAAAGGAAGAGAGAGAAACACATCTGCGAAGCATCCAGAATGCCTATCTTCGGACCACTAGATCACGAGGATTAAAACTTTGGTTTTCCCCTGGAAAAGTGAATTGATCCTGTTCTTACACAGTGAACATGCAGAGACCATACATAATCTTTGCAATAATTTAATTGCACCTTCACCCTTGGAGACCAGTATAATTTACATTGGCAGTGATCATTGGCAGTGATGCTAATCAAGGAACATGTGTGCCATTTTCTGATCCCAGCTAAATTAAAGGATGCGCAGAGTCCCCCACCTGTTCAGATATATTTTAGATTGTGCCCCTTTTGGTGGCAGGGAGCTCAGCAGGTAAATCGTGTGTATTTGTTTGTGGGATACAAAACCTGTGCGTAGATCCGTTCTTTGGAAACATGATTATAATCCTTGAGTTCTTAATTTGTCAAGATAATACCAATTAATTGAAGAACTGCCTAATGATGAACACCTCTGCAACTACAAGATATCCTTAGTTTCAGGACTGTCTCTTTGTGCCCTGTTGTAACGAAGTGTATAATTGAAACATAATAAACATTAGTGCCCGAATCCAGCTAGGGATTGGGACATGTAGATCTCCATGCCTGTATCCTAAGTGACTGAATTAAAGCAGGGCTGGTGGTGGAATTTGTGGCTCTCCAGATGTTTTGGCCTACAGCTCCTATAATCCCCCACCATTGGCTATACTGGCTAGGCCTGATGGGGGTTTGAGTCCAAACTGTCTAGAGGGCCAGACATTGCCCGCCTCTGCAGAAAAGGCACAGAAGGCTTCTGGGTGCACAATTCCCAAATCCACTCCAGCAGCAGCTCCAGTAAGTATTTTGAATACTTCTGGCCAGCTATGCAGAACGGGGAGCGGGTGCTGGATTTAGGCCCTGTTTTCCATTCTCTACCAATCAGTTTATCAGTGGTATTTGAAGTATCTAACTCTGGTGTGTGTAGCCCTGAAAGCATTGTGGTTTGGATCAAGGCTTATTGGCAGCTCTTTCAGAAACTCCGGAGAATTTCAAGTGCAAAGAGGTTCAAGTACAGCTAGAGGCTGGCTGTGTGCCCGCATGACATAATCAGTTCGGGTAACCCTGAACACCTGTTGTGAGAGTCGGAAGGATTAGAGGAAGGCGGTGCCTAGGCTGTGTTCAGAGGCCCGTCCACCCCTCATAATCGGCACTAGCGAAGCGTTTGGTGACAGTGACATTTGGAGATGCAGAGCTACCCTGAACTCCCCCTAGTGCTGGATATGTGGTTTTACCACCACTTCCATGCACTGCTGCAGCAGCAGCTTTTTGAACTGGTACAAAGGCAGATCCGCAAATATAACCCTGTTTCCATCTATGGATGTATCTTGCTGGATAAGAGTAATCCTACTTCCCTTGGGTTTTGCACGATGGTCCCTAGAACAGGGATGGGGAACATGTGGCCCTCCAGATGTTGTTGGACCACAACTCCCATCATCCTTCATCATTGGCTACAATGAAAGTTGCAGTCCATCAATATCAGGAGGAACACAAGTTCCCCATCTCGGTCCTTGTATGAAACCTGCTACAAGATGGCTGTTTTATTGGCCCATCAGTTGTAGCAACTGCTTATGTTTTTTTGTGCAGCCTGTTCTCTAACTGTGTTATCATCATCATCGTCAACATCATCATATTTTTAACGATTCAAACTGATCACCGTTAATAAGTAATTGAAACTGATCAAATGCCACAGCAATAATGTTTTTAGGCCATATGCATAAGTGGGGGAAATTATTATCCCAGTTTTACTAGAATCAGAGAAGAGTCCCTCATTTCACCAGTGAAAGATTTGGGATGTGACCTGCCAATCAGTGGCACACTGCAACCTCCTTTAATTCAGAGGCAGCTGCACCCTGCTTTTAGAAGGCTGCAAACCTATACCTGGGAGTAAATACCATTGAACTCAAAGGGACTTACTTCTGATTAAACATGTATAGGATTGCAATGCAAATGCTGCTTGAAGTCAGTGAGAGGGGAATAAGAATTTAGGAACCTGTGGATTTAGGGAGGAGAACAGAGGGGTGTCAGGGGCACAGGGGGGCTTAGTCTCCTCTGACACCCCCACCCATGGAATGCTGTTGTTTCAGCCACCACCCCTGATGGACTCCATGGGGCACCTCTGGCAGTTGGAGCTTTCTGCTGATGCACCAGGCGGTAATACTGGTGGCCGAAGTCCCATATCTACCTTCCTGGGAAACAGGATTGCTCCCTTAATTCTCAAACGAGCTTAGATGAAAGTGCTAAATATTCTCCCTGTCTTCCTGCTCTTGAATTTTCTTCCAGTGAAAGGTTTATCTTTACTGACCAAACTTTTTAATATATATGAATGGAAAAGTATGCCAGAAATTATACAGAAAGTTATGCTGTTTAATAAACAGTGAAATAATCTGGGATTTTCTTTTTTGTTATACTCGTGTGGCAGCACATTTAAAATGAAAATTTAATTTGTAAGATGGTTTTGTTTAAAGGTCAAAAAATAAAAGAGACATTCAGTACAACCTGAGTGGACTCTTTAATTTATTAAACTTTTAAAAAAATATCGTGCTTTTCTTCAAAAGAGCGCTCATCAGTGTACATGGGCCCCCTCTTTTATTCTTACAACAACCCTGTGAGATTGGTTAGTACAATATGTCAAATATATATCTAAGCATTCACAAGAATTTAGTTCAAGAATACATCAAAAACACCAACATTACATTATGGAAAATGTATATCTTCTTTGAGCGTGTAGTTCACAATGTAGGATTGCACTAGCACTATTAGTGAACACTCCCATCCTCAGTAATACAGTGTCCCAAAACAGCCAGACTAAACCATGTGAACTTACGTGTCCCTTTATATTAGACCATATGAAAAGGAGGACAGGGCTTCTGTATCTTTAACAGTTGTATTGAAAAGGGAATTTCAGCAGGTGTCATTTGTATATATGGAGAACCTGGTGAAATTTCCTCTTCATCACAACCACTATAGCTGCAGTATTTATTTATTTATTTATTTATTTATTTATTAAACTTATATACCGCTCCCATAGCCAGGGCTCTCTGGGCAGTTTACAGAAATTCTAAAAATTGAGGTAAAAACAAGTATACAAAATTTAAAACTCTAAAACACAGAACATACACACATAAAGCATTAAAAACCGATTAAAAACTAAACATGTGGGTAATTAGGATGTGCCGCCATATGTCTGGGCAAGGAGGAAAGTCTTAACCTGGTGCCAGAAAGATAGCAGCGTTGGTGCCAGGCGAGCCTCATCAGGGAGTTCATTCCACAGTCTGGGGGCCACCACCAAAAAGGCCCTATCTCTCGTTGCCACACTCCGAGCCTCTCTCGGAGTAGGCACCCGGAGGAGGACCTTAGATGTTGAATGTAGTGACCGGGTATATTCACGTCGGGAGAGGCGTTCCGTCAGGTATTGTGGTCCCAAGCCGTATAGCTCCTGCAGCTTTAACTGTTGTGATGACACCTGCTGAAATTCCCTTTTCTGTGCAACTGTTAAAGATACAGGAGCCCTGTCCTCCTTTTCATATTGTCACCCTACTTTATATGTGCTTGGGCCAGACATCCCACATTTGATGGGTGCTCAGTATTTTGTAATAGCAACTTGTGGTCACTAGGTGGCACCCATAGAACCATTTTCTCTTAACAAAGCACCTATCACCAGAATTAAGTGATTCCATGCGATTTGTGATGTGGGACGGAAAAGGCTGCAGAATTTTGAAGAGGAGAAAAATAATTTTAGCTAAAAGGCTAAATGCATGTAAACAACACCTGGATTGCTGCAGAAAGCTGTGAAAATAAGGCCATAAAAATTCCTACCAGCAACATACAGCTTTCTTGTGACTGCTCATGATCTCACCTCCATACCTGGCCCTTGTTGTAAGATTCTTCTTGAGTTTGGTACTTAAACCGACTTACCGACGCAGGGATTCTGCAGCAAAAATTATGTTAGGTTGACCATAATTTACGTATTTCAAAGATGCCCTTGTAATTTATGGATCAATTTCTAAAAGGAATCTTATTTTATAACGTAATTTACAGCAATTCACAGTTTTGTCAGTATGACACTGTGCACTTCAGACACTATTAGAGTGACTGCAGATAGTTGCAATAGGTTGAATTAAATATTTAATTCATTCCAATGGAGTGGGTCATCATAGATATGAGCCTTGCTAAAGCCCTAGGAGTAAACTACTTCTAGTTTAATTGTTGTAAACCGCCCAGAGAGCTTCAGCTATGAGGCAGTATAGAAATGTAATAAATACTACTACTACTAATGTCAGTGTCCATTTTATTGTTTTACTGTAAATTTCAAATGAAAGAAATATAAATAATAAATCCCCTAATGAGCCAGTCAGCTCAAAAACTACATCATTGCTAATATATCCAATACAATGGAATTCTCTAGAATAAATAATAATGTCAGTGTTCTTTTATTGTAATTTTATTGTAAAGCCCTCAGTGGGGCTCCTCTGTCTACCTCCACACCACAAGCAGGCAATGGCACTACTGATCCACCTTCTCACTGCCACTATTGTCTGGGCCAGAGCAAGAAGCAGAGGAACAAGCAGGTTGCCATGGTGAAGAAAAAGGAGCAATCCCAGGTGGTTCTTCCCAGTGGGCCCCTGCTGGGCTGTGGGCTCTTGTCAGGGGCCCAACTATGCCTGTTGTTGACACCAGTCTTGATAAGCCCCATTGAACAAAAACAGCAGGGCTTGCTTCTGACTATGATACATAGCATTTTAAATTCCACAATGATAATAGAGTTTGCAATGGTTTTTAAATTAATCCAGCTTGACAGTCCATCTTCTCAGATAAAAACAGGAAACCGAGGTATTGCAGATGCACGGTGTCAACATAAACATGCCACGGAACTCTGACCGTACTGGCTGACAATTCTGCTTCACTTAACAATGTTAAATCTAGAGCAAGAGAGATGATACCTTTATCGTTTCAGCCGATGCTTGGTTTACACAACACTCTTCATACATAAGTGAAAAGAAAATCCAGAAATTTTTTTAAAAGGAAAAAGGATGACATATGTCTGCAAGAGAAGATTGAGGGGAAACATGATAGCACTCTTCAAATGCTTGAAAGGTTGTCACACGGGAGGGCCAGGATCTCTTCTTGATCATCCCAGAGTGCAGGACACGGAATAATGGTCTCAAGTTAGAGGAAGCCAGAGTCCAGCTGGACATCAGGACAAACTTCCTGACTGTTAGAGCAGTACGACCCTAGGGAGGTCGTGGGCTCTCCCACACTAGAGGCATTCAAGAGGCAGCTGGACAGTCATCTTGTCAGATATGCTTTAAGGCGGATTCCTGTATTGAGCAGGGGGTTGGACTTGATGGCCTTATAGGCCCCTTCCAACTCTACGATTCTATGAATAGGGTGGGTAATCCACAGCACTCCAGATGTTTTGTCCAAGAGTTACTATCAGCCCTCACCATTGGCTATGCTGGTTAAAGTTGATGGGAGGTGTAGTTCAAAACATCTGGAGGGCCCCAAATTGTCCCTGTTATACAGTTTAGGCCATCTGAGATCCACTGCCACATCACACATATCTAGAGAGGTGGGGAAATTATTTCCTCCTGTTATGATCTGATGCTGCTAAGGAGTGAGCCTGATTGAAGCAACCATACAGGTGAGGCCAATTGAAAGCTTATTTTCCATCTATCCCTTTTCCCAACAAGATGGCGGCCATTGGTTGGGAAAGTCCCATATCATTGGCCCCAACTTACCACTGGAATGCAGCCCCCAAGAACAATCCAGCATCGCGATTCTGCACCCTGATAAACAGACACCTTGAGTATCTTCATCGTTTGCTGGAAGGGGAGAAAATGTGCCCCCTTCTCTATTAGATTTTTATGTTCAGAATATTCACCAAACAATCCTATATCAAGAAGCCAATTAGGTTACTATTTAGTTCCCATGGTAACATATCACCTCTAGCTAACTTAACAGAAACTAAGAGCTGGCCATCAGGGTTGACCGTGACCGACTGAGTCAGACTGAGAGACTGAATGAGACAGAAGGTGCTGAGTTTGGGGGCTCTGCAAGTGTTTTGGGGCGCTGTCTGTCTCTTTGTAGACCTGATGCAGGACAGTGGATCTTGTTGTCTGTTGAATTGCTAAGATGTGCCTCCACCTATGCTGTATATATTGTATATAAACTCAAATATTACTAGGGTGACCCTATGTAAAGGAGGACAGGGCTCCTGTATCTTTAACAGTTGCATAGAAAAGGGAATTCCAGCAGGTGTCCTTTGTATATATGGAGAACCTGGTGAAATTCCCTCTTCATCATAACAGTTAAAGCTGCAGGAGCTATACTAGAGTGACCAGATTTAAAAGAGGGCAGGGCACCTGCAGCTTTAACTGTGGTGATGAAAAGGGAATTTCACCAGGTTGTCCATATATACAAGACCACCACCTTCAGAGGCGTATTTGGTGGTAACATGGCGGTTTAATCTTTTTATTATTTTCAAACACCAATAAATAAAAGACATTTCAGAGCAAAAAACGAACAAACAAAAAACACAAAAATAAAATGTTCTTCCAATATTCTCCCCAGCAAAAATATATAACAACGTTGTTATTTTTTTCTTACTCTATCACTGTCAAATCCAAATCTCTAATTTCTCTCTTAACATTTCCTACATTATTGGTTGAATCCACAGATGTACAAGTCATCTTTTTCTCGTCCCTGTAACATGGGAAGGGATCTTTTCAGTGGCTGCGCCCAGGCTGTGAAACTCCCTCCCAAACTAGATTTGCTCCCTCTCAGTTGTCCTTCCCTGGCAGGCAAAGACCACGTTATTCAAGAAGGCTTTTGGCCTATAAGTGGATCTGTTGGGTTGCATGTTGTTTTTATTTATTTTATTCTGTAACTGATATGTTTTTATTTATTTTATTGTTGTAATCCTGTAAGCCACCTTAAGTTCCATTTTTTGGTAGATAGGTGGGGGTATGGGGTGAAGAGGGCGAAGTCCAGCCCAGTCTTCCCTCTCCTGAATAACTCATTAGTCCTACTGGGCAAATGCAAACATAGAATCATAGAATAGTAGAGTTGGAAGGGGCCTATAAGGCCATCGAGTCCAACCACCTGCTCAATGCAGGAATCCACCCTAAAGCATCCCCGACAGATGCTTGTCCAGCTGCTTCTTGAATGCCTCTAGTGTGGGAGAGCCCACAACCTCCCTAGGTGATTGGTTCCATTGTCGTACTGCTTTAACAGTCCGGATGTTTTTCCTGATGTCCAGCCGGAATCTGGCTTCCTGTAACTTGAGCCTGTTCTTCCGTGTCCTGCACTCTGGGAGGATCGAGAAGAGATCCTGGCCCTCCTCATGTTCTGAACAATTGGATCATGCCAGGGGAATGTGCGTGTTTCACTCACTGAGACAAGGATCCTAATTTGGCGAGCGGAAACAATGGTGGACTTCCCTTCCCTTTCTTCCTAGCAAACTGAGAGGCTTCTTAGGACCACCTTCCCGCTCTCTGAAACACACTGCGCTATTTCTAAAGCAGTTTACATCGGAAGCAAGAGCGGCACCCCCCCCCCCCGCCCCCAGTCAAGTGCTTTGGAAGGCTGTAAACAAGCCCAATGCTATAAACAAACAGCATGAATATTTAATTACGCGGCATTTCAATTATTGATGCTGCTGCTTTAGGGCTTTCTTTTCAATATGACTTCACACTTACGGAGTAATCCCAGGATGGGGTTTTCCCTCCATATGGGTCGGTACCTTGGAGAGCTTTTATTTATCAAAGGATGTCCGCAGCATTTCACTTCCCCAGCAAATATTGTCAATCAATCTTTATATGTTGTGGGCTACACCTTCTGTTTGCTTGATGTTTACTCAAGCTGGGTGCAGCACAGCGCAGCTAACTGTGCACAATCTTGAAGCCAGCAGAGGGCATTAAGGAGATATGAATTACGATGCTCAAAAACATTTACGGAAATATAATGTAGTCCATACTTGGGCACCAATTTTTGGGCGCCAATTGTTTTCCTGCTGAAGTAATAAAACAAAGGTGGAATGGCATAAATCAGCAATTTTAGGGTATTCCATAAGTTGATCTTTAAACTGTTTGAGTCTCCCTAACTTTAGTCAATGTTTATTTATTCCATGTTCATGTGACCTTTCTTCCAAGGAGATCAAGTAGTGTACACGGGGTTTTCCTGCAAAAGTAAAAGAACCAATTCACACAATCATTTTTTTGGCTGAATGACTGTCATGACTAGGCTTGTTCCCCTTAGGCTGGAGGAAGGAGTTTCAGGTGATCAATCAGAATCAGATTCTGAAGCAGAACAGACGGCACCAGAAACGTACTAGCAGGTGGAGGAGGTGACTTCACTAGCTGGGAATGAACTTTTGCCAGACCTTATCTCTAAAAATGGGAACAACACACAGTCTGTGGGAAATCAGTATTCTTCCGAGGGGGAGGGCACTTCAAGGTCAGCTGATCCCAGAGTACGCTGCAGACTAAAATGGGTAGAGCTAAAGAAAGGTAAGAGAAGGTCGGCCCAGCTAGCCTCTCACCAATGGCTTCTCCAGAACCAGTCTCCCTGAAGTTAAAGCATTCTGGAAAAGACCTTTGCGTTATTCTTGAAAGGACAATTGTCTCGCTTAGTTTGCATAGTTTTGCTGAGAAGAAAGTTCCTAGACCTAAGATGCTCTTCGGGTGGGAAGAGATGCTTATTGCCTGAATAAAGCGCTGTAGATTATGTGGCAGACCTCTTTATTGTCTCCCAATAAGGCAGGAGGTTTTGGGAAACACGACAATGACTGCAGTTGTACAATTGCTCTCCCATGTGCCATGATCCCCAGCCCCCCACTACACAGTGAAGTTTCCTTCTGATGCTTTGTGGTCTATGGGGACAGTGGTAAATTTTGACAGCTCATCATCTCATCTCCCATAGCTATATCTCAAAGGAGAGTCCAAAAATGGAGGCATCTCCGTGGGCCAATATCAACAAACTTGTTCTAGTACTTTTTATTTCCACCAGACACAGGTGTTTTGAAACACTAATGGGTCTTAATCTCCCATTCAAGACCACCCCGCCCCAAAATACTTTGCATTACAAGAGGGAACAATATATGGTTATTGGGAGAAAATATTTCCCCAGCAACTAATAACAACAATTTCCCCTCAGCTACTTTGAGTATTGTAGCTAAGCTCAGAGCAGACAGGCAAGTCTAAGGGACCAAGGGTTAGGGGCAGATGATGTCAGCATCCATGCTAATAAAATGGAGCTGGTACTGTGTCCCTGTGAGCCCTGGTTCCACTACACCACTGTTTGTGATGTCCACTAAATTGGGGTCTGAGTATATGGGATATAGCGCCAATATACTGATATTGGCATACAAGGGAGAAACGTTAAGATCTTACTCTCATCGTATTTTGGTGAGTTTCAGAGAATTCTGTTAAAGACCTATAGTCCAGCTCTCACAGGACTGACATGTTCTCTTTTAAGAGGGAATAACTGCTAATTTAAGTGGGTATGCTGACAGACCTCAAAGGAATAGTAGCAGAAGCAGAAGCAATTTTTAGCACTTCTACTTTTCAAACTTCTAGGTACATCCTGCAAAACGGTGACTCATACATCACCTCTGCTGTGAGATATGTGAGATCCCATGTAACTGCAACTTGCCAAGTCTGAAAAGAAGCCGAAGTTTGTCATGTCACTCCATTGTGATTTCTTTGAACCTGTGTCCCCCCCATCCCCCTTCAAAAGTACTGAGCACAACCGAATACATAAAACTAGGACGTAGGCATCCAAAGGGTATATATTTGCTGCCCTTTCATCATATGCATCTCGTTTGACAACTTGTTTTTATAAAAGGAAGAAAGAGGCCTGTAGCATTAATACTGCATAATTGTTTAAGGACAAAAATCCTCCTCAATCATTTCTCTCCATCTAACCTTTCTGGAATATACTTCTTGCCCCAGCTGAGCTGTCTCGGAATACAATTCAGATTCTAAGGCTGTACATTAGTTTAATAGGGCTTGACAATTAGTTGCTTCTGGTTTCTGACTTCTCCTTCATAAATTATAGCATTGGACAGACTACAATGTGAGTTTGAAGCAGACAGATGAGATCCCCTGCCCCATATATATGGTTGGATATACATGGGCTTGGATCCTAAGATGCATTAACCTGCACCCACCTATACCTCTGAAAAAGCCTCTCCTGAACAATGTGAGATGGGACCTGGAGGGGATGAAGGTTGAGAAACTTTGGGCAGAATCCAATGGAGCACTTACGCCCCTGCCGATTCCCTTCTGCAAGCGGTGGGTCCTGCTGATTGCTGGACCCACAGGTTATGCAAGAGAGATTTAGCGATTCCTAGGGGAAGCTGCAAAATGAGCAGAAACCCTAGTTTCTGGAAGGAGCCAGGTTGGCGGAGCTCCCTTATGCAACCACTAACCCTTTTCCATCAACCTGCCTCCTTCCAGACACTTGTGTTTCTGCCCGTTTGGGTTGTCCTGGAAGCATTAAATTGCCATTTCGCAAATGGTGGGGGCCACTTGCTCAACGGAATTGGCAGGGCAGGGGAGAATCAGCAGGGACAGAAACACCCCGTTGAATTCTGCTGTATATTCCCCTGAAGTTCCTGAATGCTGCAATCCTATACACACTTACCTGGGAGAAAAGCGCATTGAACTCAATGGGGCTTACTTCTGAATAGATATGTAAAGAATTGTAAGTTCACATCTTAGGACCCAAGCCCAATTTGGGATGATTTCCCCCTACTCCAGCAGCCCCTACACCCAATCTGAAATTGGGCCTGTTCAGGCAACACTATTAAGCCATGGTTAGGCCACTAACCCTTTTGCAGGAAATGGTTAGTGCGTGTGTTTAAACTGTAGTTATGCAGTCACCATGGTTAGGAATGGCTCACATAACATGCTAAGTGATGATTCAGATGGCACGCTAAGCCATAATGTTTAGCTCAAAATACTTAACCACTGTAGCTTAACGTGTCGTCTGAACCAGATCATAATAGAAGACCTCCCTCCAATCCTGCAGAGAGGGGATTTTGCACAGGTAACTGCAAGGGTGGGAGAAGATGGGATGAGAAGTTAGGTTCTGTGAACTTCCTTATGTTAATTTATCTTTGGATTCAAGCCTTGGGGGGGCGGGTTGGTTCTGGTCATGATTAACATGCTTGGAGAAGACAGGTAAGCAGGCATCAACAGCCAGAAGGAGGAGGAGCATGGTCTGATGGCGCTGGAAGTTAGTAGGGGCCCCCTGCTGCAATGTGGGGCTTGGCAGGTGGCCAAAAATGCTGACCCCAATGTCAGCTCTGGGTATTTATTTATTTATTAAATTTATATACCGCCCCATACCCAAAGCTCTCTGGGTGGTTTACAAAAGTTAAAAACAGTGAACATTAAAAGTATACAAAAGTTAAAACCATCAAAAATAAAAACAACAGTGTTAAACAACAGTATCCAACAGTAAGCTCAATGACCTACCCAAGCTTGGGGTGACAACTTTCTTTTGTGAAAGGACTCATGTCCTTTAACAACCGCATGATAGGCAGATCTTTAGCAGGTAAACAACAACAAAATTGATGATGATGATGATGATGATTGGCATTAGTACAGGGGCGGGGAACCTCTTGCACCATCTTTCAGTTTCAACAAAGCTCTCAGAGGTCACATTTCAGTGGTTGTGGAGTTGAAGTCAAAGGAGGTGAAGAGAAAGGTAACATGGAGTTGGGTCAAAAATACTAAAACAAATAATAAAAAGGCAGTAAGCCTACATACCCCAGTTGCTGGGGTACATGGGTAGGAGCTGCTTATGGGTCCTTGGTTGACAGCTAGTTGGCCAATGTATGAACAGAGTGTTGGATTAGATGGACCCTTGGTTTGATCCAGCAGGGCTCTTACGTTTTTAAATACCAGGATATTGCAGCTTAAAGCTCTCACTGCCAGCAACTAAGCCCTTAGGAGAGATATTTCAATCTTTCAGAATGGGAAAGAACTTGCACAAAAGTTTAGAAACCATCAAATTTGGTGGTTGGGGGAAAGGGGGGGTCATTTGGGGAACCCCAGGAAGACCAGATTTGGCCTCTGGCCTGAAATCCCCTACCCCTGATATAACACTTTAGATTGATCAATGTGCTTCACATACATTTGTGTAAGTGTGGAGATTAACACAAACATCACCTCCTAAATTTTACCTTTCTTGCTGCGTATAATAACAGTCCAGAAAACGTACCAGAACAGAAATGTTGGCATTAGTAGACCTAGTTCCACCCAGAGCATTTCATTATTTAGAAGGCATTTTGACCCACCCACCCCCGGAGGTTTTCATTACCAAATCCCAGCTCCTCTTTGCTTCAATTAAGTGGTTAAAGAAGCAAATCTACAAATGGAACAAGGTTATGCGATTGCCAAATTCAAATGAGCTGGGCAGCAGTGAAAGTTGCAACCAATTTACTTAATTCGTCTTTAAAAATGCTTTTAAGGACAGTCTTTTGCTCCTGATGCCTCAGACAAAGGCTGTTGTGACTGGAGAATAAAGACAGAAGACATGTTTTGATTGCACGTGCCTGAGGCTTTGAGCTCAACGCTTCATTAACATCAAGTCAGAATCATCTCTTGTGATCAAGCAGTTCGCTTGAGCTCCTGGACCTTTGTTAATCCTCTTCAGCAGGTGCTGCAAGAATGCTTAGCTAAGACCGACATATTTTTCCTGATCGGGGACTCCAAGCTCAACTCCCAGCATTCCTGAGCATTGGTCATGCTGGCTGGGGTTGATCTGAGTTGCAGCCCAACTAGAGTCGTCATATTCTGAATCCTCAAAACCAGGCCAATTTTTTTTTTGGGGGGGGGGGAGGGCAAGGATTTTTAAAAACAACAACAATAACAACAACACCCTGAGCAATATGTAAAGGTCTAGGAAAAGAAAGAAAGCTATCTAAGCTTTGGTTATCTAACACTGCAATCCTATGTGTGTCTACTCAGAAACAAATCCTATTAAGTTAAATAGGGCTTATTCCCAGGTAAGTATGCGTAGGACTGCATCCTAAAGTACTTAAGCACCTGCAAATAAATAATAGGCAAAGAACAGTTTAAGCAAACAAACAGAAAAAAATGACACTAAATTACATTTCTCCACTAGTTCTCAAAAGCTAGAGGAGACTTCAGTATGGAGACTTACACTACACTGAGCAGTCTCAAGGCACCATTTTGGAGGTTGGAATTTGGGATTCTTGACTGACTGGCTGGGACATTTTGGAAATGCTTGGAAACCGTGACATTCCCGGTTTTCCGGGATGTATGGCAACCCTAAGCCCAACACATCTTGAGGGCAACAGGGTGAAGGAAGGCTGAACTACTCCAAGAGCTCCTTCACACATGACTATAACTGCAGCGCTGTGGCAGCCATGTCCAGTGGGGGCTGGTGGCTCCGATGTCAGTGGGGGCAGTGAATCTGCTCCAGGTTTCAGCCAGAACTCGAAAGGAGGACCTTGGATAGCTGATATCAGCGCCACCAGACTCCACTGGCCATGCCACTATAGGCCACGTGTGAATGACACAATTGCGTGGGTGGATCCAACCACATTGGTCTTTACCACCTGATTGGCACCAGGTGAGGAAGGAGGGTGTCAATGGGTGGGAAAGATCCACATACTCAGCTTTGCCCCCATGTGTCTGCGTAACGGCAGCCGCATGGGAACTGCACCAGGGGAAGCAGTTCCCACACAGGGCTTTTTGTAAGGCAATCCAGGTTGCTTATAGATCTCAGTAAGCAACACCCGCCGTTGCCCCCCCTCCGCCCGCCCCCCCTTAGTAAAGTGCATGGGATTTTGCTCTCTTAAACTTCTGGCAATCCTGGTATGTGGCAAGAAGCCTGGAATGTTCTATTCTTAGTTCAAGAAAATATAAGTAGGTCAAGTTACAAAAGCTCCTGTAAACATCATCTCTGTGTTGAAAATCATCTCTGTCCTCCTGCTTTAAGGCTCTTGTCGTTCTTTCCTTCCTATATTTAGTCAATGGCCACTTTCTGACCTTCTAGCCGATTCTGATGCAAAGTACACATAATGCTGCTGCTGTTGTGTAGAGAGATCTCAGTAGCTGCTTCTCAGTACTGTCAGGAGGGCGATTTATAGTCGCGAAGAGGCAGGAGGGAAGTGGGACTGAATGAGGCTGTGGTGTTATTCCTTTAAACTCCTGTCCAACCCACAATTATTTTCTGGGCTGTCATATAGCACCCCCCAAAAGGTTTAAAAAATCTCAGTGGGGGTGTTACCACCTCGGTTCTTTGAATCAACAACTGGTCTGAGAATGCCTGCATGTGCCCATATAAAATAGAAAAGAATCTCCATAGTTAAGGGGTAGTTCGGAAACTGCAGCTAGTATAGATTGCAGTAGCTAGGACGTTTCATGAAGCACCTAGCTAATACACACATTGCACCTGCATTTAAAGAACTGCCCTGGCTGCCTACTAGATTCAGAGCCATGTTCAAGATTTTATTGTTGACATCCAAAGCCCTAAACAGCTCAGGACCACGATACCCAAGCAAATTGGCTTCCTCTATAGACATAGGGCTTATCTACACCAAGCAGGTATGAAAGCGGTATATAAAAGGCAGGAGCCACACCACTGCTTTATAGCGGTATTGAAGTGCACTGCAGGATCTACACTACTGCTTTATAGTGGTACTGAAGTGCACTGAGAACTGTTGGGACCCAGGACACATCTACACCAAGCAGGATATAACACTATGAAAGTGGTATGAAAGCAGTATATGGTCTGTGTCATGGGCCCCAACAGTTGTCAGTGCACTTCAGTACCACTATAAAGCAGTAGTGTGGCTCCTGCCTTTTATATACTGCTTTCATAGTGGAATATCCTGCTTGGTGTAGATGAGCCCATAGAATCAACCCCTGAGATTTTAAGTGGCAATCTAATCTCTCTCTGGCCTAATCTATACCAAGCAGAATATTGCACTATGAAAGTGGTGTGAAAGCGGTATATAAATGGCAGGAGCCACACCAAGCAGGATATAGCGGTATGAAAGCAATATATGGCATGTTTCAGTGGGCTCCAACAGTTGTCAGTGCACTTCAATACCGCTATAAAGTAGTAGTGTGGCTCCTGCCTTTTATATACCACTTTCATAGTACAATATCCTGCTTGGTGTAGATTAAGCCTCTCTCTCTCTTTCTCTTTCTCTCTGACTTTATTTCCTGCTCTTTATGGCAGGAGCAGCTGCTTTGGGAAACTGGGCCCTAATCTGCATTAAATCTGTTTGGAGCATCCTAGTGAGAACATGCATCAGTCTAGTTTCACAAGTAGAAACTGCATGAATGGCATTATGGGAGAGATTCATCATGTCGCCATCTGGGGCCTGTTTCTCAATGTATTGATGTAATGTTATTGTAGGCCATGTTAACTGGTATGTAAATAAAACATACACACTGGCCAGCATCCCCTCGGAGTCTCATGATAGTGCCTCTTGATGTTAATCAAGCTGTCCGCTCGATGAGGGAAGATGAAGAATAAGGACTGTACAAGAAGAGCACCTGAACATAATAAGCTGAGTACATAGAAATATAACTATTCTTGAACAATGTGTCAAAAGATCTCCTAAGGGCCTCCAGTTGCCTCAAGATAGTAGAGAACAAGATGTCTGATTATGGGTTGAAACAGATGGCCTCAATTGTACTATAAATATCTGCTGGTGTCTGTCTTCACCTTGAAAAGATGTCAAATTAATCACCACCTCTTTCTTGGCGGTATCACGAAGCTTTTGAAAGTATAGCATTTTTTGTTGGGAGGTGAAATATACTCTCCAAGCTCATATACTGTACACAGATGGAGTCTATCATGCTATAGCCAAGCGTTAGGACGGCCATACATGTCTAAACAACATGGATGTATGCAACGCATGGCAATCAGGCATCAACAAATGCACCCCACTAGACTGCAGAGATTTGGGTGCAACCCTTCTCATCCAAGCGTAGGAAAGTCACATTGAACATAGGAAGCTGCCTAATACCTAGTTAGAACATTTGTCCATCTAACTCAGTGCTATCTACACCAGGGGTGCACAGCCTTTTCAGCTTCCACATTGGGTTTTGTTGGAGGCCCGGAGGTTGCACATGTGGATTATCATCATCATCATCATCATCATCATCATCATCATCATCCCACCCCCAGCTGTGGAATGAGCTCCCTAAGGAGGTTCGCTTGGCACCTACATTATATTCTTTTAAACGCCAGGTGAAGACTTTTTTATTCTCCTAGTATTTTAACAGTCTATAAATTAATTTTAACTTTGCTGTTTTAAATTTGTATTTTAAATTTGTATTTTTGCATTGCTGCTGTTTTTATCTTGGTTGTGCTTTTATATTGTATTTTATATTATGGTTTTATACTTTGAATTGTCTTAATTTTGTAAACCACCCAGAGAGCTTCGGCTATTGGGCGGTATAGAAATGCAATCTATTATTATTAATTATTATTATTATTATTATTATTATTATTATTATTATTATTATTATTACATTTATATCCCGTAGGATGGCAGGGCCAAGTGATGGGAATCAGACCTAAGGAGCACATGCCTCACGCTTTAAGAATGGAGTGCCTGAAGTGGGCTAGTATCAGCTCATGTTCTTTACCAGCAGCTTCAAAATGGATGACCAAAGTATTGATGCATTTATTCATTGCCCCCTTCTAGAAAACATACATATTTTAATCAACATTATTCATACAGCCGATTCAGCATTCTGCCTCCAACAGGTTTAGAATTAAGAGTGCAACAAGATGATGAAACACATGCCTGGCTGACACAAACCCTGAAATTATATTCTTTGGTTCTACTGCAGTCTTTTCCTTATCTCTTATGTTGAAGTTCCAGGCAGGGAGAAGGTGATTGCCTAGACTGGGAACTCCACAACCCTGAGATGATACTGACAAACTGAGGACAAGCAACAGCCAGATTAGCTGCCCTCCACTGTCTTCATTTCCATAAAATCCAATGTGTGTATCACCAAATTGTTAAACACATGGGCAGGGCCAGCATCAGGGGTAAGCATCACTGGGCACACACCAAGGGCCCATGCGCTAGCAGGGTCCCACGGGCAAGATCTCCCTGGAATTGCTTCTCCTCTTCACCACTGCAACCTGCTTTGCATTTGTGTTGTACCCCGCCTCGATCCAGAGGGAGAGGCGGGTAACAAATTATTATGGTCAATATATATATATATATATATATATATATACACACACACACACACACACACACACACACACACACACACACCTGTGAGAAAGCTTGATGAATGCATGCACAGTGCTGGGAAATGTGTGGAAGTTGTTATTCCTATATATGTATTGACCCAGGGGCTATCTCTATGGTCCCAGGTTGGTGCCACTCCGCTGGTGCGGGGTGGCAGCAAGTTGATCTAATGAGGGGAGGCAGTGCGGGTTTTCCAGCGGCCATTAGGCTTGCTGGGACCACCCCCTCCTCCTCCTGTGGCTTCCGGAGACCAATAGGTAGCCTTTCGCCCAGGAATGCATCTGGAGTAAGGACAGACCAGTGGAAGAGCCAGGCTGACCTCACTATGGCTGGAAAAGTCAAGGTAAATCCCTGACTTTTCAGCCACACCTCTTTGCCCTGGGTGGCTAGCTGACACAGCGTGGATTTGGAGCAACCCTGGGGCAAAGATGACATCAAGATAGCCCCCCCCCCAAATAGAATAACATAAAGCAGAAAATCAGCTGCAGGATAACTGTTCCTCTTCCTCCTCCTCTGCTCTGAATATGTCTTAGCTCTCCTCTGCTTATTTTTCTCAGTGAACCTTTCCTTTCTCCTCTCTTACCCTGAAACACTGCTGCCGCCACTTTTTCCAACTTCAGCCAGAGCTGGTGAGGGAGTTTGTCCTGCAGTTACTTAGCAACTGTGGTATGCTAGAAAACGCCATATGTATACAAGAAAATATGCCATCTGCTTACAGAGTTCCCATTTTGACTGTAGCAACATGATCTGGTGGATAACAATCAGCCGCGGAGAAGTGAGAAACACAGCTGTGACATTTGGCACGATGTTGTTGGCATATCCCTGTTTGTACCCCACATGGAATAGGATTAGGAAAGTATCAGCTATAGATTAAAGCTATGCGTACACTCTGTAATATAAGACTGCTATCCATTAGCTTCTCTCAAACTTTGGCTTGGAGGACATGACAGAAGCTGCATGCCTATACCAAAAATAAGTGCCTCCTTCTATTAATACTGTAATTCCTTGGGGCCACATTCAAGATCAAGGCCAGATTGCTCAAAATGTTCAGGCACACACTGAATGTCAACATTAGATATTCTTTGCGTTATACATTGGTACAGTGAATTTACTGTACCTATCCCCTCAAGTACAGCTTAGCTTCCAGATTCTCTCCCCACTCTTATTCCTTAAGCTTTCTTTGTGTATCCAGGGAGAAGATTTGCTCCTGGAAAGGCATCACCAGGCCTCTACATCTCCAGGAACCATGAGTTAGATCCCTGCAACCGAAGGAAGTTGCCTTGTCATTTTGGACTAGCCTGGCACAGCACCTTCCATGATGCTGCTCCTAAATTATACTAGGCCCCTTTCAGCCAGAGTGGAGGTGGAACCAATCAGCTTAAACACGTCAAACTCTTATTTAAGGCTCAGTTTTGATCTGCTCCTAGTTGGAGCAACATACAGATAATTCTGTTTGGCTTTCAGTGCTTCTCAGAGCTTTCCATGGTGCTGATCTCTTCTGGTCATGGGGATATTATCAGAGTTGAACATCAATCAGGAACTGGGAGTTAAGCCAACTCCCAGTAAAAACTGTTATTGTGAAGTCCCAGCCTGAATAGGAAGCTTTATTGGCCTCTTCTGGTGGGAAAAGTCAATGGGTAGCCTGGATGGGCAGGATCACTCCAATATCCCAATTCCCTTTACTGTTTAAGGCAGCTTCCCCATATGTTTTGGTATTCAACTCCTAGCAGCCCCAGTGAGCATGGCCAATGGTCTAGAATCCTGGGAACTGTAGTCCAAAACATCTGCAAGGCACCTGCAGTCTAAAATAGTGCAGGCTTATTCTCTCAGGAATATATCAGCTCATTTAGATCAGCCTTGAGAAAATGTCTCAGACAAAACTCTTTCAGGCTTGGCTTTTGTGTAGTCTGTAAGCAGAACCAAATATCTGCAGATTCTGGAGAGAACCATCAGATTCTCCTTTTTCTCTCTTTCTTTCCACTAGAGGGTTAAATTCTTATATAAAGAATCCTAGAAGGGGGAAAATGTTCTCATACCTCATACTGAGGTCTTATATCTGTGTACACAGAGTTTGGTGAAGTTTCAGCAGAAGCCACATATGCACAGTGCTGATTGGGTAAAGTCTGTGGCATCACCAACCACCTCACCATCCCAAGAGCAATTCTGCAATATTTTAAAATTTATTATGCTTCAATAATACCGTATTTCTTCGATTCTAAGATGCCATCAATTCTAAGACACACCCCATTTTTAGAGCTGTTTATTTGGGGGAAAAGGGCATCTTAGAATCAAAGAAATACTTCCCTCACCGCCCAGCCAACCTCCTCCCCTCCCCTCCGCGCTTTCTTCTAATGATTGTGTCCTTTTCTTTTTTCTCTCTGTGAGAGAAGAAACCACCGTTTGCGCGGGAAGAAGGGGGGGCGTTGAAACAAAGAGTAAACAATATTTTCGGGCGGGGAGAGTAAGGAGCTAAAATGCTTAACTCTCCAGTCCAGCTCTTTACTTGTCTGTGCACCAGGGGACGACGACATGTGAGTAAGTCCCATGGAAATCGATGGGACTTACGAATAAATTTGACTAACAAAAAACCAGGTGCTTACCCAACCAGCTCCTCCTCGCTCGCATGGCTCGAGGCTGCTGCAGGAGCTTCCTCTTTTCCTCTTACCGTATTGCTTCGATTCTAAGATGCCATCGATTCTAAGACTCACTCCATTTTTAGAGCTGTTTATTTAGGGAAAAAAGTGCATCTTAGAATCGAAGAAATACGGTAATAATAATAATAATAATAATAATGTATTTATTACATTTACATCCCACCTTTTTTCTTTCTTAAGTAACCCAACGCAGTATACATAATCCTCCTCTTCATTTTATCCTCAAAACAACAACCGTCTAAAATAGATTAGACTGAGAGTCTGTGGTTGGCCCAAATTCACCCAATGAGCTTCCATGGCCGAGTGGGGACTAGAACCCAGATCTTCTGACTCCCAGTCCAACACTCTAGCTATTACCTCACAATAATATTATAACAACAACAGCAACAACAACACTGAATGTTTAATGTGACACTTTTAAGAATAATATTGGAAAACTGGGCAGTGCACCCAGAGCAAGACTGCAAACTGCATTAGTATTTGTACGTATCTGGGATATGTATTTGTCCATTACAGGAGGGTGCTGACTCACCCTGTGGGTGAAAAATAACCACCTCTACTCCTGTTAAAACATTTTGTTTGCACCCAGCCTATGTTTCTACTGACTAAGATTTCTGTCACTAATAAGCCTTGGCTTCCTCTGAGATCTAACCTTGTAAATGCTATCTCTGAGCTTGATTTCCCTCAAGGCAACTTCATCAGCAGCTTGTCCCCAAGGATCAAGCTGTGTGCATGCCTTTCCCATTCCTGTGAAATGGGAAGCAGCCTGCTGAAATGTACCAGAAAATACCACAGAGGTTCAATCTCACAGAGACATACCTGGACTATGAACCTCTCTGCAGTTATTTACACTCTAGTTCCAGTGATCTTCCAACACCATAGCCTGTGTGCAGACCTGGATGAGTTTGTTTGTTTTTGCTGTGTTTTCTTCCATTTTCACTCTGTTTTCTTCCATCCTCACACTTGGACTGACAACATTCCCCTTGGCCAAGACGGAAAGCTGACTGCTGCACACACTAGGTTGGCCATTTATGAATCACCCAAAACGAGGAAATGCATCACCAAAAAAAAAAAAAAAAAAAAAAAAGAGGAAAAGAGAGGAAAGGTATTTGCATAGCATTTGCATATGCTAATTTATATCTATAGATGCATATTTAGAAATAATTATTATAATTTAAATAGAGATATAATATATCTCACCATAGTGGGGAAGACTGAGCAGGTGGCCTGTGTGTTTGTCTGTTAAGCCTGCTGTCCAGGTGCCATATGTAGATGGGAAATACTTCTTATGGATCTTTTTTTAAAAATAAGAATTGGACACCCCTTCAACTAGAGGACTGTCCTCTGTAAAAGAGGATACTTGGCCATCCTTACACATACACACTATATTTCTGTTTCTGGTTTCTTTTGTAAGAGCATCCATGTTTATCCATTCCAGTGTTGGTTCTCTGAGTATGGTAACAGTTTTTTTTCACAATATTGGGAGTGCTCAGGGAGAATGCTTTATGACTGACACAAGGATCAGCCAATCAGGGCTATATACAATCCCATTCCAAGGAGGGGAGATTTGCCTTGCAATTGACACAAGGGCCAGCCAATGAGGCCTGTGAAAATCCAGTTTCTGCTACAAATCAGAACAGGTTCTTTTAGATCCCAGTCTGGGCAAAAAGAAAATACTTATAGAAAAGTGGTGAGAGTACTTCCACAGGGACTCGTCTGTACAATGCTTTATGACTGACACAAGGATCAGCCAATCAGGGCTATATACAATCAGACAATTGGGGGTTGGACAAAATGTTAAAATAATATTCAGTATGACGAACCCGTATGTCATGTGTGTGTGTGTGTGTGTGTGTGTGTGTATGTATGTATGTTCTCAGAGCATTTGATTGATTTTCCTCAACATTATGAGAATTCCAATTAGATAAGATTACAAGGAAGGACTGTGTGCTACTTGATGTGTTGTCAAAGAATAATTTGCCACAAATGCAGTGTTGTTAAATATAGATCAGTGTCTTAAGTTTGAATATGTAAGGCATTAGAATGGACCTTGAGCCAGGCATTTTCTTTAAAGGTTAGAGCATTTAAAATTGTTTTAGAGATGGAAAACAAAAACCTACAATGGGGAAGTATTTAAGATACTAAATTTCCCCAAGTGATCCAGGAACCTGTCACTTATAAGAAACTTTGGAAATTAGTAGATCAATCTTGTTGGCCTTGAATGCCTTAGACCAGCCTTCCTCAACCTGGGGCACTCCAGATGTGTTGGACTACAACTCCCAGAATGCCCCAGCCGGGGCATTCTGGGAGATGCAGTCCAACACATCTGGAGCGCCCCAGGTTGAGGAAGGCTGCCTTAGACCTTTTCTACGCCATCCACCAAAAGATAGAACTTCAATTAGCACTTTCTAGGCCAAATGTTTTATTACTGGTGTTTCTTGTTTTTATGAATGCTTGCTGTTTTATCATTGTCTGGGTTTTTATTACATGGGATTTTATTGCTGTAAGTCGCCTTGGCAGGGCTCCTGCCCTGAAAGCAGGCCTAGATGTATTTCAAATAAATAAAAGAGCCACCTGTGGCAGCAACAGGAGTGAGCAGTGAAATGGCCACGTTTGTTGACAACATCAAATTATTTAAGATTGTTAAAACACAAAGGGATTGTGAAGAGCTCCAAAGGGATCTCTCCAAACTGGGAGAGTGGGCATCCAAATGGTAGATGCAGTTCAATTGTACAGGTGATGCACGTTGGGGCAAAAAAACCCAACTTCAAGTATAATCTAATGGAATCTGAGCTGGTGGTGACCGAACAAGAAAGAGATTTTGGGATTGTGGTGGACACCTCAATGAAAATGTCCACCCAGTATGCAGCCACGGTAAAGAAGGCAAACTCCATGTTAGGCATGATAAGAAAAGGAATTGAGAATAAAACGGCCAGTATCATACTGCCCTTATACAAATCTATGGTGTGACCACACTGAGAATACGGTGTACAGTTCTGGTCACCACACCTAAAAAAGTATATTATAGAACTGGGAAAAGTGCAGAAAAGGGCAACTAAAATGATTAAGGGGCAGGAGCATCTCCCCTGCGAGGGAAGGTTACATCAACTGGGATTGTTTAGCTTGGAAAAAAGGAGGCTAAGGGGAGACATGATAGAGGTGTACAAAATTATGCATGGTATGGAGAATGTGGATAGGGAGACATTTTTCTCCCACTCTCAAAATACTAGAACCTGGGGTCATCCCATGAAGCTGATTGCTGAGAGATCCAGGACAAATAAAAGGAAGTACTTCTTCACACAGCATATAGTTAAACTATGGAACTCACTACCACAGGATGTAGTGATGACCACCAATTTGGATGGCTTTAAAAGGGGGTTGGATAAATTCCTGGAGGTGAAGGCTATCAATGACTACTAGCCCTGATGGTTATGTGCTACTTCCTCTTTTCGAGGCAGTAAGCCTGTGTGCACCAGTTGCTGGGGAACATGGGTGGGAGAGTGCTGTTGCACCATGTCCTGCTTTGTTGGTCCCTGGTCGACAGGTGGTTGGCCGCTGTCGCTGGACTAGATGGACCCTTGGTCTGACCCAGCAGGGCTCTTCTTATGTTCTTATGTTCTTAGGACTGAATCTTCAAATATCAGTCTCCCCTAATTATGTGGAAGGTACATGAATGTGATTTAAAGCACAAAACACATGTGGGTAGGGAGCAATGAATACTCCCCTTACCTACCATTTGTCTTTCTGCAGCCCTCCACATAGCTGCTCAGTTCCAGCATTGGAGCTCAGCTGGGGGGGGGGGGGCGGAGGAATGTCCTGTGTCGAGTGAGGGAAGGACAAGGAAGGAGAGGGGTCAGCTCCCCCAACCCCACAATCTTTTGCATGTTAAATTGCATCCCTGCTCTGGGTCTAGCCACCATTTCAATTTCCCATAATGCCTTAGGATAATGGCGGCATCATGGGAGATTTATATGGCAGCTAGCTGTCCAATGTCCAGAATGCCAGGGAGGATGGTAGGAGAGAAATTCAAGGCAGGCCTCAGAAGTGAGACCTGCCAGTTGGCCACGGATACCAGGTGCCACCCTTGCTTACTAAGGCTTTTGGTTTCCTGGGAGTTACTCTAAGACAGGAGCGCACAAATCTTTTGGCCCCAAGGGCGGCATCAGGCACCTTCAGGGACAACACATACACACACGCCTTGGGGTTCTCTTTATAGCGCTAGCACTAGTAAGGGAATTTCTTCCTTACCTCCAATCTCTCATCAGAGGGCAGAGATAAGCCAGTACTACCAAGGGAAACCCCTGCAGTGCTGCGGCGGTGGCAGATACATGTGGGCGGTGTGTGTGCCTGGTGAACAACCAGAAATGGCTTGGTGGGCTGGCTGCACTTTTTGCATCCCTGTTCTTAAGCTATGTGCATAATTTGTGCAAAATATGTGCATAATTTTATTTTATTTTTATTTGAATTAAAACATTTTTTGGCTGCCCTTCCGGGCAGAAACCCTCCCAAGGCGGCTAATAACAATCAATGGATAACTGTCTGGAGAAGAGCTAAGTCAGCTTCTAATGCATTTTAGATCCCGTGAATACATTGCAAAGCTGAAACTGACAAAGGGATCCTCCAGACTTTGTTTCAAAGCCTTTCCATCTGCTTGACTTTGGGCTTGTGTACTATGAGATGCCAGGATAGTTAACAGCTTCCAAAGGATCGCCAAAAGAAAGGCTAGCAAAGTTGCATATAGAAAGAAGGGACTGGATCTTATATCATTGAACAATAATTAGCTTGTGTGGCGCTCATGCAACCAAACACCACATAGCAATGACAACCGAACTGAATGTGCTCTCTGGGAGACACAAATGCAGTAGGCTGCAATGCAACACGACCATTCGTGTACATGGTTTGGAGCCTGTGTCACTTTGGAAAATGGAAAATGAGCTTGGGTGCTGTAGTAAATAAATACCATGTTTTCAGGGCTGGTTTAACTATTTGGCAGAGTGAGGCCGCGGCCTCAGGCAGCAGATGCTGAGGGGTGGAGAGCACAGAGATGAAGTATTAAACAACCCCATTGCAGTACCATCTATTTAAAAAAATAAAGGAATAACTCCCGCCCCCCCCCCCCCCACACACCCTGCCCACACATGGACACAAACACATTTGATACACCAACACAATAGTATCCAACTGTGTCATGACGTTGTGCTAGCAGGAACTAGGTTCTAACCTGTGCACAAAAGAGAATCCAACTACAGTTATGTTTGCACAACTGCAGTTGCACCAGCATTTGTGCAAGTGCAGTTGCAGAAGCATTGTGCTTTATTTATTTATTTATTGCATTTTTTATACCGCCCAATAGCCGAAGCTCCCTGGGTGGTTCGCAAAAATTAAAACCATTCAAAGTATAAAACAAACAGTATAAAAACATGATATAAAATACAATATAAAAGCACAACCAGGATAAAAGCAGCAGCAGTGCAAAAATACAAAGTTAAAAGTTAAGAGCTTCAGCTATTGGGCGGTATAGAAATGTCATAAATAAATAAATAAATAAAAAACAAAGTTAAAATTAAATGTATAGACTGTTAAAATGCTGAGAGAATAAAAAGGTCTTCATCTGGCGTCTGAAAGAATATAGCGTAGGTGCCAGGCGAACGTCCTTAGGGAGCTCATTCCACAGCCGGGGTGCCACAGCAGAGACTCTTGCATTACTCTTGTGTGACCCATTGTGCAACCCATTGCAGAACCAGTTGCACAATCTGCTTGCACAACCAGTTGCACAAGCATAATGGAAAACTGGTTTCGCAACAGAAAGATTTGGCAGGGCTCTGCTGGCATTCTTTAAGTTTGCAAAATGACACCATTGGATGGATACTGCCCATATTTTCTTCATTAAAAACACAAACCAGACAGCTAATGTGAGCCCCCATGGGGCAGGGACCTATCGTATTATAATCTGTAAAGTGCCATGCACACTGGTGGTACTTTAATTATTAGAACATGCATCTTAAGAAATGGGTTAAGGGTAAGATCATACGATAAATAGTAAAATAGGACTCGTGAATACACAGATGTTTGGAGTACGCGAAACTCTGCATATTACAACAATAGTACTCATCTCTCAGCACAAAGAATATTTTGCTCCCGCTGTTCTATCTTGAATTCAACATACAGGAACACGAGAAGCCAAAGAGGCTACTATAATAAGGATGTAAGACAGCAACAGGTGGCTGCACTTATCAAGTAAACTGCAAAGAATCTGGAATCCATTCAATTGTCGAAATGCTGAGTAAAGTCTTGCCTTGATCCCAAAGAACATTGAACATTCCAGGCAATTGGACAATCCCCTTGTGTGCACTTCGAAGCAGAATAAACTTGTTTAAAAACAAAAATCTGGGAGGAAAAAAATCTAGTTAAAAATTCCTGGGCACTCTTGCAACCGTATGCTGGGAAGAATCTAAAGGTAATATGTAAATCAATACGTACCCCTGCCCCCGCCCCCCGCTCATGCATAAATAGCCTAAACTGAATCCTGCCCATCAGCCTAACCCCTCTTAAATATGCAGCCAGCGACGTCATCACTTTTGTTGCCAATATCCTTGTCCCCTCCCTCGGACTACTTTAGTCCCAGCAGAGGAACTGGGAATCCAGACTGCACTGGGAGATGAGGAGAAGCTGAGGAAGCCCTGGGTACCACAGGCTGAAGCACTGTGCTCCATCCATCCTCTTCAGGTAGAGCAAATTTGATATGCCTGGGATTTCCTTCTTGAAAGATACAAAGAGTGAAAACATCTAGCCTTTAAATCTATACAGTATGCTGGCTTTCTAATTTTTATGCTTAGGCAGCAAACTTCTATTAAATCCATTTGGCTCTAACTATATATAATGTTGAACCTCCCTTGGTTTTGCTTATGATATTATTACTAATCATTATTATAAAGTTTGTAGGCTGCAATCATGAGTAGAAACACACACACACACACACACACACACACTGATTTCAGCAAGGTTAAACTAGGGTGACCATATGAAAAGGAGGACAGGGCTCCTGTATCTTTCACAGTTGTATTGAAAAGGGGATTTCTGCAGGTGTCATTTGTATATATGGAGAACCTGGTGAAATTCCCTCTTCATCACAACAGTTAAAGCTGCAGGTGCTCTGCCCTCTTTTAAAATGGTCACTCTAGTATAGCTCCTACAGCTTTAACTATTGTGATGAAGAGGGAATTTCACCAGGTTCTCCATATATACAAATGATACCTGCTGAAATTCTATTTTCTGTGCAACTGTTAAAGATACAGGAGCCCTGTCCTCCTTTTCATAGGGTCACCCTAGTTAAACCTATTCTTTAATTGTGAGATTCAGGACAAATAAAAGGAAGGACTTCTTCACACAGCACATAGTGAAATTATGGAATTCACTACCACAAGATGTAGTGATGGCCACCAATTTGGATGGCTTTAAAAGGAAGTTGGATAAATTCCTGGAGTAGAAGGCTATCAACGGCTACTAGCCCTGATGGTTGTGTGCTACCTCCAGTATCCGAGGCAGTAAGCCTGTGTGCACCAGTTGCTGGGGGACATGGGTGGGAGGGTGCTGTTGTACCATGTCCTGCTCTGTTGGTCCCTGTCCGATGGCTGGTTGGCCACTGTGTGAACAGTGTACTGGACTACATGGACCTTAATCCAGCATGGCTCTTATGACAATGAAGTGCTTTGCATTAATTGTGTCATCTGTTCTCTTTGTAATATTGTCAGGCAGGTTCCTGTTATCCCCATTTAACATATCAGTAACTGAGACTAAAGAAAAACAAAGTGTTATCGGGGCTACTTATTGAATACAACTGTACTGAGAGATTTGAACTCAAGGCACTTAGAATGAAAGGCAATATAATATTTACAGAACAATATTCATGTTCTGTTGCACAGAGATAGTGGTTAAACCATTAGAATAAGTTGTAACCTACAAGTCCCTAAACCAAACCTCAGTTTAGCTGTGAACCAGCTTGGTAACCTTAGGCAAGCTGCCCTCTCTCAGCCCAAGTCTCCCATCTGCAAAACAGAAAATAATAAAATTGTCTTATAAGGGTGTTTGTAAATATTACTGACAAAATGTGTGCAAACTGTCTTCTGCACTTAAAAATATTTTTAATAGTTTATTATTGTTAAAGTATTTTAGTAATCCTATTCGATTATATTGTTGCATAATGCTATAATAATCCTATTATAGTAACATTGTCATAGGATTATTACTCTCAATCTGCAATCCTGTGCCCACATCATTGGGAAAAAGTGCCAGTCAACTACGTGGAACTTGGGATGAAACTTTATATACATTCACTTGGGAGTGAGTCCCACCGAAATCAGTAGGACTTACTTCTGAATGAATATGTTACTTCCAGTAAAGATGCACAGGATTGGTCATTAGTCTGTTTATCTATGGATTATCTAAAGAGTTTGAAAAAATAATAAAGATATGAAAACCTAGATTGGCAGTGGTGAACTAAACAGAAATATTTGATGATCAGAACATTTTGGAAAAATGCCAGTGCAACCTCTCAGCATCATGGAACTGCAGAAAAAAATGAACTCAATAAGTATGGTCCAAAATGTTATTAGAACAATAGAAAATCTAACAGGCATCTCTTAACAATCAGTGTAAAGACAGCTGGAAGATCTATGATCACGAGTGCAATTTCAAGGGAGAAACAGTTTTGGTGGAGGAAGGGGTGTGCGTGTGTGCGTGTGAAAGACAGAGATTGTAATAAAGATTTTCTTTACCGCAAGGAATATTGCTACTTGCCCTAAATGGTGGCTATCTCTATGATTCTTCTCAAGATACACTTTTAACATTAATTTATGAAGTGGAGAGCTAGAGAGGTGATCATTGAAATAATTGGCATCATATTTCCTAACCTATATGAACTAGGGCATAAAATGTAATGTAGGCCAGTCTAGTTTGATTAAAGCCCTTTGCAGATGCTTGTGTATCAAATGTCCGTGGTTTCATACTTCTAAAAAGCTTGGATCAACCTTTAAGCTTGGAATCCCCTTCCCCAATCATTAAGGAGAGCATCGACACTAAAACGTAATAAAAAGGCAATGTACTGCATCATCCACTATCTTTTCCCTCTAGAATTGAGGTTTTCCACTAGGATTGAAGCTAATTGACAGGTTGCACTTTGTCTCAGCGCATAGATATATATCTGTGTATGCAGAGATGAACCAGCACTTCTCTGGTGTGCAGTGAGAGCCCCTAGCCAGGTTTTTCAGATCTGAACAAGCACATCTGTGCAGGTCCATGATTGTGCTGCTCTTGTGTTAGTGGGAATGATCACTACCACAATCCTAGTTGCCCCCTAGATGTCCAGAGTGCCAAGCCGTTGCAGGAATTTGGTGATTATTGTGTTGCTGCTAGCCCTCGCACAAGGTATTTCACTACCTGAGGCAGGAGAGAAACACGCTGCCATCGCATCACACACACACCCATTGTCCCATGCACTCCTTACCTTTGCCACTGCTGCTGCATCACCCCTATTGAGAGCCACATGGCCAGAAAAAGTGGTTGCAGGGCTGTCATGAGACTTAGGTAAGGTCTCATGACAACCATGCAATGAGGGAAAAAGCAGATGGGTGGGTGCTTAAGAAAGCCCCACCAGTTGCTGCTGCTGCTGCTATTATTATTATTATTATTATTATTATTATTATTATTATTATTATTTATATACCGCCCCATAGCTGAAGCTCTCTGGGCAGTTTACAAAAGTTAAAAACAATGAACATTAAAAACAAATATACAAAATTTAAAACCATAAAAAGCATAAAATGCAAACAAAAACAGACAGTATCCATTTAAAACAACTATTCTGAGGTCATTTAAAAAACTCAGCATATGCTGTTAAATGCCTGGGAGAAGAGAAGAGTCTTGACCTGGCGCGAAAAATTAACAACGATGGCGCCAGGCGAGCCTCGTTGGGAACATCATTCCATAATTGCTGTTCCATAATTGCCAATGCCACAGAGGGAGAATGGCTGCCACGGCTCTCCAAAGCAACCCTTTTGAGTTGGCAGGCCCTCCTGCCTGGGGGCAGAGGTGTGGTGTAATTCATCGCTCCTCCTCTTCCGCCACCTGATGCGGGCGCCTAACTCTGCCTCATGGGTGGGCTGGCCCAGGATGCTGATTGGCAAGAGGCAACAGTCGACTGATTCAACAAGCAGTTAATGCTGCTGCTGAGGTCACCATTCTATTTAAGAGGTCACCTTTTCATTTCATTTAAGAGGTCACCATTTCTGGTCTCATGGACAGCTCCCTCACCTGGGCCTATTTGTTTTGTGGCACAGCCAATGCTTCCAAACAATTGGATCCTTTTCTGGTCTGGTAACATTGGAAATAGAAGAATTATGTGGGATGGGCTGATGGCATGGTTGCTTCTCACACCAACACCTCTGGCCTCCAGGGAGATGTGGTACTGGCATGGGGAGTCATCATATCATATACATGGTCCACTTGAGTGTTATGGTTTACTTTGAAATGTTGCAATGCAACATGAGATCTCACCACACTGTCTACAACAGCTTTTCCCAACCTGGTGTCCTCCAGATGACAACTCCTGTCATTTCTAGCCAGCAAGTTCTACATAGCTGAACTTACTGTGTGGCCATGGAGTTCTTCCAGGTCATATGGCATCTTCTTTCCATCCAGAAATGGGATTCAAGTGGGCCTATGCGGCAGGGTCTTGCTATTTACTGTTTTACTCTGTACAGCACCATGTACATTGATGGTGCTATATAAATAAATTATTAATAATAATAATAATAATAATAATAATAATAATTAATGACAGAAGCATGGGACTTCTCCAAAATGGAACTGAGGCCATAGCTAGACCTAAGGTTTATCCCTGGATCGTCCAGGGGTCAAACCTGTTCATCTAGGTGACACACAGGGGATCCAGTGCTCAGGCAGGGGCGAACCCTGAATGATCCCAGGATAAACCTTAGGTCTAGCTGTGGCCTGAGTTTGGGATCAAAGCTGAACAAGTTTCTTCCAATATTTTGATGAAACAAGGCCATAAACAAAACAAAACTCATACTTCTGAAACAGTTGTAGATGAGCCTGAAAATATATTCAAGGGAGCCACATCTTTGCTTTGCTTTTCAAAGTAACACACATGCAAATATTAGAATCTGAAGCATTTTTTTTTACAAAGTGCAGTTTTCAGTGCTACACACCTTTCCAAAATCATAACATTAAAGTTCTATTTCATTTTTGTAAAAAATTTTTTTAAAAGAAAATTAATAGCAAATCCAAATGGAATTCTCAGGATTGTTTGTCATAAGGGATTGCTGCCATGGGTGTGGGTGGGTGTTTTGACGCTAAAAACAGGCCAGTTGCAGAGAAGAAACCAAAGAAGGTGCTAAGCTGTTAGAGACACCCTCTGCCTTCAAAAAAAAAATCCCCTGCCTGCACTAAAGGTTATCAATAGAAATAACATTTACTTATTCTAATGGTATAAATAGTGCAGGATTAGGCTTCCGATCTCCACATGTCTAGTATTGTTGGGGTTTTTCTTGTTCTTTAGGAGAGGACAAGGTTGATCACAAGGACAGCCTGAAACAAGAGCTCCTCGCCTCTGCGCTTCCCCTGATTGTGCCTGGCCATGGATAGATCCACGCAAGAGCTCTTCCTCAACTTCATGATCGTACTGATCACCGTCATGTTAATGTGGCTTCTGGTGAAGTCATACCAAGACTGAAATACTCTCTCAATCCTTGGCGTCTCTGAAGGATCTGTGTTTGAAGAAGGATGTGAATTCTACTTCACCAGAACACATCTCTGTGTGCACCGTGCCTATGTGTAGAAAAAATTGTAATGAATTCTTTTTTTTTTTTTTTTACTGTAAAATACCTCTTGGCTATATTAATCTAAATGTTCAGATGGATTTTGGATGATGTACATAATTTATCTACAAAGAATAGCATATCTTCCTTTCCCCCGAGCCCCCATAATGAATGCATATACCTTATCTGGAACTATGGTGGTGACTACAAACATCAAAATTCATTTATCCTCCAAGCCTGTATGTTTCCTACCCACTCTTGTACAGCTTTCATTGTTTCAGGTTTGCTTAAGAAGAGCAATTTAGCTGAAATGTGGAAACTCTTTCTTCATCCATCATTGTTGTCAATTGAATAAATAACAAAGTACTTGTTTTCTTTCATTCTTTTCTGGTTATTATCACTGTAAGCAAAGCTTATAGCAGAGATGGGGAACGTGTGGCCTCCAGATGCTGTTGGACTACTACTCCCATCATCCTTAACCATTGGTTATGCTGGCTAGGGCTGATGGGAGTTGCAGTCCATCAACATCTTATAAGAACAGTGAGCTCATTTGATAAATACGTCTATCCATTTAAGTTAGAGGATTGCTTGGAAGCCATCAGCAGAGCTACCAACACAGAAATAAAAGTTTTGCAGGTCTGAACTACAGCTTAAGCTACAATTATTTGTAGGATAGGGTTAATGATTCCTCTTTATATTTTTATTTAATTATTTATTTCATTTGTTACATTTATATCCCACCTTTTTCCCCCTAAGGTGGTGTACATAATCCTCCTCCTCTCCATTTTATCCTCATGAAAGTCAAACAATCTGTCACTGTGGAAAGAGGAAGTGGTAGGGGCAGGAGAAGTGTGGGGGGCCATCTGAGGAATCCCAGGGTGGGGATGGATTGGGACCCGAGGAGGACCATATTTGGCCTCTGGGCTTGAGGTTCCACATCTGGGGAATCCCGGGGAGGGGCGGATTGGGACCCGAGGAGAACCATATTCGGCCTCTGGGGTTGAGGTTCCCCACATCTCCCTTAGAGCAAGGCATTGAGGTGTGGATAGGGAAGGCAGAAAAGACACGGAGGAGCAGCACATGAAAGAGGTGGGAGGGGGGGAGAGGGCGGCAGCGCACCTTCCTGCCTCAAGGAGTGGGATGTCTTATGGCGGTCTGGACTTCCTGCATGCAAAGCATGTCCACTGCCATTGAGCTTGTAGTCCAAAAAAATATAGACGCTACCTCTTGGTGAATAATCAACAATAGGTCCTGAAAAGCCAGTAAACTTCAGGTCTGGCCTGGCTGTTGAATTGCCTTCCAAACCTGACCTATGATGACTCTGGCTTGAGATATTTTGCTGCCTGAAGCCAGAAATGGCATTCTCTGCCCTCCGTCAAGATACATAATACCCAAGGCTGAAAATCCCACAAGCACCTCTCTCTTCCTCTCAGTGAAGGCTGGTGGCTCCTATTTGGTGGGGTTGTGAATCCATTCTGGCTTTTATTCAGAACCAGCCAGAACTCTAAAGGAGCTATCTGAGATGCTGAAGCTATTTTGGGGATAGGGTTCAGCAACTCGGGGAGCTCTTTTAGAGTTCTGGCTGGTTCTGACTGAAATCCAGAATGAATACATAGCCTCATCAAATTCAGAGTCACCAGCCTCCACTGCCCCTTCCTAGCAATAAAAATGCAACAATAATTAAATAAATTGCAAAAATTTAAAAGTTTCCTCTGTCTGAGGGGCTGCTGCCTCAATCTGCCTAATGGTAGGGCTGGCCCTGCTTGCTCCTGACTTGCCAGATTTCCCCAGGCTCTGCCTCAGAAGCTGGCAACAGTCCTGGGAAATGTGCCCGAGAAGTGTTGCAGACCTCCATGTTGTGCAAAGGCAGAGGCAGCCTCCATGTTGTGCAAATTTAAAGTGACGCCCTCCCCCGCCCAAGGCTTTTTCATAAGTAGAGGATCATTGTGATGTAGCTGGCATTAGGGTAGCCACTCATGCATTGCCAAAAAAAAAAAAAAAAAAGGCGGGTCAAAAGAGGGCACCATCTTGCATAATATTTGCATATGCAAAATTATATGGACAGGTAGAAATTAGGAACTAAAAGTATTATTTAAATAGAGATGCAATGCATCTTTTCATATTGGTAACACAGACTTCATGACCTGTGTGCCTGCCCAGTCTGCCCAGGTGCTGAGTGTTAATGGGCAACTTCAGGGCCCCGGTGCTGTTCTCCCGCCTTATGGTCCTTTGACTTTAAACCATCACTGGCCAAAAGGCAGGATATAAAACAACAACAACAACAACAACAACAACAACAAGACTTGGACTGGACAACCTTTAAAAAAGAGGACACTTTCAAATAGAGGACTGTCCTCTGCCAGCTCTCCAAAATAGAGGACTGCTGTCTGTAAAGTAGGTCACTTGGCCAGTGTTACAAACAGACAATACATATAAATCTGACTAACCAAGCATTCTCCACCAATCATTAATGCCCACTTGGTGACCCTGTTCATGTGACGTGCTAAGCCGTGATTAGGCCGCTAACCCCTTTTCAGTAAATGGTTAGCGAGCATGTTTAAACTGGTTATGTAGTCACCTTGGTTAGGAATGGTTCACACAACACACTAAGCCATAATGTTTAGCTCAAAATGCTTAACCACTGTGGCTCTAGCATGTCAGCTGAAGCAATTAATTAATGCCTTCCATGAGACCTGGCTAATAGGACCCCCTGAAGGGTGTGCCTTTGAAAGAGATTCTCTACTGCACAAACCCTCTTTCTCTCATACACACACTTTACACACTTATTACAAGAGCAAAAGATAAAGGTCCATTAAAGTCCCATGAGTACAATTAAGAAAGGTTGTCTCTGAACATGTGCCAAGTGCCTTCCCCTCATTATTTATTTATTTATTTACAATATTTATATACCACTCCCCATTCAAAATTTTGGAGCGGTGTACAAGGTAAAATAAAATAAAAACAGAATAAAAACAGATTTAAATAGATTTAAAAAAAAACACTATTTTTTTTTATTACAATCTGGTTCACACATTCAAACAGCCATGTAGTGGCCGCTTGCACTGAGTAAATCAAGGCTGCTCCTTACAACAAACCATTGGGGTGGAGCACCTCAGCACACCATCGTGCCGATTTTCACCACACCCAAACAGTCGTAACAAAAAAAGAAAGAAAAAGGTTTGTGATGGTGTAGAGAAAACAGCGAAGAACGGTATGATGAATTGCTTCAAATGGCCAGCTTGTGAAAAGAAGCCTCTATTTCGTTACTTCATAAGCAGCTGCTGTGCTGCAGTAGTTTGCATATTGGACTTGGACCTTCAACAATATCTCCTCACATCTATCTCTTCATTAAATTGGATTCCTATTGTGCCTCCCTTGGAATGAAAATCAATTATTCCACCTCCCCCGCCCCCCGCAATATACAGCACAGATTTAAAAACAAAACAAGCTAATAAGAAGCCAATTTAAAAGGCTTGTCTAAATAAAAATTTTTTTGCATGCCTTTTGAAAAATAAATTCATGGAAAATAAATTCATGGAAAATAGAGGTCAGACAATTTGTCCCTCTGGTCAAGTTCTTTCCACTCTGAAAGGGTCTTTCCATCATTTGTTATGTGATCATTTTAACTGGAGATTCTAAGTGACTGAATCTGGGTTCCTCCATATGGATGTGCTTTACCACTGAGTTATGGCCTCTTGTCATGAAAATAAATACACTGTCATGCTTCTGGATTTTCCACAATAGGGGTCACAACTGAGCAGGCGCTGCTCCATTCCTTTGTGGATACGATATGGAATCCTGGAGATGAAATCTGGAGGAGGGCCCTTCTGAAGACTGAAGAGAGCAGGAGGAGACATTTCCCAGATTATTTAATGCTAAACAGAATTTATTAATCAAGCACTAACCGGCTGCACAATTCTATATATGTCTACTCAGCATCAAGTCCTATTAATTTCAATGAGGCCTACTCCCAGGTAAGCCTCTAGAATCATAGAATAGTAAAGTTGGAAGGGGCCTATAAGGCCATCAAGTCCAACTCCCTGCCAAATACAGGAATCCATCTTAAAGCTTACCTGACAGATGGTTGTCCAGCTGCCTCTTGAAGGTCTCTAGTGTGGAAGAGCCCACAACCTCCCTAGTTAATTGGTTCCATTGTTGTACTCAGGGCTATTTTGCGCCCTAGGCAAGGCGAGCTACTTGCACCCCACCCACCCCAAATTTGCCAACTTCAATTCAGCTGTTCAAGAAGTGTTTTGGAACGATTATATTTTCCTTTTATTATGTTTTTTCTTAAAACTGCTAATCTGTTTAAAACTGTGACCCTTAAAGGACAGTACTGTGCCCCTCTGAGGTCTGCACCCTAGGCGGCTGCCAAGTTGCCCTAATGGTAGCACCAGCCCTGGATGTACTGCTCTAGCAGTCAGGAAGTTTTTCCTGGTGTCCAGCTGGAATCTGGCTTCCTGTAACTTGAGCCCATTATTCCATGTCCTACACTCTGGGATGATCGGGAAGAGATCCTGGCCCTCCTCTGTGTGCTATCATGTCTCCCCTCAGTTTTCTCTTCTCAAGGCTAAACATGCCCAGTTCTTTCAGTCTCTCCTCATAGCGCTTTGTTTACAGACCCCTGAGCATCCTCGTTGCCCTCCTCTGAACCCCCTCCAGCATGTCTGCATCCTTTTTGAAGTGTGGTGCCCAGAAGTGGACACAATACTCATGATGAGGCCTAACCAGTGCCAAATAGAAGGAACCAGTACCTCATGTGATTTGGAAGCTCTACTTCTATTCATACAGCCAAAATAGCATTTGCTTTTTTTGCAGCCACATCACATGGTTGGCTCATATTCAGCTTGTGATTTACAACAATTCCAAGATCCTTCATGCTTGTAGTATTCTAGAGCCAAGTGTCCCCCATCTTGTAACTGTGCATTTGGTTTCTTTTTCCTGGGTATAGAACTTAGCATTTATCTCTATTAAATTTCATTCTGTTGTTTTCAGCCCAGCACTCCAGCCTATCAAGATCACTTTGAAGTTTGTTTCTGTCTTCTGGGGTATTAGCTATCCCATCCAATTTTGTGTCATCTGCAAATTTGATCAGCATTCCCTGCACCTCCTCATCCAAATCATTAATAAAAATGTTGAAGAGCACTGGGACCAGAACTGAGCCCTGCTGTACCCCACTTGTTACCTCCCCTCCCATTTGAGAAGGTACCATTGATTAGCACTCTTTGATTCTGTAGCCAACTGTGGATCCATCTAATAGTTGTTCCATCTAGCCCACTTTTAGCTAGTTTGCTAATCAGAACGTCATGGGGTAATTTGTCAAAGCTGTGCTGAAGTCAAGATATATTATGTCCACAGCATTCCCACAGTCCACAAGGGAGGTTACCTAATCAAAAAATGAGATCAAATTGTCTGGCAGGATTTGTTCTTGACAAATCCATTTTGGCTTCTTGTAATCACTGCATTGTTTTCAAGGTGCTTACATATTGACTTCTTTATAATCTGCTCCAAAATTTCCCCAGGGATTGATGTCAGACTAACTGGTCTGTAGTTCCCAGGTTCCTCCTTTTTGCCCTTTTTGAAGATAGGGACAATGTTAGCCCTCCTCCAGTCATCTGGAACTTCACCTGTCTTCCATGATTTCACAAAGATTGAGAGTTCTGAGAGTTCTTCTGCCGGCTCCTTTATTACTCTAGGATGCAGTGCATGGGGCCTTGGAGATTTGAACTCATTCAAAGAAATTAGGTGTTCCTTGACCATTTGTTTATCAATCTCAAGCTTCAATCCTGTTATGCATGTCAGTCACACATATCAGCCATGCATGTCAGGAATTTCTTGGAGGGGCCACTTTTGGCAGAATTTGTCTCCCAACATATATTGGGGTAATTGAAGTCCCTCATTACTACTACACTACATCATACTTCCTTGAAATGCTGGCAATTTGCTTAACAAAAATTTCATCCTAGTCTTCTCCTTGATTGGGTGGTCAATAGTAGACTCTGACTATCATGTTCCTTTTATTCCTTGCCCTATTAATTTTAATCCAGATGCTCTTGATGGGGCTACCAGGCTCATCCTCCTTTATTTCTGTGCAGGGATAAGTATTTTTTAACATTAAGTGCAACTCCACCTCCCTTTCTATTTCTCTATAGGACTTCACCCTGAACTAACTAGAAGTTTCTCTCCAAACCACTGTAATTAGAATGGCAGTTGGGCCGAGATCTACACCAAGCAGGTTATTTCACTGTGAAAGTGGTATGAAAGCAGAATATAAGAGGCAGGGGCCACACTACTACTTTATAGTGGTATTGAAGTGCACTGACAACTGTTGGGGCCCATGACACCTGCCATATACTGCTCGCATACCGCTTTCATAGTGCTATATCCTGCTTGGTGTGGCTCCTGTCTCTTATATACTGCTTTCATGGTGCTATAACCTGCTTGATTTAGATCTGGCCTTGGTTTATTCCAAAGTTTCTCTTTGTCATGGCTAACCCTACTGCCCCTGTTTTGGGAGAAGGTGTTTCAAGTAATCAATCAGAGTCGGAACTAGAGGAGGTGGCGCCAGACACCAGCCAGCCTGTACCAGTGGGGGAGAAAGCTCTCACAGGCAATTCACCAGCTGAGAGTCAGCCCTCTCCAGAGCTTATCTCCTCAAGGCCAAATCCTACACACTCAGTGGGAAGTGAGCTTTCTTCTGGAGGAGAGTGGCCCAACAAGCTAGCTGATGCTAGGGTCCGCCGGAAGCTAAAACGCACAGAGTGGAAGAAAGGCGTGAGAAGGTTGGCATGGCTAGAATTGCTCCAGAACCTTCCTCCGCACCCACCAGGCTCTCTGAAGTTACGGGTGTTTGGGGAAAGGCTTCCTGTTCTCCTTGGTCAGACAATTGTCTCGCTTAGTTTGCCTTGTTTTGCCTAGGGGGAAGTTTCCTAGAGATTAGACTCTCTTCAGGTGGAAGAGATGTTTATTGCTTAATAAAAGCTTTGTAGATTACCTAGCAAGCCTCATCATTTGCCTCCCATTGAAATCAGGAGTTTTCAGAAAAACACGACACTCTTGCCCCTTGCTAAATGCTTTTCTGGAGGTGAAATTTCCCACAAAAAAGCCAAGGCGGTGTTCTTACATTACCTCAGTGGCACGGAAGGTGTAACAGCACTGCTTCTTCCTGTAGTAATTGCTGTGGTAATGCTAGGGTGACCATATGGAAAGGAGGACAGGGCTCCTGTATCTTTAACAGTTGTACAGAAAAGGGAATTTCAGCAGGTGTCCTTTGTATGCATGCAGCACTGGGTGAAATTCCTTCTTCATCACAACAGTGAAAGCTGCAGGAGCCCTGCCCTCAGTGACCAGATACAAAAGTGTTGTGATGAAGAGAGAATTTCATCAGGTGCTACATGCATAAAAATGACAACTACTGACATTCCCTTTTTTGTACATCTCTTAAAGATACAGGAGCCCTGTCCTCCTTTTCATATGGTCACCCTAGGTAATGCCCCATGCCATGGCCGAAGAACACCCTTTGCCATTGTTTCCCCCCCCCCCCCCACTCCAGTGCCAGCAGATGAGCCATGGTGTGTGGCTTTTCATGCATGCTCCCAGGCCTTTCATGTTAGCTTAGCAGTGTGGGAAGGAACTGAGCCTCAACATCTCTCACGTTGCCGAGGTAACCTAAGAACCCAATCCAAGATGTTAACTTGGTCTGTGCTAAATGAGAGGTCGCAACCTTGGCATTAGACCCAGCTATCAGGAGAAGCTGCCACAGTTTTACTAATTCACACAATTTGGTTGCGTTCCCAAGTGCGGCATCCGAATCACGCAGCCACCTCCAGAAAACAGTTCATGATCCATTTGTATAGGTAAGGAACCCTCAGTAATTTAATATGGGGGAGTCTCATCTTTCACATACCATGCCCCTCCTTTCTATCTTGCTCGAGGGAGTGTGCCTAGTATAATCACAACTTCCCCCAGGCTTCCCCCTCCCCAGAGGCACATGTGTACTAATGCAACTGTTTCAGAGCCTCTACAGCAGTGCCCCATACCTTCTTCTCTCCCTCTGAAGTGATAAAGAACAGGACAGGTCTTTCTTAATGATTCAAAGGCCACATGTGAATAGTGGAAGTGGAAAAAGGAACACAGCTGTTTGAAATTTATCCCTCTGTACCTCAGAGGGACAAATCTCATGTGAGATACCGTTGCATGTCACTTTGCTCTAGTAGTGTTACTTTTTTCTCTTTCTTTAACAAAAAGGAGTCATAGGAGGATACAACCTTGATCAGGTAGGTGAGAAGAAGATGGTTAACTCTTTCCCTCTAGGCTGGCTCTTTCCAGCTGACTTGCTTCCAGTGGTAAAAAAGTGATAGGGGCGGGCACGTAAGACTATAGCCATCTGTGGCTGCTTTTCATTTTTTTAAAAAAAATATTTATCTATTTTATTGCGCAGATTTATATACCACTTTCCACAGATTTAGCAACATATTTATTATTATTTATTTATTTCATTTATATCCCACCTTTTTCCCTCAGAGGAACCCAAGGTGACGTACATAATCCTCCTCCTTTCCATTTTATCCTCACAACAACCCTGTGAGATAGGTTGGGCTGAGAGTCTGTGAGTGGCCCAAAGTCACCCAGTGGGTTTCCATGGCCAAGTGGGGACTAGAACCCAGATCTCCCGACTCCCAGTCCAACACCTTAGCCACTACACCACACTGGCTCACATGGTGAACATCAAAAACAACAATAAAACGTAACAATAAAACTGCACAATAGTAAATAAACACCAATCAGCAGTAAAACAACACACTTTACTGTGTGCTATATACCATAGCTGGCTGGGTCTTAAGAACGTTTTTTAATTATTTTGTATAATGTATCTTAATGTTTTTTAGTTTTTGTGAACCACCCAGAGAGCTTCGGCTATGGGGTGGCATAGAGATGTAATAAATGAAATGAAAATGAAGATGTCTGAACGTCAGAACTGTGGGAGCCTATCTGATGACAATTGGCTAAAGCGTTCCAGGGAATGGTTGCACAACATTAATGCTCTACTGCAAGTGGTCCTGAGGCAAACCCCTTGTGCCTCAGAAGCACTCCCTCTGATGATCACGAAGATTGGGCAAGGAAATGTGAGGTGATCCCTAGGATAATCTGGTCCCAAGCTATTTAGGGCTTTATATGTGAACAATAACAAACTTGGCCCACTCACTTATTGGCAGCCAGTACAGTCAAAATGGGAGCTAAGTTACATGCAACTGCGTAACACACGTAGATTTGCTCTCATAAATATTCAGCTGTCCCAGCTCTGTTTTCCAGGCACTTTGGCTATACTCCAGCTCTTATAGCTTAAACTGATCCTCAAGAACCAGATGTCAATCTGCATTTAGATGTGTAGAAAATACGAATTCTCTAAAAAAGCCCGTTCCCAACATTCCACTATGTTCTTCCAACATCTTGTCACACGGTTGTGTGACGAAGGCCGTGTCTACATCAGCCGTTTATTCCAGGATAATATCGAAGTCGTCCGTACTGGGCCGCATGACACACAGCTGATCCCACTGTGATCTTGGGTCAACCCTTCAGTTATTCAGGAATATCGCTGACTGGTTTTGTAGCAGTTCTTCCGGCTATCTTGCTACAATCCTGACTCCGCAGCTGGTGTGCTCCCCCTTCGCAAAGCTGTTGCTGTTCGGAGTGAGCTCCTGGCTTGGCAAACAGCCAACCCACTGTCAGGAGCATGTCCAGTGGTTTCGGAGGTGTGAGGGAGTGGACTGTCCACCATTTTAGGCACAGTTTTTGATTGGCTATCGGCATGTTGTGGTGCTGACTGTATTTTTTAAAAAAAACAAACATATCTCTGTGCAGCATTGTGTAGTCGCTGGACCTCGTATTCACCTCATGCATAGCTGTGATTTGGTGTTTGTGCACATCCTTACCGATTCATAAAATATAATAATAAATCCCCGTAGCTGCATCTATATATCCCCACCCACTTCTCCCGATCCACACGCAGAAGCGCTGTCAGGGGACACACATTCTCCCTCAATGGCTCTCCTTTACTTGTGGGGAACTTCCCTCGCGTGTGCCCCGTGAGCAACGATTGAGCAAGTGGGAGAACCCACAACCACCCTTCCTTCTTTGTCAAAGGGCTGTAGGTGTAGATGAGGCCCAAGAAACATGAGCCTGGGGAGAGTTACACAGGTGACAGCTGGTTTGGTTCTCAATGGCTCCTATTGACTTTGCTGGGACAAAGTATTGCTCTGCCTGAGGTACTGGTTAATATTCCTTCCTTCTCACACATTCACAACCATAAGGCTGGGTCTTTAGAAACACAAGCTAGGTTCTTTTTCAAGGCTAAATGCAAAATGCCACACACAAAGGAAATATCCATCTCTTCTCCCTATGCAAGATTACACGGGGGGGGGGGGTGTTGTGGATATCTGTCTATATAACTTTGCTTGATAACACCCTAAAGGCAACAGGATTTGGTGTCTCCCCCCACACCACCATTAAATAAGGAAAGGTCAAATGGGGTCTGTAAGGGGGTCACTTGACTTTACCCATTTGTAGCACTGAATAAGAACTGAAGTTTGACAAATGCTGAGATATCCTGAATGTTGCCCTTAAAAGGCTCACTAAATCATTTCTCACTTCCACAGTTGATGGGTCATCTTCTGTGCCCAAGGCTTATCTTTAGTTTAGCTTATAGCTGCTGTGGAGTGAGGAATGGGGAAGGGCAGTGAGAATTGGTATGTTAATAATTCATTTGCAAAACATGAGTGCTTGATTATTAGACAGAGCCCATCTAAGATTATGGATCTGGAAGAATTTCTATATAATCTGGAACTTGTCACAAAATTATTTCAGAATATATTATTTCCTCTATTTTGATGATCAAGTGGTGAGTGTGATTTATTATGTAGCTGAAACACCAAGATCCACACTGAAGAGGGTGGTTGGAGGAACCCCAAGGTTTGCAGATGTATAATAAACTTTCAGAAAAAACACATGCATCCTAATGTGGGGGGGGGACCCCAACCCCAAAACAACCCATTGAGAACTGAACATACAGATTGGCTAAAGAATGCTGGCATACTGTTTGGGGGGTGGGGTGAAACCAGAAATCTGGGTGGAGCAGAAGGAGATGGAATGAAGTGGCTGGGATCCTGATCTGCAGTGCCTCACACTGCAACATTTTGTTGCAGGTCCACTTGTTTTGTTTTATTAGTGTCGTTTATATTGTGCTTTCCTCCCAAGAAGCTCAGGGCAGCATATGTGTATTTTCTCTCCCTGTTTTATCCTTATAACAACCCTCAAGTTAGGAGTGACTGAGGGCTCAACTACACCAAGCAGATATTTCACTGGTATATAAAAGGCAGGAGCCACACTACTGCTTTATAGTGGTATTGAAGTGCACTGACAACTGTTGGGACCCACGACACATACCATATACTACTTTCATAGTGTTATATCCTGCTTGGTATAGATGAGCCCTGAGAACAATCACACAATGCTAGGTCAAGAAATTCATTTTCTAATAGACCTATATAATAGACCTGTATTAAAAAAACTCCAGAGTTTGAGATTCAGGGTCCCTCTCTTCCCAGACGCATTGGGCCATGCTGCTGAAACCACTAGGTGCCTTACCCTCCCCCCCCACGAGGGCCGAAGGGGGGGATACGAGGGCCGAATAGAGAGGAACCAGTACCTCACGTGATTTGGAAGCTATACTTCTATTAATGCAGCCCAAAATAGCATTGGCCTTTCTTGCAGCCATATTGCACTGTTGGTTCATATTCAGCTTGCAATCTACAACAATTCCAAGATCCTTCTCGTTTGTAGTATTGCTGAGCCAAGTATTCCCCATCTTGTAATTGTGCATTTGGTTTCTATTTCCTAAATGTAGAACTTGGCATTTATCCCTATTAAATTTTCCATTTTCCATTCTCTCACTCTTGTCAGCACTGCCTATTTCAAATAAAAATATTTTTTAAATGGGGAGCTCCAAGGCAGACAGCCTGAACTTTAAGCATGTCAGAGAACTTGCGATTGACCCAAATATCCAGGAGCTTTTGCACTTCCCTAAAAGGACTTTTACTTTGCTATCAAGCTATGGCCTTGGGCTATGTTTTCCTTGAATGTTTCCCACAGCGGCTGCACATTCTGCTTCATGTCACCTCTGTCCTTTCATGAAAAGCTCCTTCTACAGAGAATACATCTGGGTGCATTTTTGCAAATAACCATCAAACAATTAAGCATTGTTCAGTCAATTGAGCTGCTTTAAAACCAATTCAGATATTGCAGTAGCACTTGGATGGTTGTAATGAAGATTAGAGTTCATGCTGAATAATGGGGGGAAAGCAGAATTTGAGGATCCAGGCAAACCTCCAGAAGTGTGCGTATATGAGTGATAATAATCTAATTTCTTGATGGGCTCTATGGGGGACAGCCAAGATATTTTGCTGGCTGAAGCAAAGAATAAAAAGGCAGCCTTCCCAATCCACATAGAGGACAATTACAGAGATAGTTCAATCTTATTGCAACACTGGCTATGAGCCAGCAACCTCCACCACACCCAAAGACAGCAAAGTAGCCTAAGGGGGTGCAGTGCTAGTTCTGTTTTCGGTTCCCCCAGTCACCTCAGTTGGCCTAACAGTAGGGCCAGCCCTAGGCTCCACCAGAATCAGAATGGGTCTGCACCGAACTAGGCTTGCCAGCGATGAATACTAAGGTCTACAGGCTTTCATGCCTGTCACATCCTGCAGATGCTCATCACAACAGTCTCCACAACCATGCCTCCAAAGAGAGTTCCCAAATGTGGGTAACATGGGCCCACCATGTTACCCAGAGGAGGGCAACCAGGATGATCAGGGGTCCGGAAACAAAGCCCTATGAAGAGAGACTGAAAGAACTCAGCATGTTTAGCCTGGAGAAGAGAAGATTGAGGGGAGACATGATAGCACTCTTCAAATACTTAAAAGGTTGCCACACAGAGGAGGGCCAGGATCTCTTCTCGATCATCCCAGAGTGCAGGACACAGAATAACGGGCTGAAGTTACAGGAAGCCAGGTTCTGGTTGGACATCAGGAAAAACTTCCTGACAGTTAAAGCAGTACGACAGTGGAACCAGTTACCTAGGGAGGTTGTGGGCTCTCCCACCCTAGAGGCATTCAAGATGCAGCTGGACACCCATCTGTCAAGTATGCTTTAGGGTGGATTCCTGCATTGAGCAGGGGGTTGGACTTGATGACCTTATAGGCCCCTTATTTATTTATTTATTTAACTTATATACCGCTCCCATAGCCAGGGCTCTCTGGGCGGTTTACAGAAATAATAACTCTACTACTTCCAACTCTACTATTCTATGATTCTATGTTGATTCCTCTGTGTGTGTGCGTCTCTGCCTCTGTCTGTCACTCTCTCACACACAGAGGCATAAACTAATGCCAAATTTATTATGAGCAGCCAAAGGGCAGGGTAGTGGTTAGAATGTTGGACTTTGGCTGGAGTAACCTGAGATTGCACGAGAAAGGGAAGGAGAGGGATACAACAACATGTCCTTAAACAGCCTACGAACACCAGCTCAAGATGTTCCAGGCATTTCTTTTTTCAGCACCAGAGAGAAAACATTTTATCTCAAAGCCAACAAGATAGTACTAGCAGCTAATGGGTCTTAATTGCATATTCTAGACAAACCCAATCCAAAACACTTTGCATTACTACTACAGGGAATCTCATAACGTTATATTGCTTAGAGGGAACAGGGAAACCCGAGCAAGAGTGGGAACAGGGAAACATCATTGCCGCTGCTAATCAAAAAGCCCTGGCGTTTCGCCCCAGTGAGCCATGGCTCCACTATGCCATTGCTGATTGCTTATAGAATCATAGAATAGCAGAGTTGGGAGGGGCCTACAAGGCCATCGAGTCCAACCCCCTGCTCAATGCAGGAATCCACCCTAAAGCATCCCCGACAGATACTTGTCCAGCTGCCTCTTGAAGGCCTCTAGTGTGGGAGAGCCCACAACCTCCCTAGGTAACTGATTCCATTGTCGCACTGCTCTAACAGGAAGTTTTTCCTGATGTCCAGCTGGAATCTGGCTTCCTCGAGAAGAGATCTTGGCCCTCCTCTGCGTGACAACCTTTTCAGTATTTGAAGAGTGCTATCCTGTCTCCCCTCAATCTTCTCTTCTCCAGGCTAAACATGCCCAGTTCTTTCAGTCTCTCTTCATAGGGCTTTGTTTCCAGACCCCTGATCATCCTAGTTGCCCTCCTCTGAACACGCTCCAGCTTGTCTGCATCCTTCTTCAATTGTGGAGCCCAGAACTGGACACAATACTCTAGATGAGGCCTAACGAGGGCCGAATAGAGAGGAACCAGTACCTCATGTGATTTGGAAGCTATACTTCTATTCATGCAGCCCAAAATAACATTGGCCTTTCTTGCAGCCATATCGCACTGTTGGCTCATATTCAGCTTGCGATCTACAACAATTCCAAGATCCTTCTCGTTTGTAGTATTGCTGAGCCAAGTATCCCCCATCTTGTAACTGTGCCTTTGGTTTCTCTTCCCTAAATGTAGAACTTGGCATTTATCTTTTCAGCCCAGCACTCCAGCCTATCAAGATCACTTTGAAGTTTGTTTCTGTCTTCCAGGGAATTAGCTATCCCACCCAATTTTATCAGTTTGCATGATGCTGTACAATGCTCAATACACTGCATGTGATGGTTTGCATGGCATGACATGGGCCCTCCCTGACCGTCCCCCTGTAATGATGCCATCTGGATACAGTTGCGACTCTAGAAATTTCAATACAAGCCTAACAACATACAAGTGAGAGTTACACAAATGTATAGCGTGTATTTATTTACTCTTGAAATGCATACCCTGCTCTTTCAGGGCAAAGAGCTTAGTGTTCTGAATACAGCTATGGATATAGTTATGGCTTGGATGAGGAATAATAAACAGATAAGCTGAATCCTGATAAGACAGAGACCCCTTGGGATGGTGGTTCCCAGGTCTGGGAATTGGGGTGTTTGCCTGTTCCGGATGGGTTGCACTCCCTCTGAAGGAGGAGGTCTGTAGTCTAGGGGTGCTCTTGAATCCATCTTTGTCACTGGAGACCTAGGTGGCCAGGAGTGCCCATTATCAATTTTGGTTGGTACGCCAGCTATGCCCATTCCTGGATAGGGATAGCCTAGCCACAGTCATTAATGCATTGGTAACCTCACAATTAGACTACTGTAACACGCTCTATGTGGGGCTACCCATGTGTGTGGTTTAGAAGCTGCAACTTGTGCAGAACACAGCAGCTAGGGTGCTCACTGGGATGTCTAGCTCTGCCCACATGAAACCAGTGTTAAAAGAACTGCACTGGCTGCCTGCTAGCTACCGAGCCACGTACAAGGTTAAGTTATTATCCTATAAAGTCCTAAACAACTTGGGACCAGGATACCTACCAGACCACCTTCCATTATATACACCCAGGCGACATTTACGATCGTCAAAGGAGGTCCTGCTCGTCGTAATAATAATAATAATAATAATGATAATAATGATGATGATGATAATAATAATGTCATTCCAAAACGAACAGACTGTCGTCATGATGAACCTCAAGGGGTGGGTGGAAGGGTGGGGGTGTTTCTCCATAGCGGCACCCACCTTCTGGAAAACTCTCCCTTGTGTGGTTTGGGAGGAGGAAAATGTAACATCCTCCAAATGCCTCCTGAAAACATATGTTGTTGTTGTTTTTTGGTATATTATGGTTTTAACTGTAAACTGCCCAGAGAGCTGGGCAGTATAAATGTGTAATAAATAAATAAAGGTAGTTAAAAGCAACAAATACAATAAAAATGAAGGGTGTGTAACAGAAGTATAGTGCAGCAAAATGTGGAACAGGAGCCACAGAAGAAAACCAAACTCAGTTCTGGAGAAAATGAATTATTTCTTTATTCTAATGGTAGGGCCGGCCCTGGCAGTCACCAGCCTCTTCACTTCAGAGCATGGAGGAGTGCAGAAATGGGCTTCCAATTATGAACATCGTACACTGGCAGTGCATGTGGGAGTGCGTGAGCCCCCAAAATTGTGATAGTTATCTGCACAGACCTGAACGAACGTCATGCAGAAATGGAGCAGATTTGTTCTCCGTTGCTCCAGAAAGCTAGGCTAGAACCAGCCAGTGAAAATTGCAGGGGAAAACTGCCGATTTTGGCTAAATGTTATGAGAAACTTCCTAATGGTAAGAGATGTTTGACCATGGTTCAGAGTGTCTCAGGAGTTGGTGGGCTCTCTTTTGCTTGAAATAATCAAGCAGAGGCTGGATAACTGTGTCAGGGATGCTGTTGCTGCATCCTGCATTGTAGACTTCACACTGAAGATGGGGTTGGACTAGAGGGCCTCTAAGGTCCCTTTTACTTTCTGATTCTATTTATGTAGGTAACTTAAGGCTGTACTCCGCTCACCCAAGCTTTCCCTGATGGAAAAGTTCTCTCCTCTGCTTTTTCCTAGAACAGTGGCAGATCAGAGCTGTACAAAATCTGATAGTAATGTGAGAATCTTGGTGGTCAAATGTGATCTGAAGACCTTACACTGCCATCTTGTGGCCTATGAAGCCAGGGGGCCAGCAATTTGTCCATATACAAAAAGCTCTAGCCTAGGGACTCAGAAGAAATTAGTTCAATTCACATTTTCATGCAAACCTACCCAATTTTGCACATTTATCAGTAACAACTGAAACTCAGTTATCCTTCAAAGTCTGCACTTCTCCAATTTTTGCAATGGAGTTCTCCAACCATAAAATGTGTACAACAATGTATATTAGAGAAAATAATGATAAAATGCAATATATTAGAAAAATAGCTTGCAAAAATGTTTGTGTTAAGCAAAAATGCATAGAAAAATGCATATATTAGGGGAAATGTGCATAAAATACTTGTAAATTTTCATGGATTTTTTTTAAAAAAAATGTTCTCAAGTGAACTTAAGATTGGAAAAACATGAAATGGAGAGAAACAGAAATGGAGATTCACGCACCCCTACTCTAAATAATTAAGAACCTAAGAAATGCAGGCATATCGTACAAGCTGCCTGTGAAGAGCTCACAAGCTGAGTGCAATGGAGGTAGCCATCACCCAAATTAGAGGTATATTGCTCCTGAATATGGTGGTTCCATTTTAAAAGTCCATGGCTAATAATCTTAATAGCTGAAAGCCACCTAAGCTTTAGGGGGAAGGTTGCAGCTCAAAGGTAGAGCACATTTGCTTACAAAAGATTGCAAGGTGATTCCTGACATATAAGGGGGGATTCTACACATCGTACTGAGGGCGCTTCCATGCGCCCCCAGTGCGACCCCAAAGCGATCGTGTAGCTTGCCTGGAGAAGAGACGAGGAAGAGGCGTCCTTGCCACCGCCGCCCACCTACGTCCTCGCCGGCTGGCTTGGAGAGCTCGGCAGAAGAAGGCGGGGTGGAGAGCGGAAGCTCTCCACCCCATCTTCTTCCGCCGAGCTCTCTGACCCGGCCGGCGAGGAGGTAGGTGGGTGGCGGCGGTGGCAAGGACGCCTCTTCCTTGTCTCTTCTCCAGGCAAGCTACACGATCGCTTTGGGGTCGCACTGGGGGCGCATGGAAGCGCCCTCAGTACGACGTGTAGAATCCCCCCTGGATAGGGCTGGAAAAGAGTGTGCCACGACACAGGCTCTTTACAACAGGCCTGTCCACGGACACTCCCTGCTCAAGCTAAGCGCCACCACTTTACGAGCCTGAGGTGAGGGACAAACACCACCTTTCTACAAACTATGTGGAGAAAGGGGTTAAACAGGAACAATTTCAGGAATAAAACAATGCGCTGTGATTATATGTGCTGATGGTGAATTAACGTCAGAACGGGTGTTATATGTATATAACTGCTGATGATAAATGCCAAGGAGACATGTGGGATTTTTGTGGTAGTAAAACAAACTGAATAAAAATTTATTTCAATGTTCACAAACTTTGTTTCATAATAAAACTTTTCAGACCCTTGTCAAAACCTCTCATCCAATCCTTTCTCTCTTCTCATACATGCTTTCCTTTCTCTCACACCTTCTCTCTTGGACTTTGTTTATTATCAGGATTATTTAATATACACCAACTGACTATCTGCACACTACACCCAAAAGACAACCCTCTTTACCCTGATCCTCTAATTCTCCCCTCGAACCAAAGTACTTTAAAAACACTCCCCCTATCACCTCAGTGATTCCCATACATCCTCTTCCCCCCCTCCTAAGATATTCAATCTCCACCCACTCAGGTCAACATTCTAAACACAATAGACTTACAAATCCTAGGCATACATTAGGGAACAGACTTGTGGGGTGTAACGCCACAAAGAGCTCTCCAAAACCCAGTAGAGCCATTTCCAGTCAGTACCAAGTTAACTTCCTATAGTGGCCATCATTGTACTTTCATGTATTTACTTGAAAAATACATGTATTTACTCCAGCAGAGCCAGACTGAGTGTTTCAGTCTTGGCATATTTTCCTATTCAGCTAACACTGACTTTACAGTGTAGGATTCCCGCCCCACCCCGCACTGTGCTACAGGGTATTCTACCTGTCATCTTGGTTCTTTGTGCAGTTTGAAATGAATTCATCATGTGAACAGCACCATTGTTCCTAAAAGCTACTTTGAGCCACTGAATTATTTCTCATATGTAAGGTAGGAACCAGTGTGACATTCAGTGCTCTTCTACTGAGCATTCAGGGCATACGGCTGGGGAAAAGGATAAGGAAGACATTTCTCTTAACGTGTGACTTCATGATATTTCAGGGAACAACACCCCAGTTCCTGCAAAAATGGCAAAGGGAAAAAGTGACCTGTGCTTCAGTGATGTCACTGGCACTAGCCTGTAGGCTCTCCACGTGGCTGTCTTTTGCTGCCAACCTGCAGAAACATTTAAAAAAAAAAAGGTGGAGGGGGCCCGGGAGATGACCCTGCAGACAAAAAGCTGTTTATACTGAATGAGGTGAGGATGCTTCCAACTTGATCCCCAATGCTCTACAAACATTAAATCTTCATTAACATATAATTTGAGATGTTGTTTACATCGTATAGCACTTTGCTTTGCAGACTTTTAAAAGAGAATGTAACACGTGATTCTGTAAAATAAATAAAACGGATGTTACTTTGCAGAGTAGATGTTATGTCCATTCCTAAATGCTGTACTTACTGGTACAGCTTGTTGCAGAACTGAGATATAGAGTTATTCTAACGGTGGGATAGAATAGCATTCTATTGTTAGAATATTCTCTGTATTTTGCAGCCCTTGTAAGGTATGAGATCTGAGGTGTCACATACCTGTTGGGAGAAAGGGTGAAGGGATAATGAATAATTCATAGATGTCGAAATGGTTTCTAACAAAACAACATCTGTTTTTAATAATTCATGCTATTTTATTAGGAATAAGTGGCAAAGAGATAGTCAACGCCTCAGCAAGTATAACAAATAATAGCCTCTGGGTCTCATTAGCACAAATTCCCACTGAACATTCTGACCCAAATCCAGTTTTAAATTACATTTTTTCCCGGATAATTAGTCAGAAAGCAACTTGTTAAAAAATGGGGCCGTTTATGCAGTAAGCTATAAAAGGCTGTGCGTATTCTGTGGTTTTGCTAGTGAACAGGAAAAGCAAAAGAGCACAGCGCCATTGTCCCCCACCTCACAAAACCATCACAAGGTCTGGCCTACGTACTTTAAGCCAACTGTTTCACACACGACTACTCTGTGGCAAATTCGGGTTTATTTTTGTGTATGGATTCTGCCAGCAACCTCAACCAATCCAGACATTCTGTTAAGTGTACCTGTATGATACAGGTGTATTCACAAATACCCCCCAGCCCCAGTCTCTCATTTTCACACCTTACAGTTTTAGGTGTATAGCTAAGAACTGGAATGAGGAAGTCCTTAAGGGCCAAAAACTTGCTTTCTATGAAAAAAAGCTATTTTATGCCATTGATCCATCTTGCTCAGTATTGTTTACATCAGCAAGCCCCAACCTGGTGTCCTCCGGATGCTTTGGATAACTCCCAATATTCTTGAACGTTGGCATGCTGCCCGGGGATGATGGGGGTTGAAGTTCAAAACATCTAGGAGGCACTAGTTTAAGTGAGGGTGGTGTGATGGAGCTGGAGATTATTCGAGCCCCTTTACACAACAACGCCTCCCCTTCCAGAACTTAGATCAAATGCTTTGGTGGTGTACTGAATAGTTAGAAAATGCTCACCCTTAGGGTCTTGGTCAGAAACTTCAATCACACACTTCCCATCCAAATTAGAAGACAAAGAAAAATACATTTATAATATTAAAAGAGAGAAGAAAAAATGCAGGTTGCTTACCTGTAACTGTAGTTCTTCGAGTGGTCATCTATGCATTCACACATATGGGCTTTGCGCCTGCGCAGAGACCAGACCGGAATCTCCAATAGCTTAGGGAAACGTTTTTGGGCGGGAACCCCTCCCCCGCGCTACCGCGCATGACCACGGGGTTCCCGCCCTTCCCTCAGTTTACAGGAGTCCGCATTGTGCCCCCATAAACATGAGTGTAATTCAATAAATAAGATAAAAATATAATCCCTAGTCAATAATGTCATTATTAAATATCACACCACCAAGAGGGGATGGTGGGTGGGTTGTGTGAATGCATAGATGACCACTCGAAGAACTACAGTTACAGGTAAGCAACCTGCATTTCTTCATCGTGGTCTCTATGCATCACACATATGGGCGAGTAACAAGCTCACATACCTTTGGAGGTGGGTTGGTGTACTATTTCAACACTTCCGAGAGCACCGCCCTTCCAAACGAACAGTCATGTCTGGATCGAGTGTCCAAGCTATAATGCTTGACAAATGTAGAAGGGGTGGACCAAGTTGCAGCCTTACAAACGTCCTGAAGTGGAACACCCCTGCTGAAGGCCACCGACGTCGACATCGCTCTGGTTGAATGAGCTGTCACAGGTCGATGTATCTCTAGTTTAGAGATAGAGTAGGCAAGTTCAATTGTCTCTACTATCCAGCGTGACAATCGCTGGCATGACACCGGGAGTCCCTTATAAGGCTCACCATAACATACAAACAATTGTTTGGATTTTCTAAATCCTTCAGTTCTAGCTCTATAAAAAGAGAGAGCTCTTCTAACGTCCAACATGTGGAGAGCAGTGTCTGCAGGCGTTGTGGGGTTTGGAAAAAAGGCTGGCAAAATAATGTCCTGAGCCAAGTGAAAAGGCGTCACAACCTTTGGTAAAAAAGATGGGTCTGTACGCAACACAACCTTGTCATTGTGAAAAATTGTATAAGGAGCATCTATCCTTAGAGCTTTAAGCTCACCTGCACGCCTTGCTGAAGTTATGGCCACCAAGAACACAGTCTTGAGAGTTAAAAGTCTTAAGTTCGTTGTAGCCATAGGCTCGAAGGGTTTTCTTGTCAATGCATGGAGCACAACCGACAAGCTCCACGATGGTACGATATTTCTAGAGATTGGTATAGTGTTTCTCAAACCCCTTAAAAATTCCTTGGATGTAGGATGGGAGAAGGGGGAGAACCCTTCTACACCTTCATGAAAGGCAGTGATGGCAGCTAAATGAACCCTGATGGACGAAAGTCCTAAGCCTCCTTTGAACAGTGAGAGTAGGTATTCTAGAATCACAGAGACGGGACAAGTCTCAGCGATGTGATTCATTTGCAGTGCAAACTTAGAAAACCTCTGCCATTTAGCAGCATACGATTTCCTTGTCGAAGGTTTCCTCGACGCAGTCAAAATACTGTGTACCGTCAATTGTTCGATACCGGAGGTTATGGTACTATTCTCCATGCCGTCATCTTGAGTGTCGAGAGGTCTGGGTGTCGAACTCTGCCTTGGTGTCGAGACAGAAGGTTCGGTATCGATGGTAGCTCGATGTAGTCCCTTCTCGACAGTCGAAGAACATGGGGGAACCATGGTTGTCGAGGCCACCACGGCGCGATCAGAATACAGTTTGTGCCGTCTGTTCTTATCTTGGCCACGACTTTTGTTAGGAGTGGGAAAGGTGGGAAGATGTATAATAGTCCCCCCGTCCAAGTTCTTGCGAAAGCGTCTCCTAGCGAGTTCCTTCCGCTTCCTGCTCTGCTGCAGAAGTTGGTACAGACTGCGTTTTCTGCAGTGGCAAAGACATCGACGGCCGGATCGCCCCAATACCGAAAGAGGTTGTTTCTTACTTCGGTATCGAGCTCCCATTCGTGGTTGACATGGAAGGACCTGCTTAGGGAGTCCGCTACGATGTTCTCCTTCCCCGCTACGTGGATCGCAGTCAGGTAAGTCTGTCTCTTTATGCACCAGTTCCAAATCCTGAGTGCAGAACGGGTTAAGGGGTATGACCTCGTTCCCCCTTGCCTGTTTATGTAGCAGACAACAGTGGTATTGTCTGTTGCAATCAGAACGTCCTTGCCCTCGATGATCTGGGCAAACGCTTTCAAAGCATTTTCCACAGCCAAGAGTTCCAGATGATTGATATGATCCCCTTTCTGCCGAGGGGACCATCGACCTTGGACGGTAAGCGAATTGCAGTGAGCTCCCCATCCATCGAGAGAAGCATCTGTCGTGATGGTAAGCGATGGTGCTCCTTGCTGAAAAGGAATCCCTTCCAGGAGGTTTTCCATCGAAAGCCACCATTTCAACGACGCCCGAACCTGACTCGGTATCGAAAGGTAAGTCCTGCGAGCGTTGCGCCGAAGATCGAAGGTCTTCAAGAACCACCCTTGAAGAATCCTCATTCGCAGTCTGGCGAATCTGATGACAGCGGTCGTCGCCGCCATCAAACCCAGCAACCGTTGGATTGTCCATGCCGAAGGTCTTGCTTGGGTTTCGACATCGAGAATTAGATCCCGAAGTGTCCTTGCCCTCGCTAACGGGAGGTAAGCTCTTCCATCTCGAGACGACAGAGTCACTCCTATGAAGTCTATCGTCCGCTGAGGAGTCAGTATAGATTTTTCCTGGTTGACCCACAGACCAAGGGATTCTAAAAGTTCTAGAGTCGTGGCTATATTCTCCTGGAGCGTGTGACTGTCCTCCGCTACCAGGAGCCAGTCGTCTATGTATGGATAAACATGTATTTCCTTTTTTCGCAGGTGGGCACACACAACAGCCATCACCTTCGTGAAGACCCTCGGCGCCGTCGCGAGGCCGAAAGGGAGGACGTTGAATTGGAACTGTTCGACGCCGATGGCGAACCGTAGGTAAGTTCGATGCGATTCCCTGATGGAGATGTGGAAATACGCATCCTTCAGGTCTACTACCGCGAACCAGACCCCTGTATGCAACAGTTGGAGGATTGAAGTAACTGTTGTCATACGAAACTTCTATGGAGTGATGTATCTGTTCAGTTGTCTTAAGTCCATAATCGGACGAAGACCTCCATCTTTCTTCGGGACCGTGAAGTAACGGGAGAAAAATCCCTGGTTGAGTTCCTCCGCAGGTACGGGAGAGATGGCTCCCTTCGATAACAAGGTCTGTACCTCGAGCAGCAGAGGAGGGGATGGTGCTGTTATCTTCACTCCCGAAGAAAAAGGAAGGGCATCGAATTCGATGGCGTATCCCGTCTTGATGATAGCGAGCACCCAGGAGTCGGATGTTATGGACTCCCATTGATGGTACTTGGGTGCTAGACGGTTGGTAAATGGTAGTAGGCCTGGGACGGAGAAGTCAAAGCCGCTGTCTTTTAGAGAAATCAGGCTGGTGTCTGCTTTGCTGGTATCGGGCCTGATACGGCCTCTTTCTTTGAAGTTGTTGCTGCTTTGCAGGTTGTTTGTCGTATTGAGGGCGCTGCTGCATCTGTTGGTACGGTTGTCTAGTCCAGCGCCTTTGTTTAAATTGCGGTTGTGGTTGCGAGAAGCCCATCTTCTTGGCTGTTGTGCGAGCCTTATATATTGAATCTAAGGACTCGTCAGTTTTATTGTTAAATAGTCCTTCTCCATCAAATGGAAGACTTTCAATCCTAGTTTTTGTTTCGTTTGTCAGGTTGGCTGATCTTAACCAAGCATGACGACGTAGGGCTATGGAGCCCATCATTGATTTTGAATGTGAATCCGTCTGGTGTTTTGCTGAATTCAATTGGAGACGAGCTATTGATGTAGCTTCGGTCTGGAAAATCTTTGCCAACTCCTTTTTCTCTTCGGGTAGATGGTCGCAGAGGGAGTTTAACTTGTCTAATAAGAATATCTGGTATCTGGCCATCGTAGCCTCATACGCTGCAGTTCTTATCCCTAGAGAAGAAGACGCATAAACCCTTCTGCCTAAATAGTCCAATTTTCTGCCCTCTCTATCAGTAGGGGCTGAATGTACTCTTTGGGATCTTCCTTGGGCAGATTCAACAACGATTGAATTAGGTTTAGGGTGTTGGAATAGAAAGTCTGCATCAGATTCTTTAATTTTGTACATCGACTCAAGTCTTTTAGACGTTGGTTGAGTCGCACAAGGAGTTTTCCACGAGGATTGTGCTGTCCTCCGCAAGGTAGGAGGGAACGGGATAGCGATAGTAGAAGTAGCTTCCGTTTGCATAACATCATATATTGGGTCATCATCGACCTCTGTCGGTTGGTCGACATCGAGACCCAACGTTCGTGCCATCCGCCTTACATGGTCGGTAAAGTTTCCCATGTCCTCCGATGTGGAAACGGGCTCTTGTGTGTTTACAACGTCATCGGGGGAAGGCATAGATGGGGCTACCGACACCACAGAGTCTGAATCAGATCTATAGTCCTCATCAGGAGAGTCTTGTGGTTGCAGTGTTTGACGCACTGGCTGCAAGGTCTGGCTTTGGTGAGGTGAAGAGACCTGTGTTGTCAGCCTCGGTATAGAACGCTGTTCAGCAGGGTCGACTCTGCTGTGCTGACTGCGAGGAGTGTGAGATTGAAGAGCAGGAGGGATTTGAATGACCCTTGCATTTGGAGGAGGATGAGCATAATGATCGTAATGCCTCCGTTCTGCTGGGTAAAATTCCTGGGGACGATAGTATTCCCAATCATAAGAATAGTCTCTTTGAAAACCGGAGTACTGCGAAATGCGGTCAAAGTCAGGTCTAGGAGAATGCAATTGTCGATAAGAGGTAGACACAGCGAGACCAGTTGGTTCTTGTGGAGCAGTAGCGCACGGTACCGAAGGGTACGGTGCGGAGATAGCCGATGTGGAGTCACGAATTTCGCCCTCCGACATCGAACTCCTTGCAGTTGGTAACGGAGTCGGCATCGACGATTGCGTCGGTATCGAGGTCGCCGCTGGCAAACTAGGCTTAGCGGGCACCGTGGGTACGGTATCGACCCTAGGAGAGGAACGTTTATCAGCGTCCTTCCTCTTTTTCTTCTTCTTTTTTAAGTGTTCTGCCGACTTAGGGGTCCGGGCTTTCTTTGAAATCTTTCTTGCCGCAGACACCGCTAGAGATCGGCCTGGCGTCAGGGGTATGGCCCTGTTATCCGCCCTCATCTCCTCATCGATAACAATCGATTGAACTTCAGGGCTATGGGTCTCTTCCATTGCCCTTGAGGAGGATTTTTCCTTACGCTTTTGAGGCGTAGGCTCAGTAGCTCGTAGAGCTTTTTCCCAAAGTATAGACCGAAGTCTATCCGCTCTGTTCTTCCGCGTTTGTTTGGTGAACGCCATACAATGATGGCACTGCTGAACCTTGTGTCCCTCACCCAGGCAAAGCACACAGAGCGAGTGACCGTCCTTTGGTGGCAATTTAGAGCCACATTTTACGCACTTACGAAATGGGGCCCTAACGGCCATGCGCCTGAGGCGCCAACGCGATCGAAGGATCGCTAGAAAAAGAAAAGGAAAACAGAAGAATAACTGGTTTTTTTTTTTTTTTTTTTTTTAGGCAAAGTAGGAAAAGAGAATTGAAGAAGGATACGTGGAAAGAAGAATACGAGGAGAATTTAGTGGTAAGTATTAGGTTTAAAGATAACTGGAGAGAATACGGTTTCTAGGTCTGTGCACAATGCGGACGACGAAGAACTGAGGGAAGGGCGGGAACCCCGTGGTCATGCGCGGTAGCGCGGGGGAGGGGTTCCCGCCCAAAAACGTTTCCCTAAGCTATTGGAGATTCCGGTCTGGTCTCTGCGCAGGCGCAAAGCCCATATGTGTGATGCATAGAGACCACGATGAAGAACAAACGGATACATTTAAACGAAAAAACAAATCCGAGTCTTTAACTATCTAATCTGCGCAGGCTCCAACTTACTTCTGCACGAGTAAGGGGAATGTTTCATGAACCACCATTGCCTTGCTGGGAGGGGAGACATGGTCCAGAGCATTAACCCAGGACAATACTAAAAGCCTCCCACCCCAGTCTCAAAGGAGCAAAGAACTGCGCATTCTTTTATCAGGGCTAGCCAAAGGAGAAGGCAAAGGAGTCTTGCACCTGCTCCTGACTTCTCCGGGACCAGAAAGGAGCCACCTATCAATTAAGAGAAGAATTCCTGGTCCAGTTCCAGCAAGCCAACTGTTTCAAAGGAGACTTGATAGAAGCAGGCAGCCCTATGCCACATCCTCCCACCCAGAGAAGGTTTGGGGTGGGGGATGTCCAACCTCCCCAACAGTATACAGCAAAATGTATAATCAAAGCATTAGTAAACCAAAAGCTTACAGATAAAAAATTATGCATGATTTTAACACTTTAAAAATATGAATAATAGTATCCTGCAAATGGACCAAATCATAACCATACAAAACTTCCAGTAATCCTTTAAGATACAAGTAGTAGGAATACATAATGACCTTGTTCAGATGACACACTAAGTCATGGTGGTTAAGCATTTTGAGCTAAACATTATGGTTTAGCGTGTCATGTGAACCATGACTTAGCGAATTGTGAGAACAATTCCTAATCATGGTACATGGTTTAAACACACTTACTAACCATTTGCTGAAACGGGTTAATGGCCTAACCATGGCTTAGTGTGTTGTCTGAACAGGCCCCAAAAGAAATTGCAAAAATTAACACTTGAGGTTTTCAATTCAAAATCATGTGATCGCATCTAAAGATGGTCATCATGATGGGGGGAAGACTGCAGAGGATGAAAGACCTGATAAGGCTGTGGGATTTTTTCCTGTGTGTAGAGAAGCTCTATATCATTCCCAATAATGATTCTGAGAGTGAGCAGCCTCCTCCCAGATCCCAGTCCATCCTCAGTAATTGTAAACAAGCAAGCAAAAAACCCTCCCCTGGCAAAATCTGTCCATTCCCCGCCCCCCCCCCCCCCAGCAAATCACAGTAGATACTAGTAAGCTAAGCCTGACTGTCCCTCCAGCCTTGATGGGGCTTAGCATTCACCGCAACACACTCCCTAAAACTGGCTGGAACCTCACTAGAGGTTGATGTCTGAAAGAAAATACAGGGATAGAAGGTGCTGCATTTACAACAGGCAGGCCATCAACTGCCGACTGAACCAATGGAGTTGCCCCAGATAAAAGAAGAGCAGTTGTAGCACCTCCTGCCTCTTCGACAAGAGGACTCTGTCCTGACGAAAGAGCTGGAACCCTTCCAAAAGATGAAGCAGCGGCGCCCTGTTCAAAACCAAGAACACAGGGCTCTAATACTGGCTGAAAATGAGTGTCAGCTGGATTGCATCTTGGGAGAAGACCAAGGGCAGAGTAATTCAGCAATTGGCCATATTCCCTCTTTAGATGTCCCAGCTTCACAGTTAAAGCAGCTGGCATTCTGGGCCAAGCACAGAGCAGAAAGAGGTGGGTGCCCACCCACACTTGCTGGCTCGTCCCCTTCAAGAGTCTGAATGACAGTCACCTTAAGTCTAATCATCCAAGCCATCACCTTGACTAAGGAGAGCTTATCTTTGTTGGAGCAAAGCCTGTGGGTCAGTAAACTGAGCAGCTTGAACAATCGTACATGGAGTTCTGTCCAAGATTCGCTGCCAAAAACCCTCAGCGATAGTCTCCAGAAATTTCTCCAGTTCCACCCAATTAAACAGTGCTTCAAAAGTGGTAGCTTTCTCTCCTTGTGCCCACATCCTCACAAAATGCTCTACCTGAGATTCCAACTTGTTCAGTGCAACTGTGTTCAGAATTCTTCAAAAACGCTGCAACACAGCTTCTTGATGGAAAGTCAGGGAAAGCCAAAGAGTAGGGTGAGGGTGAACTGCAAGATTTGAAGTTGCCATGTGCTGCAGTACTGGTGCCAACTCTTATTTGCCTCTGCAATATGCCTTGTTATTCCCTCTCTTTTCATTCATGACATTTCAATCGTTCCTCTTTCTTCCTTCTTTTCCTTCCTTCCTTCCTTTTTCTTTGTGCTGCACTCTGTGTCTGAGTGTAAACTACACCTTCTATAGAAGGAGCTCTGGAAGGCTTCAGACAGGGCTATTTCCCGTGCCTACCTTGAGAGGCCAGGGATTGAACCTGAGATCTTCTGCATGCAAAGCAGCTACTGCTTTTCCCCAGTCAGCTGATGCTGAACTCTTGACCCAGCATCTAATTCCCCATTTAGTTATAACCCAAAGAAATAATTTATGTGCAAGTAAGGCCATTGGTACAAGGCTGGAGCTTCCTTCTAAGCTCTGTGGCGGCAGCAGCTCCTGATTTGTGGACTTTGGAAAGCAATTTGCCAAGGCTCTTACGGATGCATATGTACAGCAAATACATGCACATGCAATTGTCATGCATGGTCTACATATTGAATGATATCTCCTTGGAAATGCTTTTTATATAGGAATATTGTTTTGAATGAAAGTGAATGACTGAATCTTTCCTTCTCTTTGCTTTGGACCAGAAGCAGATTCTGGAGAGGTCAAAACTGCACACGGAATACTTGACCCTTTCTATGTTATGGCCACCCTTCACGAAGCTTGACTTCGGATGGGTCTTTCTCCCACAACATCCCTTGGAGCTTGGTTATTCCAAGAGAACAGGGTAAACTGCTGCCAAACAAGGTGCCACATTAATGTCCTCCCAAACAGGCCACACACACACAAGTATAATTGTCACTTTGTGCCACTTCGTCACACTGAACATGGAGAGCGAGTCCTTTCCATGTCATGAAGTTACAGCAACCAAAGCCATCTGACAAAACACCACTGTAAAACACAGGAACTTAGGAAGCTTCTAGACAAGACGTTTATCTCATCACCTTGCCTTATTTCCAAAATTTATACGGGAGCCCACGCATTTCTCGTTTTCCACCCGTAACCATCCCATGTTCTCCCAACACTGTTTCTACAAACTTTTTTCTTACCAGGAAAAAAAATCCATTGCGGAAAAGTTGGTATACTGGCACAATGGCTTCTCATTGGTAGCGCTAAGAACCTTCCCATTGGAAATACCCTTACAATCATAACGCCAAGAAAAAGTGTTGAAGCACTCAGAGAGAAAAAAAGGCACATTTCTCTGGGGAGCTATTTGTATCACCAGTTATCAGAGGCAGTATGGCTATGTACACCAACTGCTGGGAACGTGAACGGGAAGGTGCTGTTATATTCATGTCCTGCTTGTGGGTTTCAAGAGAGCAGCTGGTGGGCCACTGTGTGAACAGAATGCTGGACTAGATGAACACTTGGTCTGATCCAGAAGGGCTCTTCTTATGTTCTTAGGCTGTGGGAACAGAGACGAGAAGAGTCTCCCATATTCTCGCTGAGAATGGAGCCAGTCCCAAGGAGATCTTTCCGGACCCACAGAATTCACACAAGCTCTAAAGCAGCCTTTCTCAACCTGGGGCGCTCCAGATGTGTTGGACTACAACTCCCAGAATGCCCCAGCCAGCTCTGCTGGCTGGGGCATTCTGGGAGATGCAGTCCAACACATCTGGAGTGCCCCAGGTTGAGAACCACTGCTAAAGTGAGGCCAACGAATATGGAATCCCAAAATCTGGTGGGTGGATCCAGACTGATCTGGATTCTACTCCCATTATTAGAAGCACATTGTTTCTCTAGAGCAACCAAAGCCCCAGCAAACAAAATGAGGCAGGTACTTATTAGGAGAAGGGCTTTTTAGTGATAGCTCCAGTTGCCGCTTGGAGCCTGCACCATGGTCTTTTCAGCATCAGGTGAAGACTTCCCGCCCCCTGCCCCAAGCATTTTAGTCATTTAGATTTGTTTTTAAATGCGTTGTGTTTTTAGATCTTTACACTACTACTGGTTTTTTACTTTGTTTTTATTCTATTTTAAATATTTAAAGGTTTTATATGATGTTTTATCATACCATGTTTTGGGGTTTTAGTTTTTGTGTACTACTTAAGAGCTTTGGCTATTGGGCAGTACAGAAATGTATTAATAGCTGAACCACTTGGCTTCAACCTGCCTGACCCAAAAGCCCTTCTGAATACACCCGAGCAATAAAATGCACCACTAATGTGTTATGAACCACACACACAGTTTCCTGGTTGGAGTGATGTAATTTATTCATATAATCCACAAATAATTAGGCAATACCTCAAATTCAATCTTGCTATGCAAGCAATTTCACAAACTACCTATAATTGTCAGAAGGTAAAAAAATACCATGGGTATGAAATGCCATGGTAAATACAATTTGATATAGACTACACATGGTATCGGAAGTGCTCGGAACTGTTCCACCGAAAGCCCATTTTTTAAAAAATGAAATGTGTGCATGAGCATCGCTGGACATGTGTGCATCTACTGGTCATTTCAAGGTTTGCACAAGAAGGTTTCACACAGAATACGCATGTTTGCTGCTGGCTTTTTAAAATACCACATTACCCTATGCTGAACAACCAAAGTCACTTCATTTCCTTATACCTCCTTATGAACGTATTCCTCTTAGCCCTCACGGTTAGGAACAGAGTTGACAATTCAAACCCAAAATTCAATACTTCAAAAATGAAGAAATATAGATTTTGTTGTTTTTGCTTCCCTAAAGCAATCAAGCATGCACACACACACACACACACACACACACGATCAATTCAGGTTGCTTTCGAACATGTGGAAACACAAACCATTAGCCCTGCATTTTCAAAGCAGTGCGATTCAATTTAGCCATGAATAGGGTTGACTGTATTCTAATGAGAACTTCAGAGAAGATAAATCCTCAGATACGTGGTTCCTGACTGGTCTTTCCTTATTCTCAGACTCATGTTCAACACTCATGATTCCACCCTGTCAGCTTAGCCTCATTATCCGTTCAGCGTCTGCTAAAATTACTCCCATATTTGTATCATAACATCCACTAATTATTTCTGATGAAGCATGTACGGTTGCATGAGGGGGGAAAAGATTACGTTTAATGTATTCTGTCTTCATTAGGCTCAAGTCACATATACTGCCTTCTAAATAATGTACAAATGCAGGGCATAATCCAGCCGAACCCAGCACTTCTCCGCCCCATTGCCTTCACTAGGATAGATTTAAGCACATGCCGTTCTAATCAAGGGGTCCTAAAAGTGTTTCACTTCAGCTGGAATTTGCTCATTTTATTTTTTTCAATTAGTTATCATAAAACAAAACAAGTTAAAATTCTTCCACAATACAAGTTTTTCAACTCAAATATTCCACATATACAAAAAAGATCCCCACAGGGAGATCTTTTAATTAAATGCTGGTAATGGGGTGGAAAGGCATCAGTGGGGTGGATGGGTAAGATCCTAAAAAAATAGAAAAAAACCTCATACAGGACATCGATTCAAAATGTTTAACACTGCAAAATGCTGCAATTGGAGCTCTCCATTTTTATGACAAAACCCCTCAAAAGAATCGGCATGAGGAGAAGCTGGAAAGGGAGAGAAAGAGAGATGAATACTGCACCAAGAAGCATGCATACAATCGCTATGCTCATTCAATGCATTCGCGATTTATCTCTAGATGGTGGCGTAACACAAGAATGAGGCAGTGTTTTCAAACCAAACCCAGTTGACGGCTACAGGTTGATTAAGCTTTCTGAGGCAGCAAAGTGTGGACACAAAGCCATATCCGGGTTCTGGAGCTGTTTGAGGATTCGCTTGTGGAACTTCTCTCGCACACGGTTAAATTCCATGATATCCAGGGGATCCTCTTCAATCCAGAATTTATGGAATTCATGCATCAAATAGCCTAAGAAAAAAGGAATGCCCAACTCAAAGTGTTAGAATGCAGGTGAACATGATCTGTCTTTGCCCGTAAATAGCCTCAGCTACAGCCGTAGTAACTCAGTATAGACCAATCAAGGTGTGTTTCAAAATTAAAACTTTTACATCTGCTGTGTGTATGTGTGAGAGAGAAAGTAAGTGTCTGCCATTTATATTTAAGCTTTTCCCTGCTCATCTACATCCTGGAGCCACATGGGAGGTCTGCCTTTGGGACTCTCAGACTGAACTGGAAGAAGAACAAAGGAGAGCTCTCACTCTGCTGGGTCCGCCTCTTTGCCCCACCCACCCCATCATCACCCTGTTGATTGGCTCCGCAGTTCCCTCCTGGGAAGATGCTGCCGCTGGGGCTGTGCTATTGCTGCTGCGCAGCTGCGGCTGCACAGCTGCTCTTTACTAGCCTTTCTTGCTTCACTGCTGGCCTGCCCCCACCCCATTCATTGCTCCCCATTAAGGGGAGGGGGAGAAGTCAACTTGTTTAGGTACTGGTGCTTTATATTAACATTACTGGACAGCACCGTCTTTTTATTAGCCTTGCAAGGTATGCCTCACCAGCAAGTCACCCACCAATTAGTAGGAATACGTATAGAAATGCAGCAGTTAAGATGGGCAATGGCCAAGCAAAGTGGATGATGGTCCGCCTCATTTCCCTTCTTCATTACCAGCTGGCTTTCCTTCCCCGACTTGGCATCCTTCAGAAGTTTTGGACCACAACTCCCAGAGTTCCTGACCACTGCCCATGGTGGATGAGGCTAATGGCAGTTGAAGGCCCAAACATCCAGGAGACACCAGATTGGGGAAGGCTGCCTTGGCTCCTCTGATCTTAGCGCTCACTTACTCCAGGCCTCTCCTACTTTTACGTCTCATCCATCTTCCATCCATTGCCTCATCTGCCATCCCCCAGACTAGTAGTCTGCCTTCGTGGCCTTCTTCGTTGTCCATTCTGAGGTCACTCCAGCTGGCTCTGTCCCATTTTGGCTCCCCCTTCCTCCATTCCTCCTCTTTCCCTTGGTTGCCTTCTGTGCAGAAACCGACTGCAGTTTTTGAATGTGGGGAGTTTAAAAAAGCAGTATGAGGCATCTTATGAACAAGTAGCTTAAAATCCATGGCTATGCACACAGAATGTACACAGGTAGCCCCTTGGATAGTGACCATACGTGGACATCTCAGATTTTTAGTACTATATGTTTTATCCAATGTTAGTCCTATTTAGAGTTAGACCCATTGCAATGGGACATATGTTACACTAACATCAGACAACTTCACATCAGCTACCATCCACCATATAATTCAAGCGTCCAAGGGAGGAATTGAGAAAAATGTACAAGTACCCTGCCAAGACATCCCCTCCATTTGTTTCAGACCAGGATGTTCAAAACTGTAAAAGCAGATCTATCTAGTGCTGTGCCAAATCCTGGCCCCTTATTTTCAGAAATGTTTCACCTCCCTCTGGAAGAGGGATTGTTTTTTTCTGCCTCTTTCACAGGGAGGGGGAGAATTTCAAATAATTTTCACCTTGAGTGGGACTGTGTTTCTACATACTTTTTTTTTTTAATTTGGGAGGTGGCTGGAGGATCTATTTTTTTTACTTGAAAAATGCCCCTTGCACTTGCAGTAGCATGAGACTCTTTACAGGCAGGCTGAGGAGTCGGTTCAGAGGACGGGAGGAGCCGGTTGGGTTTGAGTGAACTCCGTGATTTTGCTTACATATTTTCTATTTTGTGCACATATTTTCTTTTTCTTCCCACCTTATTTACTCTCAACTATTCTATTTTATGGGCTTGTTACCTTGAGCCACTCCCACTGAAAACTGAGATAAACCGTTGTTGTTTTTAACATGTATAAATAATTTTTACCTTGGTGCCCTTGGCAGAAAGGAAATTGAAGGGCTATCTGCTGCTGACCGTGGAAGGTTTTTGCCTTTTGTTTTTACTATTTTGACTTTTAATTCTTGGTTTTCTATTTTTAAAAACTTTTTAACTTGAACGCTTAATCTTCGATTTTAACCAGCAAGTTTGCTTTTTATTTACTGTGTTGCACTTAATTGCTTTCCATTGAGCCTAAATACTTCACAGTTGCTTTTGATTTCCTTAACCAATCAAGCACAGAACAAATACGGCTGCTCTGGTAAATCCCATGGTTGACTTCACATTCCAAAGGATAATTATTTGGCTATCTCTCCTGCTTTGATCTATTCCCTTCTATTTCCCTCCTCTTGATTGTTATAGAGGAGGTTGAAATTACAAACCGGCACTGCAATAAATCTCCCGTTCAGAATATTTAAGGGACTAATGTAGAAAATATCACTCTCTGGGAGTAAAAGAAGTGAGTCCCCCTGCCTTTAGTATTGCACAAGGAACTGTGTGCTGGGTATTTCATCTTTTATTCCAATGGTTTCTACAAGAAGTATTTATAGAAGCCAGGGGATGGTGCCAGTCCCTCCCCTTGACCAAAGGATACATAAATGCGCCAAACATATGGAGGGTTCAATCTAAAAATGCCATTGCTAATGTGCAGAGGAGCATTAAGGCACTCCTCTCCTTTTTCTACAACAAAGGTGGGCAGCATATTCCCTCTGTTCTCCAAGTCTTTGCTGCTAAGGTTTTAGCTCAAATGCTGTATGGTTCAGAGATTTGTGTCTATGAAAACTTGGCCCCTCTGGAAGCTGTACAAACTAAATTTCTGAGGGCAATACTTGTGGTCCCGTCCTGCCTTCAAAATATAATTGTAAGGCTGGAGGCAGGCCAGATCTCATTAGAGGTCCGTATATGGATACATAAGTTTCATCTCTGGTTAAAATTACTGTTTGTCCCTATGCGTTTAGCTCCACTTACTCTAACGGACACTTTCAATTTAAGGTGGAAAGATACTTTGAATAGGAAGTTGCAATCCCTAGGCTACTCCTTGACTGCAGTGCTGAACCTAGGATACGAGAAAGCAAAAGTGGATATTGCCCAAAAGATTCAAGTCATCGACCTACAAGATCAACTGAGTCGAGCTAGCCTGAACCTGGGGTTCAGGGAAAATAGTGGTCCTCCAGCACTTGCCAAGTACCTGATAAACTTGACCGTTCCGAGGCTCAGAAGAGCTTTTACGTTAGCCAGGTGTAATGTTTTACCTTTAGCATTGCTGGAGGGCAGATTTTAAAAAATCCCTTACAGCGAATGGCAATGTCCATGTGGGTCGGGGGATGTTGAGACAATAGTCCATGTTTTACTTTACTGCCACCTGTATAAAGACCTCAGAGTTTCCTTAATAACACCACTCATAAAAAAATTCCCAGGCAGAACAGACAAATTCTGTTTAGATTACCTTTTGTCAGGCACGAATGCCCAAGTTACTGTGAAAGTGGCCAGATTTTGTGCTGCAGCCATCTCACGCCGTAAAGAGGCGAGACAATAATAATATATGCACGTTCTACATCTGTAATGTAATGTAATGTGTTAAATTGTTTGGTGTTTGACTGGAGTGCTGGTTTTTATACCGTAATATTTATTTATTTATTTATTTATCTATCATATTTATACATATTTATAATAAACTTATTCATTCATTCATTCATTCATTCACAGGCAGGCTTCTCCAGCCTGGGAACACTTCTTGGGCAAAGACTTGCAGAGAGTCCTGGGCTCCTGCAAACAAGGACAAATGGGACTTTTGGAGCTTTAGAAAAACTCTGATCTTGCTTGCTCTGTGCTGCTGTACAGAAGAACAAACTTGGGAGTTCAGAAGGAGTTTTTGGGCTGGAGAAGTCTCTCTATAAAGGGTCCAGGGCTGCTGTAAGTGCAAGGATGCCTTAAAAACAACAACAGAAAGAGGACTCCTCAGCCACCGCTTTCACTTAGAAAGGTAAGCAGAAATCCTGTCCTCCTCCCCAAGGAGAAAGCTAATCAAAATTCTCACCTCTCCCAGCCATTTTCGCCAGAGTTTTTGTTTCACCCACACACCCCAATGAAATGCCAAAAATGGCAGAAGTGAAATATTTGGCACAGCATGTGTGTGTGTGTGTGTGTGTGTGTGTGATATGGTGTTGTTTCTGGAAGGTTTATATAAATGTTGTATCTTTTTGCTTTTATAAAGTTTGAAACAGTGCACCCTCTCTCCGTATCTACCAGAGTTTTAGATAAATAGCGAGTAGTAGTCCAATTTACTACATTGCCTGGAGCATCAGAAATGTAACTTCTGTACTGAGGATGGTGGCCGAGTTCCACATGGGCAAGCACGATAAAAGCCCAAGGGAACGGGCGAATGCAAACGCAGCTGGAATTTGACCTAGTAATTGCAAGGCCAAATTAGTCCAGCTACATTCATTCGAGAGCTTGCTGCAATTCAGACACACTGCCTGGAGGCGTTTTCTAAAAGGAAACATTTCAAATATGTGGCTTCTCTTCTGCCCCTCGTCCGACATCCTGCACCAGAAGCTAGGGGAAAACCAAAATAAATATGGTGCAAGTGTCTCAGAAGTGCTTCTATTTTCTCTGGTGAATTCCTTTTCAACAACGTCTCCTTGAACTTTTACCTGGGCTCAAATCCTTGCTCAATCAGAGCCTTACAAGACGGCTTGGGCTATAACAGCATTCTCCAGTATAGGATCCCTAAACATGACCTGGGATTTTAAACAAACGATTTTGAGATTGACTGGGATAATATATAATATGTACATATGCCCAATCCTTTACAATGCTAGGATATACTCTTTTTTAAACAGTCAAATAATAGTTTGTTTATTTATTTATTTATTTATTTATTTATTTATTTATTTATTTATTATTGCATTTATACCCTGCCTTTTTTTCCTGCAAGGAACCCAAGGCAGCGTACATAATCCTCCTCCTTTCCACTTTATCCTCACAACAACAGATCTATCCTAGCTGCCTCTGTTGAGCCTAGATCACAGGCAAACAATACAAGGCTCATGGGTGCATGCATTACTCCAACCACTTTTGGGGGGGGCACTTTTGGGGCCACCCCCAAAATTTGACAAAAATGTGGCTACCTTCTTTTACAATAAAGCATGTAATTTTGCTTGAAAAGAAGGAGTGAGTGCCGCACGTGCCTTGTTTTAAAGAAAAATCTCATTTGCCACTGTTGTGCTGCCAAAGTTTTGGCAACGTAATCAGCAGCACAATGGCAATTTTGATGGCAATGGGAAGAGGTGGGGGAAATTGGCCCCTGGACCTACAAAGGTTGCCTCCCTCCTCCACTCCCCACCTAGTTCTTTCTATGTCGAGCAAGGGCCACACCCTTGTAGAAGCTGTACAGAATGGAACAGCTTGGGGCAGCATGGAGTAAGAAGAGCTAAATCAGGAAGGTCAGTTCTTGGCTGTGCAAATGGAATAGCATCACCTGGTGGGTGAGGTCTGGCACTGACAAATCAACACACATTGATTTGTCAGATGTGTCGGACTACAGTTCTAATAATTCCCAGCCAGCATGTCAAACGGCCATGGTGGCTGGGAATTGATTACGTTTTTTCCGGGAATTAAGGGAATTGTAGTTCATCACATCTGGAGGGCACTAAAATTCTAAGATTTTGCAAAGGATTTGAAAACATTAGAAACAAACAAATGTGTAGAAAACTTGTGTATGAAGTCTAGGGATACTTCACACATGTTGTTTCCCTACACAGAGCTAATCTCCTTTTAGGAAATAGTAAGTAGAAAGCTGGGGTGCAGTAAAATGGCCCCATGGAGATTGCTGCACTGAGCAGGGGGTTGGACTTGATGGCCTTATAGGCCCATTCCAACTCTACTATTCTATGATTTCACGATCCCATTTACAGATGGTGAAATGTGGAGACAGCATGTTTTTGTCAGAGGGAATTTGGTGGTGGGTGGGAAGGAACAAAGCTCAGCAGTGCTAGTGGTGCTGTTCTCCTTGCTCACAACCTCCACTTCCCTTCAAAAGCCCCCACAGCGTCACTGTAATAGGAACTTCTTGGGGGGGGAACTATCTCTTTTACCCCCCCCCCCCCCGCCATTGCCAAAGCTCAAGCTAGAAAGTTCTCACTTAGGAACTTTTGGCTCAGCACTAGAACCATTCTCAAAGATATTTTTACCAGGCAACTGATGCCTATATGCTTGGTCAGCAACTAATTATTAATTTTTGCACTATTTTGAGGGATTTATAGCAACACATTTTATAAAATTTAGTTAAATAATACTGGCCTATGTTAATATGTCAACATGCTCCATCTTAACTGTCTGTGCTGGGAGTTTTATATTGTGGCAGTCCTAGAAAAAAGAGTAACAAGGGGGTATTTTCCTCCTAAACAAGGGCTACAGTTTAAGTTGAGCTTGGGCTTCTTTAACTCCTAGGTGTCGTGCTTTATCAGGGAATTCAGACGACTCAGGCGAGGAGGCTTGATGTAGTCAGGATGGCTGGATCATGGAACTAAGGTTTCAGGACCTTGGTCAGCAATCCTGGACCTAGAGAACTAACAAGTTACTTCAGCAGAGCCTGAGAACGACTGGCAGGATTTTATAAGCAGTTCAGGAGAGTCTCTCTGGAAATTCCACCTCTTCTGGTGCTGCATCTGGCTGTTAAAGGCCAGCAGCCTTTTCCTGCAGATGTTGACTTCTCCTAGGGAATGAAGGTTGGAGAAGAGGAAAGCCACTTGAGGATTGCTCTTCAGGGTTTCTCAGTTCACTGGAGAAGTCTGAAATCCACTCCTTAGAGGATAGTGGCACCTCCTGGGGGGGTGCGTGGACAAGGCATGGGGTCCAAGGGAGCAGCACTTCAGAAGGACCAAGAACTGGTGCTACTGTCTTTCAGAGTCACTATCATTGGAGACTGCATCCTCTGCAAAGCTTAAGTTGCTACTCAGGAGCACAGGGTTGGATTTGTTGCCTGTTTCAGAACCATGTATACTGTGTGGTATACATGGTCTTGGGATTCGGAGTTATGCTGAGGGTCATATGTATGAAAGCAACCTTGAGCCATCAGGACATAAACATGGTTTTTAGTTCATTGCATCAGGAAGGACAACTTTATAAACAAGAGTGTCAGTCACTAGCAATGACAATTCATTTGTGAGAGATTGTGTGGGGGTGGAGACCCGGCTGGGCTGGCTCCTGATATTACTCCACCTGGAGATAATTATGCCATTTCAAACATGGGTGGGAATGGACCAACAAAGATGAGCAGTGAGTCCAAGCCAAAAAGGCTGCTATAGAAACAGCACGGAAGAGAGGCAGAAGAGGGACAGAGACGTGAGAGCTGGAGGTCCAAGTGGCAGAGATCGACAAAGACTGAGAGAAGCTTCATTTTCCTGGAGACTGGCAGAGGCTACAGTGCTGGGGAGATAGCTTTGACCTCTGTGTTGAGCTAGCATTTTGACCTCAGTGATGAGCTAGGCCAAGATTGAAGCTGGGAGATATTTAGATCTCTTAAGGATTGGACAGATGCTAAATTAGCTGAAGGATCTTATCAGTAAGGGAGTTTATCCCAACATTCTTATCACCAGAAAAACTCACCCTTGCTCCCAAAAAATATGCTAAAATAAAAGCGAAAACAAAATCAATAAGCAAAGTGAAATAAAACAGCATGGGGAATTTTGCTGACAGATCTTCATGGTTGTTTGGAGACAGTAAACATTTGCAATGGGAAAAAGGAAAGAGTTTCTTCAGTTTGAGAATATCAGCTCTCCTATAAAGCACGTTCAGCTAACTATTTTTGTCGCACATTGGTCACCACTAGACAAATGTCAAATTTAATTTAATTTAAGGTTGGCATCAACCAATGGAACCTGAGCTTTTCTAATTGATCATCTGCAGTGATGTTAAGAGAAAATATTACCAGCACAACACATACAATTCTTCTTCTCCTGCCTCCCCTCCCCTCCCCTCCCCTCCCGTCTCTCTCTCTCTCTCTCTCTCTCTCTCTCTCTCACACACACACACACACACACACACACACACACACTGTACTTACAGAATGTCTGCTGGAAATGGGATAATGTCGGAGCTTCTGGAGCAACGTTGTAGAAGTGTGTTTTCAGAGCACCACTGATAAGTAGGTTGTACGCAAGGTCTGTTATGTTAATGCCAACAATAGCAAAGGAGTATCTGTGAAAAAACATGGCAAAGAAATTAAAAGACATGAAAGGGACTCAAGCTGAGGATGGAAGAGTCACATCCAGAAAATCCACAGCATGGCCTGCTATCTAGAAGCAAGGCTGGCCACTGTGCTGATAGTTTTCTTTTTCTTTCAAAGATTTTATTAGTTTTCCAAAGCAAAAACAAAGAAAAGAGAGAGATGAAGATGCCTAAGACTAAGAAAAAAGGAAATAAATAAATACAAAGAAATATACTGAATTATTGACAAAGCGTAGAACTCTTAAGTTCTATTCATATTTTATTACTTTACAATCCAAGACATACGTGGAATCCATGGGCTGCTTAGACTTTTTTTTAATAATCCTTCTATATGTTTTCTATGTTCAATTGTTTCCACGATTCAAAACAAGTTGGGATTACTTCACATTTCATTCGTAGCTATATGGCTGTACGAGAATCTGCCAAATTTGGGAAATGCCCCCCTCCAGTTCCACTACAGCTGCATCAATGCAAATAAATCAGACGTTGATCTATTTTTTAAAAATCATAGTTCATAACCAAGAGTGCATGTGGTTAAAGGAATGAACTGGGAGTGAATTACACCAGGCTGCCAAGGATGCAGTAAGGAATTACATTTCTCTGGGTTGCCACTTGATTTTATAAGAAGCCTTATAAAGGAGGAAGTAACAAGGTTTTGGTTCAGCGCATGGCTCTCTTTCAGGTCATCTTAATTGCGATTCATCTTTCCTGAAAGTGCTCCATGGAATGTGTTCTGCCATGACAAAAATATTTCCTTGGTTAACATGTTCCTTTCTTTTTGAGCGGGGAGGGGAAGTAGAATGAGCTGCAGGGTGGGTGGGGGGAGAGTGAAGCACGAGTACTCTGACAGTATGGCTCTCCTCTTGGCATTAGTACTCTCCCACCCTTTGAAGGCAAACCATTCGCTAGCTATGACCAGGACAGCCACAGTTTGCTGTTGCCCATGCAAGTGCCTGCAACAGCCACAGGAAGCTGCTGAAACTTTCCAGCCTGTTTATACAACATAGAATCACAGGAAGTTGCCTGACACAGGAAGTCAGACTACTGGCCTATCTAGCCCAGTGGGCAGTATCTAATGCTAGTTCGATGTAGAGTATAACCATTGAAATGAAAGAGACTTACCTCCTATTCACTTCAATGGGTCTACTCTACATAGGACTAATATTGGATACTACCCAGAATTGTCAACACTGACAGGTCATGGATCTCCAGGGTATTGCTATTTTGGAATTTTACACTTACCCAATGGCTTTATCATATTTTTTCTTCTCCCACTCCGCCTTGCTGAATTTACTGGGGGGTGGGGGGAAGAATAAATAAATCATGTGTTAGTATACAAATGCAAAATTGATTCTCTCTGTATAATAATCATTACCCAGAAAAGGTTGATCAACTTAGTAGCATTTTACTCTGATTTGGGTGAATAGAATATATTTGTATTCTTTTAAAACTAGGCAAATACAAAACCACAGAATCTAGCTCAGCTCGCTTGCCTTATACCACTATCACTATAACATCCTCATCAGTGCAATCTAAAAATGTACTGTGACTTCGGTATTCTCTCTGTCAAAGCCAATTTATTCTCTGTACTGCCTTAAAAGGAAAAAAAAGGAGGATACGGCAATTCTGTTACACTGGGGAAGACAGGAGGAAAAATCTGCGGAAAGCTCTATTTTTTCCCAACTCTTAGCAAAGTTGAGTGTAGCCTTTGGTATTCTATAAGACAGATATGACATTAATCATTGGAAACAAGCCTGAGGAACTAACACTGCTACTGAAGTAGGAAGATTATAGCAAAACGTATTGCCTTCATGTCCAAACTTTCTAAGCGCTTGGGAGCCAGTTTACACAAGGCTGGGCATAAATGCTGTATACATGGCAAAACATGAAATTGGCTTAGGGTTAGTACCTGTCCTCCCTACCATATCTAATCTATGTCATCGGAATCCCAAAAGAGTATGCTCTACTGCAGTGGTTTCCACCTGGTGGGTTGCGACCCCAAAGAGGGTTTCAAGATCATTCCAAAAGGGTGTTGCTGCCGCCACATTAGGGAATTGTGAAATTGTGACCCATGTTGCAGGTTGAGAGTCCCAAGTGGGTCTCGGGTGTGGACCAGTTGAGGACCACTGCTCTAATGCACTCTCCCCAATCTGATGTGTTGGACTACATTACCCATAATCCCTAGACAGCATTGCCGACATGAAGGGCACAGGCTAGGGAAGACTGCATTAAAGCCCTAACCAACTGATCTATTCCTGTTCAAAATAGGGGGCAGATTGTAGGTGATGGTGGAGGACGTGAGCCAGAAGCTCCCTCCTGCTAGATGTAAGCAACATTGACTGTCCAAGAAACTCAGCCTGAGAATATCTCTTTAAACTGAACATCCTACGAGTGTCCCATGATGCAATTCTCAGGCTTGCTTCCTGGCTCTAACTGCTCTCTCTGATGACAGTTATGTTTTTTCTGTTGACAGTTGATAAAAAGTCTCTAAGAAGCCTTGTTTTGTTTATCTCTCCACCACTTCTGTTTCAATATTTGTTATAAGAATAAAGTAAATTCACATTTTTATTGTTCTCTATCATTAAAGAATTGTCTTTAAGAACACATGAATTTAGACTTCCGCCAATACCGTTGGGGATGTAAGTAAACTGGCCCTCAGTTGGTTCAGTTTATTCATCACAGTCATTACGAAGAGGCAGTACTTTATCCCTAATTATACCCATTATTATTATATTATTATTTATTTATATAGCACCATCAATGTACATGGTGCTGTACAGAGTACCCAGAACTTAAGGTCCACCCTCCCTCAGAGAGAGTGTGACAGTGAACTGATCTTTATGTAACGAAAAACAGAAGATAATTTTATTATATTATTAATATTTTTAACGTACAAATTGTTTCACATTTCATCACATTTAAATGAAATAATATTTAAAGCTTTTTAGAATTTATTTTAAAGTAGTTGATGAAGCTGATAGTCTACAACAGATTTTGAAGTGGGTTTTCTATTTTTAACTAACCTAAAATGAAAAGGAACCAGGCCTCAGTCAACGCTACAAATGGATTGTATACGTTGTCCCCTATGGCCACACTTGAATGTCACAGTAAGCCAGAATTTAAAAAGAAACGTTTGGCTTACTATGAGTGAGACAGCGTCCAAGTGCACATGGCTTGATTGTTCCTGATTGGCTCCTCCTGCCAGTGGGAGTGGCTAAACAAGCCAGGGATTCTCCATCCTTTGCTTGGTTAGTGAGATGTACTAATGGGTAATTGTGGCTCATCTCTATCCCAAGTCAGAGTTGTAAGCCAGGGTTGGCTTGTCAAGGGAGAAACAAGCTCGAGTTCCTGATTCAGATGATACATTAACCAAACTAGGGCTTGCTTAGTCACTTCCCCTACCATTTTAGAAGGTGATCAAAGCTTTTATTCATGTGAGCTTTTGGAGAGACTGACTACAGAGGTGGTTTCTTCTAATTTTGATGCTATCTTTAATGCAGACTTTGTCAGCCACTAACTTTTTTTGATGAAAAAACAAGGTTTAAACAAACAAATGTACCCCTCCTACTTTTTTTTCTTTTAAAGAGGCACACTTTTGCTTTAACAAATAAAAGGTGGATGTGAGGAGAGCCGCCAACAGACACCACACAGGGAAAATCAACAGGGCAACTCGCACCACACAAAGATGTGCAATTCATATCCAACACAATACTAAGTTTAAATATATTTAAAAATCACATTTGGATCTTGGCCTTCCTCCAAGGCACTGAGGGAAGCAGGTTACCCATTGCTTCAGTTGCCACTTACGGGTTTTTCAAATTGTTTAAATTATTTGTCATTGTATTTTAACTGTATTTTAAGCAGGACTTCTCTCTCTAACACCCTCAACATTCCACGGCCACTAGAAACCACTCAATATACTCAGTCATAATGAGGTTGGTTTTTGTGTGTGTTATATTTGTTTTGTCACGGACCATGACCCTGAACCCTTGTCCTCAGAGGATTCTGTCCCCTTGTACTCAAAAGAAGAGGCTTAGAGAAACAACTCAGCTATGGAAATACTTTACAAGGCTTTCACCTCCCTGGGGCTCAGCTCTCTTGCGTTAAGAGGAGGCTGCACTACTGTCACCAGACAGTGAAGACAAAACTAGCATACCTCAAACCACTCCCACACTGCTGCAGTCTGAGGTGGCCAAAACAGACCAATCCCCTTTAGGAGGCAAAACCTCAGTCAGTATGAAGGCAGGGCTACCACTCTAAAGACAGCAGCCAAACTCTTATTTAAGGCTCAGTCTTGCTCTGCTCCTTGTTGAAGCAACTTACAAACCACTGCCTGGTTTCTAGTCTCACGTGGAGCTTTCTATGGTGTTGATCTATTCCTATTTATTTATTTATTACATTTCTATACTGCCCAATAGCCGGAGCTCTCTGAGCGGTTCACTCTGGGCGGTTAGCTTCCTTCTGAAACCTGACCTATTCTGACCTCTGTTAAAGATATGTTAAAGACCATAGCAGAACAGGTTACAGTGCAAGGCATCAACAGAACACATGGCCTAAATCTATGTTTTTATCTCTTTTAATTTACAAATGAATATAATACTGCAAAACTAGGGAGTCTCCTGTATATGAAGGTAGTGGTTTTCCTGCATATGCAGGAGACTCCCCAGATATGCAGCAGTATATTTGTAATGAATCATGTAGGTGGCCCTGTTTCACTGCCCACCCGGTAAGCACTCTTATGGCAGTGCAAGACATAAACCCAAGTTAAATGCACTATTAAGCTACAACCCACTGTCCCAATCTCTTTGACTTAAGAGCATGATCTAATCAGTTTTTCCAAAAGGCATGCTACGGGCTGTTTCTTAAAATAATCTACGATAAGGACTAAAAAGTGATACATTATTTAAATATATACATGTTTTATAGCTGACAGCACTAATATACGTATAAAGAAATGGACATTCCTATCATTCTGGCTAACACAGACCCTTGAAACGTTGCTTTCTACATTTGTTGGTGCTGCTACTGCAGCAACAATGACATGCCTTCCTGATTTTTCATAGATCCCGGAAAACACCAAACAGTAGAAAGCACTCTTACCAGCAGTAATTAATGCCTACCCAGGAAGAATCTCGTTCCAAATATGAATAAAATAGGGACACATTACATTTCATATCATCACCACCAGCATCTTATAGCAACATAAATGTACTCTAGAAGACGTATGTCTCTAGAATTATTTCTGTCACTCGAGGATGCTTTTTAATGGAAAACTGCATGCACAGCCACAACACAATACCCCAAAGGATCTGTAGGTCAAAAGCACACAAAGAATGATAGGAGGACTTGCAGCGCCACAACTTTCCCATTCAGAAAATGGAATTAGGTTCTATCCAGAAGTGTGGGGAAAACAGCTGTATATACAGCCCCAGATTCCAAAACCTAATCACTAAGAGCTAAAGTGCTCACAATCACGTATTTTATTTTTTAAGTGGACTTTTCTGCCTAGCAGAGTTTTCTGAGGGTGTAAGTGCCTTTGATCACAAATGGCACCAAAAGGGTAAAACAGGCTGCCATGCCGCAACTTGCAAGGAAGCAAAAGTGATGTGAATAAATATGTTTTGACACTGCATCATTTACTTTCTCCCAGGCACTGCCACATACATAACATAGCCTAGCACATTTGTATGGATTATAGTGCAATGTCACGGTTATGCTTCAGGGTGATCATCTGCCAAGAACATACCTCTGGGAGCAAGAGAGCATCTCTACGACTGAACTAATTCATAAGGGCTTGTTGCAACTTATCCCTGGCCACCTGGGCTAAGCCGTACAGTCCTAGAACATGCCCTAGATACCTCATGTTCCTGGTCTAGAGCTTCTGTACTAGGGATGTAGTACAGTTCAGTTCACACAGTTACCAAATTCGCACTTCCTGAACCCACACACAGAACAGAATGCAGTTACACGGTGATATTCGCTCTGTTGCGATATAGTTTGCAAATTTAAAAATGTGTACAAAAATACCTACAATAGGGGACAGCGGCAAAAAATTTTTTGGCAGGTTGCCAACAACTTTCGGCGGCTGTGATGGATGCTTAAAAGGGACAAATTTAGCTTGAAAACAAGAGAAACTGGAAGCCCCAAAGTTGCCCACTCCTGATTTAGTCCATTTCTCTAATTCCAACAATGGACCAAGAACCTGCTACCCTCCAGATGTTTTGGATTTCAACTTCCATTAGCCCCGTCCAGTATTATCAAAAGTCAGGAATGCTGGGACTTGTGGTCTAAAACATCTGCAGGGCACCAGGAGAAGAGCCTTTAATGTGGTAGCCCCTTTTCTTTGGAACTCTCTGCCCCTGGGGGTCAGGCAGGTTCCAACACTGTGTTGCTTCTAGTGCATCCTGAAAACCTCCTTCCTGGGAAGCATTCCTCACCTGACCAGCCGTTTTTATTGGTATTCTATTTTAAACTGAACAATTTAAATTTGCTATCTTAAGCCTTTTTACTATTTTATTCCTATGTTCACCACTCCACAATCTATTTTGGATATGGAGCGGTATATAAATCTTGTAAATAAATAAATAGAAGGACTGCAGCTTGCCCCTTTTTTTGTGGAATCCACTCTGTATCTGCACTGTCTTCTATAAAACTCGCTTTCAAGGCTTATTTTATTTATTTATTTATTTATCTATCTATCTATCTATTACATTTCCATGCCACCCAATAGCTAAAGCTCTCTGGGCAGTTCACAGCAATCAAAATGCAAAAGGAAAATGCAAAATGCTTTTAAAATGCAAAAGAAAAATAAAATACCTTAGCTCCTCTTTAGTGACTTCCCTTCATTGTGAAAGATGAAAAAAAAGAAAGAAAAAATAAGTGTCTTAAAATAATCGATATAAACGTGGATTAAAGTTAACGTAGTTACCAGTAAGATAAATTTAGTAGAATATATGGAACCTAGGCTCTCCAGTCTAAGAAACAGAGTCCAAGAAAGACAGAATATCTTGCGTATTCACAGTAAAAGGGACGCAAAATGATTACTAAAGTGATTTATTACAGAGTGCTTCTATTTCCAGCTTCAAACGTTACCTGTATTTTGGTTGAAGGGAGTCAGAGAGGATCTGCTGAGCCGCAGTAGCATCGCGTTCAGCAAAGTATCTGGAGGAGAAAACACATTTCAGTATTGAATGACATCGTCCCAAACCACTGTAGGTGCGTTTCCCTCATCACATGGAACTGTACGCAGAGACCCAGTTCATACAGAATAAAACAGTGCAATCTTATACACGTCTACTCAGATGTAAATTGCATTGAGGTCAGTGGGACTTACTCCCAGATAAGTAGTTTTACGCTGTACAGCACCATGTACATAGATGGTGCTATATAAATAAATAATAATAATAATAATAATAATAATAATAATAATAATAATAATAATAGTTATAGGATTGCAGCCTAAATTGGACACATGATCCACTTCATGTGGTGCTGAAGTTGGGGGCGTGCTGTTCCCCTCCACATAATACATAACGTGTGAGTATATATATTCTAAATAAATCATATATTCTAAATAAATATATACATAGCAGAGACAAGGAAAAATTCTAGCAGTTAGTGCATTATTTCAGAAGTTATGGGATTACCCCATCAATGGTAAAATTAGCATGTTGGGCAAAAATCAAAGGAAGGAAAGAGAGAGAAAAAGAGACAGGCTGGATACTTCTGTTAAAAACTGGGGACTTTTTAATCAATATTCAATAAATACAAAATACTGTTTGACTTGGTTGTGAACTGAATTGCTCATAGAAAAGGAAGAAAATAAAGTATTTATCAACTAGAGGGATGGACCTGCAATAAATCAAGGTGGGAAGTCTCCAAGCATTTTAAGAACGGCAATGGATACAAGTCAGAAATGTATCAGTGGAAATGTAACGTGATCCCTTTATACTCCATCTTTAAAATAAATAAAAATATACTTACAACAAGTTATATAATCCCAGGAGGCCCATTCCTCTGAAGTCTGTTTTAGGATCATCGCCTTGGAAACCAATTTCACACCACTGCTTGGAAATCCGAGCTTCCAACGGGGAATTTGGTTTCAACGATTTCCATAGCTACAGGAGGGGAGAGATAGGAAGTCATGGGTACATTACAATTCAGGATATCTAAGGAGTGACATTTCTGAAATCAGTTCTCTATAGGTTTCACCCTCATTGTTATGCACAGTATTCAGAGGCGCCTTGGGGCAATTTTCCAAATAAAGATTGGGCAAGAAGAGCTCCATTGATACAGCAGACTTTTCAAAAATGGTCAGTGGGAAATCCTGTTTAGCTGAAAGCAGAAACAGAGCAAAAAAGTGTAACAGGGACTCATTGTGTATATTCATTAGCTCTGCACAGACCCCTAAGTGCAGTTTATTTAGCTGCAAATTGCAGTGCGGTTCTAAAGCGAGAGGCAATTAAAACCCTGTTGTTCCTCTAAGTCTGAAAGAATGGTTTTCCCCCTTATGGCAATTTCACAAGGGCACAACATACGGAAGAGGAAAATAAAAATAAAATAGAGACCCCTAACACTGACAGCACTGCCTTCAGAAGAGAGCGGTACCAGAGACCGCTGATGAGGTATGAGGAACCAGTTTGTCTGCTAGAATCCTGGGCGAACAAAAGCTTGGGATAGTTTTCTGTCTCAGAGATATGCAATGAGAAACTCTGCAAAAATAATATGAATAATTCACTTGGCAATTTTTTAAAAAATTAATTGACACCTTTAATTAATCAAAGGTGTCATTGTTATGTTTATACTATCAGTTTAATATGTCTATTTTTAAACCATGATTTGATTTGCTCTCTACATACAAGTGGCTCTTCTGGATCAGGTCAAGATTCATTGAATTTAGTCCAGTATTTGTTTCTAGCCAGATGTCCCTGCCTGCCCACCCACCACTCCGCCGCAGGAAACTCCTATCATGTACCTCCTGTGTCAGGTACAGTTTGGTCCAGAAGTCCCCTAATAGAATCATAGAATAGTAGAGCAGGAAGGGGCCTATAAGGCCATCGAGTCCAACCCCCTAGACTTAAAGCGTTCCTGACAGATGGCTGTCCAGTGCCTCTTGATTAGCTCTAGTAACCCACGACCTCCCTTGGTAACTGGTTCCATTGTCGTACTGCTCTAACAGTCAGGAAGTTTTTAATAAATTGGAGTTAACAGGCCATTCTCTCAGTACTGGTAGGTGAAGGGAATTGGCACCAGTAAGGAGGTAGAAGAAAGAGAGGTGAGCTCTGGTGCTGTGTGTAAATAAACAATGAACATTTTATTTTTGTAACGACATAAAAACGCTCGACGTTTCGGATTCAGAAGAATCCTTCCTCAGGAGCTGTAATAAGAAAAAAGGCGGGCAAGCTGCAATACTGCAAACACAGTTTGCTTGATGGAAAAGCCTCAGCGTTTGTTGTATGTCCTGCTATCAGAACTAAAAAAAATTCTGGGTTGTTTTATCGTTACAGAAATAAAATGTCAATTGTTTATTTACACACAGCACCAGAGCTCACCTCTCTTTCTTCTACATTCTCTCAGTACAACAAATAAACATCTGTTCAATAGCATAATGGACTGTCTTGGGAGGAGGAGGGCTCTCTTTTGCTGGAAGTATTCACACAGATGTTGGGCAGCCGACTATCAGGGATGCTGGGCTTGCATCTCGTACTGTAGACCATGCTTTGAGTGAACAGTTGGACTTTCCGCTATTCAACCAAGCCTTTTGACGAGACTCTGAGTACATAGTTTTATCAATGGTCTCTGCAATCTAAAAAGCTTCTTGTAAAGGTGACGTGATTGCATACCTTCAGAAGCATTTCTTCGTGCTGGGAATCCTCAGAATCATAGGGCTCTCGACGCAGCTTCTCAACCTCTGCAATCAAATTCCTGTACCCTACAATCTGTAGGAGGCAGGCCTGCAGAGATACACCCAGCCTAGAGTGAAGAGACAAACAAAACAACAGTCAGTTAACATGCTGCACTCAGCAATTTGGCTTTGCATTGTTGCTATTACCACAGTATGGAGCTACACCCTGATCCTCTTCACCATGAAAAGCGCATTTATTGAGACAACATGGGAGGCTTTGTTCAAAAAGCCAACTTTGTTTCATTAGTACTGCTTTACCTGCCCTAAGATTGTGCCATTTTTAAATCTCCCTTTGTGAACACTATTCTTTGCTGCTCTCCCACAACTGTTCCCTTTTTAGACTTACTTCCTTCCCCATTGGAGAAGTGGGTGAAAAATCTGGAGCGGATGTGTGTGTGTGTGTGTGTGTGTGTGTGTGTGTGTAAAAGGAGGGCTGTGATCTCCAATTCTATATAATGCTGGTAAAGGAAGTTGCAGCAGTATTTAATTTCTCAATTGCCAATGGAAAAGTAATGGAAGTGCTACTATAGACATAAAGAGAGAACTGGAACCAGGGTTTTGTTCAGTTCTGAATCTGTTAGCTTCTGTTCTATCCTGAGACAATTCCAATGGACAGGTTTTACATTTGTTCCTGCTCTAGTGGAAATCACAGCATACTAGTGCTCCAAAGCCATCCTGGGTTTGCCATTGAGCATACACTCATCAGGCTCCTTGGTGTGTGTAGCTGTATGACCCAAAAAAGTACTGATGACATTCACACATTACATTTTTAGATGCATACTTAAGAACTGGGTGTATGTATAAAGTGTAATGTGTGAAGTGGCCCTCAAGCTGTAAAGTAAGCAAAACTCAGAATAACCTTGTAGGAAAAGGATGCCAGCCATTGTCAAATACCACCTTTCACAGAAGAACCACTTATTTGAGACAGGGAACCTGCCAGGGACATGCAGAGTAGGATAGTGGGGAAGGGTTTCTGCCAAAACCATTTCTCAGCTAGAGACATTTCCCAAATCGAAACTCCGCGCGGGTGCAGGGCCCATATCCATGATGCACAGACACAACGAAGAAGAATTTATGAGCATCTGACACAACTAAAGAATTGAACTGCACAAATCTACTGAGAATCTATGTGAGAAAAGAGACTCCAAAGCAATGTAGAGCAAAATATTTAAATACACAAAATAACACACATAAACACCTCCACATGCACAAACTTACTGTGGGTTTACATCCAGGTTAATCCTTTTAAGTTCCATGATGGCATCTATAGTTTTTTCAATAGCATCTGGATGAACACTCACTGAACTTTGGAGCAACTGAAGAAAAGAATTTCACTCGCGTCAGTTACTCCCATAGAAAGTGAAATGTAGCCAACATGATTGAATGCAACTTTTATAGAGCTGCTAGAATGATGACATCACAAAGCTGGGTTTCTATTTATGCATACATCAGACTGAATTATGGTCAAGCCTATCAATAAGCTAACGTCGCTTTTCCCAAGCAGGCGCTAGCTCAATGGATGGCACAACGCAAGTCACTATCCTGCAGTCTCAGTTCCCATCTGCCAAATGAGATTAGTAGTGATCTACTTCACAGGGCTGTCGGGAGAAAAAGCAAACTTCAAAAACTAAAAATGCACCTGACATGTTGTCAAGTGCATCTTGTTGGTCTTGACATTTGCATGGATTATTCTGTGTGATCTAGCTGACGTATGCTGCATCTAATAAAGATTATTATTACTGATAAAGACTCTTTAATTTTACAGCCCTTTTCAGTGTACAACATATTCTGCAAATTACCATCCCAAGGATACTGAACAGCAGTCCTACAAGGAAGATTAGCGTGAAAGATTGTAACTTGCCAAAAGATATCCCTAGAGCATCAGAGCCAAGTGGGAATTTGAACCCAGAACTTGTGAAGATGTCAGGTAGCTTTCTTGTGGCCACTGAGGTAAGAGGACTGCACCCCCACCCACCTTTACCTGCTAGCTTAATTATAGGTAGGCAAGCAGCTTAGCGAAGCTTTCTGTGATCTTATTCACAAGGCGGCATAATTAGGAAAGGGAGTTGGGCAAGCATAGCGTGGAAAGTTAGGCCTATGCTCACCTTATTTTTTGAACTCCTCAATGATGTTTCTGCCAAGAAAACATACGTGAAACGTTTAATTTTTATTAGTTTTTAGCAGGTCCAACAAGGTAAGTACATCAAAACACTTTATTATCATATCATCCAAAATGAAAAAGGGGAAGGAGAGAATTATAAAACAAGTGGGGCCGATTTCCCAAAAATACACAAAGAGTTCTCTTACCAATATAATGAAAAGTTAAGTTGTGTGTGTGTTAATATAAAGTAAGTTATATTGATTGGGTAGGGTAACACCCTGTTCAAGAAAACACTTTGAAATGTGAGCTGAATTTTAAGCCAAAAAACATACTATCCTGTACATACAAAGAAACACAGGAACACCCAGAACAAAATTAACGCAAACACCTAGAGTGGTTTTATTTTCACTCACCAATTTTCATAGTTCTGCCAGCCCCAGGTTTCGTATTGTAGCAGATCCTTTGCAATTCACACCGTCCTGTCAGTTTCCTCACCACAAATTTCAGGCAGCGCCACAAGCATTTACAATAGAAGTACAGGCACACCTGGACAAGCATTCTGTCAAAAGAAACCTTAAAGTGAGAACTCGTGACAAGCTCCTCAGACAAGAAAAGTCCCCAATGAATCTCAAGAAAAGATCCCATTCTTCTAAGGACCTTTGAAAAATGATCCTTTGAACGTACTGTTCTACAGGGGCCTACTATCAGGAGAAAAGCTTTTCAATTTTTAACTTTTTATTTTTTTTAAGAGTCTCATGGTAAACAAAAATCTGCTAACCATTCTCGGGGAATGATCATCCCAGAGTTTCAGTTCTAAGAGGCAGCCTTTCTGAATACACGTACATTCATACAGTTGTGCATCACACCCATTTAACAATGGGGAATGAAGAGTATGACTTAATTTCTGTAGAACTGCAATCATTGTGGAGTAATACACCTGGTACATACAAATATATTTTAAAGCAGGGCACAGGACACTTTTATGGTGGTGGTGGTGGGCTGAATTGCCCCCCCACCAGGTCCTCTGTATGTTGGATGATGTCAGAGGCCGAGGCCCACCCACTAGAGGAAGTGCAGGAAGCTTCATGGGTCAGAATAGGAAGCACAGTGTATTGAATGAGGCCCATGTGCAGGGAGCAAAAATACCCTTCAATCAGGTCAACTTTGTACTCAGTCCTGTCTGCAGTGAATGATGATGTGCCACAGTCACTGGCACACTGCACAGATCTCAGGGGCCAGGATGGGACTATGCACAGCCATGTCTCAATTAAGGCATAGAAGGTGGGTTCTCCACTTTGGGGTCCCTGCACTGGACATGCTAATATGTATAAGCGCAGTCTAAGTGAGAGTAAAAAGAAGAGCAGGGGGTTGGACTCGATGGCCTTGTAGGCCCCTTCCAACTCTGCTATTCTATGATTCTATGATAAGAATATCTATTTGCCTTACGGATGGACATTAATGTCACCACTCAAAATCAAGCACATCTTCAAGCGCAGGGAACTGCTATCTCTGCGTCAAACTACCCATGGAGTGGATTCACGATGAATGGAAGACAGAGGGCAATGAGGAGAAAGTGAAACAGCCTTTCCTGTCTCTATTACTTAGGTTAAGAGTCCTGAATTTGGAGCCTTTCCTTACCAAGACCACATTTTGCAGCGCATTCTAAAATAAGTTTGCCACTTCCCTCTGTTCCTGAGGCTCTATGCTTTTAGCAGATCTACTTTGTGTAAAGCTGCCTTCCTTCCTCTCACATCAGTCCGCTGGTTTCTGTCCACCACTCTGCTGCGAAGATCATCTTGGCTCGCCGCTCTGACCATGTTACTCCACTCCTGAAATCTCTCCATTGGCTTCCAATTCACTTCAGAATCCAATATAAACTTCTCTTGTTGACCTTCAACGCTTTTCAGTCTAGCTCCTTCCTATCTCTCCTCTCTCATCTCACACTATTGCCCCGCTCGTGCTCTTCGCTCCTCTGATGCCATGTTTCTCGCCTGCCCAAGGGCCTCTACTTCCCTTGCTCGGCTTCGTCCATTTTCTTCTGCTGCCCCTTACGCCTGGAATGCTCTTCCAGAACATTTGAGATCTACAAGTTCAATCGCAGCTTTTAAAGCTCAGATAAAAACCTTTCTCTTTCCTAAAGCTTTTAAAACTTGATGTTGTTTGGACTGTATACTGTTAGTTTTACCCTACCCTGTGCCTGTTTACCCTACCCTGTGCCTGTTTGCATTCTCTTCCCCTCCTTATTGTTTTACCATGATTTAATTAGAATGTAAGCCTATGCGGCAGGGCCTTGCTATTTACTGTTTACTCTGTACAGCACCATATACATTGATGGTGCTATATAAATAAATAAATAATAATAATAATAATATTTGTTTGTTTTGCAACTTTCAAAGCAGAGGCTCTTTGACAGAATAATGAGACGCTGACAGAAAGCAATAATCTTCTCAGTTGTTCTACGTCAGAATTGTAAGGGAAAGTGGATATGTTAAGAGGGATATGGGGGTTGGAGTATGGGAACAAGGTTGTTTTAATTCATTTTTATGGTTTCGTAGGATGATAAGAATGCCAAAAGGGGGATCACATCTGGCCGGGGGAGAAGAGACCGGCGCCAGCCTGGCCATAACTGTCAACTGGCCTTGAGCGATTAGGCAACCCAGCTGAAAGGTGCGAGGACGGTTTGAAGAACAAAGCCTGAGGGAGGGGGGAGGGGCAAGGAAGAGAAAGTATAAAACATTCCTGCCTCAGGCAAGGGTGTGTGGTTGTCGACTGGTGAGAGGAGCATGTGACGAAAACGTTGTGTTCTATTTTTGCGTGAGTTATATTAGAGTTAAGTTTTACTGTTTACCTGTTACTGGGTTCTTATGTTATGCATGCTTTTATGATATTTTACTAAGTTTGTCCCATGTATCCCTACCCTTAGTCTAAATAAAAAGGTCTTAAACCTCACTCGGTGAACTTATGAGTGTCTGTGCCTGGGATCCGTGCTAGATCCAGTAGGAGCCGGCTGGTACGCTGCGCGCTCTCCTTTACATGGTGGTAAGCGCTGGGATTCGACACGGATCGGAAGGGCGGGACGCTGGTGGGGTGAGAAGGGGATAGAGGAGAAGCATAAGTAAGAACCCAGTAACGTGGGATAGTTATTTAGGCAGCTGACAATGTCTCACGCCCAAGGAGCAGCTGCTTCGGTCTTGGAGTCGTTGGAGGCAGGGCCACAGGAGGGGGACAGAAGAGTCCCCATTCCGGCCACAATTGAATGGGTGGTGGAAGGGACGCCAGGCCCAGGGGAGAGGGCCAGGAGGAGACACGTCGCAGAGCTCTGGTTGCCCAGTGAAGGGCAAAGAGAGTCATGGAGTGACGTGCGTCCAAGGGTCCCGTACCCCCAGGGGCCGGAGGGTGGAAGGAGCCCAGGCGACAAGCTGGAGGAAGAGGCAGAGGGCAGAGAGGCGAAGATTCACCGAATGTATACCGAGTGCCTGGAGTTGGTGACACATCACTTGCGATTCGCTATACTGAAGGAGAAAAGGGATGGGGACCAGGAGAAGATGCTGGTAGGGGCGTCGGGACCCCAGTTCGACAGACAGGCTTTCCCAACTTTCCAGGAGGGGGATGATGTGGGAGCTTTCTTAGTGGTCTTCGAGGACACCTGTGATGAACTGGGGGTCCCACCCGCCCCAAAAGATGAACCTGTTACACCCACAAATCTCCGGGTCCTTGAGGGAGTTGATGGCTACGCTTCCCCGGGAGCTGCGCTTGGACTATGAACACTTTAAAAAGGTGGTGAAGGCACAGTATGCTCTCTCAGCAGAACACTATCATCAGACACTCAGGCAGTTGATGAGAAATCAGGAGAAACCTTTGTGGCGTTTACCAGGCGCATGCTGACTGCAATGGAGGCCTGGATGGAGACAGAGGGAGCCAACGATGCCAACTCTATTAAGGACCTGGTGGCTAGAGAACAGCTATATCGCCAATTCCCAGAGAAGTACAATGCCTGGGTGGGAGAGAAAAACCCCAGAACCCCAATGGCGGCGGCGGAGATGGCTGACCGTCTGAACGCCTTTGAGCGGAAGGGCTTCGGAGGAAGCCGAGTCGTGGAGAAAGAGCCAGAGCAGCGGCTAGGAGGAGGAGTAACGGCCAGGAAAAAAGGAGCCTGGCCCAGGAAGGATCGGAAGGAGAAAGGGGGTGCCCAACCGGCGACGACGGCAGTTGCCACTGTGCTGGCAAGTGGGGGGTGCTTCTACTGTAAAGAAGCCAGCCACCTGAAGAGGGATTGCCCGAAACTTGCGGCCAAGCGGTCGGGGGCGAATGTCACGCCAGCGCCGCGGGCGCTTGTATGAGCAGCAGCTGCGCCGCCATTGCCAGCATCCCCAATGTCGAATTGGAGCGATGACAGTGAGGGGGAAACCACCGATCCGGAGTGGGAATATATGAGCGCTGGACCAACGGCCGCGCCAAGGGAGGCTGCAGCTCCAGTGGAACATTTGGCCCAAGTCTTAGGACGGCTGCGGGAAGCAGGGTTAACAGTGAAAGCTTCTATGTGCCAGTTTGAGATGGGGGAGGTAATGTATTTGGGGCACTGAGTGGGCCAGGGTACCCTGAAGCCCTTGGAGGCCAAGGTTGAAGCGATCCAGCAGTGGCCCATTCCCCAGACGAAGAAGCAGGTGCAGTTCTTCCTGGGACTGGCGGGCTATTACAAGCGGTTTGTCCCTAATTTCGGGGGGGGGGGGCAGCTTCATCCAGTAGCGTTCATTAGTAAAAAGCTGCTGCCCCGGGACAAAGCCTTGGCTACTATCAAAAAAGAGTGTTTGGCCATCGTGTGGGCCATTGGGAAATTGCGCCCTTATTTGTGGGGACGGCCGTTCCAGATACAAACTGATCACTCTCCACTGTGTTGGCTGTCCAGGGTGAAAAACACCAATCAGAAGTTGCTGAGGTGGAGTTTAGCTTTGCAGGATTATGAGTTTACCATCACCCATATTAAGGGCAAAGTCAATGTGGTTGCCAATGGGGTGTCCCGAAGTTACGGGAGGGAATAAAAAGAGGAAAATGGACTGTGCATGGGATACCCCTGCCCCTGCGTGGGCACTGAAAAGAAAAGAGAGGTCAATGCATAAAAGAAAATAAGAGTTGGGGGAGGTGGAATTTTCTAGAAATTCCGCCTTAAGGGGGGAGGTGTAAGGGAAAATGGATATGTTAAGAGGGATAGTGGCACATGGGGGTTGGAGTATGGGAACAAGGTCATTTTAATTAATTTTTATGGTTTCGTAGGATGATAAGAATGCCAAAGGGAGGATCACATCTGGCCGGGGGAGAAGAGACGATTAGGCAACCCAGCTGAAAGGTGCGAGGACGGTTTGAAGAACAAAGCCTGAGGGAGGGGGTAGGGCAAGGAAGAGAAAGTATAAAACATTCCTGCCTCAGGCAAGGGGGTGTGGTTGTCGGCTGGTGAGAGGAGCGTGTGACGAAAACGATGTGTTCTATTTTTGCGTGAGATATATTAGTTAAGTTTTACTGTTTACCTGTTACTAGGTTCTTATGTTATGCATGCTTTTATGATATTTTACTAAGTTTGTCCCATGTATCCCTAAATAAATAAAAAGGTCTTAAACCTCACTTGGTGAGCTTATGAGTGTCTGTGCCCGGGATCCGTGCGAGATCCAGTAGGAGCCAGCTGGTATGCTGCGCGCTCTCCTTTACAAGAATAACCTAAATGTCACCAGGATATTCTAATTTACAGGCTGTGTTTGGATGTCACACTAAACTGCAGTTCAGTATGATTAAAACAAGCCACAGTGAACCTTGGGCTTGTCTGCCCCTTCAGAGTAGCTGGGAAGAAGCATTTGGAAGCTTTTGCTTTTAATTTCCTTGACTTTTGGTTTTAATTTCCATTAACCACAGTTTAGTGTGTTTCCCTATGCAGTGGTTAATGTCAACCACAGTTTGTTTAACCTATGATTTCAAATTTGCCTACTTCAGCAAATGATAGTTAAGATTAAACACTGTTGGTCAGGTTCAGATGATGTAACAAGCTGGAGCTAATTTAAAGCAAAAGCATTCAAATGCCCCCTCTGATACTGTGCCAGTGAGGAGGGAGCAGAGGAGACTGATGGTTGATGTGGCTCATTCTCATCATGTAAACTATGGCATAGGGTGACATCCAAATCAGGCCATTGTGTCAATTCTGCCTGGGCATCTTCTAGATTTGCACATATGGAGTTCCTGTACAAGCGGCCTTTCCCATTCATTTTATATCATCCCTTATAAGTACTAAGCTGTCTCTTCCATTTATGTTATTAGTGAAATTAGTTCGCACAGATACTCCACATGCTCCACACAAGCTCTAGACAGAGACCTGTCATTTTCTTTTATTGCACAACACCTAGCATAACAGGAGGGATTTATGAATGACTAACAGCACAATCCTAGGTATTTTTTTTAGGAATCACTCCCACGGTGTTCAATGGGGCTTACTCCTAGGTAAGTATACTTAGGATTGCAGTCTACATAAATAACTTAATGTGCATATACTGGAGGCCCTGTACCTGCAAGAGATTGATGAATCCATCATTTTGTCTTCTTGTTCGAGGTTAAGCTAAGTGGGAGATCCATTTAGCTGAATATATACTGCTCAATCCTTAAAGCACATGATTCAGTGAGAAAGGAAAAGGTCCTTTATAATTACCAAATCCTTTAGGTTAGTTCTAAGAGATCACATTCATCAACACAGAATTTGTTAATTTGCTTGCAGCTGATGAACACACCTAGGTTTTTTATGCTCCATGACACTGGCTTGTAAATGAAGAACCTGGGTTCACAGGGTTGGTACCCTGCAACTGTTATTCCTCAGTCAACTGTGTTCAGTATTAGATTTGGCTGCAGTCCTAAGCACGCTTACTAGGAAGTAAGTCACCCTCAACGTAGAAGGTCTTACTTCCAGGTAAAAATGGATAGGATTGTGCCATTTGGCTTATCCAAAAAGTGCGTTTGTAACTTAAAGTGGAACTAGTAAGAAAGGTAAAATCACTACAACAGCACCAAAAGGCTGCTACAGACCACATACAACTTACAGTGGATACTATAAGTAAGAAAGTACTACATTTTAGTTAGGTATCTATAGTAAGAGAATATTCATTTGTTGGGTACCTTTAAATGATATACTACTCCTCCATCTTAAACTTATGACATTGGAGATCTTCTTTAGGAACAAGAATGGAAAGTACAGTTAAGTCTGATATCTTTTCAAAGTTTGTTTGTAAAATAAAAAATATATTCTTGCTTGTAGAAATCCTGCAATGAAAGCACACTATTTATGAAATGGATTATTTTATTTATTTATTTATTACATTTCTATACCGCCCAATAGCCGGAGCTCTCTGGGCGGTTCACAAAATTAGGCTTTCAGCTTTAAGATGATCTGACTTTCCTAATTCCACTAAGATCACAATGCCTATCTATCTTTTCATTAATTATCATTTTAACACATCACAAGCATTTTCAGAACAAGGGACTCATAGACCTGATGCATATGTAAGAGCAGGAACTCTGGACAATGGTTAAGCGTTTGGGAACAGACCATTTCTCACTCCAGTCTTTCCTCCCTCCCTGTCTCTAGCACAAATTCCCCTAACAATACTTAAGCACCAAACACCAGCATTAATCACTCCTTTGCCACACTTGTCAGCAAACACTGCTTAAACAGAAAACCTGGTTAGCATAAACCACAAGTAGCATCAGGGCCAATGTAAAATGTAACCATAAAGATAAGGGCACCACAACCTCATTTATTTATTTATTTATTTATTTATTTATTTATTTATTTATTTATTACATTTCTATACTGCCCAATAGCCGGAGCTCTCTGGACGGTTCACAAAAATTAAAACCATTCAAAGTATAAAACAACAGTATAAAACCATAATATAAAATACAATATAAAAGCTCAACCAGATAAAAACAGCAGCAATGCAAAATTACAAATTTAAAACCATGTTATTTAAAATTTATAGATTGTTAAAATGTTGGGAGAATAAAAAGGTCTTCACCTGGCGTCTAAAAGCATATAATGTAGGTGCCAAGCGAACCTCCTTAGGGAGCTCATTCCACAGCCGGGGTGCCACAGCAGAGAAGGCCCTCCTCCTGGTAGCCACCTGCGTCACTTCCTTTGGCAGGGGCTCACGGAGAAGGACCCCTGAGGATGACCTCATGGCCCATTTGCTGCAAAATGGTGTTATGACTAGGCCTGTTCCTCTTAGGCTGGGGGAAGGAGTTTCAGGCGATCAATCAGAATCAGATTCTGAAGCAGAAGAGACGGTGCCAGAAACATACCAGCCTACATGGGGAATGGAGGAGGTGACTCTCACAGGGTCTTCACTAGCTGGGAATGAACTTTTGCCAGACGTTATCGCTGAAAATGGGAACAACACACAGTCTGTGGGAAATCAATATTCTTCCGAGGGGGAAGGCACTTCAAGGTCAGCTGATCCTAGAGTACGCCACAGACTAAAACGGGCAGAGCTAAAGGGAGGTGAGAGAAGGTCAGCCTGGCTAGCCTCTCTCCAACAGCTTCTCCAGAATCAGTCTCCCTGAAGTTAAAGTGTTCTGGGTAAAGGGCTTTCCATTCTTCTTGAAAGGACAATTGTCTTGCTTAGTTTGGATAGTTTTGCCTAGAGGAAAGTTCCTAGACCTAAGATGCTCTTCAGGTGGGAAGAGATGTTTATTGCCTGAATAAAGCTTTGTGCATTACGTGGCAGACCTCTTTATTGTCTCCCAATAAGGCAGGAGGTTTTGGGAAACACGACAAAGGGTTAGCAGACTAACCATGGCTTAGTGTGTTGTCTGAAGAGGCCCAGTATCCCCTATAGTATCAGCACTGGTCTCCTGTCACATACCAACTTAGGGAGAGCAGAAACAGCTGCAGCAGTGACAAAACATTACTACTTTCAAAGGAATTCTTAAGAAACCTTCCTTTCTTTCCCCTCCCTCATTATTTAGTGTCCACATCTTACATCATATGTGAAAACCTAACTCTCTGGAGTCTTGGGAGGCCTTTGGCCCGGTCTAATTGTCCATTTTTGCAACTGCCTCACAGTAAGATATCTGTTCCTTCCACAAGGGTGAGCTACTTCTACTCTGAGCAAAAGTGGTTGTGACATTTCACTGCGCCTTTACCTTTAAACACACCTGAACAACTGCAGCTGTTTGCAGGGATGGTAGAAACGGTGGACGGAGGAGCTGAAATGAACTATCATCGGTTTTAATAAGTAAGCACTCACACTACAGGCTTCCACTCATCAATTACTAAATATATAAGGAAAAGATGTTCCCCACAACTTGAATCCTCTGAGACACTGGTTATAAGCTAGCAAATGCTTCAATGTACAAAGACATTATGATCCCATGGTCTTAGAGCAGGGGTGGACAACTTTTGCAGTTCCAAGAGCCATTTCCCTCTCCCCACCATCAAAACCCACTGAGGGAGCCTTCCTTCCCTGTCACTAGTGATTTTGCTGTGAAAATTCAGCAGTGTAATAATGCCAAAAAAAAAAGGGGGGGGGGCTATTTTCCTTTAAAATTTAGATTTCGTTTAAATGTTTGCAGCCACTATGCCATTAAATGTTGGCGCTAAATTGCCACTTTTTTGCTGTTGCTGCTGTAGCAGCAGCGCACTAGTGGCCACAAAAGGCCGAGGTGTTTTTTTTTTGTGGTTTAGAGTGAAACTGTCTTAGAGTGAAACTGAGAAGACACTGATACATATCCACCATTCCAAACTGATCTAGGCTTGGTTCTTAAAGCCAAAGCTTTAAGATTCTCAAGGTGCAAGGAACTACTTGCACACACAAATGATTGTGTGCAGCTGAAACATATGCATCAATCCATAGTACCTGGTGTATGAAGTCGCTTACACATTTAAAAGCATCTCCTCCTATAGGTACCGATCCATGTCCAATAGTCAAGTGAAGCTCTGTCAGTTGTTCTACTGTTTGCTCAGATGAGGTCACTAGGAATGTGTTAGCAGGGCCCTCTCACTGTTGTCATCCATTCTTAGGAATGTCCTACCCCAGAAGTATAATTCTTTCACCATATTTTCTGAGGCATTTGTCAGGATAAGATAGGCACTGGTGATGCTTTGTTGCTAATTTTACCATTTTAGTCATTATAGGGTTGCCCTTTATCATGATTTAAACTAAATCCAGCCCAGTAGGTATCCCCATCTAGGTCACCACCTCTTCCGCCATACCTTGCCACTTCACCTGTCCCTTTTCCACAGCAATCTGGCAATGAAGAAAGAGATCAGTTTCTTCTTTCATCATCAGCTCTCTTGGATTCTGTGCACAGTGAGGAAGGATGAGAGAATGTTGCTTCAGCCATGCCCATTTTTGGTTCTAGCCACATCCACCTCTGGCACGTGGAGCCCAGAGGGTTGAGCAGAAATTAATGCCGCCCTCAGACTGAAAAAAGTTCCTCACTCCTGATTTAAACATTTATTTGTATTGGTCTTTTATTTCATATTTTTATTATTGTTGCCCTGAATAGAACATCGATACATGTTCATCTGGTAAAAAGTATGCTTCAAGGTGCCGGAAATCCATGGACTATATTGGAAATATGTGGTTTAAACAAAGACTTAGAATTTTTATTATTGCATTTATATCCCACCTTTTTTCTTCCAAGGAACCCAAGGCAGTGTACATAATTCTCCTCCTCCTCTCCATTTTATCCTCACAATGACAACCCTGTGATGTTGGGGTTGAGCTGAGAGTCTGTGACTGGCCCAAAGTCACCCAGTGAGTTTTCATGGCCGAGTGGGGATTAGAACCCGGATTTCCTGAGTCCCAGTCCAACATTTTAGCCACTACACCACACGGGCTCTTTTACCCCTTTTATGACCTAAGGGTGGTATGAAAACACTCCCCAGCTATATAGCAGCAGTGTCCAACTAAAATACCTTGATCTTATCATAACAACTTGAAAACATCTGGCAGAGAGAGAAAAAGCCAAACAAATCCTAAAAACCACTCTTTCCAGTCACCAGTAGATGCATACAGGAGAAAATCCTCCTGCTAGAAGAAACCCTGCAGTTATTTCTTTCTGGTAACTAGGAATTTGCTTGTTAAACTTCTGCAATATGACTGGATGAGGGCTAACAAACTGAGACTCAATCCAGACAAGACGGAGGTACTGTTAGCGGGTGGTTCATCTGTCCGGCAAGGTGATGTTTGCCCTGTCCTGGATGGGGTTGCACTCTCCCTAAAGGATCGGGTCTATAGTTTGGAGGTGCTCTTGGATCCAGAACTGTCCTTTGAGGCACAGGTGAACTCAGTGGCAAAAAGCACCTTTTATCAGCTTGGGGTTAGGCTATCTGAAGGAACGCCTTCTCCTATATGTACTTGCTGGACCCTAAGGTCATCCTCAGGGGTCCTTCTCCGCAAGCCCCTGCCAAAGGAAGTGAGGCAGGTGGCTACCAGGAGGAGGGCCTTCTCTGCTGTGGCACCCCGGCTGTGGAATGAGCTCCCTAAGGAGGTTTGCTTGGCACCTACATTATATGCTTTTAGATGCCAGGTGAAGACCTTTTTATTCCCCAAGCATTTTAACAGTCTATAAATAAATTTTAACTTGGTGTTTTAAATCTGTAATTTTGCATTGCTGCTGTTTTTATCTGGTTGAGCTTTTATATTGTATTTTATATTATGGTTTTATACTGTTGTTTTATACTTTGAATGTTTTTAATTTTTGTGAACCGCCCAGAGAGCTCCGGCTATTGGGCGGTATAAAAATGTAATAAATAAATAAATAAATAAATATGCCAGATTTATAAGTCTTTTAATATCAATACATATGCATACGCCCTGGTGGCATTGTGTTACAATTATTTTTTAAACATTAATATATAGGGATAGGCTCCTGTGGCAACGTGTTGGTTTAAACTATTTTAAAAATAAGTGTTATCGATTGTGTTGTTTCATTTGTATTTTATTATTAATTTACTTCCCACTGATTTATTTATTTATTGCATTTACATACCGCCCCATAGCTGAAGCTCTCCGGGTGGTTTACAAATGAAGGCCTCAGAATAAGAAACAGGCTGCAACACATCGGGTTATTTGTGAATAAACTATTTTGCAGCTTGAGAATGTGTTTCACTCCTTTGTGACCTCCCAATAAACCTAGATACAAATCTTTCTCCCATCCACAGATATAACACAGCTCTAGAAATACCTGGCTTAAGGCTTCAGTAGGAAGTGATATAGTTTGCTGACCCCTGATTAGCTTCATTTATGCTTCAGATAGTAAGCAAGAGCTCTCCTGTATAGATAAATCTGTTATTAATTCAGAGTAAACTGTAAAAGCCAATGAATATGCAAATCAGATAACATCTAGGGCTTTTATGCGTTCTGTAAGGTTGTTAATAAAGGGGCCAGCAGAAATTTTTACTCAGTATCATTACAAATGAGGACATGACCACCCCCTCTAATTTCCTTGACATTGTACCAAGTAGTAGCCAGATTCTCTGATATAGACATGGCTGATTTTTCTGTTTATCCATCTGTTTAGGTAATAAGAAGCACCATAGCAACTAGAGTTCAAATCAGAGTAAATTCGTTCAAAAACATTACATACTCTGTGGTTTATCCTCAAGATTCAGCTGCCTCAGTGATTTATTTCTCTAGATGTGAGAGCAGAATACATTTTGAGAGATTCTACAGAGATTGGATGGCACTTTAAAGCCTGGTTGGTAACACAGGTTCTCAAAAATGCAACCATCAAAGTTTGCAGCTGATTCAAAGGAGGGAAGATACTCATTTTTAGCACTCTGAAATAATGCAAGTTAACAAAAGCCGCAGGCTGACCCTCGGAGTGCAACAATAACCACATCTGTGACAAGATTAATTCCAACAATCTTTTAACCTAAAAAAATCATGTGGAAAGACTGTATATAGATTTACATGAGTGTTGTTTAATATGTGGCGGCGGGCAGGGGTACATACAAACCCACACACCTGCACATACAGAATTCTAGTATTTGACAAACATTCCAATTGACCTTTGTGAGAGCAAAGAAATGTATTATTATTATTATTATTATTATTATTATTATTATTATTATTATTTATATAGCACCATCAATGTACATGGTGCTGTACAGAGTAAAACAGTAAATAGCAAGGCCCTGCCGCATAGGCTTACAATCTATAAAACGCTCCCAGCTTGAATAAACCTATGAGCTGAGGTAAACAAGCCTAGAAACAGAAGCTTAACCAACAGCTCTCTTTAAGAATTAGAACTCAGAGAATAAGAAATCCAACAAACTGACTGGCTGGTCTCCCATCCTATCCTGTTTTACATAGTTCTCACCTCATTTTTTATCCATACCTCATATTACTCTGTCCCTAAGATCTTTGGAAGAGATGAGATAAAAATCTATACAAAGCTAGTGTACCACTCAGGACTTTATGGTCTACTCAACCTCCGGGCTCACATAGGAAATTGTAATGGAGCAAGGACTTCTGGGATAGGAGGCCTGAGAACCAGGAATGTAGGAGAAATATGATTTGGGACCAAAGCAAGGGGCAAAGGGTTAAAGCCCCCTATCCCTCACACTAATGGTACCAATCTGAATGGGATGTCCTGAAACTTACTTTGCGTATAAAAAGAACACTGACGTAGTTGCATGCTATTATTAAAGTTAACATGCAGTTTGGGCCTTGTTTCAAGCTGCTTCTTGCTTTCTGTGGTGACTATGTTTGTGGGTTTTTATTTTTTCTCTTGAACATTTTTTTGTTTTATCTTAATATTGGAACATTCTGAGGCAAACCATCCTTCTCTTCCTGAGAGCAAGAAAAATCCAATTTAAACAGAATGGAAAAAATAATGGTTGTGTGAACTAGGCCTGCAACTGTAAGGCATATGGAGTTCTGTATTACTACTCCACACAGAAATGCATTTATTTGTTTATTTATTTTAGAAAGAAACAGTTTCTGAATACTCTGAGACATTTAAACCAATCATTTTGGTTCAACATTACACACACACACACATGTCAGAACTTCAAATTATTTCAATCTGCTTTCTCTCTGAAACCTTCACTGATAAAATTCTCGGTTTTGTCATGGTTGCCTGTTCTATGGATCCCAGAACAGTACTCCATGTTTCCAACTGTTGTCCCCATTGTATAAATACAGGCAGTGTTACACACGGGGCCTTTATAAAAACTAATGATAATGCTATCTTAATTTCATTTTGGTTGTTATTTATATTTTTAATTGCAAGCCACTCAGGAAGCCTCTGAGGAGTGTGATAGAAATACTGCAATAATAAAGAAATATACAAGCCCAGTGACACCCACAAAAAATTCCACTGATGTCAGTGGAGCTCCCTCTTCCATAACTATGTATTATAGCCAGTTTCTATCCTATCATACTGCAAAGTCCTATCTATCTGTTTCTCTTTTATCACTTCGTAATATCACATCCCCACTACCACCACTACCCACCTCATTCTCTCTCTAAGCCCTTTGGATCGTCCTGAGTGCCTTCTAAATAAATCATGACGTAAAACAGTTCTGTTTTAAGACTGAGGCTGTTTAGCAGCCGACAGCACCATGGAGAGCACCTGCGAGAGAATGGTCCGCAGAGATCAACCTCAGCAGTTTCCGAAGCAACGCTAGGAGGAGAGCCTGTGATGGCGTTAAATACTTTTAAGAGGAAAACATTTCCTTCCAGAGATACTTCGGCATGCTCAACTGAAACAGCAGCTCCATACCTTAGGAAAGGAATCTGTTCATGATCAAAACATGCATTACATGGAATATCCTCTATTTTTAGCATTCTGCTGCTCTCCTATGTATCCAAATAAAGCTTTTGCACCCTCAGAGGTGTAGAATTCAAAGAATCCATGTACTCATAACCTTGTACCATCAGCAACAAGAGTCCTGTTAACATGGGAGGGGGAAGCCCCATTATTACAATTATATGATATATATTATTTAACATAGCATGGATTTCCTCACAGGAACAAGGTTCATGTTGCAGGCTCTATAAAGTTCCATAATATACAGACAGGACATGGACATGAGCAGACCATTCTAAGCACTCCAGAACAAAAAACAGTTTCACCTCTCTTGCTCTGGAAAAGAGTGCAGGTCAGCCAGTGGGTTCAAGAAGGGGTATGAAGGACAACCAACATGGAAACAATTCATATTGAAACTGCCTATTGCATTAAAATAATACTCTGCTCTGTACAGTATATTTTATATCAGAGATCAAAGCAGAAGGGAAATTGGGATCTGCTGGTAGCTCTCAGGTGATTTGCAGCAGATTGTCAAGGGTTTCTGATTTTCAACTGTTTAACAATACCAACCCCAGGATTACATTTTTCCAACTAAATTAGGCTCCTGAAACACAGAAAGCTTGGGGTAACCAGGACTGAACTGTTGCTTGAAAGAACTCTAAGCTCAGAGCCAAATGACACGTTAAGTTAATCATGTAGAATGAAACCGAGGCTAGTCTTTTTTTACTCTAGTGTAAGCACACACAGACACATTTCAGATCAGGACCACTGCACTCTGGGAGGGTTCAACTTCCCTCTATCCGGTTCCTCCCCTGAAGCTGAGCATGGGTGAATCTGTCCATCCCAAGTTGCCACCAACATTTTTCTCTCTTCTGCCCTCCCCACAAGTATTTTGTGGCAGGGATTAGGAGAAAGGCAGGGCCTGCACTCTTTTCTGCTGCAGCTTAGAGAAGATAAAAACTGCGAGTCTCTTTTCATCTTCTTGTTATTATTAATCTTCTGTTATTATTCATCTCCTTCAAACTGCAATGCAAAGGATGGCTCTAGGGCAGGGATCACCAGCACACCACCAATGGTGCCTGCAAAAGGGTCCCCACAAAGCTTTATTTCAAACAACATTCCCCATATTTAAAATATATGTACACGGATTTGTATACATCCATAGTAATGAATACATATGAAATGCCTATATATGAAAATACAACTTCCTGGCAACTATACATAGCCTTGCTATTTCTCTCCACCCAATCCCTTTCCTTGCTATTTCTCTCCCTTCCCTATCCCGAACCTCCTTTTGTTCTCTTCCTAGCTCCTAACCTTGCTTTCTCTCCCACTCTATTATTGTGCCGTTTCTCTCGACTCCCGCCCGTAGCCTCGCTATTTCTCTCCCCCACCGCTTTACCTCACTGTTTATCTCACCTCCTAGCCTCCCTCTTTCTCATCACTCAACCACTTTTCCATGCTATATCCCCCTCCCAGCAGCTGGACTCACTATTTCTCACTATTACCTTTATGCAATCTTTTTCTTTTGAAGAGTAGAGTATATACGCAGCTCGGATTATAACTCATTTTAACTATTAGCTTTTCTAGATGGGATAAGATGGGCATTGTGGGCACTGTATAAGCAAGGTATAGGGAAGTTACCTCAGGAAGTGCTTCATTATGGCGGTTTTGCGCTTCGGTTTCAGCAACTCCCCTCAGCTGGTCACAGGCAAATCGCTACTCCGGAACTCACTTACGCTGTGAAAGTAAGTTGAACACATTTGGTAAAAGAGAAATAAAAGTGCCCAGGTAAAATTTTGGGATGTGTGTGTCTTTTCAAGTATCCTCACATTAAAAATAAATGAACATCAAAAGAGAAAGATGCATTTCAGCATTCAAGGTAAAGGCGCATGCAACATTTGCAGAGTGGTAGGTTTGACCTAAAAACAACCTCACCTCATTAGGCCTGAATGTATATTTTTCTCTTTTGGGGCAAGCAGCTCTGATGAAACCCAGATTATTATTTTTTTAAAAAAAGTTTTTAGCATTTCAGTTTGAATTGGGGGAGAAACTGGTTATGCATGGTGCCAACTATTTAGCTTTTGTGTCACATCACCCACAAAAATCCCATAAGCAAATTTTATACAATTTTTAAAGTAATATTTGACATTTTTAAAAATGGGGGAAAATATGAATACACTCTGCTTCAAAGAAATAAATAGGCAGCCACCGTTAGCATTACAAAGGGGGGGGCGCTGCGGCAAGTAAAACTGATGACAGTTTTATCTGTTTAAATGTTAGTGTGTTTTGAATGGATGATTTTAGCTCAGTACAGACAACACGTAAGTCAACACAGTGTGAGAACTCCACTCAATGGTTGAGTTTTTAGGGGGTACTCCCCACACAACATCTTCTAAGTCCACTGTTGCTTGACTTCACGGTGGAGTTTTTACACCACCCTTGAGAAATGTGTTGTCTGGTGGGAAAACTCCACACAATGGTGGAGGGGCTTTTGGAAAACACTCCACGCTGAGCAGAGGAGAGTTCCTGCACAATGGTTGTGTTGCGTGTTGTGTGGAGGGCTCCACGGAGTTTTCTGTTCCATTGCATTGACTTTTCCCACTGGCTTCAGAGTTCCCTGGCAAGAGCAGCAAAAGGAGCAAGTGCCGCTCTAGGAGAGCAGCCGGGATTGATTTTTTGCTGCAATGGCTGATGGGATGCCATCAGGAGGACTGGGGGAAGAAAGAGGGTGGAGGAACTGTCAATCAAGCATCACAATGGATTTTACTCAACTCCACAGTAGACCACAGTCTCACAATGGTGGAGTTAGAACACCTTGTGTGGGGAGTACCTCCTAAAAACTCAACCGTTGAGTGGAGTCTTCACACTGCGTTGACTAGCGTGTTGTCTGAACTGAGCCATTCAGTTAGGACTGTGAAAATCAGATATAAATGTGCAAGGGCAGTCATACATCCTGCCTGAACACCTCTCCTTTTCCAACATGTTAAGTGCTAAGTGCTCCTGAGATACAAATATGGCGAACTATACTACTCAACCCAATGAGGCAGCTTAGCTTTTATCCGCCTACTGATCTTTCCCCCTTTCTTCTCCTTCCAAAATAGCTGTGAATTGTAACATCACCTGCAAAAAGGAAAAGAGCAAGCACTCAAAAAGAAACCTAGGATAGCGTGTGAGCGTTCACTTCAAAAACAGCCCCACAATCAGCCTCTTTCATTAAAATTGCTTTTGACTGGTTGAATCCTGCTGCTGTCCCCCTAATTACTACTGACAACAGTGACACCTGCTTGAGGAGCAGAGAGAAAAGCTAACAGCAAAGTGATTCATTAATGAACTCGCCAAGCAGGCGTCTAGCACTCCCTGAAGGTGCTTTTGATGTTCTTTATGTAACAGAAAAATGGAGGAAAGGGAGGAGAAAAGGTAAGGAAACTGGAAGGAAAGCAGTTCACTCCTCTTCACCAATCAGAACGCAGCTTTAAGGTGAGAACAACAGTTTATGCTTCTGCATTAGAGCCAAAACAGACATTACTTTAAATCTGTGTCTAGTAGCTATGTCTTTCTTCATTTTTTTACTCTAGGGTAGGTACAAGGCCTCCCCATTCAGATCTTAAAAGCCCCACCCCTCAATTCCCCATGCTAGGGTCCCAATCCAGATCAGAAACCCAGCACTTACACTAAAGCATTTTTTTTTAAAAATGTAGCTGCTAGACACAAGGTTGAAGTACTGTCTATTTTAGCCTTAAGGTGTTTGGTTTTGCTTTCTTGGGACATGCACTCTTGTTAAAAGCTCTTTCAATCAGCTGGGCGTGAAAAGATGCACAACAAGCAAGCAGGTGTGAAAAAATGCACAAAAGAATGAGGCTGCCACATATTCTTTTCACAAGCCCCTTTCAACCCCCACTCCCAGAAATGGTAACGTAAATGGAGTTCCCAAAAACCTGACAGAGCAAGCCAAGGGTGGGTCAGGAGGTTACTCCTAATTAATTTCCTAAATCCTGCCCAGATCCTGCTCCAAAAATTTAATCAGTTCCCCTTCAATGAGTTACCCCATTTACCCCTCCACACACATGGCACACAATTTTCTTTAGGTCATGGTTCAAAATACTGGGTGTGAGGGTGGTGGGGGTGTGAGCATTGGAGAGTGGGCACAGGAGGTCGAGGAAAGGGGACAAGGAAGAAGATTAGGAAGGAGAGTGGAGGAAGGAAGGACCAGGCAGGTTGAGGATTGGCTATCAGAGAGCTTCAGCTATTGGGCGGTATAAAAATGCAATAAAATAAATAAATACATCAGAGCGAGGGGAAAGTTGGAGCAAGGAGGCCAGGTGGCTCCAATGTCAGTGGAGCAGAGAATTTGAAAGGAGCTGTCCAAGGTGCTTCTTATTGGTAGTACTTATCTCAGCTCAGAAACCCTGCTTATGGCAAATTTGTGCCATACAAGTCTCCATGGGAATCTTTGAACAGAAGACTTTGCTACGTTCGTTAAGGCTACTATTTCACTGCATGTAACGGGCTGAAACATTGGCATTTGCACTTAGGCAATGGATAGTGCATAGATTCCATTCCACATATCCTACCTCACAGGGCTGTTGTAAGGGGAGAGTGGGGAAATGTATAGATCTTTAAAGGAGCTCGGAGCACTCTAGAGGAAGATAAGGTAAAAACGTAACAACTAAATAGTCTCCAGTATCTGGTACTCAGAGGTAAACTCCCCTCAATATAACAAAACCATTTAGTTATCACGGTTAATACCTGTTTGATAGGTGCTACTACCACCTAATGAATACCATAACTTTCAGTCGTACAAAGAATTACTTTCTAAAAAAGAAAAGAAAAGCAGATTCAAACTGACTTCTAACAGAATGAGCAGGGCCAGTTCAAGACATTTTGCTGCCTGAGGCAGAAGACAAGATACCACCATGGCTCCATTCCATGTACAGAAGCCAACTAGACTGACAGTTGAATCTTAGCTCAACACTAGAATGAGACAGCATCTTCCACAGCACCTGAGGCCAGCAGGTTATCTTAGGGAGTGCAGGGCAGGCCGCATGGGACATACAGCTCTGTCCTCTAATACTCTACTACCACTTCACACACCCCAGCAGCTGCTGCCAGAGACAGCCATCTCAGTCTGCCTATAGTGGGGGCCAAAATTTTGGACACTTTTTGAAATTTTCATGTTTTGCAACTTTGCATGCTTATAGAAAATGTTCTGTTTCACGAAATTCAAATGTTTATACATCAATTGAAAGACCTGATTTACGTAATACAACAATCCTGGTTCTTTTCCTGGGTGTCCAATCAACTCTTTTCTTTAGTGCCATTGCTCTATTTACACTTTTAATTTGAGAAATACTTCAAATATTCACACAATCTCCAATTGTGCTTCAGTTACAGAACAAACAGCAAAATTGACTTTTCCCAACTTGAAACATGATGTATCGCAGCTACTGCCATGTGATTGGTCCCCAGAACAAGGACTGTGATTGGCCAGCAGGGTTTGCAATTCCAATCCGCTTCTTCAATCACACCTATTTGTTTTTAAGACTAAAGTAAGCATAACTTTTTGTGTACTGCAGATATTTGCATTCTGTATTTTGTATTGAATTCAGCATTAAATTCTCTTTCAATTGGTATATAAACAGAACATTTTCTATACGCATGCAAGGTTGCAAAACACGAAAATTTCAAAAAGCGTCCACAATTTTAGCCACCACTGGAATTCAAGGTGTTGTTAATGATGTTTAAAGCCCTAAATGGCTTGGGCCCCCAATACCTGAGGGACCGCCCCTCCCTATATATGCCTGCCTGAGACTTGAAATCTGTTGGAGAAGCCCTCCTCCACTTCCCACCAACACGGGACATACACTATGGTGGGACGTGGGAGAGGGCTTTCTCTGTTGTGGCACCCCAGCTGTTGAATGCCTTCCTCTCGGAGGCCCAACTGGTGCCGACGCTGACTTTATTCTGGCGCCAAGTAAAGACATGGCTTTTTAACAAAGCCTTTGATGGCTAAATTCACCAAGCTTGCACGTTGTTTTTACTGCTTTTAAATTCTATACTGGTTTTAGCTTGATTAATGGTTTAATTTGTTTTTAGCTGTGTATATTTATTGTTTTATGTTGTTGTGTAATTTTATCTGTACATTGCCCTGAGAGCCTAGTGATATAGGGCAGGATACAAATGTTTTAATAAATAGAATAATGGTGGGGCTAGTCCTGAGAGAGGGAGAAAACACTGCCCTAGTTCAAACAAACGCTGTCTTGCTATGAACCCACTTGGGTAATAAGATCTGGAGGAAATGCCTTTTTGAGATTGTCATTACCCATAGAGACCCATTTGCTAGGCATGAAAAACAAAAGTCACTGGCTCTATGTTGCCCTCAAACTATGGAACGCACCACTCAAGAATTACGATTGGCTGCCACTCTCTTTAGAAAGGGTATGAAGACGCGTATATCCCATTTAGCCTTTCAAAATGTGCAATTTTCACTGTATTTCATTTTTTTTCCTACTGTTTTAAGGTTTTATTGATTTACATTGTTGTACACCACCTTGATGGCTTTTTGGCAGCTAAAGAGGCAAATAAATGTTAATAAATTTCATCACTACTCATACAAAAATAAGTAAATGGAAGGAAAAACTGTTTCGTAGGATTAAAATACAGACGAATGATTACAATAAGTGTATTTGTCAGTACCCGCTCTTGGGATCAATACGAATGAACAGGAACCACACAGTGGCTATTTAAAAGCTTAATCACTGGCAGCTAAAACCACATGGAGAGCTGGTTACCCCTTGGCTACAGCCATTTAATTAGCTGAGCATTAATACCTTGATTTCTCAGGAGACACATAACAAGGAAACATGTAACAAGTGTTGGAGGAAATCGCTGGAGGCTTGTGGCTCCTATTTCAGTGGGGTGGTGAATCCGCTCTGGGTTTCAGTCACCTTTTGCTCCTTGGAGAACTCCTTTGACTGGTTCTGGCTGAAACCTGGAATGGATTTACCGCCCCACTGACATTGGAGCCACCAGCCTCCACTTAAGGAAAAGAAGCCTTAGGAAGTGGGAATTTGGAGCTGCAGCAGGGGAAGGGTGTTTACGTCTTACCCTGAACTCCGGTCCAAATTGCCCCCTATAAGTTGCTCCCCTCCCCACAGCACCATTCAAGACAGGATGGGTTATCTTACATGTGTCACATATAACTGCACATGCAGAAAGAAATAGCAACACTGGGTTAAATCCAATGTTGTGTCAGCAGACTTTCACTCATGACCAGGACTCCCCCTTGCTCTTCTCTTCTCTGCAGTTGCCCAAATCTGCCCCCGGGGGCAGGGGGGGAGAGTCCCCCAACCATTCGGAGAACAGAACTCCGTTCCACCAGTGGTTTCCATTCCACTGGTGCACAGCCAGCATTGGGCTCAACTCCCTGGGTTGACTGCGTGGCCAAAAGCAACTAGAGATGAGGCAGGATGAAATGGGTTGTATCAGGCAGAGGATTAAGGGCAGCAGATTCTGCATCTGATTGCATTTTGAAAATGTAAAAAGTGCCTCCAGTGCAAACTTGCACAGCAGCACAGGACTGAAACTCTCCCCCCTCCCTTTGCAGCATCCATTCACTCACTGGGTGCCTCTTCAAAGATGTTGCTTGCCTTGTTGCTTCATGGAATGGAAATTCAGCCTCGGCTAGAGCATAAGGGGATGTGTAAGAGAACACGCTGGCGTAATTACCAGTGAGTGAAGGGATACTGCAGGAAAAAAAAAGCCAAGTCTTTTTTCCAGGTGAGATGTTTTAACAAGGAAGGGGGCAGAGGGGAGGTGTTTAAACCAGGGGCGTTGAACCTCTTTCATCCAGGAGAACAAGTTCCATTTTGGAGAAGCTCTTGGGGGCTGCTTTCTAGAGGCGGGTAAATTGGGACAGAGCCCAAAATACCAGCATGTTTTAGCTTAAAACTTTTACTGCCAGTAACTAAGTCGTTGGAGAGGCACTTAAGCCTTTTGGAAAAGGGGAAAAAACTGCAAAAATCCAGGAAAGCACCAAAAGTGGTCAATGGTCAGGGGAAATGGGGTGGGTAATAGGAAGGAGACGTACTGAGGAACCCTGGAAGGCTGGATTGGGCCCACAGGCCTGAGGATCTGCACCCCTGGTTTAAACTGTATCATTAAACGGGATGCTTGCCGGGGGGGGGGGGGGAGATCCACAAAAGAGGGAGGAAAATTACAGGCAGGAGTCAGAGAAGAGGAAGAAGATGGCAGAAAAATGGGAAGCAAGGGGAAAGCTTTGAGACTTTATAACAAAAGCCTAAAATTAAATGCTAGGTTCCGGAGTCATGCCACTTCTAGAACCTTCGCGCTGCACACTTTTAAAAATATGGGGTATGTTTTGCTGCTTAGCGTTTCAGTTAAATGTAGCTGAATTCCTGAGCTGTGTGCACAATTACCGGTGAAAGCAGCCTGGCCCAATGACAAAGACATCAGGCTCCCTGTTTTCTGATCAAAGAGATGTCAGAAGAAAATTAATAGCGCCTCCCGAAATGAGCTGTAAGCATTATTGACCTACACGCATTTCATTCTGCCCATTTCTTAGAGGCAGGGAGGGCGAGGGGGGTGGAGACAAATGTACTTTCTAAATGAAACCTAATTCATTTAGGACACGGGTAAATCTTTGTTATCCAACTGCCACATCCTCTGCTTTCTAAATGGGGTGGAGGCACGGCAGAGGTTTACAGGAGCATGGAAAGAGCAGCTTCTCCTTATTTAATATTAAAACCCAACATCATGAAGTGGACTGGCAGGAGTAGATTCAGGACAGATGAAAGGAACGACATCTTCACACAATGCAGAAGTTAGACAATGCACAAGTGGGACTGCAACAAACTGTTGCAGTATGGAGTACATCTGTTCAGGGCTCCGCCAACCAGGCAGGCCTTATTCCAGGGTAATGCATTTCATTCTCCCCACCCAGCCCCACCACCTGCCCAATTTTCATTTTCCCTCCAGGCAGACTCAGTATTCTGTGGCCATTCAGCACGCTTGGATAACTTTGGGCTATTTTGTGCTCTGTGTGTCTGTGTGGTTATTGTTTTGTTCCCTAAGGATTCCCCCCACCCAAAGGTTTTCTTTTTAAGACTTCTACAAACTTTGGGGTTCCCCTTAGCATGTCCCACCAACACAAGACAAACACTATGGTAGGCTTTCTCGGTTGCGGAATACCCTCCCCTTGGAGCCCCGACTGGTGCCGACACTGGCTTCATTTCGGCACCAACTTAAAACACAAGGGCTTTGAGGGCTAAATTCTCCATGGTTGCACATAGTTTTGTTTTTCATTGTTTCTATTTTTTTTTTAAAAAAAATCGACTGGTTTTAATTTAACAATTTAATACATTTTTAGCTGTGTATATTATTTATTGTTTTACTTTTTCGGATTTATCTGTACACCATCCTGAGATCCCAGTGACATAGGGCAGGATACAAAAGTTTTAATAAATAAAAATAAATAAATTGTTCTGGCATCTGCTCACAGATAGAGTCATTCCCCCACACCACACCCCGTTACATGGGAAAATACATAAATAATTCCATAAGGAAGTTTGCAATAATTTACATAATTTATGTACGTTGTCCCCCCATTCCATTCGACTTTACCCCAGATGACATATGTCTTAGCAGAAACGTGTGTATTTTCCTATAAATTTGCATAAATTTCAGGGAAGTAAATTAAAAAATGAAAGTCTGCGGACTCCGTGTAGCCTGGGGAGGACAGTCCGCAGCGGATTCCGCAAGTTGGATTCTTAGAAATCCTGCTCCGGGTTTCAGACAGAACCCTAAATGAGTTATCCAAGGTGCGAAGCCCAGAGTGGATTCATCACCCCACAGACATCACAGTCACCAGCCTCCGCTATCTCTGGCAATGTTTTAAAGGGCTTTACAGGGGGATTATTACAGACATCGCTTCCTTGCTTTTTGGTTCCAAAAGGAGGTGTTCAAAGCGGCTAAAGTATAAAACACACAGAAAAATCAAATTAACAACAGCCCCATCCTTGAAACAACCAGATAAAGAAGGCACAATCCAAGATTAAAAGAAGCATTAAAAATGGGGCCCAGGGAGCCAGCGCTAACAATTAATTACATTAAGCAGCAACAGAATCAAAGCCTTGTTTAAAAAAGAAATGTCTTTAAATGCTGGCAGAACACAGAGGGAAGGGAGTTCCACATATAAAGCGCTGCCACAGAGGGATTTCTCACGCACACTGCCACCAATCAATGGCACGCACACAAGGTTAGATACCCTACACCTATAATGTTCACTGCAAGAGAAATCCAAGTCCAATATTGTCGGTAGTAATACAACAGAATTGTCGGGGGCACAGGACCCTGCTGGATACTGCCTCATGCCCGGAAATGCCAGGGATTGAACCTGGGACCTTCTGCCTGTGAAACAGGTGCTCTACCATTGAGCTGCAGCCCTTTCCAACAGCATAACTCTCTTTCTCTCTGCCTCCTTCCAATTTCTTCATAAACCAGAAACCATGAATAGTAGAATGGGGTGCTGTGCAATGCATCAGCCAAGAAATGGAGGTGAAGTTAGGTGAAACTGACTTGCTTGTTTTTTTAAAAAAAATGGTGGATGAGGCCACTGGACAATTGCTGGGTGGAGAACGTTGCCTTTCAGGTGTTTTGAGTTTGACACTCTTAACCTAGTTGGCTTGGGATTGAAGTGAGAATCACCAGACATCATGGTGTACATCAGAGCTTTCAGAGTGCCACGAAAACACAGTGCAGTGTCAGATATGAGACCCTGTCCCATGTCCTCTGTGCAAACCAGAACACCCAGTTGGAAGGGCAAGGTTAGTGGTCACCACAAGTAATGGCTAGTTACTATGGCTATCAAATATTTGAGGATCTCTGCTCACAGATCATTTTCTGTAACTGTGAAATAGCTTAAGCACCAAGAAAAGACAAGAGGGAGCACATCACTCAAGGCTCCAACTGTGTAGAGACCCCTTTCCCAGCCTGGTGGCATCCAGCATGCTGGCTGGGAATGATAGGAGTTGCAGTCCAACACATCTGGAGAGCACCAGATTGGGGAAGGTTGGTGAAGAAGTTATGGCGGTGGGCAACTTGTGACTCTGCAGATGTTTTGGTCTATCAGATATTTTGGTCTATAACTGCATCATCCCTCACTACTAGCTATGCTGCCCAAACATCTGGAGAGCCACACACACCCATCAAAGCATGATTCTGCACAGCCACCTCCACAGGCTCTGCACCAGCCTTTCACAACCAACTACAGCTTCCATCAGCCCTAGTCCACATAGCCAATAGTGAGAGATGATGGGGATTGTAGGCCAAAACATCTGGAGGGCACTAAGTTGCCCACCCCTGAGTTAAAGAAAAGGCATGAGAGAAGGAAGCAGAAAGCAGGAGAACCAACACTCACAGCTTGCATTGATGTTTCGTAAAGCAGAGTACAGGAAGGCTCAGGCTATGACAAGCTACTAAAGTGAACCAGAAGTATGATATCTCACAGGCCTGTAGGCAAGGGTTATCTAGTTTGTCAGCTACTCGGGCCCTCCAGCAGAAAGCACTAATTATTTAGCACAGTCTGTTTCTCTGCAGATTGTTGGACATCTCCAAAAGACAACTAGTGAACAACTTGTCTGGCTTCATTTGACATGACAGTTAGATTTTCAGAAATAAGGTGGACTGTCTAGAAAACAACTGCAAAACCGCTGAAGTAGGCCGATGAAGCCAGCAAGGCTGCTGAGCTACTGAGAGCAGGTGTTGAGGCCTATGCAGCCAAAAGAGCGAATGTTGGGATATGGAATGGAAAGCAAAAAGACACAAGGATCACTGCTTTTGGGGAATGTAAGAGGTATCCAAATTCTGGCCTCAGTAGTCAGCCAAAATCTGCAGTTGCCACCAATCCGGCCAGAGGGAATGGGTGGGGCCTTCCCTTGTCGCCCAGAATTTCAGAGGCACTCAGAATCATCCAGTCATGAGTGCCATCCAAAACACAGTGCCTGTCTTTTTCTCTCTGTGTTCTCAGCCATGTGCTCACCAGGTTTAAAGAAATAGTCACCACTGGTGAGTACATTTGCAGAGCCCTGAATCGAAGAGAAACAATGTATTTGTATTTATTTATTTTATACCCTACCTTTCCTCCAAGGAGCTCAAGGCAAACATATATGGTTCTTCCCCCCACCCCTGGGCACATTTATCTTCACAACAACCCTATGAGGTAGGATAGAAATTAACCTAAGATTATCCAGTGAGCCTCATGGCGAAGTGGGGATTTAAGCCTTCTCTCTCTGGCCCTAATCCAACAAAATGTACCTCATCAACTCTCAAAACACTCTTTACAACCTCTGTGGTGATGTGAGGGCCATGGACTCTGTTCATGCAAACACATTTTTGGAACACCAGCTGGTGCGGAAGCAGCTGAGGAAAAATAAGTACCTCCTTTCTTCCCACTGCTTTCCCCTTGAAAATCACCCTCGCCCATTCCAGCTCTTTGCCACTTTTGTCAGAGCCCTAGATTATGCAACCAAACATGTCAATCCAGCCTCAAATCTTACATTAACACTTGGTAAGCTGAACCTGCTGCAGGGTCCATCTATACACAGCAAGCAAAGCTATTTGCACCGGCCAGGGAAGATTCATGGTTTTGCAAAAAGCAGGAACTATGCCAAGAAGTAGATTTTGGATGACCTCTTTAAGATGCCATCTGGAGCACTGCATATATTAACACTCCACTGTTGCTCCTATCACAAACAAGGAGGTTAAAAGAGAGAGAGAGAGAGAGAGAGAGAGAGAGAGAGAAGGGATAAACAGCCAGCCAATGTACCTTTGCATTCTGCAGCTGAAAAGCAGCTTGATTGTCTAGTTCTTTTAGATCTGTCAGCCCCAATAGGTTAGGACCCCCAGGCAAACATAACAGAGAAAAGGTATCTTGTCATTCAACAGACTTCACATTTCAGATAAAGATACTTTACAGCCTTTAGCCTGTGGAACCCAATGGCTTTCGGTCTATCTAAAAGCAAACATACAATTTCAATGAAGAAATTGGTAATTTCATCGAAGAAATTGGCAATTTCAAATTAGTGTGTGGATAGCACTCTAGCCCTTATTCTCTCTCAATATGCTTTCAGGATATGTTTCTTCATTGAATATAATTGCAGTTATTACCATCAGCTGAACAACAAAGAAAAAATTCTCATGTAAATAAAACGATAAAACCATAGGGTAAAGATCTGAGCCTTCCGGTTTTATGAAAACGAAATAAAATAGGAAACCACAGCTCAAAGAATTCATAGAAAGCATTTCAACTTAAAAACGTGCAGAGAATTTTTTTTTAACTTTATAATAACCATTAAAAGCTAAAATCAGAAAATTGTGTTATTTGGAGATGGAACTTTCCAAAAATCGTTCTCAACATGTAAAAACGTTATCAAGCTAGAAAATGGCACCCTTCTGTACTGCTGCTTGCAAGACATGAGTTATTTATCACTGCGTAGTAGAAAGAGCAGCATCCAGTATAAGCTGCTGCTCACATATTTATTACAAGGAGCAGGTTTTTGCTTTGATGGAATCAGGCCACAGTTAAGTGATACACCAGCCACCCTGAACATTTTCCATTTAGCTGTGCCATAGACTAAAAAAAGGCAAGAATAATGCCCCCCATGCATGCAAATATTTGGGGGAAGAAAGAGGAGACAACAGGAACGCAACAGCACATATCTGAAGCACTGCAAGTCTTAGTTCATTTTTGGGAATATTAATTTGATAAGAAAACAAGTTGCAAACCGAGTTATATTTAAGGGTCCTATGTATGTAATGTTTCTTTGTTTTTGTTTTTCATGATTCATTTTCATTCTGTTTTGTTAAATTCAAAATAAAAAAGAAAAGTGGGAAAAAATTAAGGGTGCAAGAAAACGCTTTAAAGCTTTTTTTAAAGTCTCATTTTGTTGTAAGAATTGGAGACATGTGACCTACAATGATAAAATTGTTCATTAATTATGGCACTGGCCAATATAAGCTCCCTGACCTCCTCTCAACTGTTTTAAAGGAGACACTTTCAGCCCTTAGCATTACATTATCAAGGGATGCAACTGGATTAACGACTGACTGCAATACAGAATTCCTAACAGGTGTTCCAGTGAAATGTTAAACCGTTTCTGTATCCTACTCATACAAGTCTGTTTGGCCTCTGAGAGCTGTCCAACTCTTACTAAAAGATGGTCTCAAATCCTACGTTGCTATGACCCAGATTAAAGCACCAGGGACCATTCTCTTTGACAGTAGCTTCATTACCTGCTCTCCACCATATTGGCTGCTCCACGTGAGATTAGAGCTGTCAAGCCATCAAAATGACACAGACGTACACTGCAGAGCAAAGCACCTGGATACCAGCCCAGAACCTGCTAGCAAATCCTCCCCTAAGCATTCTTGGGATTTATTTATATTACTAGCGAATGTAGCAAGCTTTGCTCGGGTTGGAACAGCCCTTAGTGTGATATAGCAAAGCCTTCAAGCAAAGTTACACATTCCCTTGGCGTCTCCAGGAGGGGCTGCCCCACAGCAAAGGAGGAGGAGCAGTAGTCTCCCTCAGTCTCCTCTGCTCTGGCTTCAAACCTTATAAACTGCAATGCAAGGTGTTCGTTAGGGAACTCTGTCACCTAGTGGCTGAAGATGGTAAGCTTTAGCCACACAGACATATCGAAATTAATTAAAATTAACTAATATGTTTTTAAAATGAAATAACTGTGAGTTGACACCCCTAGAGTTTCTTTTGCATGCACGCCACATTTCAGGTGTCTAGGTTTCATGGTCTTGGAGATATGGTGCTGACAGACAGACACACATCCTTATTTATTAGAAATTATTATTCAGCTAGTGTGGTGGAGGCCACTTTTCTCCACCACCATTAATCATAAGTCAAAGAGCATCACTAGTCACTCACCTAACCTGAAGTATCGCTGAGTTATCTACAAACCATGCTAAGCTATACATTTGAAATCAGTTTAAAGCTGCAACTCTATATCTAGTTGCTTATAGGTAAGCCTGATTGAAATTAATAGGGCTTACTTATGAGTAGACATGTATAGGACTGCACTCTTAAGTCACATTAAATTCTCAGTGGAATTAAGGATCCAGTCCTAAATACACTTACTTGGAAATAAGTCATAATACGCATGCAATCCTATACACATTTACCTATACACTGAATACCATGGCACTTACTTCTGATTAGATACACATAGGACTGCACTGGTATAAAGTGCTGCCTTCCCCAACTGGGTGCCCTTCAGAAGTGGACTACAACTCCCATAATTCCCAGATAGCATGGCCATTCGGGCATGCTGGCTGGGAATTATGGGAGTTGCAGTCCATCACATCTGAAAGACACCAGGTTGGGAAAATCTTGTACAGTGGGACTTCTGAGAAAACATGCTTAGGATTGGGAGCTGTATTGAACACTGAGGCACTTCCTTCCAAGCAAACATGTATAGGATTGGGCTGCACAACTATCTACTTTCAAGTATCCCAATCTAACCACAGGGGATTGGGCTGCAAATATATGAATCACCTTGGTCATTCAAAATAATAACAATAACAATGAAGAGCTCTTCAAATCCATTGGAGCAACATCCATCTACATAACTGAGCGAACCCTTCCCAAGTCAGCTTTTAGTCCAATTTTAGTCCAATTTGAGATGAGAAGGGGAATTCCTCTTTGTCCGCAAATTATGTGCAGAGGACTCATCATATTTAAGGGCTCATCGCGTTCTAGCCAGTGGCATAGTGCTAAATTTTGAAGTGCAGCCACTTATCCAAGAAGAGACCAAAACTGCAGACAGCTGTGTTGATCCGGATCAACGAACCACTTCTAGGAGTTTTCATCTCCACTAGGACGTGTCTTTTATAAATTGAATGGATCTTAATTACCCATTCAAAATCAAGCCACCCCCAAATATTTAAATTACAAGAAACATATATTGTTGATAGGGAAATTCTCCCACCCCACCACCCCTGCCAACTACTATGCGGACTGAAGTTAGCTCAGAGGGAATAGGAAATCCGAGTGGGGGAGCACAGGTGACATCAGTGTCCCTGCTAATCAAAAGGTACCAGTGCTGTGTTCCTGCAAGCCTTGCCTCCACTACACCACTGATTCTATCACAAATTCCTCGGGGGTTGCTCTGTTAGACCAATGAAGCAAATGCAACCAAGATTCCTGTGGCACCTTAAAACCGGCCTGCTTTATTGTCGGCTTGTTTGTGTTTTACTGTTCTGCTGCTCTGCAGCATCCTGTAGTTTTTATTAGGCTGGGATTTTAAGTTACATTTGCAACGTTTGATTGATATTCTTATGCTGATCTTAAACTGCACAACCATTTGTTTCTGAAAGCCACCTTGAGAACCATTAGAAGCTGCAATATATAACAAAAGACTAAGGCTTTTTTCAGCTTTCACAGAGCTGGCCTGGGTTGATGCCACAACAGTGCAATTCTATACAGCGTCTACTCAGAAGTAAATCCCACTGAATGCTATGGGGCTGACTCCCCAGGTAAGCAATGGAAAGGTCTGTAGCCGAAATCGGTTGGTGCTTAAGGTGTCACAGGAACGGTCAAAGAGGGTCCCCTAAATAAGCAAAATAAACCAAGAAAGATAAAATTCAAGTTAAACAAAGAAGGACAACCTGTTTTCTAGTAATACTTACGTTCCTAGGCTCCTCTCTTTCCCGGCCTAAGGTTAAAAGGCCAGGCGGATTTTCTCAGGCAGGCTAGCAAAAAATAAACCCCCAACTACAACAACCGTAGTCAGCAAATGAAGCAGGAATCATCAATGAAAAAACAGACCCCCGCAGACTAGGGGACGGTGGATGCCACAAGCCACGATCAATAACCGCAAATCCCACCACCACCACCACACACACTCTTTACCATCCGCACGCGCTCTCCCCCTCCCATCTAACCACCCACCGACCCATCTGCTTGCTTCGTGGTGCAGATGGAGAGGGAGGCTGCCGGCGCAGGGCACCCGCGGCGCCCCGGGAGTTCTCCCGCGCTGCGTGCTCGCCATGATTAATTGATTGCCAGTCGCTAGGCGACCCGCGCCGGGCTTTCGCTGTTTTGACAAGAGCACCAGCAACACCACCACCGGCAGCCGCCACCGCCTCGGCCATTGCAAATAATACAAGGAGGCGACGAGAGAGCCTCTGCGACCGCAGGCACCATTTCCGTGCAACGTTGGGGTGCAATGCATATATATATATATTATTAAAATGCAAAGGTTGCAGAGGGTGACAGAAGGGGGGAGCTCTAGATTTTGCAGACCACCCAGTTGCAATGAAAAAGGGTCGTTTTTTTAAAAAAAGAAAAGAAGTAGCCACCGTGCTTCCCTCCCCCAACCCGGCTTACTCACCCCGCTTTTGGCTATCACAGTCCCATCGCACCGCAGAGGCTCAAGCAGCACGCCGAGCCTGCTTGTCTCGAGCGGCGGCAACCAGCTGCTACGGGATTGCGCGTTGCTGGAGGGCTCCAAGGGAAAGGAAGGGGCCGCGCTACCAAGGCGTGCGCAAGAGGACCCGCCGCCGCCGCCGCCGCCGCTGCGCCCGGGAAGGTGAGGCGCAGCTTCAGCAAGTCCAAATGGAGAATTGCAGCGTTGCGCTCGTTTTGCCCCCTGCTGGCCAGGACTCGGAACTGCGAGGCGAGGGAGGCACGTGGAAGGATTAGAAGGTGCCGGTGGTTTAAGGGTCAGGCCTGAGGCCTGGGCCACACTTCCGACTGGCTTGATCTCTCTCGCTTGGATTGGTTTACGCTCCAGATGGTCAGCCTGGCTTCGCATGCTTCCCCCCACGCCAATATAAAAGAACCCCCCACCTTATAGAAAACTAGCCTGTCAGGGTGCTACCCCAGCTTTTTCTTTGATATGCTGTTGAATGTTGATCTAAATTCAGGGGATTTTTCTCCATTTGTGGTTGCTATATGGAAGAGCATCATGTGTAATTTCTTCCCCCAGTAATCTAAAGTGGTACAGTCCAGACATGCCGAGGTCGTTACCTCCTCAGGGAAGCCTAGGCGTTGATGTCCAGCAGCTGAAGGTGAGAGACCTAATCCTACTGAAAAGCCTTTGCACTTGAGGAGATATTTAAGTGCTATGTCGTATGTGCTCCCATTGTATCTGGCCCATTCACACATGCAAAGCATCACTCAATCTTACAGGAGTCAAGCCTTCACTCAGAATTGATGTTGAGCCAGCTTTTGGATTTTCTCAATACCAAGGCCTCATTTGAGCCAAAGGAATGGCCAGTGCTTAAGCCTGAAAAGCTGTACCGCAGCCGGCCCTACCCTGAGGCAGATTGAGGTGCCTGCCTGAGGCAGAGGATGGTGTGTGTGATGTCAGAGTACAGAGCTCTTTGGTTCTACAGCCTGCCTTGCTGCCCATGTGCAGTAGAGGATGTTGTCCCATTATCACTGTTCAAGTAAGATTCAGTGGCCTGTCCATTCACCTCTGTCATAAAAATGCCTTGGGCCAGCCCTGGGAAATACCTCTGGGATTGTAGAAGCAATTCATTCAAGCATGTGCAGAGTATTTTCTCCTTACCAGTCACCACTATTTAAATAAAATAATGAGGAGGATGACAGACTAATCCTAATGTTTACTTGGTACAAAAGTCCCATTGAGTTCAATGGGGTTTACTTTCCAGTGAGGAAATGTACATGACAAATATACATGCCTATTCAAAAGTAAGCCTCATGGAATTAAACAAGTAAGTGGACACAGGACTGTGGCACTAATATTTATATAGCATTTTCTTTGGCAGCTTCATAGTTACTATCTTGGTAATCTTTACAACACTGCTGTAAAGGTGGGCTAATGTGCCTTTAGGAAGGACTTGGGGGCAGAAGTCTAGGACCCCACACAGCAATATGAACAGGCAGGCCTCCAAATGTAGCAAGGTTGACTTAGCACATTTTGAAGTATGTGAAGTAAAACGCATTACCATCTAAAGAAGGCCATCCCTGAAAGACCATTGAGTTCAGAGTCTTAACATTTCCTAACTGGATCACTGTCCCAGTATTACAGACAGTGTGTGTGTTGAGGCTCAGAGATAATGCCTTGCCTATATACTGAGTTTATGAACTGTGAACTTCCAACACAGAGCAAATGTGCTTAACTCCTACAATGTGTTTTCTGTCGGTTCTTGTGACATCGCAATGCTTACTATGGAAAGGAAAAAAACAAAGCAGGAACCCAGATTCCAGCTGGAAATCAGGAAAAAAATCCTGACTGTTAGAGCAGTACGACAATGGAACCAATTACCTAGGGAGATCGTAGGGTCTCCCACACTAGAGGCATTCAAGGTGCAGCTGGACAGCCATCTGTCAGGTATGCTTTAAGGTGGATTCCTGCACTGGAAAAGGGGTTAGACTTGATGGCCTTATAAGCACCTTCCAACTCTACTATTCTATGAAATTTCATGATCCAAATTAGATAACAGCAATCTTAATTTCAAAATTTCTATGATTCTATGAAAACACTAGATTTCACTAGCTCTAGTGGTGTTTACCATGAATGATGGATTAGCAGGAAGTATATCCTGGTCTGATGATTCTTATCCCAGCTGTGATAGGATGAACTTCACAGCTCAGCTGGATCAGCCAAACAGGACACCTATAGTGCGATCCTGTCCATGTTTCTTCTGAAGTATGTCCTAGTGTGTTTAATGGATGACAGCTGTGGCCCTAGCCTGGTTGTGCTTTTATATTGTATTTTATATCATGTTTTTTATACTCTTGTTTTATACTTTGAATGGTTTTAATTTTTGTGAACCGCCCAGAGAGCTTCAGCTATTGGGTGGTATAAAAATGCAATAAATAAATAAAAAAATAATCATTCTGTTTTCAACTTCCTAGATGACTCCGGGAAATTTACAAGCACAACATGAAGGCAACAGCCCCTCAGTTATTTGTCTGCAACATTAGGAATGTTGTCAGGAAGGGATATAGCTCAGTGGTAGAGCACATGCTTTGCATGCAAAAGTTCCCAGGTTCAGTCCTTGGCATGTCCGACACAGCTAGGAAAAATCCCTCTCGGAAATCCTTGGATAAATTCCTGGAGGCAAAGGCTATCAATGGCTACTAGCCCTGATGGTTGTGTGCTATCTCAAGTATTCGAGGCAGTAAGCCTGTGTGCACCAGGTGCTGGGGAACATGGGTGGGAGGCTGCTGTTGCACCATGTCCTGCTGTGTTGTTCCCTGGATGACGGCTGGTTGGCCACTGTATGAACAGAGTGCTGGACAAGATGGACCCTTGGTCTGATCCAGTTCTTATGTCCTTAGTCAGTGACTCCAGTAGACCAGGGGTGGGCAGTAGACCAGGAGTGGGCAGAAGGTAGATCTCCGGATGTTTGGGACTTCAACTGCCAGCATTCCTGACCATTGGCCATGTTGGCAGGGGCTTCTGGGAGTTGAAGTCCAAAAATCTGGAGATCTAATTTCTCCCCACTCCTGCTGTAGACTATTTGGAACTTGATGGAGTAATAGGACAACTCAGTAGAAGCCTGCTTCCTGTGCCTGTGAATATACAGGTTCCATTTAGCTATCACAGCTAATATCCATTGATAAATTGGCCTCAATGAATTATGGAGAAAGCAGCCCCTGCAAGCCTTAGTACCTGTTCCATCGGCTCAATGTAGAGACTGGCTTTGCCCTTCATTTTATCTGGGAAGCCCACTGTTACCGCTTGCTCTCTGCATCAAGAAGCCTTCTTCCCTAGAGGAATGGGCAACCAGGGATTAGTCACATACTTAAGCTTATAAGAAGGGCCTTAAATGCCTTACTGGACTGAAGCCAGAAGATGTAACCCTGACCCTGTTTCAATCAATGGGAGCAATGCCATAGACATGAGCATCGATTAAGATTTCAGCATGTTCAGCAAATTACAGTGTCTTAACAAGAATCACACATGCTCTTGCCAAATGACAAGAAGGGAGTACAGAAAATGAAATATGCAAAGCCACCCTCAGGCTCAAAGTAGGCTATCACCCAAGTCACACATTCATTTAATTAATTAATGAAATCAGCTAAACCTGCAGAATTTGCTTATGAGTAAAACAACAGTTTTAAAGGGAAAAAAAGCATATTTCAGTCTCTTTTAGATGATGCACACATGTCATATCAGGCATTGATACTGGTCAGATGACACACTAAGCCATGGTGGTTATTCATTTTGAGCTAAACATTACGACTTAGCATGTCGTGTGCACTAGGACTTAGCGTTTCATCTGAACCATTCCTAAACATGATGGCTATATAACTACAGTTTAAACATGCTCACTAATCATTTGCTGCAAAAGGGTTAGTGGCCTAACCATGGCTTAGCATGCTTTCTGAACAGGCCCATTGTTTTAGAAGAGGCATCCCATGTTACTTCTCACACACAAGGGAATGCTGCTTCTGAGAGGGTGATTAGAATATTTAGACGGTGAACTGTTGCTCACACCGTCTTCCATTAGCGGTTGCCATTTGGTTACCTCCTCTGAAGGAAATTCTCCAGGTGGGTTTTGCTCCACAATGAAGAAATTCTCCAGGTGGGTTTTGCTTCACATATTTGGGGCTAGGAAGACATTTTCCCACAGTCCAGCTCAGGCATGCCTGACTTGTGACTCACCAACTGATCACAGAGCCCACCAACCACAAATTGTGGCCTGCCAAGGCTCTTCTTCAGCAGTTCTGGTACTACAATGTCTGGGCTTCTGTTGCCACCTCGTTTTCCCTTACCCAGTACCCATTGCCATAGCTTGACCTCATGGATCTAGCTAATGTACACTGTAAATTTTAGGGCTGTGCACAACCTCCCCTCCCCCAGCCAGTTTGACTCAGAAGCTGATTTGGAGCATCCAAATCAGCCCTGATTCAATTCGGAGCACCTTGGGCCCAGGCTAACCCGCTTCAGATTCGGTTCCGAATCAAAAGCAGGGGCGGCTGTTGTGGTTTCCTGGGTGTGAGAACAACTGGAAGTCGGTTGGATTCCCCTTCACTGCCCCCTCCCGTCCGCTGCTGCATCCCTCCCGCCCTCCGCCTGCCCCTACTGCCACCCTAGTTTACAACAGTAGATCTACAGCAGGCCAGAGAGGAGGCCGGGCAGCTTGCCGGTGCATGCAGAGGCCTCGGATAAATCCTGTGGGCGAGGAGCAGAGACTGGCTATTGGGCCAAACTGGATTTGGGCCAAGGCAGGCCAAATTGGCCCACTGCAACTCAGATTCGGCCTTCGGGACTGAGGTGAAGCACAGCCCTGGGCAGGGACTACATCTCATGTATGGTTCTCATTTATGGTCTATAGCAGCTTTCCTCAACCTGGTGCCCTTAGGACGTGTTGGGACTGCAACTCAGGGCTGGGCATCAAGGGTAGGTATGTTCAGGCACCTGCCAAGGGCATACAACCCCACAGAATCACACTGAGTTGTTCCTCCTCTTCAACATTTCAATCTGCTTGTTCACCTGCTTTTTACGTTGGCCCAGACAACAGAGATGGTGAGAAGGAGGGACAATAGATGCTACTTCCTACTTGCTTACTGACTCTCTTCCTGTCAAGCAAGCCAGTAGTAGCCATGATGAGAAAGAGGATGAGGAGCAATAGCAGCTGGTGACAATGGCAGTGAGAAGGTTGATTTACCGAGGTTGGGGCCCCATTGAGGGGGTCTTGGAGCCATCACTGCTGTAACATCCACCATTCCCAGCCAGCATTGGCCATTGGGAGTTACCACCCAGCCAATGTAAAGAGCAGCAGATTGGGGAAATGTGGTTTAAAGACTAGTATCATCATTTGGAGGACCGGTTCTCAGTTGAGCATACAGGCAGGCAGTCTGCAGCACAGTGTTAATGTCTTGTGGTGGTGTAGCACAGGTTCCTCTTAGTTCAGCCTCAGAGGCTGTTTCCAGATGAGGCCTTTGTTGTGCCCTCACAATGCCTCATTCACAGAAATTTGCCAGAGGTCCAGACAATGACATCTCCACTCATAACCCTCCTGGGTTTTCTCACCGCTTCCTCCTCCTTTTTTTCTTACTGAGTAAAATCTGATAAGAAATAAAAGGCGGAACAGTGTCTTTTGATTGGCAGCGCTAGGAAGCACCCCCAACCAAAGCCCAAGTGGGATTGTGCTAGCAGAGTGGTTTTCAAATGTTCTACATTCAGGGGACCCTTTCTACAGGTTTTCTGCCATGGAACTCCTGTGTGCCTGTCATGAATCCCCTCTGCATTTCAGAAGAAGAAGAAGATGATGATGATGATGATAATAATAATAATAATAATAATAATAAATAATAATTTATTTCTTACCCGCCTCTCCATTTTGATCGAGGCAGGGAACAACAGTAAATATAAAATACATTAAACTGAATTAAAACATAATATACATTGTTAAAACATCCTAAAAACATTCTAAAAACATCCTAAAATCCCACTGGATAGGCCTGCCAGAAGAGATCAGTCTTGATAACTTTCTTGAATGCTAATAAACTGTTAAGTTGACGAGTCTCCTCCGGCAGGCCATTCCACAGTCTGGGAGCAGCAGAAGAGAAGGTCCTCTGGGTATTTCATATGGATCACAGTCGGATCATACAGACCATTGGGAACGTAGAAAATGCCCACGCAAATACACCCAACCATTTCCTGTGGCTGTACAATGCAGAGAAAGTGAGTGAGAGAGAGAGAGAGAGCATTAGCGGGGTGTGTGTGTGTGTGTGGGAAATAAAATAAAAAATCCTGCTTTTCAGCAAAGCTCACCTGCTGTTACTTATCTATCTGAAGAACCTCCTGTAAGCTCTTGAGGAAACTAGAGTTCCCCAGAACACCATTTGAAAGTCACTTTCCTAGCTCAAAGGGGCTTCTTTGCAGTTGTCTCCAGTTTATAGCCTCCTGGACCGTGGATGGGATTGTGACCTGAAGAAATATAAATTGTTAAAATGCTGCTTCTTTGGCTTAGCTAGTGTGAGAGTCACTGACAAAGGTTGCATAGTTTTCCAGCCGCTCCCCAAATTCTAACACTTTGTGACAGAACTGGGTTTTGCCAGGTTACTGTAGGAATCTGACTAAGGGGCATACTATGATAGGAGCTTAAATCGGAAAGATTCTATGAAATATGAGCCTCATTTCCCGCTGCAGAACAAATCTTAAGAATGAAAGGAGAGGTGCTTGTAGAACCTGGAAAAAAAAAACTTTTTAAAAAAAGCCCATAAAATCATTCTCTTTGAAGAAGAGGGAGCAAAGAGATTTATACTTTAAGCTTTGAAGGATAAATACTCACCACTTATCGTTCAGTGGACTGAAGATCTTACTGCTCTTGCTACATTTGAACGTATCTCCTACAGCCGTCAATTACATGTGGGTGCTTATTTAGAGATATAGACCGCTTATATTAATATATATATATATTTGAAACAGAGGTGTTAAATCGCTTTTCACCCTTCTTTTCTTTTTCTATATTTTTTTCCTATCAAGGGTGACATAAATGATTACTGTGTATGGATATATTTTATTGTATTGGCTTTCTTCCTGCTGCCCTTTTCGTCGTTGCTTGTTGCTGTTGTATTTACAAATAAAAGATTCTAGAAGATTCTGGGCATGTCTAGATGGGGCAATATCCTGGGGATTGTCCCTGTGTGTCCACATGATGCACAGGGGATCCCGGGAGCAGCAATGGATGATTCCTCCCTTTCCCCGGTTATGGCCCTACACTTTAATCCTTGTTTTTCCTGTGGTCTTGGGATGATCCAAGATGTGGGTTGCTGTCCTGGTTTGTCCTGGTGCCTCACAAGTAAACACGAGGAGCTGGGGACCAGGCACAGGGCACAGAGCTCCTCAGGGGGTGGGGGGAGTGGGATCAGGGTGTTGTTGTTTTATTTTAAAAAAGCCTGCATGTTGTCCACCAGTAACATAAGGAAACCTTTCCTCTTATTCAGTGACTGGCAGGTTTTCCTAGGTGAGCGATTTCTTCAAAATATTGTACTCACACTACATTGAAATGTAGAACGATGGAAGATTGAACATGGATTGAGAGTGGAAATCCAGGACCAGCAACTTTACCGGAGTTGGCATAGGTTTTCCCCCCAGACACTTGAAGAAGATGTAACAGAGCTCTCATTGTTTCTGATGTTCATTTTCTGCCATTGTCATCTCAGGTTGAAAAGTTTTTTCCAGACTGTTGAAGTAATACAAAGACGGATTGCAGAATAAAGTGATACAACAGAAGATCACTGTCATTGTGCAACCAAGTTTCTAGTCCTTATGGCCAGAGAGCAAAATCTGAACAAGAAACTGGAAAGGGCAACACATTCTTCTGACTGGAACAAACTTGTTAAAAATGAGTTATTAAGACATGGTAAAGCTAATGCCTAATTCCCATAATTTCTTCTTAATCATGATTGGTTTTTCAGGTTGCAAAAATCTGGGATATTTCTATGCAGAAAATCTACTCTCACCCTTAGCAACAGATAGTGCGTTTTAATAAAAGAACCACTCAACAATATGCAAATCTAATTGTGAATAGCAGAGACCCAGAATCAACTTGATATGCATTGCATGGCTTCTCTGAGTGTCTTCCTAAAGAGGAAGAGCTCCTGGCTCTTGAATTTTACTATAGAGAATTGGTCTTTCCTGCCTGGAAGCAGAAATCTAATTTATATTTAGGTCAATGCATATTTGTCAAATCTCCTTTCCTGCAATGCACATAAATGTGCCCATAAAACGTTCTGCTACTGTCCCCTCATTTACATCCATAGGGTACAATCCAGTCCAAGGAAAGCACTTCTATGATAAAATCAAAAGGATCCATGCCTCGGATCTACATTTTTGCTATGTGGCAGTGCCAACAAGTAGTAAATCCATGCTTTTCATCATTCTGTCCGTGAAGGTAGATGTGCACTGTGATGTGATGTTGGTTTTGGGGATTTCCCATGTGAAAAATCATATAAATTAATGAGAGTCTATGTGGATCTGTGCCTCGGATCCATATTTTTGCACCATGGCAGCACCAACAACTGATTTTCATGGTTCAGTTCATGGATGCAGATGTGCACTGTGATGAGCTAATGGTCTGGGCACTTTTCCATCTAAAAATAATGAGGATTCATGCTTCAGATCCACATTTTTGCACTGTGGAGGTGACCATGAGGTCTAGATTCATACTTTTTGTGGTTCAGTCCCTTCAGGCAAATGTGCTCTGTGATTTGATTGTGATTTAGGGGGTGTTCCCTTTAAAAATCACATAAAATTATGAGGTTCTGTGCCTCAGTTTTTGCACAGTGGAGGTGCCTCTGAGTGCCAGATCCATACTTTTTATGGTTCAGTCTGTGGAGGCAGATGTACATTGTGATTTGATTGTAGTGGTAGCACCAACAAGTTGTATGGTTCAGTCCATAGAGGCAGCTGTTCTCTCGGATATGATTGTGGTTTGGGGAATGTTCCCTGTAAGACATGAGGATCCCTACCTCAGATCCATGTTTTTGTCCTTTAGCGATGCCCATGAGTGGTGGATCTATGATTTTTATGGTTCAGATCATGGAGACAAATTTGCTCTGTTATCTGATTGTGATTTGCTCTTCAAAAATCATATGAAATCAAGAGCATCTAGGTTTTTTTTTCAGGGATCCGGCTTTTAGTTTGCTCCTGTTTCTGCTCCATGGCAGCACCAATGACTGCTGGACCCATGATTTTTCTGGTTCAGTCCGTGGAGGCAAATGTGCTCTGTGATTTGATGTGTTGGTTTTGATAATTTCCTCCGTAAAAATCATGATGATCCATGAGGACCCATGCCTCAGATCCATCTTTTTGCGGTGTAATGGTGCTAACTAGTGGAGAATCCACAATTTTCTTGGTTCAGTCCCTGGGGGCTGATGTGTACTGTGATGGACTGGTAGTTTGAAGATTTCCTGTGTAAAAATCCTGAGGATTCCTGCTTCCAATCAGCGCTTTTAAGCTGTGGATACACCCACGAGTGGTGGATCCATGATGTTTGTGTTTTTAGAGGCAGATGCGCACTGTGATGATGGTGGTTTGGGGGATTTTCTGTGTGAAAATCATATAAAATCATATACAATCATGAGGATCTGTGCCTTGGATTTATCTTTTTGCACAGTGGTGGCTCTCACGAATGCCTGAACCCTGACTTTTCTGGTTCAATCCATGCTACAAGCGTGTGTGCTATCATCTTTAAGTCTAGGAAAGGGCGCAACTGGCATACATATACCTATGTATGCCAGTTGCTGGGGAACATGGGTGGGAGGTTGCTGTGAGTCCTAGGCCAACAGCTGGTTGGCTACTGTGTGAACTGAGTGCTGATCCAGCTTGGCTCTTCTTATGTTCTTATATGATGGTGGTTTGATGGGTTTCCCTTTTAAAAATCTTATGAAATCATTATTTGCATCTGTTTTTTATTTCATTAATCTGCCTTTTCTTCCTTCCAAGAATAGGATCAAGTTCTTAATTTAGTGAACCCCAGGCCTGGGGCAAAATAGGTTCACCCTAAAAGGTTGAAATGTCTCTCCTGAAGCTTAGTTACCGGCAGTAATAGCTTTCCTGTGCAATCCTACGCACGTTTAGACAGAAAAAAAGGCCTACAACTTTCAGCATTCCCCAAATATGCTGGTATTTGGGGTATTTTTTGGCCTCAACCAAAATCATCATCATCATCATCATCTGCAATTTTTAAAAGAAAAATGGCTATTTTATTTCATTATTCACCCACCACCGTTCTCATTTTGCTTACCTTAATAGGGTGACCATATGCAAAAGAGGACAGGGCTCTTGTATTTATTATTATTTATTTTATTTATTTTATTTATTACATTTTTATACCGCCCAATAGCCGAAGCTCTCTGGGCGGTTCACAAAAATTAAAATCATCATAAAACAACCAACAAGTTAAAAATACAAATACAAAATACAATATAAAAAGCACAACCAGGATAAAACCACGCAGCAAAATTGATATAAGGTTAAAATACAGAGTTAAAACAGTATAATTTAAATTTAAGTTAAAATTAAGTGTTAAAATACTGAGTGAATAAAAAGGTCTTCAGCTGGCGACGAAAGGAGTACAGTGTAGGCGCCAGGCGGACCTCTCTGGGGAGCTCATTCCACAACCGGGGTGCCACAGCGGAGAAAGCCCTCCTCCTAGTAGCCACCTGCCTCACTTCCTTTGGCAGGGGCTCACGGAGAAGGGCCCCTGTAGATGATCTTAAGGTCCGGGTAGGTACATATGGGAGGAGGCGTTCCTTCAAATAACCTGGCCCCAAACCGTTTAGGGCTTTAAATGTCAATACCAGCACTTTGAATCGGGCCCGGACCTGGACTGGCAGCCAATGAAGTTGTAAAAGGACTGGCGTAATGTGATCTCGCCAGCCAGTGTATCTTTAACTGCTGCATAGAAAAGGGAATTCCAGCAGGTACTATTTGTATGCATGCCATGCAGCACCTGGTGAAATTCCCTCTTCATCACAACAATTTAGGCTACAGCAACCCCTGGTCATTCTAGTATAGCTCCTGAAGCTTTAACTGTGGTGACGAAGAGGGAATTTCACCAGGTGCTGCATGCATACAAATGACACCTGCTGAAATTCTCTTTTCCATACAACTGTTAAAGATACAGGAGCCCTGTTCTCTTTTCCATATGGTCACCCTAACTTTAAGAACTCTAAAGAGTTATCTTCAGAGGGATTACTTTGGAGTAAACATCCTTGGGCTCGGGCTGCACGCCCGAAATGCTACCTCAGTTTGTAGAGTTTAAAAGAAAAAGCCATATATTTTCACAAAATTGACTCCTCAATCTCCTCAGAGATTGAAATACAGAGAAGAATACAGAAAGCAATACAGTCTATTTTCTAGTACTCTAGAGAAAACAAACCAGGGTTATTTATTACAATTTTGCACGAAGTTAAGAAAATAAATATGAATGTTTGCCCCATCGAGACACAGCATAGTTCGAGAAACAACAGAATCGCTGAAAACGCTCCTATAACATGAGACACCGCTCTCGTGTTATTAAGGGGTTAAAGAAAATCGAGCTTTTGTAGGCATGACGGGAGTTGTAGGCAAGGAGGTTCATGGGAATTGTAGTTTGGTTTTCTTTCCTCTCTCCTAGAATGGCTGCCTCCTGTAAGGTAAGCTGAGCTAAGCTAGTTTACTTTCTGTGCTACGTTCTCTCTTGCTATGTCAAATAGCTGAGAAATGACAACACTTTTAAACCAAATTCCAATCTCGCACAGGGAAATTTGCTTCTCTGGTTTTAAGCCACAACTGAGTCTGCCCATGTCACTGAACCAACATTTTGTTAACACGATGAGGACCGCATGGGCTTGATGAACACCCGTTTTGCAAATAGAAAATGAGTCTTTTGAGAATCGTAGCTTAACAGTGCAACCCTGTCTACTCAGAAGTAAGCCGTTCTTGAGTTCAATGAAGCTGACTCCCTGGTGAGTGGGCGTAGGATTTCAGCCTGAAAGACTTCAGGCTGACCTGCCTGAATTTAACAGTTGTATTTCCAAAGAGTTCCTCTCCCTACCCCCAGGAGAGGAGAGGGGGATAGATTTGGCAAAAGAGGATCGCAATTTTCGCCTTTGTAAAGATCATGGGTAAAAACAACAATGGCACCTCCAACCATGAGAGGGGAAAGGGGGTCTGAAAAGCTGAACGGTCGAGAGGACTCCAGTGCAGGCTTAAAGATGTCTACTCAGAAGTAAATCTCATTGAATTTAATGGTATTTACTTACAGGTACATGGGTAAATAACTACAGCAGGGATTGGTTTCAGATGCAATCCTATGCGTGTTCTGACAGAAAAAAGTCCAACAGTTCCCAGTCCTACTTTCAAGTAAGTGTGCATAGACTTGCAGTCCAAGGGGGAGCGCATGCAAAGAAAAATAGTTGTATTGAAAAGAGAATTTCAGCAGGTGCAACTTTTCTTGCCCCTGCGTGAAAAGTTGTCTCTGTCAAAGACCTCTCGCCTGCACAAAATTCTTCTTTGCATCTGGGTGCTTTAACTAAATTTGATGAGAAGGAACCGCACTTAGACTGAAGCAGAGTATTGATCCAACTGCTGTACTGTCTACTTTTGACTGTCATGTGACTCTCCAGGGACTTCTTTAGACTTGTTACCTGAGATCTTTATGGTGGATGAATATGCCAGGGATTGAGTCTAAAACTTTATAGAATTTTATATGCTTATATTTATTTTCAGAGGGATTTCTGCCTCAGTTTGCCCTTTATCCTCTTTTTCCTACCCCCCCCCTTAAAAAAATAGCCCAGCTCCTTAAGAAAGCCTAATTTAGAGATATTTAGCAAGTGAAGCTTGAGCTGGTCTTAAAGGCCAAGGAGTAGAGCAGGTTCTTTTTTTTTTACTGTTTTTTACTGTTAACTCCAGTGAATCTTCATTAGCTATTAACTAATACTGAGATTTTTAAAAAACATCAACTTTTTCACTTAGGTAAGGATTACCTAAGCCAAGCCAAGGCTAAATTCTTGTGATTCTGGAAACTAGGGATGAGCAAAAATCAAACTGAAAAGTATTAGGCTGGAAATTATAAATAGGCACAGTGCACCATCTGGTGGTGCACAAGATACAAGAAATATAGCAATAAATAGTTGCTAAGGAGAAAAATGAGTCGCCTTGTTCCATTCAAGTGATGCAGCCTAAACGTGGGTGTGTTTGGGCTGGATCTCAGAAATAAATTCATCCTGACATCCTGCATAAATTTGTCAAACCTCCTTTTAAAGCTGTTGAATTTGGAGGCCATCACTACGTCTTGCGGTAGCAAATGCTACATTTGAGCTACGTGCTCTGTGAAAAAGTACTTCATTTTATCTATCCCAAATCTCCCACCATTTAGCTTCATTGGATGACCCTGGGTCCTAGCATTTCTTCACATCATGCATAATTTTATACACTCCAATGCCATCTCTTCCTTTACTTAACCTTTTTCTAAGCTAACACCCCACCCCAACCCCAACCCCAACCCCAACCTTGACTCAGAGGCTTTGCTCTACCTCTTTGTTCATTTGACTTGCCTTTTTCTGCACCTTCCCTAGCTCTACAGTATTCTTTTTGAGGGCTGGGGGTGCTGCTACTGAAAAGACCCTGTCCTGAGTACCCACCAACCTACTTTCTCCAGGTGGTGGGATGTATAACAGGGCCTCTGATGATGAACATAAATTAGAGGAAGTTCATATGGGAGGAGGTGGTCCTTCAGGTATCCTGGTCCCAAACCATTTAGGGCTTTGTAGCACAAACCAGCACCTTAGGTAATCTCTGTGCATTTCCTCCCCCTCCCTGTTAATAGTATTTAACAATAATTGTGTATTGAACACACCCCCCCCCGGTAAAAATTCAGAATTTCTTGTTATTCATATTTTGTTTTGTTTTATTAAAGGGGCTTTGAACCTGGCACTTTATTCTGAAGATACTTTTATAGTTGACCTTTTCAGCATGGAAATAGAGGGCAGTCAGCAGAGCCAGAAGCTCAGTAAAACAGAGAAGAAGTTGCGGCAAAAACAGATGAAGGCCAGACATACTCTACTAAGGCACGAGGGCATTGAGTGTGTATTGTACCCTACCAAGGTGACTAGATGTGGTTGTTTCTAGCTGAATGGGAAAGTGCATTGGGCATCATGATATTAAACAGTGCAATCTTACACTTGTCTACTCGGAAGTAAGCCCCACTAAGTTCAATGTGGCTTACGTCCAGGTAAGTGACTATAGGATTGCAGTCTTACTTCCTGGTAAGTGTTTAAGTACAACGAACAATGAAATGTTGCAATGTTGAGTGGTCCCATTAGGCTGAAAGAGGTTCAACACACTTGTAACATCCTGCATTGGTGTGTGTGTGTTGGATTAGACCACCTCCAAAGTCCCTTCCAAGTCTGGATGATTCTGTGATTATTGTAGGTGTCCCATGAATGTCAAAGGCTGTTCGGATGAAATTCCAAACCCTTTTCTTTTGGATGGAGGGTGCTCAACCTGTTCGGGGTGGAATTGCACTCCCCCTGAAGGAGCGGGTTCTTAGATTGGGGGTTCTTATGGAAGAATCCTTGTTACTTGAGGCTCAGGGTGTCTCAGTGGCATGAAGTGTTTTCTATCAACTTCGGGCGGTAGCCCAGCTCTGCCCCTATATCGACAGAGATAACTTTGCTCCAATTGTCTATGCTTTGATAACCTCCAAGTTAGATTACTGCAATACAATCTGTGTGGAGCTTTCTATACCGCCCCAGAGAGCCTTGGCTATGGGGCGGTATAGAAATAAATAAATAATAATAATAATAAAATAAATGTAGCACTCCAGGCTATTTGATATCTAAACATATCAGTCAGATTTTCAGATAGAATTGGCTACCCTGAAGTTCTGGGATAATAGCCTCATTTTTTCTTATTCCTCTGCTGTGTTTATGGAATGCTGTTTTCAGATGAACAAATTAGTATTGATTAGTCATGTCTGGGTCTCTTTTTACCCTCCCCCCTTCTCCCTCTCTCTCCATAATCAGAATCTGGTTATTGCTAATGGAGGCCTGGGTAATGGTGTAACTAGATGCCAACTGCTCTGTGTGGTAGAGGAATGTGGGCTGGTGGAAGCTCTCTTAATGCCACCCAAGAAACCCTATTCATTTGTGAAATATGGAACAACGGAAGATTCCAAGCGAGCGTACGACTCCCTCAATGGAAAGGAGATCACGTTGGAGGGCTCCAGTCAAAACGTCGCTCTCTATTTTAATTTTGTGGAAAAAGGTATTATTCTTGAGATGTTTTTTATTATTTCAGTTGAGCAAACAGAGCCCACCGGCCCTCCTACAGCTGTTCCCCCCCCCTCTTCTGGCTATGGCCACCCACTCTTACTGCAGGCAGTCCAACCCTCCCATGAAAATCAGAAAATTCTCTGTTTTAAAAGAACGTGGCCACAATGTAGGCAAAATGAAACACGTTGAAGTCCCACGAATTTCAAAGGGATTTACTTTTGACCAGCTCGTAACTTTTGTGTTGTAATCAATGGGATTATACTCCATGATTCTGTACACGTTTATTTGGAAGTAAGTCCCACTGTATTCACTGATGCTTACTTCCTAGTAAGCGTGTTTAGGATCATAGTCTAAGCGCTTAACTTTGATTTGATTGTATCCTTGGATTAAACCCAAGTCCCTGGTTCAGACATAATACTAACCCATGATTTGGGTGGTTGAATTCTGGGTTGCCGTCATGTGTGAATGCAGCTATGCAGGCCTGCACTAACAAATCCTGGCCTGTTAACTATGAACAACCCAGAAAGAGAACCCATGGTTTGTTGTTGGGTTGCGAACTCTGGGTTGTTTAACCATGGGTTATCATTATGTGTGAACCTAGAACTGTGTTTTGATTGTGGGTTGTTTCACCAGGCTACAGGGATTGAGAAAACATACCATTGTTAGTTCAATTGACTGTCAGACAAACCCTTGGTAAGGCAACAAACTTTGGGTCAAATAAACCATGAGTTGGTGTTATGTGTGAACCAAGCTATAGTGTCATTGTGTGAATCCTGGTTATTTAGTGTCTGTGGCTCCATAATTAGTAGGTTTGAAGCATGTTGCTTATTATAGTGCAGAACACCTTTGTTGGAAACATTTGTATTGCTATTTTGACATGACTGCTCTTGACATAAGAAGTGTCATGCTGTATCAGACCAAGGGTCCATCTAGTCCAGCACTCTGTTCACACAGTGGCCAAGCAGCCATCGGCAAGGATTAACAAGCAGGGCATGGTGCAACAGCACCCTCCCACCCATGTTCCCCAGCAACTGGTGCACACAGGCTTACTGCCTCGAATACTGGAGATAGCACACAACCTGATCAGGGCTAGTAGCCATTGATAGTCTTCTCCTCCAGGAATTTATCCAGCCACCTTTTAAAGCCATCCAAATAGGTGGCCATCACTTCATCCTGTGGTAGTGAGTTCCATAATTTAACTATGCACTGTGTGAAGAAGTACTTTCTTTTATTTGTGCTGGATCTCCCATCAATCAGCTTCATGGGATGACCCTGGGTTCTGTACAAAGTATTCTAAGTGTGGTTGCACCATAGATTTGTATAAGGGCAGTATGATACTGGCCATTTTATTCTCAATTCCTTTTCTTATAATACCTAACATGGAGTTCGCCTTCTTTACAGCGGCCACACACTGGGTGGACATTTTCATTGAGGTGTCCACCACAATCCCAAGATCTCTTTCTTGTTTAGTCACCCCCAGCTCAGATCCCATTAGATTATACTTGAAGTCCCCCCCCCCCCAACATGCATCACCTTACACTTGCTTACATTGAACTGCATCTGCCATTTGGATGCCCACTCTCCCAGCTTGGAGAGATCCCTTTGGAGCTCTTCACAATCCCTTTGTGTTTAAACAACCTTATCTAATTTGGTGTTGTTGGCAAACGTCGCCACTTCACTCCTCACTCCTAATTCCAGATCATTTATGAACAAGTTGAAAAGAATTGGTCCCAATACTGATCCCTGTGGGACCCCACTATTTACTTCCCTCCATCGGGAGAATTGACCATTTATTCCTACTCTCTGCTTTCTGTTCTTTAGCCAGTTACTGATCCATAAGAGGATCTCTCCTCTTATTCCATAACTACTAAGTTTATTCAGGAGTCTTTGGTGGGGGACTTTATCAAAAGCCTTTTGGAAGTCCAAGTAAACAATGTCCACCAGATCACCCCTTGACAAACTTAAACCCAAATCTCTCTCTCACTCTCTCTCACAGCACTTCCAATATCTCCACACACTCACCTAACTCTTTCCATTCCTTGCTATCTACCAATCCAGCCATTCCAACCACCAGCCAATCAGCACACACTCTCACATCTTGATCACTCATGCCCTCTCTCTCTAGCATTTCCCCTTACCATCCTGGTTCCAGTATTATTATTATTTATTTATATTATTATTATTATTATTATTATTTATTTATTTATTTATATAGCACCATCAATGTACATGGTGCTGTACAGATAACACAGTAAAAAGCAAGACCCTGCCGCATAGGCTTACAATCTAATAAAGTTGTAGTAAACATGACTGCTGTTTAATTTCTGCTGGATTTTAGTGTTTGTGTTTAATTGTTGTAAGCTGCTCTGAGTTGTTTCAAATGCAGTGGAAGGGAGCAGATAGATAGATAGATAGATAGGTGCTGTACAGAGTAAAACAATAAAATAGCAAAACCCTGCTGCATAGGCTTACATTCTAATGTACACAGTAAGTACATTTTTAAACAATAAACATTCTTAAAAACATTACACATACTTATATCTGGAACAGGCATAAAACAGCAAAACATCACAGGGGCTGCTATTTGAACAACAACTTCCTTGGGCTTAGAGAACTACCACGGCCATGGTTCCTGGCCGTGGTATTTAGACATGTCTCCTTTCTCCGTTCTGTTCATTGTCAGCCAGAAATAACTGACAAACCTCATGAGTCTTGGAAAGAGGCAGTTGAATGCGGTTGACATCTCACCTGAAATGACTAGGGAAAAGGCTGGCCTTTGCTTTGACAGAGCAGTTGGGCATTTGAAGCTGAAAAGCAGTGAGATCGTCTGGTCCTAAACAGAAGGGGGTTTGTATAGCACAGTGTGTGGGGACCAGTCCTGTGTTGCATGACCAGAAATCATTGCCATCTCAGTCAAGGGTTCCTTTTGGCAATCTCACTTAATTCACTAATGCCTTTCCCTGAAGACATTTTGCAAGATCTTTCTATTCAGGCAAGTGTCTGGCAATAAGATGTAAGCAGGGAGTTCCTCTTTATGGTGTTTTTCTTATGCAGGAATAGTATAGTCCCCGTGAGAGTGTCCCTGGGATAGTATTATTTATTTATTTATTTTTATTTATTTAAGGATTTTTATGCCGCCATTCAGCCAAAAAAGGCTCTCACGGTGGCTTACAAAAGTATTTCTTGACAGTCCCTGCCCACAGGCTTACAATCTAAAAGACATGACACAAAAGGAAAGGGGATTGGGAGGGAGGAGGCGGAGGGGGGAAAGGAAAGCAAATTCAGGCACTACAATCTTAGTTGCAAAGTTCAGCAGTTACAGTTGACAGCAGGAGGGAGGGGGGCTCTCAGCTGGAGCTGGACCCAGGCACGGTGGAGAGGTGCCTGGCTGCTGCTTCCTCCCTCACTGGTGGCCTCTGCAGAGACAGTTGGTAGCAGGAGGGAGGGGGCTCTGAGCTGGAGCTGGACCCAGGCACGGTGGAGAGTTCCTCTTTATGGTGTTTTTCTTATGCAGGAATAGTATAGTCCCCGTGAGAGTGTCCCTGGGATAGTATTATTTCCTCTCTCCTACCCACTGTTGAAAGTTCTGCAGTGGTTTCTCTTCTGGGATCACTGTTGCGACGTTCGAACAGAGTCAGGGAGGAAGGAAAGGGGGCAGGACATTGGAAGGGAAGAGGAAAGGCATGGATCTGCTGGATCCATAGGCTTCTCTGTCACCCATTTCTGTCTACAGCACAGTAGAGGCCTATTTTAGCCAGAAGTGGTTTTTTTTTACAGCGGCACAGGAGGCGTTTTCCACTCGTCCTGCCTTACAGGACTTTGAATCGATGGAAGACAGAGAGTGAGGGAGCCCTCCGTTTCAAGAGTGGTATTCCTATTGGATTGCGCTCCAAATATATTTTGTGGCTGCGTTCAGACGTAACACAACATCATGGTTTAGCATTATGGGAAGTCTTTTGCATGGCTTGTGTGCTTCCCCCTCCCTCTCCTCTGGTATGGCCATCAGGAGGAGGTTGAAGCTTCCATTTCTGTTTTAGACTAACCACAATTTAGTGCATCATCCAAACCCATGGTTAATCTTAACTATGATGAGTGAAAACAAACCAGCTTCATAAACTGTGGTTTGAAGTTGGCTTATTTCCACAAACCATAGTTAAAGATTAACTGCATTTGTCTGAGTTCAAATGATACCTCAAACTACGGCTAATGGCTGTTTTATACTGTTGTTTTTCATATTTTTTTATGGTTTTAAATGTTATATACTTTTTTTTTAATGTCCACTGTTTTAAACTTTTGTAAACCGCCCAGAGAGCTTCGGCTGTGGGGCAGTATGTAAATTTAATAAATAAATAAATAAATAATGTAAAATGGAAACGAAAACTTCCAGAGTCTTTCTTGTTGCGTTGGAAGAGGATTGGGAAGCGTACAAGTCCTGGGGAAGGCTAGGCTCAACTTGTAACACTAAACTGGGGTTTAGCATTACATCTGCACCAGCCCTGTATTAAAGTTCCATATCATTTTGACGGTGCAACCTGCTGAAAGAGCATTTGAAGACTGAGCAGTTAAAAGAAATAAAAATAAACATCAAACCTGTGGGTTTGAGAACTGTGAGTCTAATCAATTTGCTACTACTTGAAGGAACGTAAGTGTGTCATTTTCATGGAGTGTTCTCCACATATTTATACTCCTAGTTCCTTGGGAAGATATGACACCTGTAACCTTGCCTCCTGGCCTGAGGGTAATTGAAGAGCTGGTTTCACCTGAGGAAGAAAGACAGCTTTTGGAAAGCATCGATTGGGCAGAGGATGAGGTCATTCCAAATGGTAAGTAATGTACACGGTAAGCCAGGCTTTCTAAAAATACCTCTCATTTGGCCTGTTATTTTATATAAGTTTTCGTTCATTAACTCTTTGCGGGACATTTTTTGCGGGGCGGGGAGGGGCAGGTTAAACCGTTCTTGTAAACACGCACCTCTGTCAAAACGTCTGCTTACCTTGTGAGTAGAACCTTTGAAAAGAAAGATTAACCAGAATAGCATGTCACCATGTGAACGGGAGAATGAGGGATGATCTTCCTTTAAGCAGTCAGCATCATGTAGCCGACACCACACAAAATTGATTGTGTGACTGTTCTAAAAGCAGCCAGACTCCCTCCTGACAGTCAAAGGAAGCTGCAGGGTTTCGGCCACCATTTTAAACTGGGTTTCGTAGCAAAGCCCAAAATCATGATAACCTTCCACTCTCCCCTTACCTATCTCAGTACTACTTAGCTGAGGGGCTCAGGGTGTTCTAGCTGAGTGGTGGCCAAGGGAGCCCCCTACATCCTTTTCCCACAGGAAATATCCCCTTGTTTGAGGAGTCATGAATTTAACTAGGGTACTTTCACCCCTCAGAAGCATGAATGATTCCTTCAGTGTTATTTGTGTATCCAGGTGTAGCATCCAAACCATCTCTACAGTCCTTATCTCAGAAAACAAAAATATGTCATTTCACCTTAGTAAGAAAAGTAGGAACCTGCAATGCTTCCACAGGGATTAATTATGCTTTTGGCTAAGAAAGGTTGAAGAGGGCTGCAACCTGTTCTCTATCAGCCAAGCCTGTAGCACATAAAATAACGGGCTTAAGTTACAGGAAGGCAGATTTTGGTTGCACATCAGGCAAAACCTCCTAACGGTCAGAGCAGTTGCACAATGGAACCAACTGCCTAGGGAGGTGGTGGGTTCTTCATCACTAGAGATCTTCAAGCAGAGACCGGACAGCCATCTGTCAGAGATGCTTTTAAATGATTGGAACTGACTGCTTATATGGCCCTTTCCAACTCTATGATTCTAAGAAGGGAGATTGTCTCTTCACTACTGAAACAGTAATGGAGGTCAGGGGATGGAGGAGGACGTATTTGGTCTTTGAGGATGACCACCTCACAGTGCATGTTGTTCTCAGAGCCCAGTTCCCTACACCCTGGATCCTTTTAGCAATGAAGGAAGGCAAGGAGAGAATAGAGCAAGGAGAGAATTCAGCTCCAAGGATGCTTATGGAAGCATATACAGTAGCCCCGCCTAGATTTCCATTCTCTACACAGGCACTTGGCTTATGAATGTAATAATAATGACTAACATTTGTATAGAGCCAAGTGTGGTATAGTGTTTAGAGTGTTGAACTGAGAGACAAGAGATCCAGGTTCTAGTTACCACTTGGCCATGAAGCTTACTGGGTGACTCTGGACCAGTTACAGGTGTTCAGCCCTACCTACCTCACAGGGTTGTTGTTGTGAGGATAAAATGAAGAGGAGGAGGGTTATGTGGGTTCCTTGGTGGAAAAAAGGCAGGATATAATGCAGTAAATAAATAAACAAATAATAAATATAGTACTTCCAATTGTTTGAAGAGCTGCACAGGCATGGTCTAGTGGTAATCCCTTAAACAACCCTCTAAGGTAGATCAGTGTTATTATCCCCCAGATTGCAATTGTGGGGACTGAGGGAGAGAGAGAGAGAGAAGCTTGCCTAAAATTACATAGTGAGTTTGTGGCAGAGATGAGATTCAAATCAGGGACTTCCCAATTCACAGCTCAACCACTACTCTCCATCAGCTCACAATATATGTTGTGATGATTTCTTTATCATTCCTTTTTTAAACATTGTTTTGCCTTCTTTTCACTTCACAGTTCAGAAGTCCTTAAAACACAGGAGAGTAAAACACTTTGGATATGAGTTTCGCTATGATAACAACAACGTTGATCGAGACAGACCGTTACCTGGAGGTGAGTTTCTCATCAGGATGCTTCTGTGTGGCGTGGAATAAAAAAATGGAGGTTCTTTCATTGCTGATTAATAGCACCCTCTCCAGCTGTGCAACAGCGGCTGTGATTTTGTGCACATTATTTGGGACTGTGTCCCATTGAAATGAGTGGAATATGAAAATGGGATTGCACAGTAAAACTCCTATTCGCCTTATGCAATCCTAATCATGTTTACTCAGAAGTGAGCCCCATGGATTTCCATGGGATTTATTCCCCAGTAAGTGAGTATAGGAGTGTAATCTAGGTATGATCAAGGGGCTGGAGCATCTCCCCTATGAGGAAAGATGGCAATGTGCTTGCCTGGACCTTAAGATCATCCACAGGGGTCCTTCTCTGTGAGCCCCTGCCAAAGGAAGTGAGGCAGGTGGCTACTAGGAGGAGGGCCTTCTCTGCTGTGGCACCCTGGCTGTGGAATGAGCTCCCCAGAGAGGTTTACTTGGTGCCTACAGTGTACTCCTTTCGTCGCCAGCTGAAGATCTTTTTATTTTCTCAGTATTTAAACACTTAATTTAACTTAAATTTAAACTTTGCTGTTTTAATTCCATATTTTAACCTATATCAATTTTTTGCTGTGTGGTTTTCATCCTGGTTGTGCTTTTTATATTGTATTTTGTATTCGTGTTTTTAAATTGTTGGTTGTTTTTATGCTCTTCATGGTTTTAATTTTTGTAAACCGCCCAGAGAGCTTTGTCTATTGGTCAGTATAAAAATGTAATAAGTAAATAAATAAATAAATAAATAAATGTTTGGAGGTTTTTAGCTTAGAAAAACAGCAAGTAAAGGGTTATACAATAAAGCTATATAAAATTATACATAATGTAGAGAAAGTGGAAAAGGGGGATATTTTTCTCCCTCTCTCATAATACCAGAATCTGGGGTCAACCAATGAAGTTGAATATTACATAAGAGCATAAGAAGAGCCCTGCTGGATCAGACCAAGGGGCCATCTAGTCCAGCACTCTGTTCACACAGCGGCCAACCAGCTTCCCCCAGGAAACCCACAAGCAGGACTAGAGTGCAAAAGCACCTTCCCGCCCATGTTCCCCAGCAACTGGTGTACATAGGCATGCAGCCTCTGATACTGAAGGTAGCATATAGCCAACAGGCCAAGTAGCCATTGAGAGCCTTCTCCATAAATTTATCCAATCCCCTTTTAAAGCCACCCAAGTTGATGGCCATCACTATATCTTATGGTAGTGAATTCCATAGTTTAACTGTGCATTATGGGAAGAAGTACTTTCTTTTATCTGTCCTGAATCTTTCACCAATCAGCTTCAAGGGATAACCCCAGATTCTAATATTATGAGAGAGAGAGAGAAACATTCTGCTTATCCACTTTCTCCATGCATAATTTTGTACACCTCTATCATTTCTCCCCTTACTTGCTTTTTATCCAAGGTAAACAACCACATTTGTTGTAACCCTACCTGTTAGGACAGTTGCTCCAGCCCTTTGATCATAGGTGTGCACAGCACATTTCATTAGGGTGTGCACCCAGGGAATTTTATTTTTTTTAAAGGTGAACATTTATTGAATACTCAATCAAGGGACATTGTTTTTATTCATTTATTTATTAAGCAGTGTAGACGCTGATGCCCTACTCCGTGTTTGGCTTGCCGGACCAGGGGGGCATTGCAGGTGGGGCATTGGTGGGGTTTTGTGGTGACACTGGATGGAGAAGGGGCTTATGAGGCAATATTAGCTTTCGGGGGCTCTCCTCCTGGCCTCTTTGAAATGTAGCTCCCGGCAGAGTGATTCCTTTTCACTCCTGCTGCTGGAGCAGTGGTGAACTGTCAGGGGCAGTGGCAGCGAAGCAGCCAGAGGGCAGCCGGAGGACAGTTCCTGCTTCATCTGGATCCCCCCTCAATTGCCCTCCTCAATTTGACACTTATTGCTTGAGACATTAGGGTGTGCCTAGGCACACCCAGCACACCCCTTGTGCATGCCTATGCCCTTGATCATTTGAGTTGCCCTTTTCTGCAACTAGTAGGAGATTCAGGATGGACAAAAGGAAAACCTTCTTCATACAGCACATAGTTAAACTATGGAATGTGTTACAAGGCATAGTGAAGGCCACCAACATGGATGGCTTTAAAGATAAATTCCTGGACCATAAGGTTGTTGATGGCTGCTAGTCATGATAGCTATATATCACCTCCGTTATCGGAGGCAGTATGCCTGTAAATACGAGTTGCTGGGAAACACAAGCAGGAGGGTGCTATTGTGCATATGTTCTGCTTGTAGACTTCCCCTGGGCAATTAGGTACAGAGGAACAGAGGAAGCTGCATTATACTGGGTCAGATCATTAGCTCATGTAGCCCAGTATTGTTGACACTGACTGGCAGCAATGGCTCTCCAGGGTTTCAGGCAGAATTCTTTCCTAGTCCTACCTGGACATGCTGGGGAATTGAACCTGGGACCTTTTGCATGCAAAGCAGGTAACTCTACCAACTGAGCTATGGCTGTTCTTCTCTGTTTGTCCACTTGGGTACCAGGATGCCTTTGGTCTGATCCAGCCTGGCTTTTCTTAGGTGTTTGAGTAAACTTCTTTTTAATGGGTATAGGGAAGACTCCAGAAAGTGCTTGAAGGTAACTGTCTTTGTAATGTCAGGAAGATCTGACATGAGTGTGAAATGCGTGAATCCTGAAAAAGATATCAGGATTTTTGAAAGGCAGGGGTTTCATAATCACATCTGACTCATCCCACCTGACAGCTCTGATTTTAAATGCAAGCAGGGGAAGGATAAAGTTGGAAGGTGCTCTTCTAGCACTTCTCCCCGCGTTCTATTAGGAGTCTGAAATTCTGCTCACAGAAAGCAGGTAGGTGTCTTAAGCCTGATCGTATACACATTTAAGGCAGTACATTAGAGTCCTGTCACGTCCCCCCCGCCCATTCCTCCCCACTGCACAGCGGAATTAGCTTGCCCCAAGCCAACGGCACAATGTGGTAGTTTCGGATTCATTAATCTGGCAAAGAAGTGACAAAGTGTTTTATCTTTACTTGCCAGTGTACAAACACGTACTGCAATCTAGGGTGTGGGAAAAGCAAAACAAAACTCATGCTCAAAAAGATGCAGAGATTAATTAGTTGCAATGAGCTGGTCTAAATTTGCCTTAGGCTATTCCAAGTGGCCCACTCCTGGTATGAAGTGTAATATTTTTAACTCAAGTAGCACAAATGTGCAAAATTAGTAAATGTTAAAAATTTATTACATTTAGAGATCACCTTTCTACCAGGGAAGTCAAGGTGGCATTCTTGTCATCTCTGTCCCCCCGCCCTTTAACCCTCACAACAACCTTGCGAGTTAGGTTAGGTTGAGAGGTAGTGACAGGCCCAGGGTCACATGGTGGGATTTGAGTAGGGATTTGAGACAGGGGCTGTGTCTGGATGACATGCTAATCAACTGGGGTGGTGGTAATAGGAACAGAATGGGAAACAACTGTTGATTAGCGTGTCGTCCAAACTCAACCAGGATCTCCTCAATCCGTCCTAATCTGGCACTAACCCTGCCTTCAACCCGATGTCCTGCAGATATACTGGACTAGAAATCCCATAATCCCCAGCTAGCATTGGTCCTGAGTTAGGGAAGGCTGTGTAAGCATTACACCAGGCTGGTGAAAAAATGTATAGGAAGGTAATTGACATGCTGGAAGTATTTGATTTATATGGTACATTCTATATGTGTTCTGTTTTGCAGCTTTCCTATTTTTCTGTTTTATTTGTTATGGAAAAACCTTGATTTGTGGCGAAGAGTTAGTAAATCTTTCACTTTCATCTCTTGCTTGCAATGTCAGGTCTCCCAGATATCTGTAACACGCTTCTTGAAAAATGCCTGAAGATGGGATACATCACAGAGAAACCTGATCAACTGACTATCAATCAGTATGAACCTGGACAGGGTATGTACCTGCACCCCACTGACAGTCTTAGCCTGACCCTTCAAGCTTAGTCTTTCCAGAGCCAGGAGATCCAATGCTATGAATCCAACTTAAGAAAGAGTTCTTGGTCAATTTAGAGGTGTGATGGGGCTTAGGGGAGCTGGCAGCTCCTTAGATGTGTGGGGCAGGCTAACGTGTCTCCAGTTGAAACTGAAACCTCCAGCATCACATCTTCTTAGGGACATTTGACGCTTCCTTGAAACAAAGGCCATGGCTCCATCTAGCTCAGTCAACACTGACTGGCAGCAGCTCTCCGGGGTTTCAGGTGGAATTCTTTCCTTATCCTACCTAGAGATGCTGGGGATTGAACCTGGGACCTTCTGCAGGCCAAGCAGGTGCTCTGTCACACTGAGCAATGGGTCCTCCCTGACTTTTTGAACTTGGGACCATTTGCATGCAAAACATGTGCTCTGTCACTGAGCTACAGTTTTCCTCCTCTCCCTACAAACATTGTCCAATAGTGAGGAGGATTCTGTACCACTAGACATTACAGGGAAATAGTAAGAGGAATTACAGGTGGATCAGGATGGATATCCACCCATGATTCCTCTCTGTCATATGATTTGCCACCAAAACCCATATTTTTACTAATCTTCTTTGCATATTTGCACACTTTTTTTTTTCAAAAAAAGTTTTTTTAAAAAATAAAATAAATGTTTTTATGCTGGTTAATGCCTCAGTTCAGACAACACGTTAGTCAATGGTGGTTTTAGAACTCCACGGTGGAGTTTTTACACCACCGGTGAGAAATGTGTTGTCTGGCGGTAAAACTCCACACAACAGTTTCTTGGGAAAACACTCCACGCAGAATATTCATGCTGTGCAGAGAAGAGTTCCTGTTCAACTGTTTGTGGCGTGTTGAGTGGCATGCTCTGTGGAATTTTCTGATGTGTTGAGTTGGCTTTTCCCACTGGCTACAGAGTTTCCTAGCAAGAGCAGCGAAAGCAGTGAGTGCCGCTCCAGGAGAGCGGTCGGGATGGGTTTTTTGCAGCAATGGCTGGTGGGACACCATCTGGAGGACCGGGGGAGGAGAGAGGGCGGAGGAACTGTCACTCAAACGCCGTCACCGCATTGACTTTTACTCAACTAGACAGTAGCCCACAGTCACACAACAGTGGAGTTAGAACATGTTGTGTGGGGAGAAGCTCCTAAAAACTCAACTGTTGAGTGGAGTTTTCACACTGCATTGACTAATGTGTTGTCTGAACTGAGCCAATGTTTTTTGTAATATATTTTTTTAATATTTTAATGTTCCAGGCTATTTTTAGTGTTTTTTTTTAAAAAAAGAGTGTCGTGAACTTCATGCATCTTCGTTCTTCAAGTGAGGTTTTGTTAGGAGGACAGAAATCCCTTGGTCTTAACCAGCCTTCCTCAACCTGGGGCGCTCCAGATGTGTTGGACTGCATCTCCCAGAATGCCCCAGCCAGCAGCTGGCTGGGGCGTTCTGGGAGTTGTAGTCCAACACATCTGGAGCGCCCCAGGTTGAGGAAGGCTGGTCTTAACAGTGAACAAAAATTGAAAATATATTTCAGTTCTTTACTTATTGTATCTGTCATTTTATTTTCCGTTACAGGAATCCCTCCTCATATCGATACTCATTCTGCTTTTGAGGATGACATAATCTCTTTAAGTTTAGGAGCCAAGGTAATATATTTCTTTTCCTTGGTCTTTTGGAGTTCAGATGACTTGGTTTCCACAGAAAGCTGAATAGCTAATGTATATCTTATGTGCATCTGACAGTCCTTGTCTGCAGAGCCTGTACCACCTCTATCACTCCCTCATAAGGCTGATTGGTGGGAGATTCAGGACAGAATAAAGGGAAGGACTTCTTCACAGAGCACATAGTTAAGATGTAGTGATGGCCACCAGTTCCGATGGCTTTAAAAGAGGAACGGACAAATTCATAGAGGTCAAGGCTATCAATGGCTTCTAGTCCTGATGACTATATGCTACCTTCAGTATCAGAGGCAGTATTTATTTTATTTATTTATTTATTTATAAAAATGTAATAAATAAAATAAAATAAAATAAAATAAATAAATAGAGGCAATAGGCTTACCAACACAGGTTGCTGGGGAACTTGAGAGCCAGTGTGGTGTAGTGGCTAAAGTGTTGGACTGGGAATTGGGAGATCCGGGTTCTAGTCCCCATTTGGCCATGGAAACCCACTGGGTGACTTTGGGCCAGTCACAGGCTCTCAGCCCAACCTACCTCACAGGGTTGTTGTTGTGAGGATAAAATGGAGAGGAGGAGGATTATGTATGCCGCCTTGGGTTCCTTGTAGGAAAAAAGGCGGGATATAAATTCAACAACAGCAACAACTTGTGCGGGAGGCTGCTGTTGCTGTCCTGCTTGTGGGTTTCCTACAGGCAGTTATTTGGCTGCTGTATGAACAGAATGCTGGTGTAGATGGACCCATGGTCTGATCCAACATGGCTCTAATGTTCAGTGAGGGATGAACATCTTTGCTGAAAAAACAGCATAGCTGAAGGCTTCCTTCTGGAGCATATTCAATAAATAGAGAAACATGCAAACTGGTATGGCAAGGAGGTGCCATCTTCCTCCTCCTCCTCCTCACTATATCTCCAGAGGCTTACGCTGGAATCTTATAGCAACTTACCTGGAAGTAAATCCCACAGAAGTCATGGGACTTACTTCTGAGTAGACATAAGATTGCATAGGATTTGGCCCATATATTCATTCTGTGCAGTAGGCTTTCCCAAACTCCCCCCTTCAGATAGGTTGGACTTCAACTCCCATTATCCTCATTGGCCATGGTGTCAGGGGATGATGGGAGCTGCAGTCTGAGACATCTGGAAGGCACCATGTTGGGGAGGCTGCTATAGAGTAACACATTTTATTTCGCTTGTAGCCCTAGTAAAGTTTTCTGTAGATCCAAACTGTTATATGGCAATTTCTAATAGCTGTTTCCAACATTACGGTTCTATTCTCCCATATGTACATAAGAACATAAGAAGAGTCATGCTGGATCAGACCATGGGTCCATCTAGTCCAGCACTCTGTTCACACGGTGGCCAACCAGCTGTCAACCAGGGACCCACAGGCAGGACATGGGTGCAACAACACCCTCATGCCCATGTTCCCCAGCAACTGGTATATGTAGGCTTACTGCCTCTGATACTGGAGGTAGCACATAGCATGTATGGACATATGTTCATATTTAGACATTTTCTGGCAGATGCTGTTTCTTTAAAACACAGATGAGACAAAATGGCCCCACATAGGAAATCTGTAGGAACTTGTTCAGTGTACTGAAATGGACAGTGAGCATTTGGAGATTTAGAGAAGAACTATTGTTGCACTTCTGGAAATAGAAGCAATTCCCCCGAGAACACAAGTAATGGTTTGGGGTCAAGACAAGGGTAGATATGAATCTGAGGAAACCAACATTGAGAAGAAGTTTAGGACAGTGGAAAGATATGGGGTCAATCCACAGATACTGCTGAGAGGCAAGTAGCCTAGACTCAGGGGGGCAGGAAGGTGGCATTGGGTATACTCAATCATCTTTCTCCACCAGAGAACTTCCGCAAATAGGATAGAGTAACACTGGCTTGGTTTCAATGTAACACTAAACCATAGTTTAACGTTATGGTAATGACCCTACTTGAGCCTTGGACATTAGCGCCCCCCTCTTCTTCTCCAGCATGGCTGCAAGGAGAAGGTTGGAATCTTCCACTTCCTGTTTTAAGCTAACCATCGTTTGTCATTGCATCCACACCAGGCCAAACTGTGGTCATGATCTTGGCTTGTTTCAATAAACAATAGTTTAAACTAACTATAGTTCTTGATTCAGAAGCCACGACAAACTGTGGTTGGTTTAAAGCAAGAAGCTGACGCTTCCAGGTGCCACCTTGTGGCCATGTGGGAAGCGGGGAAAGGAGGCATGAGCAAGTTTGTTCTGGCATGCTGAACTATGGTTTAGCCCACAAGTGGGTGACTTGTGGTCCTCCAGATGGTTTGGCCCACAACTTACACCATCCCTCCTCATTGGCTACGCCGGCTGGGCTACTGGGAGTTGTAGACCCAAACATCTGGAGGGTCACATGTTGCCTACCGCTTAGTTTAGCCTTTGGTCTGAATGGGGACAATATATGTGGTCCTTTTAGAGTATGCTGGACTGGGCTGAAACTGCTTGTAGTGGGCTGATGTCTTCACTTGCTTGGGCTGAGAAACCAGCCCCTGTGCCATCTCGGAGTTCCTGGAATCACATTCAGGACAGTGAACGCTGTGTGTGGCAGTGGCGTTTCTCTGTTCTGAACATTGGTAATTGTAAGAAGTTTGCTGACGGTCCCTTTCGGAAAATCTGCTGGCCTTAAAAATAAGTTGCCAAGAGGAACAAGAAACGCTTTGCCGTTGCTTCTCTTCACCCTGGGGCCATCCTAGCCCTTACCTGTTGAATTTTTAATACAAGACAAGGATTTCTTAAAAGTAACTGTGCTACCAATGGAATTCCTGCAGGGAGCTGTGCCTGAGAAGCCTTTGTAAATTGGAAGTTATTTTATTCAGTGATTTTACTTTTTCAAACGAACTGGCCTTGAAGTAGGTCATTCCCCCCCCCCCCCCCCCAGCATCTTCGTCCATCCCAAGTCAGAATCCCTTGGATGCTTTTTATCTTCCATTGTCAATTGTGAAGGCTGGTGCCTGGTGTACAGGAGATGAAGGCAGAGGTGGAGGGCTGGTGGAAAAGGGGGAAATGTGTGCGTTTTAAGATTAGGTTGTTAATACCCCGCAGCCAAGCTTTTAAAAGCTGATTGCTCTTAAATGAACTCGGTCTGTCTATTGATTAAAAAACTTGCAGCAGACTGTAGTATAGGTTAGCAAGAAAAATCTTTCTTATACCAGGTCAGACTATTTGTCAGGCTGAGAAGAGCCTTTCCCACGCATGATCCTTTTTTGGCATCTTGTGAACCGCCCAGAGAGCTTCGGCTATTGGGAGGTATAGAAATGCAATAAATAAATAAAATAAAATCTTCTCCATGCAAAGCAGATGCTTTTGCCACAGTTACTGGGTTCACACAACAGACTAACCTGCACTCACTGGTTGAGTGTGGGTTGTTGTTGAACCATGTGTTAGCATATTGTCGGGATATAGCATGTTTTCTGGAAGGTGGCTTGTTAACCATGCAGTGTGGCTTATTTTTGTTGAACAAGCCCCCTTGACAATCCATGGTTTGTTGTAGGGTTGTTTCGGGTGGTTAACAAGCCACACTGCACGGTTAGCAAGCCACCCTTCAGAAAATGTCCTGGGTTCAGACAACATGCTAACCTACGGTTCAACAAAACCCACACTCAACCACTGAGTGCAGGTTAGTTTGCTGTGTGATGAAATGAAGGAAACTTGGGGTAGCCAGGAGTGGATTTTTGTTTGGAGGGACTGTGCGCTCCATTCATTTCTGGTACTCCAAACAAATTCCTGAGCAACGCACCTTTTGATTCCAAGTGTATGTCTTCTGCACCAAGCTCTGGTTGGTCCATCGTGGGGTTCTAGTAAAACACTGCAAGCCTGTAATCTGCCCAGCCCTGGTTGACATAAACAGCAGATGCTCCTAACGAAACCAACACGTGTGCCTCACTTCACTAGCATTGGCATACGGGCTGCGTCCTCTAGGGAGATAATCTCCGTGCCTGGAAAATGCCAAGTGTAAAAGCAGGCCCTGGAAAAAGCAGCAAGTTCTTAAGCTGCTTGGTTAGGTATGGCTGTTATATTCATGGCTTCCATATGGTGTCTCTAGAGATGCATAAACTGACTGCCAGCTGTATTGCAGGAGCAGTTGCTTCAACTCAAGCCCAACTTCTGTAAAGATCTGAACAGAGTTCAGTGATTTAAGCCTAGCGAAAAAGTTACAGTTCCCGTAGATGTGACAGAAGATGCCGCAGTGTTTTACTTATGTGTTTGCCCCATTCATGTGTAAAATAGGGGGTGAAGGTTTAGTTGTGCCTTCCACAACCTGGCACCCTCCAGCTGTGTCAGCTACAGTTCCAATTATCCCCAGCAGTACACTGGCTGGAGTGATGGGAGCTGTAGTCCAACACAGCTGGGAGCTGCCTTCCTGGAATTTTTACAACAGAAGATAATTGCGTGTGAAGGGAATTGAACCCTTCCCTGTCTTTTGTGCCCACTCTGTGTCACTGCAGGTATTTCCCCGCATTCAGCCTGACTCTAATAGTGGAATTAAGCCAGGCTGAGGAACAAAAGTACCTGACAGGAAGATACGGCAGGAGAAGGAATAAAGAACAGGGTTTTGTTGTTCAAATTACTATGTGAATGGGGCAGACATATGAATAACCATGGCTGCCCCCATCACATCTAGTTTGTTCCCAAGGAGCAGAACCAATAAGAAGGTTTTCATGATAAGACTTTTCCTAATATTACATTCAATTTGGCTACAATGCCATGACACATCCAATTCTCCGTTACTTCATGGGCAGCTGGAGAAATAAGGTATAAGCGAAGGGCATAAATGAAATGCCCTGAGGGAAATGGCTTCTTTTGTTTGATGCCTGGCCTGTCACGCGACCTTATTTTCGATATCTCATAATATCTTGCAAATGACTGTGGGGTGCAATGAAATGTAGAACACGGGTGGGCAATGGCTTGGGTCAGGGGCTGCATTGCTTTCCCAAACGCACTGGGAGTACACCACACCTCACCACCATTGAACTTGCCACCACAGCAGTGGGTTTCTGCGGTTTTACCAGCTATGAGACAAATCTGTTTTCCCACTATTCAAATACCATGATTGGAAAAGCTTCACTTGCCAGATTTCTGCCTGTTATGAAGCTCATAAGGGCACAGGAGCCCTGCAAAGTAAATGAAATTTTAAAAACCGGCAGTTCTCTCTCTCTGTGTGTGTGTGTGTGTGTGTGTGTGTTTTATCTGGAGCTGAGGGAAGGAGAATGATAATTCATATATTTCAAGAAATCTAAGTGTGCTAGAATTCCAATTAAAATTGATTTTCTACCTTTGAGTGACTTAAGCTGCTTCTTTTTATCTGGATTGCACTCACTGTATCTCTGTTTTTTCAGTGCAGTGTTTTGGGCCTTCCACATATTATGTAATGGCAGAAAACTCCTATCTTTGGGTGGGAGAGGGTGGAAGTCCATAATAGAGTAACCGTTACATCTATAGCACTACTGGCACATTCTGTCCAGAGCGGGAGGTGGGGAAGCAGGATTTTTCATTCCCATTCTTATACAGTGTCTACATTCAGACAACACAATAACCAACGATGGTTTAAATAGTCAACAGTTGGTTATTTAACCCACCGAGGGTTATCATGTTGTGTTGCAGGAGTGTTTTTTAACTAACGGTTGGCTGAAATAACTAATGTAAATAACCAATACTGTGCAGAGCTGTTTATTTAATGCACTGTTGGTTATCGTGTTGTGGGGAGGGCACCATTGGTTATTTCCTTGGCCACTTTTGGTTATTTTGTTAGCCACAGAGTCGCAGGGCAAGAGTGGTCAAAGTGCTGGCTATCACTCTAGTCCATCAGGCGGATAGATTTTTGGCAGCAATCGCTGATGGGATAGTACTAATAGTCAACTCAACACTGATCCTAATCCACAACACAGTTGTTTATTACTAGGCATGTGCTCCGCTCCGATTAGAAGCGCAGAAGCAGGAGCGAATTGGCCTGCTCTGCCTTGCCCAGAGGCAAGGACCGCGGACCCCTAGAAGCAAGGCGAAGAGAAGCGCCCATTTTTCGGAGCTCCTCTTTCAGGCGGACCGCTCCGATCGCCATCTTGAAACATTTCGCCCATAGGATTGCATTGCGGAAAAGAATCGCGGATAACTGGGTTATTTTTGAAGCTATCTTTCTGAAAATTCTTGTGCTCATGTGGTTCGCGTGCTATATTTTTTTAAAAATCGGGTAAACAAACATTACAAACAGGGATAGCGCGGGTCAAACGGCGGTTTTCGCCCATAGGATTGCATTGTGGAAAAGAATCGGGGATAACTGTGTTGTTTTTGAAGCTATCGTTCTGAAAATTCTTGTGCTCAGAGAGTCGTGGATGGGGGTCATTTTGAGACTACTCTCACTTCTCTGTGTGGTGCGGGTTGCGCGCTAGAATTTTTTTTAAAACCGGCGGGAAAAATACCTTTTTCGAAGGGCTGAGGGGCAGAGTCAACTCCCGGTCATGATCACATGATCCCAAAGTTGGAGGAGGGGATAGGCAAAACGGGTAACTTGGGATTCTGGGAAACTTCTCTTTCTTAATCTGAATGGACTTTTCCCAGTGTTTTTTAAAACAGTAGCCCCACCAAATGCACAAACACAACCTGAAATCATATGCTAAGCCAATAATAAGAGAGCACTGCTACCCACCCTAACTTTGGGGAACAACTGAAAAGATGTGGTGCAAGGGGATGAGCTCCCCTAGGGCATCCCATGTGGACGTGCCCCCACTCTCTCCTGTACTTGGAAGGCCATCAGAGCCTTCCAAAGAGAGTAACCCGGTGGAGCAATGCCTATCATGAGTTGAAGTGAGCGGTCTACTTCTCTTAGTAGTGGTGGAGCAATGCCTATCATGAGTTGAAGTGAGCGGTCTACTTCTCTTAGTGGTGGAGCAATGCCTATCATGAGTTGAACTGGCAGCTGCTTCCCCCTCCCCTGGGCACGTCCCCCTATTGCTGGTAAAAGATAGATATAGCCTTTTTTAAAAAGTTCTTCTTGTTGTTTATTCAGCAACACTGCTGCTTTTAATTCCACCCCTCCTTTGTTTATTTATTTATTCCATTTTATATGCATTACTGGCTTATCCTTGGCTCACTTCCTTATGCCCCCAGAAATGTCTGCTGCCTGCCTGCCTTCCCTCCCTCCTCCCCTGCCCACCTCGCAGGGATGTTGTGTGTGTGTGGCTTTGACTCAGGGGAGAAGTCCTTCCTGCGCTCACTTAGAGTTTTGGAAGTTCCAAATCCATTTTTCAAGTGTGGAAGAAGGTTCATACTCCCCAATTCATGGCATGTTGGGATTTCCTTTGAAATGGCCCCATTGAGATGTCTGCAGGTTTAAGCCCCGCCAAAAATCAGGGGATGATGGGACTGCCTTGAGTCTTGGCGTGCGTGTATCCCTGGATAAGCTTTCATGGTGGTGAGTTTGAGGTTTCTAACGTGCAAATTGACGGAGCTATCGAAAGGGGTGTGAATGGGGTGCCCGATTTTCCTAAATTCCCTAAAAATCAGGGGATGATGGGACTGCCTTGAGTCTCGGCGTGCGTATGTATCCCTGGATAAGCTTTCATGGTGGTGAGCTTGAGGTTTCTAACGTGCAAATTGACGGAGCTATGGAAAGGGGTGTGAATGGGGTGCCCGATTTTCATAAATTCCCCAAAAATCAGGGGATGATGGGATTGCCTTGAAACTTGGCATGCGTGTGTATACCCCCATGAGGTGTCATGGTGCCAAACTTGAGGTTCTAACTTTCACAGAAAAAAAGTTGTATACTTTTTTAGCTTAATGCAAGCCTATGGGGGGGGGGGGGAAACGGAGCTCCGATCCGGAGCTCCGAGCGGAGCGGAGCGGCCATAGGCGGAGCGGGCCGATCCGCAAATCGCGGATCTGGAAGAGAAGTGGAGCGGGGGGTCCGTGCACACCCCTATTTATTACTATGGGTTGTGTGCGGAGTATCTGCTAAATAAACAACTGTTGAGTTGTTTATTACCCCCACCATTGATTATTGTGTTGTCCGAACACAGCCAGTGGGACCTTACCAGTCTATGATGTTCAGCACAGGCTCTGTAGCTCCTACTCAAAGTACCTAGACAGGTTCTTTGCTTTCTTTGTTTATTTATTGCATTTATATCCTGCTTTTTTTCCTCCAAGAAACCCAAGGCGGTGTACATAATCCTCCTCCTCTCCATTTTATCTTCACAACAACCTTGTGAGGTAGGTTGGGTTAAGTTCCTGTGACTGGCCCAAAGTCACCCAGTGAGCTTCTGTGGCTGAGTAGGGACTAGAGCCTGGACGTCCTGACTCCTAGACCAACACTCTAACCACTACACCGCTCTGGCTTTCTTTGTAGTGCAACCCTAGATCTTATTAACTGGAGATAACAGGGATTGAACTGGAACATTTTGCATGCAAAAGCCCCTCCCGAAAGAGGGCCCCCTTGATAAGGGCTTGCCCTGTAATTACATCCGTTGGATACCTTAGGAGCATAGGGAGGTGCTTTATCCTAAGTTAGACTCTTTATTTGTCTAGCCTTGAATTGCCTACTGTAACTGGCAGCAGTTCTCTGGGGCCACAGACAGAGAGATCAACCCCATCGCCTGCTTCCTGATCCTTTTAACTGTAGATGAAGGCATCAACCTTTGTGATTTTGCCATTGCATACCAGCCTGCTTGGAGTCATCTCCAGTGGAGGCTAGTGGCTCCGATTCAGGTGGGTCTGTAAATCCATTTTGGGTTTTAGTCAGAACCAGCAAAAAAAATCCCAAAGTGCTATCCAAGGTGCTGAATGCTATCCCCAAAATAGATCTGGCAACTTGGATAGCTCCTTTAGAGTTCTGGCTGGTTCTGACTAAAACCCAGAATGGATTTACAGCCCCACCGAAACTGGAGGAACCAGCCCCTCCACTGGCCTTCTTAAGGCTCTTTACGGTCTCTTTCTAGGAACTGCTTTCTGGGAACCAGCAACTATTATTATTATTATTATTTATTTATTTATTTATTTATATAGCACCATCAATGTACATGGTGCTGTACAGTGTAAAACAGTAAATAGCGAGACCCTGCCGCATAGGCTTACATTCTAATAAAACCATGATAAAACAATGAGGGGAAGAGAAAGCAAACAGGCACAGGGTAGGGTAAACAGGCACTGGGTAGGGAAAACTAACAGTATAAAGTCAGAACAAAATAAAGTTTTAAAAGCTTTAGGAAAAAGAAAAGTTTTTAGCTGAGCTTTAAAAGCTGCGGTTGAACTTGTAGTTCTCAAATGTTCGGGAGAGCGTTCCAGGCATAAGGGGCAGCAGAAGAAAATGGTTGAAGCCGAGCAAGGGAAGTAGAGACCCTTGGGCAGGCGAGAAACATGGCATCAGAGGAGCGAAGAGCACGAGCGGGGCAATACTGTGAGATGAGAGAGGAGAGATAGGCAGGAGCTAGACAGTGAAAAGCTTTGTAGGTCAACAGGAGAAGTTTATATTGGATTCTGAATTGAATTGGAAGCCAATGAAGAGATTTCAGAAGTGGAGTTACATGGTCAGAGCAGCAAGCCAAGAAGATGATCTTAGCAGGACTCCCTGGTTGTGGAATACAGCTGGGCAAACTTCAGGATTGTGGATGATGAGGATGAGGATGATAAACCTGGGGTCTACCAGCTGGGGTCAGATGCAAAATAGTACCTGGGGAATGGTGGAACAAGATGTACAATAGTGACTCAAGGGGCAGAGACAGTTTTCATCTGGCATCCCACTGGATATAGTGCAAATGTATGTATCTCAGTTACTTCAGATCAGTGATTCTAATCCAAAATTCCCATAGTGTCTAGTAGATTCGTTCACAGTCAGCCAGCTAATACTCATATTTTACAGTTGAGGAATATTGAGAGATGAGCAATTAGTACAAGACCAGCCATGGCAGAGCTATTGTACTTACTTTTGTCATTTTACTTGCTTTTGTTAAACAGTTGGAAATCAGTAACCGTAGACAATCTATTTCAAGTCACCCAGAGATCTACCTTCTGTCTACCTCTGCTATAAAATTCCTCAGATCATCTTTCTCGCACACAAACACATCTGTGTCTTCTATCACATGCTGATGCCTGCTTCTAAGCAAACTTCTTTCTTAAGCCAAAGTTATTACAACAGACACCCAATGAGAAGGACGACACAGACAAGTATCTATATAACAGAAGTGTCAGCAAGCTGACACCAGATTTCATTGTGCAAGCATATGCCATCAAGCAGAGTGCTTCAGACGGAATTGTCCTGAAAAACAATCACCTTTGCTTTGTTTCTCTGATAATGGCCTTATAGCGACATCTTGCTTTAGCCTCTCATCAGAAAGCTGTTTTTTTTTTAAAAAAAAACCCTTTGAAAATGTGATTGGAGTTCTGTAAATTCTGATATCTTGATGTTCCATTGATTGGCTCTTCTGACATTCACCCTAACTGTTATATAGTGAACCTTGCAATGTTTTCACTTTCCCTTGGTGCGCCATCTCAAAAGGGCTAAGGAAATGCAGAGCTCACCTTATGCAGGACATAATCAGGGCATCCTGCTATTCTGTGAGATTACAAAAAAACAGTTGAACATGTTATTGACCACGGAGTCCAGCTTTCTTATTTCAGTTTTTAATTTTAAAAAAAGCAACTTTTGAGCTATGATTGCAAAGACAGAAAGTGTGTGGAGAGTGCCCGGTAAAATCTTAGAAACCAGCGGAGTTCCAGAATAAGATTTCCAGTGGCCAGATGCTTGAGCTTTGTTATTTATTTATTTATTTATTTATTTATTTATTTATTTATTATTATTTAGAATATTTATATACCACTCCCCATTGAAAAAATTCAGAGCGGTGTACAAGATAAAATGAAAATAAAAACAGAATAAAACAGCTAAAACAAAATTTAAAAGAAGCAATAACAGTAATCCAAGGCTGCATGTTAAAGAAAGGCTTCATGGAATAAAGATGTTTTCAGGAGGCGCCGAAAGGCGTACAAGGTTGGCGCCTGCCTGATCTCCAGAGGCAGGGAGTTCCACAGGAGGGGCGCCACCACGCTGAAGGCTCTTCCCCTTGTGGATTCCAATCGGAGGATGGATCTAGGTGGAACCACCAGGAGCAGGCCCTCGGATGACCTCAGTTGGTAAGGTAAGGGAGCAGGTTGGTAAGGGAGAAGGCGCTCTCTCAGGTATCCTGGTCCCAAGTTGTTTAGGGCTTTGTACACAAGTACAAGAACCTTAAACCTGGCCCGGTAGCGAATAGGCAGCCAGTGCAGTTCTCTCAGCAGAGGAGTTACATGCTGGAAAGGGGCAGCTCCAGACAACAGCCGAGCTGCAGCATTCTGCACTAGCTCCAGCTTCCGGAGCAGCTTCAAGGGCAGCCCCACATAGAGCGCGTTGCAGTAATCCAATCTTGTTATAAGCCCGTGACCATCTTTGTGACTAGGAGATACATCATTCTGGGGGCAATTCCATTTCATGAGCTTTGCTTGGTGGTACGTGCCTACACAACAAGATCTGGTGGAAGATGGCAGAGCCTTTTGTGGTACAGATGTCATCCTTCTTATTGGATATTTTGTACTGTAATACAAATAGTAAAAATTGCAGAATAAAGGTACAATAAGAAACAGCATGCACATTTGTATAGCCTAAGTTTGCAGTTTTCTTGTCCCAGAAATTCAGGTTAATTTGCCACGTGTGTGTGCATGCCAAATAATAAATACATCCCCAGGTATAAGCCAGAAGAAAGTGGCTTCTGCTTGAACCTCACTTTGCTTTGCAAATTGTATGCTGTCTACACTGAATATCTTCAACTGCCCATTTCCCACAAGACAAGAATGATTGTGTACTATCAAGCTAAGCCTTTCTATACTTCACCAAATCAGTGCAAGGAGTTGTAGGCTTAATTCCATGAATGTCTCTTTCCAAAGTTACAGAGGCAGTTATTTATTTGTTTCTATTTTTATTTCATATATTTCTGGGCCACCTTTTAGGGAGGGATGGAGAACCTCAGGTACAAGGAACAAATCCAGCCCTCCTGGAATCCCAGTCTGGCCCTCCAAGGGATCTCAAGATGCCCATGCCCACCCCTTCCCCCCTAGCCATGAATAATGTTGTGGTTTCCTAGCTTTTGTGCAGTTTTTTTACCCATTCCCCAGGTTGGAATGTCTCTCCAAATGCTTAGTTACTGGCAGTAAGAACTTTTAAGCTACAATGTGTTGATATTTGAAGGAGGAGTTTATACTTTTGGCTCCGCCCCCTTTGCTCCAGCCCACCCATCACTAGAAGGTGACCCCTGAGAGCTCTTCTGATATTGAATTTGGCCCTTGGGCTGAAAGATGTTCCCCATCCCTGTTTAGGACAAAGCCCTCCCAAGGGAGATTACAAATGAAACCATTCCCCTAAAATACTATAATTTAAAACAGCACTTTAAAATGTTTCACAATGGCTGATCCTGTGAGGTTGTTGTAGTGGGGATGCTGTGATGTCATCTTGCATATTATATGGTTATGTAAGGTATTATTGGGGTCATGTCCCCATTGTCGTGAGCTCATTGGTTTTGTTGCTGGTACAGTCCTTTATTGGTGGGACTGTTAGTGTCTCTGATGTTCTACCATTTTTTATGTTTTCTACTTGTGCCCCTCCCCTGGTCACTTCCATCTGGGCTGAGTAGGCATTGAATAAACTATTCCCTGATGAATTGGCCAACTCCACATTATGTTAATACAATATTATCTTCCTCTAGTCCCTTCTTAATTTTTTTGCGGTGTATCTCCATGTTTAGCTCTCCAATACTACTGCACAGTTTGTCATGTTCATGAATTTCTCTAAGAAATAGGGAGGTTTTTGTAACATTTGTCCATGTCACTGCCTGTCTTCTTAGTAAATAACACCTACTCTATGTAATATTCAAAATACTAGAAAGGCTTTAAGAACAGGCTCCATCCACTGCAAATGACCATAAGAACATAAGAAGAGCCGCGTTGGATCAGACCAAAGTTCATCTAGACTAGGGTTGTGTCCACCCACCCACCCAACCCCGGACATGGTGGGTGGGTGGAGGGCCAACAGGAAACACCCTTTCCCCCCAACAATATTTATGCTTAGATCATTCCCTGCACTCCACCCCCACCCCCCGCCACACACCTCTTTTGCCACTGCATCTGTTGCTGCAGATTTGCAAAAGGACTGCAGGTTCTTTTTGACTGAGGCCTATTCGGAGGTAGGAGAATGCGAGTGTCAGTTGCTAGGCAACCACTGTTTCTTCTAGAGTAAAGGAGGGTGTCAGGCATTTCCTAGCAACCATCATGTGATTTCTCATCCTATCTGACAGAGAGTTATCTTGGGTGGTGGTGGTCTATTTTATCCCTCAAGGATTTGGGATGATAGGCAGTTTCCTAGGATAGCTGGCAGAAGTCTTGCTTCTAACTGATACTTGACCAGTTGGGCCTTTGATGTGCCTCTCTACTCACGCCCTATTTTTTAATTTGATTTGACATTTTAATCCTGTTTTATCCTGATACTTGTCCCTATTGTTTCTCTTTTTAATAGATTGTTACAGGGTTCAGATATCCAATACACTTAGTTATATTTATATTTCTTCATTCTTCCCTTTCATCCTCAGAATTCTAAATCTGACCCCTTTTCCGTAATGTGCATTTTGTGATCTGTTATTACAGCTGCACTGGGATATCTTCTCTCTCTCTTTTTTATAAAAAGAAGTTTAAGAATAGTCTGAATTTCCGCAAGAGCTTTATCAGTGATGGTTATTTTATTTTTTGGGGTTAACTTTCCCAGCTATTTTTGGAAGATCAGTACACGGAGCATGAAATGAACCTGCTGGTGCCTGCCAGAAATTAACAGCCTCTAAGCTGAACTGTGGAACATTAGAAAGTAGCAGTTGCATTTCAGTAATACCTCTGCTCAGGGATTCAATAAAGAGGGCTAATTTCATCTAGCCCGTGACGTCATTCCCTTTTTGTTATTAGAGTCTATTTTAAGGCTGTGGCAAATTTCATTGAAAAGTTTTCTGCATGCAGATGAAGCTGTAGTACACTAAAAACCAGAAGGAGGCAGAATTGGTCTTTCAAGTGGTGAAACTAGCTTAAATTGGCAATCATTACAGTTTGGCGGTATTGTCTCTGCTGGGTGTAAAATGGACTTCGATAATATCTGAACACAAAAGCTGTAGCCATGAAGTGTTGTATTCCCATTACTATGCCAGAATAAAATGTCCTACACATGAATGTTCTTCGAGGCCTGAGGGGAGATCTTGGAATGATAGCCTAATATTTGTATAACTGCTGAACTGCCAGTTATGTGTGTGTCTGTCTGTTCCAGTGCTCTAATTGGCAGAAGTATACTCAGGTCAAAGGTGCTGTGTTTTTTCTTCTTTGTTTTTATTTTGTTTTTGCTTTTACCTAGGGTGACCATATGAAAAGGAGGACAGGGCTCCTGTATCTTTAACAGTTTTATAGAAACGGGAATTTCAGCAGTGTCATTTGTATGCATGCAGCACCTGGGGAAATTCCCTCTTCATCACAACAGTTAAAGCTGCAGGAGCTATACTAGCGTGACCTGATACTAGAGGGCAGGGCTCCTGTACCTTTAACAGTTGTGATGAAGAGGGAATTTCACCAGATGCTGCATGCATACGAATGACACCTGCTGAAATTCCTTTTGCTATCAACTGTTAAAGATACAGGAGCCCTGTCCTCCTTTCCATATGGTCACCCTACTTTACAGTTCACATGCAAGTTCATGCGGGTTTAATTAATGTGATCAATATTTTATCCGGAGAGGAGAAAAAAGGGAAACACCCTCTTCTAAAATGACACTTGCAAGTCACAAGTCATGGTTGCTTCTTTAGTTGTCATCTGTTATTAGGGTGACCATATGAAAAGGAGGACAGGGCTCCTGTAACTTACAGTTGCATTGAAAAGGGAATTTCACCAGGTGTCATTTGCATATATGGATTCCTCTTCATCACAACAGTTAAAGCTGCAAGTGCCCTGCCCTCTTTTAAATCTGGTCATTCTAGTATAGCTCCTGCAGCTTTAACTGTTGTGATGAAGAGGGAATTTCACCAGGTTCTCCATATATACAAATAACACCTGCTGAAATTCCCATTTCTATGCAACTGTTAAAGATACAGGAGCCCTGTCCTCCTTTTGACATGGTCACCCTACTTTTAACTTGGCATCTCCCAGACCCGCCGAGGCCGCCGCCGCAAGAGCAGCTGCCGCAGCCCCTTCCCGCTGCCCTTGCCCTCCTCCCGCCGCCGCCATCCCGCCCGCCCGCCCCAAAAAGAAAAAACAAAACAAAACAAAAAAAAACTTTTAACTTGGCATCATATCTGTTTATATTTGCTTGAGGAAGGAAAGGAATTCTGAATCCACATTGTGGCTTGAGCAGTATCCAACATCTTTGGGAGCACCTCTCCTGTAAAAAGGTCCTTGGTTTGATATGCGGGCTGTTCTTGAATGCTTTAACTTAGGCAATGGCTCTACTGAACATTAATTGTGATTTATAATGTGCATATTCCCTTAGCTCTATATATCCACGGAGGTGGGGGAATAGGGCTGCACAACTGAAGGTACTGATTTGAATCTTATAAAGGGTTTAACGGCTTGGGCTGTACATCTCTCCAGAGACTGCTTTATCCACAACGATTGTTAAAATCAACGGAGAATACCGTCATGCTTTTACCGCCTACGCATCACGTTTGAATATCGGTGTTAGATGGAGAGGTCATTTCAGTGCTTTTCCCACCGCTGTGAACTTTTTTCCCTCAGAGGTCTATTAAAAACTGAGCCTGACTTCTTTCTGCAGGAAATGAACCATGTTTTATTCTATTATACTTTACAGACCTTTATACAATATAAAACCTTGCATTCAATTAAAACACACGCATTAAAAATACAAACGCAATAAAAAGCAATACAAATACAATCACAATAAAAATACACAGGCAGAACCCATAGAGAAAACAGTGTCTAAACAAAGCAAACAATTAGCAGGCAAAATAGAAACTGGTTAAAGACATCAAAAGAGCAACTATCTGTAGTTCACAGGGTGTTCTAGAATATTGGTGCAGCCATTGAGAAGGCCCTGTCTCTCATCACCATCAACAGTACCTCCATCCTAGCTGGGACACAGACAAGGGCCTCTCCTTCTGTTCTTAGGGAATGAGCAGTTTAGTATGGGAGGAGGTGATTATTTGGGTATTTTCTTTGAGCTGTTCTTCTTTGGGCTGGCATTTAGGAGACAGGACCAGCAGGTGTGGTGTAACTTCAATTTAACTGAGTATTTGGGGGCAGCAGTCATGTGTGTTTCTTTTATCTTTTGTCACCTGCCCCCTAACCTATTAAAGAAGGTAGAATAGATTGACCTACCTGTCCTGGTCTTGACACGGTGCCCACAGATTGCAATGAAGCAGGGCACTGACGAGAATTTCTAGTGCAACTTGTTTGACAGTGGCCTGGTTCAGACAACACGCTAAACCATGCTGTGTGTTGTCTGAACCAGGCCAGTGTATTGGGACCTGGCTAAAACCTTTTATGCCTTGGGGTCCAGATCACCCTTTTGGGGCTCTGTCCTTCCTTGCAAAATGGGAGTCTTTAAAGAGGTAGGACTCTGGCCAGGAGCCTAGCGCTTCTCTCTCCTCCTATTTCTGGATTCCCTTTAGGCTTGTTGACAGACCGACATCAGGGTGTGGGTCCCTGGTGTGGAGGAGGTCAGTTCCTTGGAGTGGGTGGATTCAGACTCTGCATACAGGCTCAAAGTCCCTCGATTTCACAGGCCGTGACTCCAGCTTTTCTGCTTCTGGTGCTGTTGGTTCAGTGGGCCTGAGTCTCCCTTCTTTGTCAGAACCTGAGCTGCTGCTCTTGGGATAGGGATCCTGCCACCAAGTGTGTATCTCAAGGGATATATGTTTCTTTTATTTTGCACTCCAAATTAGATTGCAAATAGAATGACTGTCGCAGTGTATGTTGCATTTTACATGTCTGCTCACCGTTTTGAGTAGACGCAGCTGTAGAGTGCAGCATATACAGATAGAACAATTTCCCCATATGAGTTTTAAAAAATCAATTTGAAAAGCAAGCCGTGCTGTGTGTTTGAATTAAATTCTCATGTCTCCTATATGATAATGTCGACTAAGGTGATGGCTTTCATTATCTTCCTGGATATTTGTAGGGAGATCTCTGGCTAACGACTAGTTTTCCCTTTAAAAATACTAGTATAAGGCCAGGATTCGAGAACCTGCATAGGTAGCTGGAGAATGCTGGGAGTTGTAGGACTTTTTTCTGTCTGAACATGCATAGGATGCACCCTAAGATTGATCTTTTTAGGCAGGTTTTCTTTGGTTAGCTGTTGTTTTAGGCATAATGCCAGCTCTTTGGTTTTAACCTATCCCCTTTGTTTTGTCACATGTCGCTGCTGTTATTTCATTCTGTATTTTTAATTCTCAGTTTTGCATCCCTTTTTGAGAAACCTGATCTAAAAGCAGCCAGTACTTTGTCTAAATGAATAAAGTCACATGTGAGGCCTTGCTTTGCTTCTGCCAGTTGTGCAGAAGTGCATTATTCTCCAGCATCAGTGAAATTAAGAGTCTCCAGTACATCGGCAGGGGGGCAGGAATCGTTCATTAGCTTTTGTCAGCCTCAGGAGTCTGGTGATCTAATCCCCAGATCTGTATTCTACCCAAAAAACAGCAGACTCCAGGAAGACTAGTATACAGAATGGTGGGAAGGGAATTCAGCCCCATGATAGCTTTGGCTATTGGACAGAATAAAAATGCAATAAATAAATAAATAAATAATTTTAAGTTGCCCTTTTCTAGAGCAGAGAATGGTATGGAGGAGGGCTACCAAATTGAACAAGGGATTGGAACATCCTCTCTGTGTGGAAAGGTTAACAGTGCAATCCTATACAAATCTATTCAGATGTCAGCTTAAGTGTTAAAAAGCACCCAGTTAAGTGAGAATGGCAGACTTCTTATACATATCTACTCAGAAGTAAGTCCCACTGAGTTCAATTGGATTTACTCCGAGGAAAGTTACAGCCTTACACTGCATTACCACAAGACATAGTGCACCAATTTGGATGGCTTTAAAAGGGGGTTGGATAAATTCCTGGGAGAGAAGGCTATATCAATGGCTACTAGTCCTGATAGCTACGTGCTACCTCCAGTATAGGAGGCACTAAGCCTATATACACCAGTGGCTGGAGAACATGGGTGAAAGTGTGCTGTTGCACCCGTGTCTGGCTTGGGGGTTCCTGGTCAGCAGCTGGTTGGCCACTGTTTAAATGGAGTGCTGGCCTGGATGGATCCTTGGTCTGACCTAACATGGCTCTTCTTATGTTCTTAATAATAAGGTGACTGGGAAATATAATAAGAGATTTTTGACATCATGATCATGTGGAGAAAGTTGATAGATACTTTTCTCCTATCATTTAATTAATCGTTATCCTGCCCAGGGTGGTGAACATGGTTCTCTCCCCCACCTGTCCGTTTCCTCACAACAACCCTATGAGCTATATCAATACAACAAACGCAGCCTTACTACTAATAAGGGAAATGGAATTTCCTGCATCACACATCCTTAGCTATAGACTGTTCTTTCCCAACCTGGTGCCCTCCAGATGTGCTGGACTACAAGTCCTATTGCCCCCAGCCAGCTTGGCCAATGGCCAGGCTGGTAATAATGGGAGTTGTAGGGCAATATGACTGAAGGGCACTAGTTTGGAGAAGGCTGAATTGGACAAATATACAGAAAATTACATCTATTAATGCCTATGAACAACTGTTGCTAGATGCGTACGATGTGCACCAGCAATATATTGAGACGTAAACATAGTGGAAGGACATAATGTTCATATCCCGCTTGTGAGCGCTCAGAGCTATCTGGCTGACTGACCTTCAGAACAGAATGCTGGATTAGATGAGAATTGATCCAGCAATTCTATATATGTCATTAATTTCAAGTCCTATTAATTTCAATGAGGCCTACTCCCAGGTAAGCCTCTAGAATCATAGAATAGTACAGTTGGAAGGGGCCTATAAGGCCATTGAGTCCAACCCCCTGCTCAATGCAGGAACCCATCTTAAAGCATACCTGACAGATGGTTGTCCAGCTGCCTTTTGAATGCCTCTAGTGTGGGAGAGCCCACAACCTCCCTAGGTGATTGGTTCCATTGTCGTACTGCTTTAACAGTTAGGAAGTTTTTCCTGATGTCCAGCCAGAATCTGGCTTCCTGTAACTTGAGCCCATTATTCCGTGTCCTGCACTCTGGGAGGATCGAGAAGAGATCCTGGCCCTCCTCAGTGTGACAACTTTTCAGGTACTTGAAGAGTACTTGAGTTTCTAGTATGTTTGAAGGTTCAGATTAGGTCAGAAATGTGCTGGGCTTTCCTACATCAGTGCTGAATTCACGAGTACAAGGTGTGTTCTGCTATTGCCAAATCCTCAAGAAAGACACAGTTGAAACGAAGACTAAACAGCATTAAATGCTCCTTGCTCAAAGAAAGGAAGCGACGGAGGAAACCGTGGGAGCCTTTTATAAGAAGCTGAGCGTGGGCAGTCGGTGAAATTTAATCAATATACGAGGCTATGCTGGAAGCCTCAGTGAATTGTTGGCTTTGTAATTGCAGAGTTTGCCCATGGCCTGCATTACTTTTCCTGGAGGGGTGAAGTTCTAGTTACACCAGTAGGTACGAGAGAAATTAAGAAGCAATGAAAACCATTTAAACTCTCTGCCTCGGGAGCTGAAGGTTCTCTACAGCAGACTTGCAATAAAAATAAAAATAAATAAATAAATACTTTGTGGCTTGTGGCAGGCAAGTTCCAATTCCAAATAAGTGAGTAGGTAAGAGAAGCAGGGGAAGCTCCTAGCCAGGCATTATGATAGGAATGATCGAGTGATAAAATGGCAAGCTGCATATTGAAAATATGTAAGGGTTTGTCAGGTATACGTGGTCGGAGGGCAAGGGTTGCCCAAGACATTTTGCCGCCTGAGGTGAAGGACAAGATGGCACCCCATCCCCATTCCATATAAAGAAGTCATTTACGTACGTGTGGCATTCATTTATTTATTCAAAGAGCTCAAGATGGCTTACATGGTCCTCCTCCTATCCATTTTATCCTCAACAAGTCTGTGAAGTGGGTTAGGCTAAAAGTCAGGGAACATGTCTACACCAGCCCTGTAACCTGGGGTTGTCCCTGGATTGTCCCTGTGTGTCCAAATGATGCACAAGGGATCCCGGGGGCAACCCGGGATGATCAGGGACTTTCCCCGGGATATCTGGGACCATGGAAACCCTGAGTTTTTTGCGGTCCCAGGACCATCCCTAGTAGTGGGGCTCATAAAATGGGCATGGAGCTGCCTGGGGGCAGACTATGACCATTGAGGGTGAGGAGCAGGTTCAGTTTTTTATTTTTATTTTTTACCTTCCTTTTGCGGAGGAGTGCAGTTGTGCTCCTTCTCATGCTGCAGAAAAGAAAGGGCGGCCACGACGTCCCCATCCAACACTCTAATCGCTACATCACACTGGCAAGTTGAATCCTACTTCAACACTGCCCTGCCATCTTGACCAAATACGAAAGAGGACAGGACCAAAAAAAAAAGGGGGGGGCAAATTCCACTTTGGAGAAGCTACCAGAGGCAATGTTCCAGTGGTGGGGAGGGCTAAGGCAAAAGGGGCAAAAAGGCCACTATCGTGTAGCTTAAAGCTCTTGCTGCCAATCACGAAGCCTTGGGAGAGGCATTTCCAACCTTTCAGAATGGAGGAAAACTGCACAAATGCTGAGAAACCATCAACTGATCAAAGGTTGGGGCCAGGGGAAGGATTAAATTGGGATCTCAGGAAGTCCAGCTGTAGCCCCGCCCCCATGAAGTCCAGCTTTAGCGCCCTGAGCCTAAAGTTCCCCACCCTTCCTATTTACCATGTCCCATTTTTGAAAGTATTTCTAGCCCATCCCTGCATTATCTACCCAGTGTTGGTCCCAGCTATCTCCCAGCATGCTCTGCTCCCACCCAATTGATGGATTATCCATTCTCAAGCTGACAAATTTTACACAACAAAGAGTCTTTGGCACCTTAAAGGATAACAAATATATTATGCCTAAGCATTTGTGGACTATAGCTCTGGTAGAATAGGTCATTTTTGCATCTTTTGAAAAATGCAGGTTCTATTTCAATCCTTGAAGGATTAAATTCAAAACAGGTTCGGCGACACCTTGCCTTTCCATGATCTCTGTTGCACGAACTTGCAAGCTTTTGAATCCCACAGATCTGTCAGATGAAGAGTTGCATGCAACCTGGATGTCAATGTACTCCTACACGTGTTGAATTTGATCTGATTAAAGGTTTCGCTTTGCAGGATTTTTGTACCTCTTTCTTTAAAAACATTTCTTTTTTAAAAAAAAAATCCTGACGTTGTATCCCTTATTCTCTGTGCCAGTGTTACAACAACTATTAACACAGTTAAACAGTGACTCACTTTATATAGCCTCTTTACCAATGATTTCCCTGCTGTCTCTTTTGTGGCCTACCACATGCAATTTTGTCTTGGAGCAAGCAGCCGTGCAGAACTCCTTTCACCCTTCTTCCTTTTATAATGATCCCCCCCTTTGCATTATTTCTCTCATCTCTTATGCAATGGGAGCAGCGTTGAGAATGCAGGTACCTGCTTTAATATCTAAGCATCTTTGAAAGCGCCATCGCGTATTCCCTCGTCACAGATGTTGGCTCCGGCGTCATGTTTACACTGCAGAGTGGTATTCTTAGCTCTGTACGCATCTCCCACGCTTTCAGGGGAGGGGCTGGGTGTGAAGACGTGTAATTCCCCCTCCCCTTCCCATAGTTGCAAAGAAAGATTGTGAAGGAATGTGTGAGATCAAAACATCCAGAAATACCCCACCACCACGACAACCACCATTTATTATTATTATTATTATTATTATTATTATTATTATTATTATTATTATTATTAGTCTGCAATCCCCCAGTGATGCAGTATGGGCAAGCTGGAAATTTGATCTTTATTGACTTTGCCACCTCTGAGAATAAAGAAAATGGGTAGGAACAAAAATAGTAATTGGAAATAGCTCCACTGGAGGAAAGCTGTCATGAGACAGATTGATTTGGCGGTGGCAGAAGTAGCGTTATTGATTGCGAGTCCTTAGCGAATTAAAAAGAAGACCAGAAACCTTAATGCGCCGCCTTCTTTCCTTTTGTGTCTGTGGGAGTGAGACAAAGAAGTCGTGGTTTGGAATGCTCTTACAAAGCAATGTTATCTGCCTTCTTCAACAAGCGGCCTCCGTTGGGGGAGAAAAGAATTCTTCAAAATCGCAGCGGGATTCATGTATTATTGTTGCCACCGTTGTTGCTGCTTTGCAAAGAGGGATAGAAATTACTTTTTTCAAAAAACAAAACCTCCCAAAAGAATCCTTATAAGAATAGCTGAAACCCTATTTTTTTATTATTATTATTTATTACATTTTTATACTGCCCAATAGCGAGGCTCTCTGGGCAGTGCACAATTAAAACCATAAAAGTATACAATAGATTTAACACATTAAAGGTTTAAAAATGCAATATGAAATCAGATAAATTACAGTCCAGGGAAAGCCTGTGTGAAAAGGTATGCTTTCGGGAGGCGTTTAAAGGATGTTACGTTTTCTGCCTCCCAAACTGCACGAGGGAGGGTTTTCCAGAGGGTGGGTGCTGCTACAGAGAAGGGATGCCGTTGAGGTTCTTCATGTTGATAATCTGTTCATTTTGAAATGGCCAGCAGGACCTAGTCTCAATGATACTAGGCTAAATAGACCAATAGTCTGACTTTGTCGAAGCCAGTATTCTATGCTCCTATTTGAGGAGGGGGAAATGGAGCAGACTTCATACAAAACATGGACTTTGGAAGGGGAATAGTGCATAGCCGACTTTCAGAATCTCCAATCCTGGGTTGTGCCCCCTCTAAAAATGGAAAAGGCCAGTAAGGGGGCTGGGAAGAGACAAGAAAAAAACATTGGTCTATTTGAGATCTGCATAACCTGCACACACAGCCCACTGGCCATGTATAACTAGTGGTGGGTGAATCGGTCAGTTTCGCTTTCTTCCACATTCGATGTTTTTTAATCTCAAGTTCTTTCTCTCCCGAATATAAAATACTTTTGCGAAGTTTGATCGATTATTTTCAAAAATGAACCGAAACAAACTTCTCACCGTTGCCTGCAACAACCATACTCAGTAGGCTCAGTTATTCCCAACAGAGAGAGGACCATAATGCAGCTGCCTGCTGCGTAGCTGTTAAAGGCCTGGTTCAGACAACCCGCTTAACCATTTTGTGGTTAAGCAGTATGGTTTAGTGTGTTGTCTGAACCAGACCAATGATGAGGAGCCTGTCAGGAAAAAAAAGGTGGAATCCTTGGAATACACAGGGATCTTGAGTTCTTTTTGCCCCAAATATGAAGAACTTTGTGACTTTTCAAAACCAGTGGAGGCTGGTGGCCTTATAGGCTTGCCTGGCACCTACACTGTGCTCTTTTCAGCCACAAGGTGAAGACCTACGTAAATCTTTGTACTGCAGCTAAGTTTTATTTGGTTATTATTTTTATTTTTATACTGTAGTTTAAAACTTTTAACATTTTATATTGTATCTTATTGTCTTGGATTTTAGGGTTTTAATTGTTGTGAACCGCACAGAGACTTCAGCTATTAGGCGGTAGAGAAAAGAAATGAATAAATAAATAATCCAAATGCTAAGTTCTGCAGCCTGAATATGCAATTCATGATTACTAATTGTTAATTGCAAGAAACAATAGATGATTCCATCCTTCCTTCCTTGTTTTTTTTTTTTTTTTTTTTTTTTTACAGATCGTTATGGATTTTAAGCATCCAGTTGGACATGCAACAGCAGTTGTGCTGCCTCAGCGCAGTTTGCTAGTGATGTCTGGAGAATCCAGATACCTCTGGACTCACGGGTAAGGATTGACGTCCACAAGTTGATTATAATACAATAATACAGTCTGTGTTTGATGGAGAAGGAGAGAAGGGCAGGAAAGACAGAGCCAAGGGGAAGAGGAGGGAAACATATTAGTTGTACGCATTAGGCTCAGTTTCTGTAGGACTGAAGGATTAAGCCAAAAAACCCTCCTCATGTGTTCCTTTGTGTGATCCAAAGCGTTGCCATGTTGAGCAGCAAGGCCGAGAGTGGAGTTCTACTCATATTCTCTTCTTGATCACATGAACAGTTCTACTTTGTGAACCACCCAGGGTGCTTCGGCTATTGGGCGGTATAAAAATGCAATAAATAAATAAATACTTGCCTTCCAGCAAACATGTGCAGATCTCCCCTGCAAACCTTGCCGCTCGACACAGCAGGACTAGGGATCTGAGGGGGTGAAGCTGGAGCACGTGGGGGACCATGGGGACAGAAACCGCATGTGTGACCCCATACTTGTCCCCAGTTTTAGCCCTCACGCATTCTGCAGAACATATGAAGAGGGCTCATGTCTTCACAGAAAAGGTGAATTTGGAGGAAGAGAGAGAAGTGGCACAACATAGATTTTTTGGGAGGAAATTTCAGACTTTATTTATTTATTTATTTATTTGTGATAATTTTATCCTACCTTTCCTCTAAGGAGCTACAGATGGCATACATTTCAACCTCACAACATCCCTGTGAAGTAGGTGATACTGAGAGATAGTGACTGGACCAAGGTCACCTCCCAGTAAGCACAATGGCTGAATGGGAATTTGAACCTGGAACCTGCCCAATCCTAGTCTAATTCTCTACACTAATATTCAACACCATACTAGAACTCAGTGGACAGCAAAATAGAATGGGTAGAGTTGAAGGTGTTTATTGGAGTAGGAGACTTTAGATGGTAGAGGTGGGCAACTTGTGGCCTTCCAGATGTTTTGGTTTAAAATTCTCATCATGCCTCACCATTGGCTGTGCTGACTAGGGCTGACCAAAGTTGTAGGCCAAAACATCCGGAGGGCCTCACGCTGCCCATCCCTGAGCTAGAGGAGTCAAGGCCACAGATGGTGATATATTAGACTATGAGGTGGCTCTCTTTCCCCCTTGAAGATAGGAAGATAGGTGGATTGTTCAGCCACCTGGATCTGCTCTACCTATTTATATAGGCTTTAGAAAACAGATCAGATGGTTGACATAATACCAAGATGATGAGGTGTTTTGTGTGAGTACGCATAGACATGTTTTAGCTTTGCTTTATTCCCACTTACAGAGAAATAATATTATTTGCCTCACGTAGCCCATTTTGACAAGGCTGAACTCGGCTCACCAGCATAGAAGTCAATAACAGACCGAATGCTTGTCTTGCTGGGAGTCAAGTGCTGACGACTTTGAAGTCAGCAATTCTGAGGGGCTTTCAGTGCAGACTAGACCACTGGAGAGCCAAGTCCTTTTTCTTTTTTTTCTTCCCAGAGACAAATTCTCTTTTAATGTAGCTGATTGATTATCAAGTTGAGGAAAAATCTCTGCATGGTTGGGGGGGGGGGGGAAATGGCATTTTGCAGGATTTCCCTGAGGAAGCTCCACTAGTCTATATTGTCCCCTGCTCCCTGCTCCTGGTGGTTCCACCTAGATCCATCCTCCAATTGGAATCCACCAGGGGAAGAGCCTGCAGCGTGGTGGTGCCCCTCCTGTGGAACTCCCTGCCTCTGGAGGTCAGGCAGGCGCCAACCTTGTACTCCTTTCGGTGCCTCCTGAAAACATCTTTATTCCAAGAAGCCTTTCTTTAACATGCAGCCTTGGATTTCTGATTTTTGCTTCTTTTTAAATTTTGTTTCAACTGTTTTATTCTGTTTTTATTTTCATTTTATCTTGTACACCGCTCCGAAATTTTTCAATGGGGAGAGGTATATAAATAGTCTAAATAATAATAATAATAATAATAATAATAATAATAATAATAATAATAATAATAATAATTAGACGGTTGTGGGAATAGTTGTCCTCTGCTTTCTTACCATAGTACTATTTTCTCTTTGTTTGCCATCTTCTCATGATTTCATGGGCTCCTTGGTTTTTGCCATTAGGAAACTAGGAAGTTGCCTTATACTGAGTCGTAGCCATCTAACCCACATTGTCAACACTGACTGACGGTGGCTGTTCCTGGATCTCAGGCAGGATTCTTTCTCATCCTACCCGCAGATGCCTGGGATTGAACCTGGGATGTTCTGCGTGGAAAGCATGTGCTCTATCCCTGAGCCACGGCCCTTCTCTCGCTCACTGATGTGTTTCATGCGGAGCGGTGCGCATTTCCCGTTTAAGTAGCTATGATTCTGTGGGCCACTTCTCGTGTTACGGTTTTGATGACAATGGTTCACAGAACTGCCTTATGTTCCTGTCTAAATATTAACATTGGAAGTCCATATTGAAGTCCATATTTTTCACCTCATGCTCAATATATTTCAGACAAACCATTGGTCTGTCCTGCCCATACTTTCTGCTTGGACTAGCTGCAGTTCTCCAGGCTTTGTTTGTTCTACTTTTGTTGGTTTGCAAGAACATTTGTGTGCCCCCTTTCTCCCGTCCGTGGCCATCAAAGTGGCCAACATGTCATTAAGCCAGAGAGCTTCAGAAATTGGGCGGTATAGAAATGAATGAATAAATTAAAAACAGTCACAAAGTAAAAGACACCACAAATGTTGTGTTCAGTGCTAAGAAAATTCAGGCCTCAGCCACGTTGGGTACCTCTGGTCTGCTCTATCTGTGGCCAGAAAGAAAAGCACTTATCTGGGCCTCATTCCTTGTCCCTTAAAACTATTTTTGCTAGGAGGAAAAGAACAAAAAGCCAATGCTGATTAAAACAGCTCTAGCAGCCTACCTGCCAAATCAAAACATCAAATAAAAAAACCAAAATTGAACAATAAACTTAAACTAAACATTAAAAAAAAAAACAGGTAAGCAGGACAGCTTCTTTCTGGTGCCTGAGGAAAGAAAGAAAACACCAGGCAGATCTCTCCTGGCAGGGAGTTCTGCAGACAGAATGCAATCGCAGGAAATGTCCTTTCTCTCTCTGCTGGCCAGCTGCTTGGCCTTCACAGGCAAGGGTTCCTGCAAGAGTGTCTCTGACGACAGTCTCAGCTGCCCTCTCTTTCCCAACCCGGTCGCCTCTGATATTGATTCAGGGATGGGCAACACGTGACCTGTATGATGTAGGGAACACATGTTTTTGCTTTGTGGGTTTGAGTTTGTTGTTGTTTTTTATTTATTATTTATTTATTTGTTACATTTCTATACCGCCCAATAGCCGAAGCTCTCTGGGTGGTTCACAAAAATTAAAATCATAGTAAAACAATCAACAGGTTAAAAGCACAAATACACAATACAATATAAAAAGCACAACCAGAATAAAAACCACGCAGCAAAATTGATATAAAATTAAAATACAGAGTTAAAACAGTAAAATTTAAATTTAAGTTAAAATTAAATGTTAAAATACTGGGAGAATAAAAAGGTCTTCAGCTGGCGACGAAAGGAGTACAGTGTAGGCGCCAGGCGGACCTCTCTGGGGAGCTCATTCCACAACCGGGGTGCCACAGCGGAGAAAGCCCTCCTCCTAGTAGCCACCTGCCTCACTTCCTTTGGCAGGGGCTCACGGAGAAGGGCCCCTGAAGATGATCTTAAGGTCCGGGCAGGTACATATGGGAATAGGCGTTCCTTCAAATAACCTGGCCCCAAACCGTTTAGGGCTTTAAATGTCAATACCAGCACTTTGAATCGGGCCCGGACCTGGACTGGCAGCCAATGAAGTTGTAAAAGGACTGGCATAATGTGATCTCGCCAACCAGTCCCTGTTAGTAAACGGGCTGCCCTGTTTTGTACCAGCTGAAGCTTCCGGACCGTTTTCAAAGGCAGCCCCACGCATAACGCATTGCAGTAATCCAAACGAGAGGTTATCAGAGCATGGATCACTGTAGCTAGGCTATCTCTGTCCAGATAAGGGCGTAGTTGGTATATTAACCTAAGCTGATAAAAGGTGCTCTTTGCCACTGAGTTCACCTGTGCCTCAAGTGACAGTTCTGGATCCAAGAACACCCCCAAACTACGGACCCGATCCTTTAGGGAGAGTGCAACCCCATCCAGGACAGGGCAGATATTCACCATAGATATTGAGATATTCACCATAGATATTCAAGCAGTTGTCTCAGCATTTCACAGGTTTTTCAAGAACCATTTCATCATCAAATATGTGCGTCACATCTGAAAAATATGACATTAAAGCATTGTAAGCCTAACAAAACTCCGTGAAAGTAAAAAAACACACACCTATCCTCTGTTTTATTTTAAAGCATCACACCTAGGAAGTTTGACATTGTTCAAGCGTCTGAAGGACAGAAAATTGGAATCGTCTCTGCTGACATTGGAGATTTAACCTTAAACAAAAGGGAGAGAAGGACATCTTTCACTTTCAGGAAAGTGAGGAGAAGCCCTTGCAGTTGCTGTAAGTTTCAGATCTCACGCTTAATGCAAGTATTTTTGGTGGAATCAGGGGTGTCACTAGGGCTGGCCCCTGAGGCTCTGTTCCGGGCCCCTGAATGACAGCACCAGCAGTGTTGGTCATACAACATCTTTTGTATGCTTTTTTTAATCCTTTGAAGAGAGGCCAGTTGCACTGTTGGGTAGCCCCTTATGCCTCATGAGCTGCCACTTCAAAAGGTCCCTAGACTTTTGGATGGGATTGCTAGTAGAAATGGGGACCTCCTACACATGCGTAGAATAATGTCTGTGATATTTTAAATCCTAGCCGTAGCATTGACCACCCGGATAGCTGCTGGATAGGGATTGAACCAAAGTCCAGTAACAATATTCTGTTCACAATAATCACCCTGATCCTCTTATAGTATCCCACTTTAAACTGATGGATATCTTTTGAACATGACAAATGTTCCGGTTTAAAGGGAAGATCACTTCCTCATTAATAGACAAAGGTGTTGGCATTTTCATCGTTGGACTTTACTAAGTTTGCAAATTAAAATTAAAATTCGAGATTTGCAATTCAATTTGCCGCTTTGAGTGTTTTCTCCATTGAGTAAGTGCGGTCAAAAAGGACCGCTGCTCTGGTGCAAAGCACGGTGATCCTTTAAAAAACAAAACAAATCCTCATCTATTTCTCCCACTAGCTTATCCTTCTGTATGTGACAGTCAACGTAAAGACCCAGCACCCTCTTTCCCAGATGATGAGAGAGAGGCTTCCAAGATAGAGGGAAAATATGTCCATGAAGTGTACGAAGAGATCGCCATGCACTTCAGCAGCACCAGACATAGTCCCTGGCCGCGAGTAGTTGAATTCCTCAGGGCTTTACCGTGCGGGTCTGTCGTGGCTGATGTCGGCTGTGGCAATGGAAAGTATTTAGGAGTCAGCAAGGATTTATATATGGTAAGGTACCATGTTATTTCTGTTTGCTTTGAAGTGGATAGTGTGTGGCCCAAGTGCAAAATCTATTTAGGATTGCTTCATCTGTGACATTTCCCTACGAGGAAATACCTTCCTTCCTTCCTACCAGAAGACCTTCAAGGCTTACAGACCTTACAATTCTGTTCAGAAGACTCATCTGGCCTTGTGTAGACCTTCCTGCCTTTTTTTTCGTGGCTTCATTTTCACGTTTCAGTTTGGTGCAAACCATAGTTTGCCATAAAATCCAAATCAGCAAACCGTGGTGGCTTACAAAAGTATTTCTTGACAACCTATCTCACTGGGCTGTTGTGAGGATGAAATGTAGAGGAGGAGGATTATGTATGGTGTCTTTGGTTTTTTGAAGGAAAAAAATTATTTATTTATTTATTTATTACATTTTTATACGCCCAATAGCCGAAGCTCTCTAGGCGGTTCACAAAAATTAAAACCATAATAAAACAACCAACAGGTTAAAAGCACAAATACAAAATACAGTATAAAAAGCAATACAGTATAAAGAGGCAGAAATTTCTAGAAATTAGCAACTGCATACTTCTTGAGGGAGAGCATCCCAAGGAGAAGGCGATAGTTGAAAAGTCTTATTCTGGATTTTTGGATGAACAGAATTCACAGTACTGATAACCAAAGGATTTGGAGCAGAAGTGCAGGAGAGCTCTTATAAATGATGACTATGATATCCTGGTTTAAGGCTGTGTAGGACTTTAAATGTCATCACCAGCACCTTGAATTGGAAGCTAACTGGTAACTCATATAGATTGTTACGTCACCACTGTAGCTTCCTAGTGCATGCGTTGATTTCATGCTTGTTCCTTTGGGAAAGTGGAAGGATATCATGTGAAAAAGATCAGCTGGAATGTTGTTCTGCCTGCCTGTCTCTCTCATCTTGCACATTTCTATACCTGGCTATGCCTGAAGAGGACTCCTGGGTCTGTCTACACACAATCCCAGGTAGCTTCCTAGGCTTAGTCCTGGGGCGTTTCCAGATGAGATGCTGTCCAATCGCCCTGCCTCTTTCATGGAAACTTACGAGGGAGTCCAGCTATGAGGGAAGGTTGCAACAGCTGGGATTGTTTATCTTGGAGAAAAGGCGAATAAGGTAAAACATGATAGAGGTGTACAAAATTATGCATGGTGTGGAAAAAGTGGATAAGGAGACATTTCCCCCCCTCTCTCCAAATACTAGAACTGTTTGATGAGAGATTCAGGGCAGATAAAAGGATTTACTTCTTCACACTGTGCACTGTAGAATTCTCTACCAGAATATGTAGTGATGGCCAGCAATTTGCATGGCTTTAAAAGAGAATTTTACAAATTTATAGAGGTTAAGACTATCGGTGGCTACTAGTCCTGATGGCTGTATCCTATGTCCAGTATCAGAGGCAGTGTGCCTGTGTACACCAGTTGCTGGGGAACATGGGTGGGAGGGTGCTGTTTTACTCAGGTCCTGCTTGTGGGTTCTTGGTCAACAGCTGGTTGGCCACTGTGTGAGGAGAATGCTGGACTGGATGGACCCTTGGTCTGATCCAGCATTGGTCTTCTTTCTTTCTTTCTTTCTTTCTTTCTTTCTTTCTTTCTTTCTTTCTTTCTTACATTTCTATACCACCCAATAGCCGGAGCTCTCTGGGCGGTTCACAAAAATTAAAAACATTCAAAGTATAAAACAACAGTATAAAACCATAATATAAAATACAATATAAAAGCTCAACCAGATAAAAACAGCAGCAATGCAAAATTACAAATTTAAAACACTAAGTTAAAATTTATTTATAGACTGTTAAAATTCTGGAAGAATAAAAAGGTCTTCACCTGGTGTCTAAAAGCATATAATGTAGGTGCCAAGTGAACCTCCTTAGGGAGCTCATTCCACAGCCGGGGTGCCACAGCAGAGAAGGCCCTCCTCCTGGTAGCCACCTGCCCCACTTCCTTTGGCAGGGGCTCGCAGAGAAGGACCCCTGAGGATGACCTTAGGGTCCGGGCAGGTACATACGGGTGGAGGCGTTCCTTCAGATAGCCTGGCCCCAAGCCGTTTAGGGCTTTAAATGTTAATACCAGCACTTTTAATCGGGCCCGGACTGGCAGCCAATGAAGCTGGAAAAGGACTGGCGTGATGTGGTCTCGCTATGTTCTTAGCTATCATCATCTTTCTTTTGTAGCCATTCTGTGCTTTTCCACCACTGGTGTCATTTTTCTTAAGAGAAAAAAACCTGGTAAGGAAGAAAAAAATGAAAGATTGCACAATGCTTGCCTATTGTTAGCGCTGGGAGCAATCCATCTGGATGCATCCATAGTCACAGACTGTGCTGCTTCAAGTTCCAGCCGGGAATCTCCTGGCCGTCATGCTAATGAACTCCAGCTTGCTTCCTTCTTCTGCCTTTCAATTTTTTTCTCTTGAGCATGTCCTAAAATTGCTACCTTGTACTTCAGCACGATAAATCTGGCCATTATAAACCTAGCCAGTTTGGCTGAGTGTGCTTGGAGTCACACTAGATTTATTGTCACATAATGACACCTGCCTGGAGAAAGCTATATGTAATCACTTCCAGAAAAGTCAAGAAAATATGATAGCACTGAGAGTAAAGCGACGTTTTTTCAGGAAGTGCTTAAAGATTAAAACCCCAGAAGTGATACTTCAGTCTCAGCCTACTTTCTACAGATGCTGTTCCAACTATATATGGCATGCTTGTGAATTACAGGGCATATGTAGCTCACGAAGGTTTGTGGGTGCTTTAGATGATGTCATAAACCTCTTGCACTTCTCCTGCACCTTCCCCCAGTTATCCCATTCTAAAAAAAACCTCCTTGATATCCTGATTCTTGTGAAATATCGCAGGATTTCTTAAAATGTGCAACTGACGTTGCACTACAAAGCAGCCACTAGAGGGTGCTGTCCCATTCAAGTATATGAGCGCCAAGAGGAGGTGAAGTTTTCGGTTACAGACCCCTCTCCACCCGTATAATGCAGCCCATTACAGTCACGCAAAAGAAACAGGTAGCACAAAGGCAGCACGATTTCCCCTTAATGTAGAGATGTCCTTGTGGGAAGTATAGTAATCGTTAGACTAGAGCAAAGAGGCAGCTTCTGGATTCTCAGGGACCATTCTACCCTCCAGACCATGGTCTGAGGGACAATATTGCTTATTACCACAAAACCTTCATACATGGTGGGGCTCTGTAGTAAAGTCAATGCCACCTAGCAGTTTCACGGCTCTCTGAAGCATATGCACTTGGACATGAACAGAGAATTCTATACGCTATTCATAGAGTTGTAACATCCCAGCACAAAACGTCCCTCCCCCCTCTCTCCTTCTTTCCTTCTGAAACAATTTTCATAACCTTACAATGTGTTTAGCTCACTTTGATTATAAATAGTTAGATTTCCAAGGGCTCGGTAAAATTGCTTTTTGTCAGGTGCCGCTGGGACTGTGTGAGGCTCCCCTGTGTGGTGACTCACCAAACTGTAGGTGGCAGCCTTTTTAGTAAAGAACCTTCCAGATTGACTCCGCTCACCCACCCATGCAAGCTATCCCATTGGATTCTTCTGGCCAGGTGTATAAGGTGTATAAAAGGCTTCCTGTTGCGTATCCCCTTGTCATGGTGTTTCCACTGTTTGAATGCAAGCGCCTTGAGCTCGACACCAGAAATTATTCCTGGGGCAAGTCATCAAAGACAGAACTGTGGCTGATTTTTAGCAAAACCAGTGTTCAAGGAGAAGATAGCGACTCAGCAAGGTGTTGAAAGAGAAAGCTGTGAACCAGGCCTGCCCGGTGACCCCTAAGCTAGCCTGCTGCCTTCAGGTATGGTGGAGAACACTTCACCATTGCCAGTATTGAAGAAACATTCAACTGCCAGTTCAGGTGGCTTTTGTACATGAAATGGTGGTGGTGGCGGGCACCATCTTGTTCTTCACCTTAGGTAGCAAAATGTCTTAGGCTGGTCCTGATTCTTCCCCCACCCCCAGATGAAGTCCCCCGGACTAGCCCACAACTCTACCTCATTTTAGCCATTCTGCAAACATATTGTTGCTGGCAGAAGAGCTTCACTAACTAAGAATTCTGCCAGTGTATCTGAGGTGTTCATCCTGGGTATCTGTCACAGCAATATTTGTGTTTTTAGATTCTTGGTTGTTTTATTATGCTTTTCATGGTTTTAATTTTTGTGAACCGCCCAGAGAGCTTCAGCTATTGGGCGGTATAAAAATGTAGTAAATAAATAAATAAATCTTGTGTTCCGCTGATATAGCAGGGCTTGGCCCCTCAGGTGGCAGAACTTTAGTACAGGATTGCACTCTAAGAAGAGTAACATGTTACCTAGTGCACCATTTGAAAGCCACTTTTAGAACATCTAAAACTGGGGTCAGTAACATGGTGCCCATGGGTGCTGATGGATCTCTGGACCGCTGCTGAGGCGCCCATTCCCCCAGTGGTTTTTATTTTTTTTAAAAAAAAAATAACATAAATTTATTCCCAGCAGCTGGGGTTGTTTCAAAGCGAAGTGTGGGTCTCCAGCTGCCATGAGTGTCTTTGGGCCCTACATGGCCCCAGAGGCATTCTTTGGAAGTAAAGATGGTGGGTAGCTGGAAGCTAGCACTTTGCTTTGAGTCAGTCCAGGCTGCCTGAAAAAGAAAAGAAGGGATCTCCATCATAATTGTTTGGTAAGCAGAGGCAGTGGTCGGAGGCAGCTTGAAGGTGGGGAGCATGGAGTGTCAGGGGAGATGTCCGGGGCAGGGTGGGGAAGGCAGAGGGGGCTAGCATATGGTAGGAAGCCATCGGGTCATGGGGAGACAGCATGGGGACAGCACATGAATGGGGAGGGCAGAGATTGGTGTGTGTGTGTGTGTGTGTGTGTTGTGTGGCCTTTTTGTCTGTGTGTTTTTTGAATAGGTGTGGCCCTCTATGGCAGCCATTTTGCGCTGGTGCCCGCAATACTTTCTTAATATTCAAAATGAGTTCACTGGCAGTGTCCCCTGATATACAAGAACAAGCCATATAGCCAGTCTTGACTAACTAAGTATCTGACTAACTCCTTAAAGAGACAAAGCAAGTGTTGCTTTTCTTTTTTCTTTTTCTTTTTAGAAAAAAATATAATCTTCCTTCTTACAGCAGTCTGTCATTAAGGTTTTCAGATTTCTCTCTCCTGCAAACTCTCATTCAGGAACTGGAGTCTGCGATGTAGTTAACATCCGCAATGAACTAATAATTATTTTCAAGCTACAACATTCAGGCATAAACACGCCTGCTTATAAATCAGTAGATTCCTTCTGGTTTAAAATAAATTGCTGGAAGGCAGATGCATTATAATTCCAGACTGGGTTTTTAATAGCAACTTATATTTTATAAGTGACTAGAAAGAAGCAGAGATAAACATGTCTGTCAATTATAATGATAATAATAATAAACCTTTCACTTTGAAAGACTCCAATGTTTTTACAATGTGCATATATAGAGAGAGGGGGGGAGGGAGAGAGAATTGCTGCTGAAAAGCACTGGTGGTTTTCTGCAGCAGAGATCTACAGCCGTGCATAGAGAGCAGTTGCTCGCCAACTGGCATAGATTGGCAGCCAGGACAGGTGGCTAAACAATTCCCCCAAGTCTGTTTAGACACAAATACCTCTCCCAGTCTACAGCTTTTCTGAAAGTTATAGAAGATGAGGTGATAGACTGTACCACTTCTGGACTGTACCACTTCAGGCTGTTCATGCTTCCATGTGTTATGTATTTATTTCTTAAAAAGCACCGCACAGATATTAGCAGATAAGACAACACCCCACCCCACCCACCCCGGCAGGCTCGTGCTCTGATAGATGGGAGACAAAAGGAATAAGGAGTGAGGAAGGAAGAGGAAAGCAGGCATTGGAGCAGCTTTTCCTGCACGGGCTGATGTTCAGGACCTGGTTGGTCTCTCCCCCTTACCTTTGCCATAGTGTACCTACATCCCTGGGCCTGTGGCGGAGATCAGTGTGTGCTCCCTTCATCTCTGCAGTCCCACAAATGCACAGATAATAATAATAATAATAATAATAATAATAATAATAATAATAATAATAATAATAATAATAAATATTTCTTACCCACCTCTCCATTTGATTGAGGCAGGGAACAGCAGTAAATATAAAATACATAAAACTTAATTAAACATAATATACATTGTTAAAACATCCTAAAATTCCACTGGATAGGCCTGCCGGAAGAGATCAGTCTTGATAGCTTTCTTGAATGTTAATAGACTGTCAAGTTGACGAGTCTCCTCCGGCAGGCCAGTCCACAGTCTGGGAGCAGCAGAAGAGAAGATCCTCTGGGTAATACCCGTCAGCCTAACTTTGACTGACTGAAGTAGATTCTTCCCAGAGGACCTAAGTGTGTGGGGCAGATTGTACGGGAGAAGGCGATCCCACAGGTAACCTGGACCCAAACCATGCAGACTCAAACTCCCTGCATGTAGAAAACTAGCACATCAGGGAGGAAGTTGTAGCATAGTCTTTTTCCTGCTGGTATGGGAGGATTTTGTTTGTTTTGTACTTAGGAGATAATTAAAAATGTTGCTTCCCACCTGCAATCTGAAGTAGTATGGCCCAGGATTCTAATACCTCAGTCAGCTTTTACATTTTGTACCATATGGGCCTGGCTAACACATGCAGCAGAACAAGGTGGTAGGAACCTGAGGTAGTAGAGATGCCATTTTTTAATGCACTGGTACGTTGTCAGCTGCATGGGCCGCAGCATGTGTCTGGGCCCAATTCAAGCTCTTGTTCCTAACCTTTAAAGCCCTAAATGGCTTGGACCCAAGATATCTGGAGGATTTGTCTCTGTTGGCACAAGCCTATTCACACACTGTGATCATCAGGAGAGGACTTTTGTGTGAATCTTTGTCTTGTGAAGTATGGGTCAGGCTTTTTCCTCAGTGGTGCCCAGAATACAGAGTGCTGGCCCTACCATTGGGCCAAGTGAGGCAACCTGCCCAGGCAGCTGATTTTGAGTATCATGAAAGCAAGGTCAGCAGATTGTTAATTTTTAGTGTTATTGTTGTTGTTGTTTATTCCCAAGGAGTGATACTTGTGGGATTTTTTTTGCCTCAAGTGCCAAAATAACCATTTTTGGGTACTATACATCTTGGCTATGGGATGGGGCACATTTGCTGATCCACCTCAGGCAGCAAAATATCTTGGACTAGCCCTGCCAGGTGGCTTGGTTCTTCTCCCACAATACATTCAGATAGAAGATTTAAGACCATTCTACATGTACAGGTGTTTTGTGTGTTATGGGATGGCTTATGGCCTTGCTGCCACTGGGTTTTTTTGTTTTTGTTTTTTAAACTGGTTACTGTTGCTTTTCTGTGCTATTGCTGCAATGGAAGAAATTTTATTTCTCTTGTTATATTTTTTTTATGGATTTCTTATTTTTTATTTCTTATTCTTTTTTTTCTCTTGTACATTTTATAGGATTGTAAGGCACTCTGAGGGGAACTGACGGTTGAGGTTGTACAACAGAATTGACCCAATAAATACAAATAAATGCTCCCTCACATAAAGAGCCAAACAAGCTAACATGCCAGGGGGACTAGCACAGTCTAATCCCTGCTGTGCTGTTTTTCTATTTGCAGGGAGGTTTTTTTCTTTCTTTTTTTAATGTAGAGGAGCATTTATCAATGCTGTACAACAGTCTATACTATAACCACAGGACTCTGCTACCACCTCCTTCAGCTGCATATGTAGACTCAGTCTTGTAGAATGAGTATTACTCTGATTTGGCAGAGGACTGCTTACTCGTCTTCTCTCCTGCCTCTCCTTACTGCCATGGATTAACATCCCCCCATGGAGAGGCTACAGGTCCCACTATGGGAATAGCTTCTACCATTGTCCACAGCATAGTGAGGAACTCCAGGAAGCAGCGCTTGAAGTTGAAGTGAATATTTGAGGCGTCAGATTGCTCTGATACAATGGCATACATGGTGGCGCAGATTTTGGAGGGCCCTTGAGCAAGATCTTCTCTCTGGCCTTCCTTCTTCTCACATCAGTCCGTTGGTTTCTGTCCACCACTCTGCCGCAAAGATCATCTTCTTGGCTCACCGCTCTGACCATGTTACTCCGCTTCTGAAATCTCTTCATTGGCTTCCAATTCACTTCAGAATCCAACATAAACTTCTCCTGTTAACCTTCAAAGCTTTTCACGGTCTAGCTCCTTCCTATCTCTCCTCTCTCATCTCACACTATTGCCCCGCTCGTGCTCTTCGCTCCTCTGATGCCATGTTTCTCGCCTGCCCAAGGGCCTCTACTTCTCTTGCTTGGCTTCGTCCATTTTCTTCTGCTGCCCCTTACGCCTGGAACGCTCTTCCAGAACATTTGAGAACTACAAGTTCAACCGCAGCTTTTAAAGCTCAACTAAAAACTTTTCTTTTTCCTAAAGCTTTTAAAACTTGATGTTGTGCGGACTTTATACTGTTAGTTTTACCCTACCCTGTGCCTGCTTACCCTACCCTGTGCCTGTTGGCATTCTCTTCCCCTCCTTATTGTTTTACTATGATTTTATTAGATTGTAAGCCTATGCGGCAGGGTCTTGCTATTTACTGTTTTACTCTGTACAGCACCATGTACATTGATGGTGCTATATAAATAAATAAATAAATAAATAAATAATAATAATAATAGTGGGCCCTCTTCCCTGAGTAGGCTCACCACCTCCTTCTCACTGCTCTTGCTGCTACCCATTCACTGGTCTCTTCGTCTGTGCCTACTTCTTTCCACCTCTCAGAGGAAGAAGACAAAGCGTGGGGAGTTTACTTGTTCTATTTCAGCCAGCCCTGTTTTCTCAGTGAGGACCTGGCATGGTTGAGTACTGTGAGGTCTGGTTCACACTGAGGACTTGAGTAAGTCAAGTTCAGTAGATTCTGACCAAGCAGGAGTCAGGTTTCCAAGAGAAACAGAAAATAGAGCAGCACCACGGAGAGCTCAGGCCCAGCATTGGGCAAAAGGTGGGATACAAATAAATATTATAATAATGATGATGATGATGATGTTGGGGTTGGAAGCCAGACAAGTTGCCTGCATGTTGCTCCAACAGGCAGCAGATTGTGATTGAGCCTTAAGAATTAGTTTGGCTTCCTTTAGGCTGGTTATCCCTGGCTCTCTATTAACCAAGGCCTTCTCCCTTAAAGGTCTGTTTCAGCAGCCCTGGGCTGTGACGACACGGAAGTGGCTGTGGTGTGGTGATACCTTCGTGGCTAGAATCCTCAGGAGCAGGTCCCTGGGTGTCCTGGCAAAATAAATCCTAAGAAAATAGGAACTTAATAACACCCTTCAGTAATCAAAACTCCCTGATCCATTAGGTCAGGAGCCTTGTCCTATGAAAACGAGGGGGCGGGGTCCTATGCCACAACATTGCTTCGCCTTCACCTTTCTTCTCTTGCTGCTCACTCACAGGGACAGTGCAGGTGAACAGGGACCAACAGCAAAGAAGAAGCAGGTCCAGGAGGCTCCAGGATTGGCAATGGGCCACTTGCTGAAGCACAGGCCTTAGCAGGTGCTCAACTATCCTGGACCTTCTGTAGCTCCATAACATCTCACTTCACAACTTTGGTGTGGTTTCAGTCCGGACCTGAAATCTTTGACTATAGATCATGTGTAATGGCCAACAAGTGTTGGCATTCCCAAGAGGCTTTTGAGACAGTGTGTAATGGCAGCTAGTGATGGATTTCCTGTGCTGGCCAGAGGAGAGACAGAACTTGCTCTTGGGAACCTCTGATACTCTCTCAATCAAAGTTTTGTTTTATTAGGAACTGAGAAGGTAAAATATCTGGGAGATGAAGGATTCAAAACAGCAGACAACAAAAGATAAAAAATAGGGAGCCCACTGGGTATTCTCTCTTTTTGCCAGTGAGAGATTGGACTTCTTCTAGACACAGCGCCGTTCCTCCCAAAAGGTGATGTGACTCTCTGTGAGGGAAAACAAAACACTACGTGAAAGAAATGTTAAAGGTCTGACTCAGAACAAGTGAAGCAAGGGAATTTCTCTCTCACTGTGGCTGCATGCTGTCATCTTTCTTGCTGTGTTTGTATGCATTTGCCAGAATTTAATTTGCTTCCTCAAGACTCTCATGCTATTAGTTATAGCTGAGATGTTTCTCTGGGGAGCCACATAATTTCATTTAGTGGCTGGGTTTCAGAATTAGATGTAGCTCTCTCTCCATCAGCTTTCTGATAAGTTGCATCAATCAGGTTTCAATGGACTTAGATGATCTAATTCCACCAGGTGGAGTTAGTTATTGTGAGGTAAAGCTAAATGACCACATATCTCTTGGCCTTTTCTGTTCCCTGAACCTGGGTAAATAATTAGTCTCTACTGGATTATAATAATTATTATCTTTTGCCTCTTTCTATCTCTGTTACTAATTTGGTAATAGAAATTAATGTGACCACTGCTTAAATACAGCCACATGCTGAGATGAAACCACGGCATTTTGATTTCGTTCCAACACAGCTTTAAAAAAATACAGACCATTTGGTGGGCAGAAAAAAAGGACGAATAGAAATTTGCTTTTTTTCCTGTTCCATTCCTCTCTGGTTTGTTATGGAAGCCTATTACAGAATTTTTTAATCATTTCTGGATGATCATTTCTGCCAAGCAAAACCCACCACAGAGTTATTTTTCATGGCTGTTTTCATGTAGTGAAATTGTATTCTGAATTCACTCCTTTATGTTGAGGTTCAGTACTGGAACATGATTTGGAATTAACCTTTGTCAGGATTTGGTAACTACCAGTTCACCCATATGAAGAAGTACTCAGAAAACAGCATCTCATCGATACTACATTTAATTTAATTTATTTATCTGAGGTAAATTAGGGCCATTCCCCCACAAGTCAGCTTCTAATACATAAAAACACAATATATATCATCAACATTCAAATATATTAGTAAAATAAAATTATCAAAAAAGGCAATATCACTAAGAATAGCAATGTCCAGCCTGGTGTATCAATTAGGGTTAATTAATTAATTGAAATAGTTAAAATTATTTAGCATCAAGTTAGCAAGCAGCACAGTGAAATCTTCCTAAGAAAAGATGGTTCTAAGAAAATGGAACTTTAATTGCTTCCTTGTAGTGCAAGGCCTCTGTGATCATTCTGACTTGCTGGTTCCCTGTAACTGGACCTGAACTCAAATGGGCTTCACATGGCCTGCGACTGCATTCCCCCCCTTCCCCCCGTCCTGCTCAGGGTGGCCTGAGTGCAAATAACATAGAATGTGCAGAAGTTCTTGTTGGCAACTCTGGCTGTGATTACTCAGTCATGCATTCATCTGCATATGCTCAGTGGTATTCATCTTTATTACTTCCTGTGCTCCAAGGGTTCCAAGCAGATTGCTGGATTGAACCATGTCTCAGATTAAACCCTGATTCACATAAATACGTTAAAAAAAAAAAAAGAACACAAGAGAGAATGAGTTAATTAGAATAATTTTAAACTACCCCCTTATAATCTTGGTAAGATCACTACACCTGTTTGGCAACAATAAAATACAGGTTTACACTAATTATCTGTGTCTAGTCATTCTGTGCATGCATGCAATTTCCATCCCAATATTTACATCGAAGCCAAATTTAATCTTAAACCAGTGTACCCTTTGTTTGCATTTTCTCCTCTGCATCTCAGTTGAGGCAATTGATGCTCCAAAGTCCTTTTCTTTAAATGCAAGATCAAATCTTTTTTGTTTTGGACAGTAGATTGACTTTAATACGTAGGACATTAGAAGTAAGCCTGACTTCACAATTATTTGATATAATTTAGATGCAAATTAGGACTTCATATTCTGGCTGTCATATGCGTTATTCCTCTTGGTTAGCTTAGCTGCAGCTCATTACATTTCATCAGAGTACAGTGTTGTCCCTCTCAAGGTCATTTCAGTATTGTCTTTTTGATTGAATTCCTGCTTCCCAGTCAATTTATACTGTACATACTTGGGACAGAGTGTGATTGAAGTCAGTGGAATATTTTCCATTTACAGCAGTACAAAGTGTGCATCAGTGTCACAATGAAGGACCATTTTTTCATGCTTTCAGTTACTAAGATGAACACAGGGCCCATTCCAACATAAGCCCAAGATTCTGAAGTTTTCTTTCCTTATTTTATTTAAGAAATGTATATGAATGGGTCCTAGTAGTCCTGCTCTTTCCCCACTTTTTTTTGACCTTCAGTCCCCTCACTACAGAGAGGCTCATGATTAATGCAAATGTGGCTCATGCCTCCTCTGAAATTTGTATGCAGCACAGCTCCCTCCCCTCCCTCACATGCCCTGATTGGCCACCATTCCCCACTAGTGGTGACAGCCTAACCACACGGCTGCACCCAGGGCCCGCTTTCACACCACAGTGATTGGCCAAGCGGGGCTGTCTGCCACCCTGCTGACAGAGGCCTGCCTATTTGGGTGTGGAGGAAATTAATTGCTATTAAAGCTCAAGCTTTGAACTTTTTCAAACTTTCAAAATTGTCTGCATGTCTACACTGCTATAACTCCAGTTCAAAACAAAAAAGAGTAAATTCGGTCTGATAGATCCAGAGTAATAAGCCTTACGCTACCGTATTCTTATATAAGACTCCCAAATTTTGATGAGAACAAAATATTAAGAAAGGCTTTTCCTTATAATAATAGCCCATTGCTGTGAATGCCTGGGTGTAGATGACATACTGCCGCCCAGAACAACCTGCAGCACCCACGGGCATCATGTTGCAGATCCAACCCTCGCTTGGCGGGTATCGTATCTTGTAAACCAGACTTACATAGGTTATGTGAGTTTTAAAACAGACCATTGGTTATGCGAGGGTTGCATATTCAAAATGGCGGCTGCATACACCACAGCTTAACCTCATTCTGCCTGAGGATAATGGGACTTGCAGTTGAACCCATCCAGAGGGCACCAGCTTGGGGAAGGCTCCATTAGAATATCGAATATTTCCATTTCTTATTATGTTTCCTGTAACCTGCTCAAGGGGTCAGATCCAGTACATAGGGTGCTAGTCACCCCTCTCTATACTGGCAGATAAAGTCAGAGAAATTGAACATTTAAAATCCTTCTTGCTTGACAGCCCCCCCCCACCTACAGACACATGCACATATTAACATGTAGTAGTTTAGTTGTACCAGTTTTATAAGGAAGCCAGGGCCAGCCCTACCATCATTGTTTATTTATTTATTTAATTTATATCCCACCTTTCTGCCAAAAAGGTACTCAAGGCAGCTAACAATAAAAACCCTTAGAGAAGCCATTTTTAGCCGTGTTACACCCCATCCCTGGATTTCACATCCCCTAGTTTTCATTTGATATATGTGGTTGCATTAATCATTTGCTGTTTGGAGGTCTGCGCATCATGTTTTTTATTGTCTTTCAGCAGCCAATCAATCCATCAATTCCTTTTGTGAATCCTGTTGTATTCATAGCAAGCTATTGCTGGTATTAGCATTAGTATTAGTATCCTGCCTTTTGCCCAATACTGGGCCTCAAGGCAGCCTTACAAAATTTAAAACATATACATTTTAAAACCTATGAATAGAAATATACAAAAGTTAAAAAATATATCTCAATATTAAAACATTTTAAATACATGACAACACAGAAGCCTGCATTTTATGTTCTCAGTCCCCCAAAAGTTGTTGCAACTGGGGGTGGGTTGGCTCTGGTAGAATTTTGTATTGTTCCCAGTTTTGGGCGTTGTTGTTTTTTTAAAAAAACTTTCATAAATTACACATATAACATTTATTTCATCGTTACCTATAAAATGTTTTGGATGTTAGGAGATTGGATAGGTTTCTGCAATGTGTGATGGTTATGATAAACACAGCTTTATTTATTTTCCGTAGCTTGCATCCTAACAACTCTCCTGTGAACTGAACTGAGTTTTGTTCTTGCAGTGGGATTTTACTCCCCCCCCCCCCCGCTTTCGCTCTGCAGGGCCTCCCCCCATCTGCTTTTAAGTGTTTGTGGGACTCTTGGTAATGGTATGGGATATATGGTGGAGGGCTGCAGACAAAGGGCAGAGCAATCGCCTACTCCCTTGCACTAATAGAAGAGCAACTTAGGATCCAGGCCTATGTTTCCAGTGCAAATCCCTTTCTCCAAATTGATAGGAATAATTCCATTACCTGCTCATGCTATGATTCTCTTGAAACCCCAAAGCTACCCAGGAGACAGTTTTAGGCTGTTTGATGTGACCTTGAAGCCAAATGAGAATATTGCTGCAGCGTTTCTTTTCTTGGGTGTGAAAACTGAAGCAGTTTCTCCTGCTGTGAGCCTCCATGCTATCTGGACTAGGCTTGTGTGCTATGTGCTGGAAAGCACTGCATTTGTTAGTAAATTAATAACCCTTCTCCAGGCTTCCCCTGAAATGTCCTAACACTTAGAAAATAATTGTGGTGTGTGTGTGGGATGAAACTATATATAATGTGTCTATCTAACAGCAGCAATAGGATTGATCTTTTCACCCCATTAAGGTTCTTCTCACTTTCTGGACCTCTGACTTCTATCCCAAAGGAGACTTTTTTTTGTCTTTTCCAGTGACTCCAATATTTGGAATGGGACAGCCCTGCCTCGTGGGGCAAGTTTTCCCCAGTATTCATTTACTCCACTGGAATAAGACTGGGGAAGATGGGAGGAGGGAGCCTGTTAGATTTTTTTAACCACTGTACTTAATTTGTATTAGATAAGGGTCCCCAACATGGTGCCGATGGGCACCTCCAGTGGCATCCATTCAGCTCTTCACTCCCTGTTCCTTTCAAAAATAAAAACATTATTTTTAAAAAAATGGGGAAAAAAACATTATGGTGCCAGGCTCTCCTTCCTGTTCCTGAACCCACTGCTGATCAGCTGTTCAGCAGACAGAAAAAGAAAGCAAGGCAAAGGGGTAGGAGGAAGAGAAGGAGTGAGGCTAGTGGCTAGCAGCAGGGAGAAGCAGGGACGTAAAGACGTGGTGTGGAGAGAAAGAGCAAGGCTAGGGGATGTGAGTAGAGAGAAACAGCAAGACGAAGGGGTCAGTGGGAGAGAAAGAGCAAGGCTGGGGGCTAGGAAGGGAGAGTAAGAAGAAGGAAAGGGACGAGGAAGAGAGAGAAATAGCAAGGAAAGGGGTTGTGGGAGAGAAAGAATGAGGCCACAGGCTGGGAATGAGAGAGAAGGGAAAAGGTTTGTGTGGACAGAAAAAGATTGGGGGGGGCAGGAAGCAACTCTTTCCATTACTCTCTCTCTCTCCCCGCCAGTCTGTAGCCTTGCTATTTCTTTCTCCCCGGCCCCAATTAGCCGGGCTCCCATGGCAGCCATTATCTGACTACTAGCCACATCCTCCATGGGAGCCATTTTGTCATGGTGTCCACAGCAGTTTCTCAAATTCCCAAATGTGTCCATGGGTCCAGCAAGTTTGGAGACCTCTGGTCTTTGCAGTGACTTTAGCAACACTGGCTTGGATTCCCCACGAGCTTGACAAACCAGCAGAAGACTATGCATGCTGCTTCTCCCTCTTTATTTCTTTAGAAAATACGTACATATCACAATTACAAATATGAGCTGCCATGTGCAGCTCTCTAATATAGCACATTATTACTACTATTATAAATTTGTATCCTATCCTACCTGCATGGAGTTCACAGTGGCATATGTGGCTGTTATCCCGTTTTATCCCATTGCTCCAATTATTTGAGCAGAGCACATAGGCGGTAAATCTTTTCTAGTTCAGTCTCTGTTTCTCACTGGCACTGATTATTCAGAATTAGTTGTTTGGTATTCTCCCTGCGTTAAAGCTGGTTTAATGCGCTTTCTGTCTCCAGTAAACACAAATAGTGCCAGCGATAAGTATTCAGAAATCTGAACTTGCCTCTTATGATCTGGCTGGTAGCTGATTATTTCATAATTGAAAATGTAATAATCTTGGGGGGTGGAAGTGAAGTTAGGATGCAGGTGGCAGGCAGGTAAAGCTGCTCAGAGGTTCTTGTTAGAATAAGGGGCATTGGTCATTGACAATTGTATTCTTTTCATGAAAGATGCGCAGAAGAAATCTGTAACGGTGCTCGGTTTGAGGACGATAGTGGTGGCCAAGTTATTATACACCCTGTGAATGCAGCTTGGTGAAGGCAAGGTTTATTTATTTATTTTATTACATTTATATACCGCCCCACAGCTGAAGCTCTCTGGGCGGTTTACAACAATTAAAAATAGTAAACATTAAAAGTATACCAAAATTTAAAAAAACATAAAAACAGTGTAAAAACAACAGTATCCATTTAAAAACAACAATTCTGGGGTCCATTAAAAACAAACTTAATGTTGTTAAATGCTGTTAAAATGCCTGGGAGAAGAGCTGGCACTGAAAAGATAACAATGTTGGTGCCAGGCGAGCCTCATTGGGAAGATCATTCCACAGTCGAGGGGCAACCACTGAGAAGGCCCTCTCCCTTGTTGCCATCCTCCGAGCTTCCCTTGGAGTAGGCACTCGGAGGAGGACCTTAGATGTTGAGCGCAGGTTCATGTTGGGAGAGGCGTTCCATCAGGTATTGTGGTCCCAAGCCATGGTTGTAGGAAAAGGGGGAGGGTTATGTCTGGAATACAGGTTTGGACTGGGAACTGCTGCTAGATCCTACCTGCTTCTCTCTGGAACCCACCTCCTAAGCATGGAAGTGTGCATGGCCAGGGACTTTGGGAACTGGCTTTGTGGGTCATCTGTAAGGTAGCTGTGTGAACCTGCCCACATGTTGTGATCAACATTTGAGGAGCTGCTCCATGTTCTGCCTCACATCAGAGCTGGTTTAATTGTTACTACAAGTAGCACATTTTCATTAGTTGTCTCCAGATTATGTTGCTCCTCATCCAGCCTTGTCTCTCTGCTCTTCTTGGGGACAAACTTTTCAGACTGGAATGGGGGTTCACCTCACTCAGTGTTTGGACTACAACTCCTATCAACCCCAGACAGCAAGACCAATGGTCGGGAATGATAAGAGTTGTAGTCCAGAACATCTAGAGAACATCACCAGGTTGGGGGAGGCTGGTCTAAGCAAGTATACAGTTAAAATTTGAGGTCCAGTGTGAATTCATCACTTTTTTTCCCCTGCAGAGGAAAAAATGCATCAGAATTCAAAATACTCTGTGCTGTGTGGGAAAGATCTGTCAGCAGGAAATAATAATAATAATAATAATAATAATAATAATAATAATAATTTTATTAATTACCCGCCTCTCCCTCTGGATCAAGGTGGGGAACAACACTAAATAAAATATAATACATAAAATTAGTTAAAAGAGCATATAAAACCAATACAATATTAAAATAACAATCACAACATCTTAAAGTTCTTAGGTTTAAAATTCATCTGGGTAGGCCTGCCAGAAGAGAATAGTCTTTACAGCTGTCTTAAACTCAGAGAGAGTAGAGAAAATGGAGATTGTAGAGAGTTGTCGAAGTTTGAGGAACTAATTGTTAAAAAAGAAATTGATAAGGGAGAAAATACAGTGACAAAAGGGTTAATGAGTGAAATATATAGAATATTACTTGAGAAAGGGTTGATGGATAGTGCAGGAAAATTGGTTTGGGAGACAGATTTGAAGGTACAGATAGGACAGCAGAGTTGGGAAGGACTATGGAGACAAAGAATGTTGAGAAATATGTCAGTAAGAATAAAAGAGAATTATTATAAAATTATATGGAGGTGGTACCTAATCCCGGTTAGATTAAATAAGATAAATAACCAACACTCAGCAAATTGTTGGAGAGGTTGTGGGGGAAAAGGAACGTATTTACATATGTGGTGGGAATGTAAATATGTGCAAAAGTTGTGGAAGATGGTGTTTTCGGAGATTGAAGAAATTGTTGGAATGAAGATAGAAGAAACACCAAGAGTTGCATTACTCTCACTATATGAAGATTTAAAATGTAGTAAAGAAATTAAGGAATTGATAACGAATTTGCTGACTGCAGCAAGGTTGATTGTAGCTAGGAACTGGAAGATTCAAGGTGATTATTGCATTGAAGAGTGGTATAAAGAAGTATGGGAGATTGCTGTTAATGATAAATTAACATGTAACATTAAAGTGAGAAGATGTATAGCAAAAACGAATGATTTTGAGGAAATTTGGAAAAAGTTCCTAATATTTGTGTTTTCTAAGGGAAGTGGGAAACCACCAGCAGAAGAGGTGTTAAGATTTTGGAAACAGGAATGATCCCGAAGGGAAGGGGGAGCACTTGTTATTATGTTGAATTATGTTGGATTATGTTATGATAAAGTATTATATGTTAATAATTACATGTTCAAGTAATTTGTTAGGTATTGGTATGTTAATTGTTATGTTGGTTTGTATTTTATGTAGTCAAAATAATAATAATAATAAAAAATAAACTCAGAGAGAGCATTAAGCTGACGAATCTCCTCCGGCAGGCCATTCCATAGTCTGGGGGAAGCAGAAGAAAAGGTCCTCTGGGTAACAGTTGCCAGCCTAGTTGTGGCTGACTGGAGTAAACCCTTCCCAGAGGACCTGAGTGTGCAGGGCGGATTGTATGGGAGATCAATTCCTGCCCATAGGTTTTTCCTTTAAAATCCAGATGGTTGATGTATCCATATCATGTCCATGTATAATCTTCCCCATTTTCTCTTGCAGTTTGGCTGTGATCGTAGCAAGGCTCTTGTGGACATCAGTGGCGAAAAAGGATTTCAGGCCTTTGTGTGTGATGCACTCTCTGTGCCAGTACGAAGTGGCTCATGTGATGCCTGTATCTCCATTGCGGTGATACACCATTTTTCAACAGTGGTATGTCAATCCCTTGCTGACAATTCTTGGAGTAGCGGCAGGTCATCTACATGATGCAGCTGCCATGTCGAAGCCATTCAGAGGCAAACCCCAGAAACTCTGCTGAAAAGAAGTAGGGCACTTACCCCAACTTTTTGGGCTGGGGAGGCGTGTCACAGCTGATGGCACTCCCTTATTGGTCGCAATTGGCTGCACAGGAAAGGGGGCGGACCTCTGGGAGCTCAGGAGAGACCCGTACGTCCCTGTAAATAAATTAAAAATGGGTGGGGGAGGAGATGAATGGGGCTGCACAGATACAGATAAAAAAGGGGGGAGGAACAGGCAGCCAGAGAGAGGAGAGGTGGTTTGGGCGCGTCATGTTCCTCTCTTTGTCCCCCTCTGGCTGCCTTGTTCCTCCTCCGTCCCCCGCCCACCCACCCCGGTGCTCAGCGCGGTGGCGATGGCAACTCTGCACTTGCGTTTCTTCCTGTGCAGATGCCGGGAAGGAGTGCAAATGTGGGAGCCGGAGGCCTTGCAGCGCCAACACAGCATCGTCAAGACGGGGGCCTGATCAAAGTATTGTCCACCTATCCCATTATTATCTACTTTGACTGGCAACAGCATTCAGAGGCCTCTGGTGGAGGTCTTTCCCGTTGCCTACTCATTGATTCTTTTACCTGGAGTTGCTGGGAATTGAACCAGGAAGCTTTTACATATGCTCTACCATTGATCTATGGTCTCTTGCCCACATCACTGAAGAGGCATAAAATAATACAGCAAGAAGGTAGACAGTGTGTTGGCACCTTACAAACTAAGGGTGCAACCCTATGCATGTTTAGGCAGACAAAAGTCCTACAACTGCCAGTATTCCCCACTTAGCCATGCTGCCTGAGGACTGCTGGCAGTTGTAGGACTTTTGTGCTAAACATGCGTAGGATCGCACTAGGCACATGGAGTATGGCCTTCTTGGGTACAAGAGGCAGATGTGTTGGACTGCAACTCCCAGAATCCCATCTGGGATTTGTAGTCCAACACATCTAGAAGACACCAGGTTGGGAAAAGCTGGCCTAGGTTATGGATTGCCTTTTTACTTTATTTCTTTATTTATTGCATTTCTTTACCGCCCAATCGCCGAAGCTCTCTGGGCGGATGGTTTCATAGGTTTCATAGACATACTCACACACACTGTAACTCTTAGGCACCCATTAAAATTGTTCTTATTAAGACATGCCTTCCAATAATGTGTTCACATCTATTATTATGGAGGCTTCCCTTTTTTATGCTTCCCATTTTGTAATGTTTGCTTGTTGGATCGTTTTTATTGTTTTCATTGAGTTTCAATGAGGTTGTAAGTTGAATTGCGGGCTCTGCTGCGGAGCCAAAAAGTGGGATATAAATACTTCAATAAATAAAGAGAGCAATACAGCTGCTCCTGATTTTATTAGGACACATCGGGGTTTTGGCTTTTTTGTGGGGTGTGTGTGTTTGTATTTACTGTACCAAGTTGTTGTCCTCACTTGTGGTCCTGCTACTGTTTGCCTACAGACTGACTTCATCTGCTTTTCCCTTGACTAGGAGAGAAGGCTGGCTACTCTCCGCGAGTTAGTCCGGCTGCTGCGGCCAGGTGGAAGGGCACTTGTTTATGTCTGGGCTATGGAACAGGAATACAACAAGCAGAAGTCTAAGTATCTGAAAGCCAAAAGAGCTAGCAATGGTAAGGTGGAGGAGATGGTCAGTGACACAGTAAAGGAAATGGGCAACAGTGCCTGCCAGGGTTCAGTGTATCCCAATGAGAGCTTTAGTCAATGTAAGGACCGGTGCTTCAGTGCAAACCAGACAGTTCATGCCAAGTTGCCTGTTCATACCAACAGAACCTCCTTTGACTCCCAAGACTTGTTGGTCCCTTGGCATCTGAAAGATGGCACGAAGAAGAAAGCAGGACAGGCCAAGTCACATGACTCTTTGGCTTGCTCCACAAACTCGCATGAACCTAGTCCTGTTTTCCATCGTTATTACCATGTCTTCTGTGAAGGCGAACTGGAATTGATCTGCAAAAGGCTGGATTGCATTAAAGTGCAAGAGAGTTACTACGACCAAGGAAACTGGTGTGTAGTTCTTGAAAAGCAGTGAAGTGTCAACGGTACCCTTTTGACATGAAGATTTATTCACAGTGGTGTTTCTATAAAATGGTATTCTGATGGCTTTTATTCCTGGCTTTCATTTATAAAATAAATACAGTTCATACGACCATCATTGGGATTTGTTGGTGCCAATTTGACTCCTTGAATTAGGATTTCATAGGTGAAAGTGCCAAATTGCCTGATTGGCATCAAGATATTAGACAGATATTTGAAAATGTCAGATTTTATATTGTTAAAAGTAGGATTTAGCTGTCAAGGTGCAGAAGCATATTTCATTTTTAATTTGTATACTACCTTTCTACATTGTGGTTCCCAAGGCAATTTTACGAGCCTTAGAAGTGAAAAAAACATACAGAAAAATATTTTTTAGTAGGGGTGCTCTGCAGGGATTCTGCAGGGCAAACAGTGGAGGCTGGTGGGCTCTGATTTTGGTGGGGCTGTGAATCCCTCCTGGGTTTTAGTCAGAACCAGCAATGGAGCCATCCAAGGTGATGAACCTATTTTGGGGCTAATTTGTAGTACCTTGGCTAGCTCTTTTAGAGTTCTGGCTGGTTGTGACTAAAATAGATTCACAGCCCCACCGAAATTGGAGCCACCAGCCGCCACTGGGGCAAATTTGACCTGCCTGGGGTCCCAATCCTGCCTTCTGGTGTTCCCCAGATTGCCCTACTCCCTTTCCTCTGATCAATTGGTGGGCTTCCTCACTTTTGCACTCATGGTAAAAGGCTGAAATGGCTCCCCTAAGGCTTAGCTACTGGTGGTGAGAGCTTTATGCTAAGCTATGCTGGTATGTTTGGTACTTTTGGTTCAAGCCACTACTGGAATGCAGCGCCCAAGAGCATCTCCAAAACTGAATTTGGCCCTTGGCCCAAAAGTGTTTGGTCACCCCTGATCTATACTGATTGCATCAAAGCAAAGCAAAGGCCTGTTGAAGGTACTCAATGCTTAAGGGGGCGAGGGGGAGGCTGGCCCCATTCTTCTGTCGCAACCCCGTCCCTCCCCATGCATTGGAAGGTGAAGATTTGCAGCAGGTGCTTGCTGTATGGATACAGGTTTCCCATGGGATTTAGGATCCTGATTGCGGGGAGCTTCTGCATTCCCAGCAAGTCTCCCACTGCAGACCCACACCTTCCAACGCATGGAAAGTAGTCGGACCAGGTCCTGAGAATTCAATGGGGGAGACAGGGAACTCATCCCCTCCCATGATGGTCATGACGCCTGCATCGTATAACTAAACAGCCAATGATTAAAATCAGTAAACAGAAGTTTTAATCATCTGTTATGCCCCAGTACTTATTTATTTGGCATATCTGTATGCTGCTTCTCAGCCAAAAAGGCTCCCACAGCGGCTTCCGTGTAATCAATTAAACAAGAAAGCCCCTGTCTGCAATCTAAAAAGACATGAATAAGGATAAAGGAATGCAGAGGGAAGAGGGAAACAAAATTAATTCCTTAAGCAGGGCTGGTGGAATGGCCTTGCTTCTCCCTTAGCGGCATGTTTCCTAAGCAGTACCTTTATATATTCCAAAATGGAAGATCAACCTCTGTTTGTTTGTTTGTTTCTTCAAGCCAGCAGTGTCTGGTTTGTAACAAAGCTCTTTGCACGAAGGCCTGACAGTAGGAACAAAGAAGGACGGAGCTGCCTGGCTCCTCAGCCAGCTAGGGATCTGCTTGGGCCCCCCAGCTGGACTGAGGTGAAAGATGGCTTCCAGGTGACGCAAACCTGTCTCCATTCGTAGGTAAAATGTGAAGGTTCCTTGGTAGGTGGAAAACAGAAATAGGAAGAAACCGGTCAGTTTCCCTACTCTTCTCCCATGCCCTCTCCAACCCGCCTGATGAAGAGATCTAGAAACCTTGCATATTTTCTGGGACTTTGAGTTGGCCTAATAAAGACATTCCCTTAATACGGATACTGAAATTTTACTGCTAGTAGGTATAGGCTACTAGCGCTTGAAAGTATTCTCATTCTTATTCTTAATTTCATTTCTATACCCCCAATAGTTGAAGCTTTCTGGGCGGTTTACAGTTGTAGGCGTGAGTGTGCAAAAGTAAAAGAAATGGATGTTATACAAAGAGGGAGGAGAATACGAAGGAAAAGTACATCTGCGTATCAGATAGGCTATGACTGCTCCAGGGCCTGGCAGGCATGAGTTAGAAGTGTACCTCCAGCCTTCCAAAATTGCCTCTTCAATGCATTTTACATGGCCTGGGGGGAGGGACGAGAAAAGTACTTATTTCCTCTTAGCCTTGAGGCAATGGGTTGGGGTTCAGGATTCTCCTTAGCTTGTATATTCCTAGCTCTGTCAGTTGAATCCTAAGAGTAAATCAATAACCAATTACTTTTCTTTGCATTAGCTTCCATTATTGCAAATGCAGTCACAAGGCCCGGTCAGACAGCCCTGACAGAGTGACATTATATAAAGCTTTAAAACACAATACAATGAAACACAGGGGCAGAGCAATCCTGTATTCCATTTTTATGGCGGGATTGGGAGGTGGGAGATATTGTGACCTCCATAACACCAGCTTTTTAATGCACTCTCGACATGCCTGGTGTCTGGTTTTGCAACGTGACACTCACATGACGTCGTACCCATCCTGCTGTGATCTCGCTGTGACCGTGCCGTTCCGCCCTCCTTTTACGTTTTATTTTTGTATGGGGAAAGTCCAGTTCTTTTCTCCATGTGCAATAACATCGCTGTTCCGTTCCTGCGTAATTTCCTTTTGATGCTATTTTGGAACATCCCAATTTTTCTGCTGTGGGTGTGTCTGTGGAAGGGCGTGTGTGTAGGGCAGTGTCACTGACAAAAGCAGAGGGCAGGGTGGTTCTCCTGCAGCATGCCTTTTCAATTTCCTTTCCTCATCATTCTCCTTGGGAACACCTGCTGGACTGTTGGTACAGAGTTCGCTGAGTCGGTCCATTTTATTTTCGGTCCTCCAACTCGGTTTATAAGGATCGTAGGGAAAGCAGTGTGTGTTCTTCTTCTCCCCCTGCCTTTCTCCTAAATTTTACAGTGCAACAATACTTGGGTGAAACGAGGATAGGTAGACCAGTCCATGGACATGCAAGGGGTTGACTTTCCCTAATCTCTTAAGTACACCATTGCATCATTACACCATTTCAGCCTACCAGAATTGCATTCAATTGCATTTGTGCAGAAATAATAATAATAAAAAACATGGGAAAATAAGAATTAGGGTGGGGGAAGGAACCCACATCCGAGAAGGGAGGAGACAGGGCGGTATGTTAGCGATGCGAGCCTGCCCAGGGGAAAGGATGCACACGCTGAAATTGTGCAACAACACACACATGAAAGTGATCAGTGCTTGATGCGCTGTCGAAACAGAGGCGGAAAGTGCAGGGACAAACCGGAGGGGGGTGGGAGTGTGGTGTGATAGAGCTCTATATCTTAGTTCAGCTGAGGAGTGAAGGTGCAATATACACACCCTGAAAATCCCCAAAAGGCAGATCTGGGGCTGATGTAAAGTTTGCACCATCAATAAGGCTCTTTCCCTGTCCTGCCCATGACTCCACTCCATTTTAGCCATTCTGCCAGCATGTATAAAGTGTTCTACTCTGAACTCACAGTGGTGTCTCTTGTGTTCCTCAGTCAGAGTAACTCAAGTATAGGATTGCTCTGTTCAACTCCATAGAACAGATGCAGGCAAAGTGTGATACTCCAGATGATGTTGGACTGAAAATCTCCTCACCATTGGCTATGCTGGCTAGGGCTGATGGGATTTGTAGTCCAACAGCAACTAGAGCACTGCATGGTCCCCAACCCTGCCAAAGAAACTTTATTTTGTTGAGCACAAATATCAAAGTAATAAATCTAGTAATATTAAATTTTATAAGCCAATATAAAAGGAATAATATATTTTATAAGCCAATATAAAAGATGCAGCTTCTTGAATTGATAAATGGCAAGTGAATTGTTCAAAACCTATGTCCCATTCCCATCCATGTGCATTATACTGACCTAATTATTGTGCCTCCCTGCACCTTTTATTCTCAGCGGAACATAAGATGAGACAGAAAGTTTCATAATACTGAGAAGCTCAATAGAAAATTGTATTACCCATCTTTGATAAAATGTGGCAGAGGCAAACATGTCCCCCCACAACAGTGAGACCACAATGAAACAAAGAAACCCACTGAAATCTATAATTACCATAGTTCCAAATATAAAATTCCTTGTTTCTTTTTTCCCTTACGCTGACTACACAGGCACACTTTTAATGAGGTTTCTCAGTGACAATATGATGCTAGCAATAGAACCCTAATTTATTTCTGTTATCTCAGAAAGACAAAACATGTTAGTATAATGGGTAGATAATTATAAAAAGAACAAGAAGGATTATAGGAATTCTAGCAGGTGATACATATTTCTGAAACATCTGGTGATGGTCCAAGATTCCCTTTCATTCCTCCCACTTGATCCTGAATGCACCAACAAGCATCTCAACCAAAATAAATCACTTACATTAAGTTCTTTCTGATTGTGAAGTCACATTTGTGACATTTTAGTTGGGGGTTACAACTGTGGATTTTAGAGTTTAGTAAGACCGTAAGTAGAGCCACGATAGATCAGACCAAAGGTCCATCTAGTCAAGCATTCTGTTCACACAGTGGCCAACCAGCTGCCCACAGGAAATCCACAAGCAGAACATGAGTGCAAAAGCACCCTCCCGTCCATGTTCCCCAACAACTGGCATACAAAGGCATACTGCCGCTGATACTGCCTCAGGACTAGTAGCAATTGGGTCTGTTCAGACAACATGCTAAGCCATGGTTAGGCCACTAACCCTTTTGCGACGAATGGTTAGTGAGCATGTTAAACTGTGGTTATGTAGCCACCATGGTTAGGAATGGTTCACACGACACGCTAAGTCATGGTTCACATAACGTTTAGCTCAAAATGCTTAACCACCATGGCTTAGCATCTTGTCTGAACAGGGTCATTGATAGCCTTCTCCTCCAGGAATTTGCCTAAACCCCTCTTAAAGTCATTCAAATTGGTGGCCATCACTACTTGTGGCAGCGAATTCCACAGTTTAACTATGTGCTGTGTGAAGACGTCCTTCCTTTTATCTGTCCTGAATCTTTCACTAAATCAGCTTCCTGGGATGACCCCGGATTCTAGTATTATGAGAGAGGGAGAAAAATATCTCTCAATCCACTTTCTCCACACCACACGGAATTTTATAGACCTCTGTCATGTGTCTCCTAATCTGATTTATGCAGAATAGTTCAAAACAAGCCAAGGAACAAAACATTGTCTAGAAATGATGAGGTATTTTGTTTATAAACTTACAAGGAGAGCATCTACTTACAGTATACTTACAGCGGTTGGGAGGGGGCAGTCCGGGTGAGACTAGAGCCCAGTGATAGAGCATGTGGCCTGCTTTGCATGCAGTGTGGAGGCTGGCATTTGGATAAATATCACTCTGGGCAAAGGGCATCTTCAGCACCCTCCCATCAGCTTCTTGCTTTCTTTTCTTTCCTTTAAAAAAAAATACTTCTATTGCTTATAGTATTTGTAGTGCTTATGCTGTAGGGGTGTGTGGGTGAGGCAAATTACCACACATACCAACATGTTGGAGTTTAACTTTTTTTAAAAAAACTATGTGTTTTTTAAACAAAAGCAGAGTAGAAATATGATCCAGCATGGCTCTTATGTTCTTCTTGTGATTATTATTTTTTCTACAAAAATGGAAAGTATTGCATGAAAAATACTCCTTTAAAATTGCGAATAAAATCTTTTTTAGTATTTTTTTAAAACATAATATAGTTGCTTTATCATCTTTTCTGTGCTTTGTAAGATCCACTTTTTGTTTTACTTTTTTTCTATTGTGCTATATAATATCAGTTATCTAAATATAGGTCTCCGTTTACATTGGAAACGTTCCGATATCAAATAATGGGCTAATGTTTAGGAAAAGAACCACTTGTTTCATTATCCTCAGTTTTTCTGAAGCGCTCAAAGAGAACCTGAAGAGTTCAGGTTCAGAAGTTGTGCATTCTTATCCATGAATCTTCTCAACATTTTTCACTCAGCCGAAAATGAAACTCGTAAACCCCAATTCAAAACATGTTTACTTGGGTAGTCCCACTGATCTGAGTACTATGCTGGATTCCTAATCCCACTCCCCAAAATGTCTGTAGGCTAACTAACTCCTTGACCCAGCTGAGAAGGAATGGGGTCAAATTCTAGTAAGTAATGAGTCATCCTTAGTGGTTTTAATAGGGGCAAAACTGCTGTTTGGCGGCCAGGGATAAGATAAGATCATTAATACTCTATTGTCTGCTTGTTCTGAGCTGTTGGGATGGAGTGTGCTATAATAAATGAATTAATAAATAGAAACTTCCCTCCAATATTTCCCTCTTTTGGGTGGGGGAGAGAAGTCATAGCTTCACTACCTAGGGCCCAGTGCTGCCCTTTTAGTTAAGAGTGGTATCTGTGTGTATAAGTTCGTGATCAGAACAAGTTGGCCATGAAGTAGGAGAAATTCACAAGCGGGCTGAGAAGGGGGGAAAGGGTGGGCTAGGAAGATGTCTTTGGTGAAGGTCAGCAAGAGATCTGCATGTAATGAGGCGACGTACTAACCAGCAGAAGAGCTGGAAGGCCAGGACAAGGCGCAAAACAGGAGAACTGGGTTAATGCAGCAACAGCCTCGCTTTAATGGCGCCGGATAAATGAGCATGACAGTGGGAAGCTGAGACAAATGGCAGCCAATTAAATGGAGTCAGCCCAGTGGAATGGGAGCTGAGAAGAGAGCAATTAAAATAAATGACCACGGTAGATATTAAATATAGCGCGGAAGCACAGCCATCACTCTGCATGGCAGCGGGCAAACAAGATATTGCTCAAGTAGGTTGGAAGCCGACAGTTGCAAATGTGTATAAAAGCTCTAGCTGGGGGTGGCAGAGGCGCCCTGAGCACTAATTCTGAAGGGGAAACTTACACGCAATTGTAAACAACCTGGGACAGGTCTGAAAAGCGGGGGATTTAATATGTTCTTGTCTGTGAAAGGATGTGAAATACTCCAGGAGTTAGCAACAGTTGAATTTTAAGATGCCTTTTAATAATGTGCTGCTTTTAATAATGTATTAGTTTTAAATGTTTTAATTATGTGCATTTTATGGCATTTGCATTTATGTTGTACCCCACCTCGATCCGGAGGGAGAGGCGGGTAACAAATAAAATTATTATTATTATTATTATTATTATTATTATTATTATTATTATCATTTAAGCTCCATATGTGGGCTGTAAGCTACCTTTAGATGGCATGGACCAGCACTTTCCAGTCTAGGGTTGCCAACTGGCCTTAAAAAAGATGACCTGACCGGCTGTTGCACTTTTTGACAAGGAATTTTATTTTATGTTGAAAGTAAGTTAACAAAATAAAGGTAACAAAGAAGAACATACATAATAGTAAATCAAGACCACTAAAGAAACAAAGGAATTCACTAATTATGAGGGTCATCAGGGGTGGGTGGGTCATGGTTCCCTACCATTGCTTCTCTGCCCCCCACTCCTGGAAGTAAACAAAGACCACATGCCCAATTCAAGGGGGGATTTTTATCGCACCGCTATTCCTGCACACTGCAGGAAATGGCGACACATTCTGTTTCCTAAAAATAAAGTCGGATTAAAAGGGATCCATTTTGTGTCGGGAAAAAGGCAAGAAGGAGTGGGAGGCACGTGGATGGCGTCATTTAAAGGATGCATGAAAAACTGTGAGTGGGCAGTAGTGAGTGTGTGTGCTAAAACGCTCATCTTGATGAACCCCTATAACTCTTAGTCTATAACCGATTTGCTTATGGAACATCTACAGTAAATTGGCCTAAGTAGGAGCTCCATACCTAATGAAAGAGTAAAAATACAATTTATACTGCCTATAAAAGGAGCATGTAAGAGCGTATGTTATTATTTGTGTGTATTAGTCAGAAAAGTATATATAGGCAACTGTACTTGGTGTGGATTTGCAAAGGCTTGAAGAGCTTCAGCATACTACAATACATCTTGTAGTAGCAAGTTCCATAGCTTAACTATGTGCTGTGAAGAAATCCTTCCTTTTGTCTGTACTGACTGTCCCACCATTCAATTTCAGGGGATGAGCCTGGATTCGCAGCTTCAGTCCCTGGTATCTCCAGTTAGGATAGATCAGGGCCAGATTATTTATTTATTTATTTATCTATTTATTTAGCACTATCAGTGTACGTGGTGCTGTACAGAGTAAAACAATAAAATAGCAAAACCCTGCCGCATAAGCTTACATTCTAATAGAATCATAATAAAACAATAAGAAGGGGAAGAGAATGCACCAAAGAGGCACAGGGTAGAGTAAAACTAACAGTATAAAAGTCAGATCAAAATCAAGTTCTAAGAGCTTTAGAAAAAAGAAAAGTTTTTAGCTGAGCTTTAAAAACTGATTGAACTTGTAGTTCTCAAATGTTCTGGAAGAACGTTCCAGGCATAAGGGGCAGCGGAAGAAAATGGACGAAGCCGAGCAAGAGAAGTAGAGACCCTTGGGCAGGGGAGAAACATGGCATCTGAGGAGCGAAGAGCACGAGCGGGGCAATAGTGTGAGATGAGAGAGGAAAGATAGGAAGGAGCTAGAATGTGAAAAGCTTTGTAGGTCATCAGGAGAAGTTTATATTGGACTCTGAAGTTAACTGGAAGCCAATGAAGAGATTTCGGAAGTGGAGTAACATGGTCAGAGCGGCGAGCCAAGAAGATGACCTTAGCAGCAGAGTGGTGAACAGAAACCAACAAACTGATGTGAGAAGAAGGAAGGCCAGTCAGAAGAAAGAAGGCCAGATCTACACCAAGCAGGATGTGACAGTTTGAAAACTGTACATGGAGCGTGTCCTGGGCCCCAACAGTGGTCGCTACTGTTACAAACCGTTTTAAAGCAGTGGTGTAGATCCTGCTGAGGTCGGAAGCAATGAGAAAGACCCCTTCTGGAAAGCTGCTCTCCCCTACTTATGCGCACAATGTTTTTAAGACAATGTTTTGTTCATTCTTATCCTAGCCGTTTTGTTTATAGGCCAGTGCAACATTTCATAACCTGCTGAGGGGAAAGATGTGTCGTTCATCACTGCGATAATTTGATGAGCATACTGATTCACTTATCTGGAATTATGCCATTAACAAGAGCATTATTTCATTAACAAGAGCAATAATTTCATTTTACTGCACTGATAATCAAGTCACACAGCTAATTAATGTACAGCTTCTGGGTCTAGATCTACACATACAGCTTCTCATTTGTTGCATTTTTGTAAAACCCACACACACACTCACACGTTAATCTGTTATCATAGGCATATACCACCAGCAAGTCCTCCCGTTGCAGTCTTTCAGAGGGGAAAATAATTACCTGAAGATCTAGAACAGCATTTATCATAGCTGGCCATAGAACCCCCCACCAACATGTTCCAGGTTATTTGGCAGACATCCGCACCAACAAGCCAGGTGTGGGTTAGGGTTCTGGGAACGGACGTGCCAAGCCATGTTTTAAATAAGCCAGACTTCATAACCCAACAACAAACCACAGACCCTATTTGTGATTTAAAGCTGGTTAACAAACCATGGTTTGTTTGCAGGGATGGATTTGACACGACAAGAAGCCAGATTTCAATAAACCACAGCATGGCTTAGCGTTATGTGCAAAACAGACTTATGGGTCCCTGAAGCTCCCCAAGAGGCTGTTTCCAAAGTGGGACCTTCCATGGAGGTGGAGCCCTAGCAGACAGTGAGAACTCTGTTCCTGGGTCCAGAAGAAGTAGCTCAACCCCCTCCCCCATACTCCTCAAATCTAAGTCCTCTGAACGATGCAGAGGGCCCCAATAACACAGGAGGAGCCGTGCTGGATCAGAGCAAAGGCCTGTTTAGTCCAGCATTCTGTTCGCACAGCACCAACCACCTGTCTAAGGGAAGCCCACAAGTAGGACACGAGTGCAATAGCACCCTCACACTCTTGTTTGGCTTCCTCTCTGCCTTGTTATGCCCCTGCTCAACCACATACCTGTGTATTACAACCCCCTCCCTCCCCCAAACTTCCAATCAGGCTCTCTCTAGGGAGGCAGCAGTTCACTCATCTCTCTCCCTATCTCTCTCTCTCTCCCTATCTCTCTCTCTCCCCCTCTCTCTCTCCCTCTCTCCCTCCCTCCCCGTCCCTCTCTTTCTCCCTCTCTCTCCCTCCCTCTCTCTCCCTCCCCCTCCCTCTCTCTCCCTCTCTCTCTTCCTCCCTCCCTCCCTCTCTCTCTTTCTCTCTCTCTCTCCCTCCCCCCCTCTCTCTCTCTCTCTCTGTGTGTGTGTGTGTGTGTGTGTGTGTGTAGGACTCACCTTTGGTTTCTATGTGCAGGATTCATCCTTTACAGCAAACATACAGATCTTACACTCCAAGAACAAAAAAATTCAGGTAGATTAGGGTGACCATATGAAAAGGAGGACAGGGCTCCTGTATCTTTAACAGTTGTATTGAAAAGGGAATTTCTGCAGGTGTCATTTGTATATATGGGGATCCTGGGGAAATTTCCTCTTCATCACAGCAGTGAAAGCTGCAGGTGCCCTGCCCTCTTTTAAATCTGGTCACTTTAGTATAGCTCCTGCAGCTTTCACTGTTGTGATGAAGAGGGAATTTCACCAGGTTCTCCATATATACAAATGACACCTGCTGAAATTCCCTTTTTTATGCAACAGTTAGATACAGGAGCCCTGTCCTGCTTTTCATATGGTCATCCTAAGATAGATACCAGCTTAAATTGGTCTACTGGTGCCAGTGCATACAGCATCAGCACACTGGAAGCCAATGCATAGAAATTCAGAAGTGGCACCCAGTTAAACACAAGATAAGCCTACACAGGTAAGTTTCTTTTAAGTGCCTAGCATTGTTTTAGATTGAGTTCCAAACCTCTTCGAGGACTGGTATCTAATAAGCATTGCAAAAAATATTAATTCCTCATACTCTCATATCTTGCATACCAAAAGCCAAGAACTGAAACTAGTACTTTGATAAGTAAGGTCCCGTGGCAAGTGAGCCTAATGACAAAAGGAGTGCAGAATGGGTGGGAGTATTTTAAAAAGGAAATTTTAAAGGCACAATTACAAACAATTCCAACAAGGAGAAAAGATAGAAGACAACAGAAGAAACCAATGTGGCTCCACAAAAAGCTTAGAGATGACCTGAAAACAAAAAAAGATACATGTAGGTAGTGGAAGGAAGGCCAGGCTACAAAAGAAGAGTACAGACAGGTGGCACAGAAGTGCCAAAATGGCATCAGGAAGGCTAAAGCTGTGAATGAGCTGAGATTAGCGAGGGATGCTAAAAGCAATAAAAAGGCTTTCTTCAGATACGTGAGTAGTAAAAGACAGAGGAAAGAAATGGTGGTTCAACTGCTAAATGAGGATGGCAAATTGATAACAGATGACAAAGAAAAGGCTGAAGTGCTCAATTCCTACTTTGCCTCAGTCTTCTCCCAAAAGCGGGTCTATGACCCCTCTGGAAAAAGTGAAGCAGAAGTTGAGGGGGCAGGATTGCAGTTTGAGATTGATAAACAAATGGTCAAAGAACACCTAATTTCCTTGAATGAGTTCAAATCTCCAGGGCCCGATGAACTGCATCCTAGAGTAATGAAGGAGCTAGCGGAGGAATTCTCAGAACCTTTGTCTATTATCTTTGCAAAATCATGGAAGATGGGTGAGGTGCCAGACGACTGGAGGAGGGCTAACGTTGTCCCTATCGTCAAAAAGGAGGAACCTGGGAACTACAGACCAGTCAGTAGTAATCCATCCCTGGGAAAATTCTGGAGCAGAATATAAAGAAGTCAATCTGTAAACATCTTGAAATCAATGCAGCGATTACTAGAAGCCAACATGGATTTGTCAGGAACAAATCCTGTCAGACTAATTTGATCTCATTTTTTGATCAGGTAACCTCCCTTGTGGACTGTGGGAATGCTGTGGACGTCATATATCTTGTCTTCAGCAAAGCTTTTGACAAAGTGCCCCATGATATTCTGATTAACAAACTAGCTAGAAGTGGGCTAGATGGAACAACTATTAGGTGGATTCCCAGTTGGCTACAGAATTGTACTCAAAGAGTACTTATCAATGGAACCTTCTCAAACTGGGAAGAGGCAATGAGTGGGCTACCGCAGGGCTCAGTCCTGGGCCCCGTGCTCTTCAACATTTTTATTAATGATTTGGACGAGGAGGTGCAGGGAACGCTTATCAGATTTGCAGATGACACAAAATTGGGTGGGATAGCTAATACCCTGGAAGACAGAAACAAACTTCAAAGTGATCTTGATAGGCTGGAGTGCTGGGCTGAAAACAACAGAATGAAATTTAATAGGGATAAATGCCAAGTTCAACATTTAGGAAATAGAAACCAAATGCACAGTTACAAGATGGGAGATACTTGTCTCAGCAATACTACAAGTGAGAAGGATCTTGGAATTGTAGATCACAAGCTGAAAATGAGCCAACAGTGTGATATGGCTGCAAGAAAGGCAAATGCTATTTTGGGCTGCATTAATAGAAGTGTAGCTTCCAAATCACATGAGGTACTGGTTCCTCTCTATTCGGCCCTGGTTAGGCCTCATCTAGAGTATTGCGTCCAGTTCTGGGCTCCACAATTCAAGAAGGACGCAGACAAGCTGGAGCATTTAATGTTTTAATATTGTATTTTATTTTATTTAATTTTTTGTACATTTCTTTTCCTAGTTTTTAAAATGTATATGTTCTAAATTTTGTAAGGCCATCTTGAGGCCCAGTATTGGGCAAAAGGCGAGATACAAACAAACAAACAAATAAATAAAAGAATAACAATAATAGAACCACCTATGATTTGTTGCTGGGTTGGGAATTCTGGGAGCTTTTCTACATGATGCATTTATTGTGTGCTCATGATTCCTTACTCATGGTTGTTTATGGGCTCTTTAGATGATGTTGTGATCCACAACCCACGATTAAATGACAACCAATACTCGACCCACACTCTGAGTTGCTGTTACATGCGAACCAGGTCACTATCTTTAAAAGTTGTACAGAAATGAACATTTCACCTGCTTTTCCCATCACAGTGCTGGGCATTATTCTAACCAAATGGATTAGTGTCATGATAGGCTTGGATTTTGTTTAAGCCAATGGCTCTAGAACAATAAAGTTTTGTCTTGAATGTGTTTGGAACTCAGGCCACAGCTAGACCTAAGGTTTATCCTGGGATCATCCAGGGTTCGCCCCTGCCTGAGCACTGGATCCCCTGTGTGTCACCTAGATGAACAGGTTTGATCCCTGGACAATCCAGGGATAAACGTCTAGCTATGGCCTCAGTTTAGATCCTGCTGGCCTAGGTCTACATTTGTAGACATGAAGCTAAAATGATGCTTAAAGTAGCAAAAAGGGTTTTTGGATGTGCCAATATGAACGTAGTCCCTGTAGGAAGGATTTAGATAGAGGAAATTCTTTGCTGCAGGGCTTTTGCCAATTTCTCCATGTGACATTGACAAGACTTTCTTTGAGAAAATGCTTTGAAGCAGAATGTTGTCAATTTCAACAGCCAGAGAGATGAAATCTACAAGGGAGAGGTTGGTTAAAAAAAAAAAAAAAACCAGGGAGAAGGATACTGCAGTTGGAGAGAGAGAACACAGCTTTCAAACTGGAGGTTTTTTTTTTAAAAAAAAGGATAAGATCTGTGAAATGTTAGGCTGAAATCCAATCCACACAAGAATATACTGCAATATATGCTGGAATACATTGCAGTGTGTGTATGTGTGTGTGTAATGGCATTTCATTATCTCACCAACAAATTATTTCAGTTTATTGTTGTGGAAATATGCTTTCCCTGAAAGAAGAGTAGTTGGGTAAAGTTGTTTGAAGGAAGGAGAGAGAGAGAAACCTCCCAAGAACAGCGATTCCTAGTTCATGCTCATTTGATATATAAACATAGGAAACTAACTTACACTATGTCTGACCAATAGCTCACCTCGCTCAGTGTTATCTACACCAGGGGTAGGAATCCCGGTGATCTTCTGATGTTTTGAACTATAAATCCCATTATCCCTTGAGCATTCACCCTGCTGGATGGAGCTGATGGGTTGTAGTTTAAAAAATCTGGAGGTGTCAGTTTGTCCACCTCTGGTTTACGATGACTGACAGTGATTCCCCAGACCCTCTGACAGGGGTCATACTGATCTGTACCTGGAGATGCTGAGGATTGATCCTGGGATGTTTGCATGCAAAAAGGGTGCTCTGCCACTAAGCTGTGCCCCAGGCCCCATCTTCACGGTGGCGTGGCAGAGGCACGGGGTCTCAGGCTCCCACATTGGTGCTCTTTCCTGGCATCTGCACGGGAAGGAGTGCCAATGTGGAGTTGCCACTGCCACTGGGCTGAGCACCGAGGAGGGGGGGAAATGGCGCAGCTGGTTCTCCTGCCTCTGACCTCCCTCTGTCTGCCCCATTCCTCTCCCCCATTTTTTTTAAAAAATAATCTGTAGATGCAAACCATTGCACCTACAAATTTAAAAAAATGGGGGGGGGGAGAGGAATTTATTTATTACATATATCCCGCCTTTTTTCCTCCAAGGAAGCCAAGGTGGTGTACATAATCCTCCTCCTCTCCATGTTATCCTCACAACAACAACCCTGTGAGGTAGGTTGGGCTGAGAGTCTGTGACTGTCCCAAAGTCACCTACCAATGGGCTTCCATGGCCAAGTGGGGACTAGAACCCTGAACTCCCAACTCCCAGTCCAACACCTTAGCCACTATACCACTCTGGCTCTCACCAGTGGGAATGGGGCAGCCAGAGGGGGAAGAAGAGAGGGACACGAGGTGCCCAAACTGACCCTCCTCCAACTGACAGCGACTAATCAGGAGGTGCCATTGGCTGTTGCATGCCTCTGCTTAAAAAAAAAGGGGGGTAACTGTCCAACTTTTTTTTAAGCGGCTTTTAGGGGGTTTGCCCCTGGATGGCTTTGGGATGGTGTCTGTGTCATATAGATGACCTGCCACCACTCTGAATCCACTCCGGGGTCAAACCCCTCATCAAGACAGGCTCCCTGTCCCTAGTAGGCATGCTTGCAGATCACTTCCAGAGACCCACCAGACAAGCAACTCCTGCAGGGGTTTCATGCCCTCCGCCCCAAGCAGATGTGTGCATGCAGTTTTGAAAACCAAGGAAGCAAGAATTTTTCACCCAGCCACCCACCCACCGAAATGAGGTAAAAGTCCTTCCTGAAAAATCCAGGAAGAACATAATTCCAACAACCCTTTCATAGAGGCCTACACTGTGCCAATCTGCTTTGTGGTTTATATATCCCTCCTCTTTATTCTTTTTGTTTGCGTGTACGATTTCTCATGGGCCTGCCTGTTTTCTTTGTCAAGTCACAAACTATTCCCACTTCAATCTTGGCAATCATTTTCAGGAGCAAAGGTGCTGAACTGACAAATGGACTGTGTTAAAAACAAAACAAAAGCAAAGAGAAATAAATAAGACCTGGATTTGATGGAGTCAATTTTAGCCTCCAGGATTTCCGTTCTCCATAATGTTCACCTCCTCCCCCTCACCTCATTTGTGTTCTCTGAATAGTCTCTAGAGTACAGTGATAAAATTCAGATTGAGAGCTCATACCAGGACATACCCAATAAATCCCAGCATTTCCTGTCATTGTCTTAAACAAACCCTGTGCTCCCAAAGCAAAAAGCATCATTTCCCCACCTTTGATGCCCTGGTGAAATCTTGCTTTCTCCAGGAAGTTTTCTTCTTCTTCCCAGACACTGAATAATATTCCCCTTTCTTCCCCCCCACCAGCCTTTTTCAATGATTGTCTTATTTGTGGGGTGGGGGGGAATCATGCATGGCATTGAGCAAAGGCAGTGTTGGCGGCCTGTGCCTTGTGGAAATCGCCAGTGGTTCATGCTGTTCCTGTTAGAGAGCACGTAAAACACTCTGCAAAATGGGAAACAGTGACTCACTCTGCAAAGGTTAATGCCTCCCTGTTGGAATTCAGTTATGGGGACCAATGTCATCTGAGACCATTGTCTTTTATTAACATGATTGTTTCCCCCAGTGGGGAGGATTATAGAGCAAAGGTGAGCAGAACATCACCCTCTCGTAAACATGACACTAAATTTAGACAAGATTTTTAAAACAGACAAGTGGAATGCTCCCCTCTTCCCTTTGTTTGTCTATTTTATATTTTAAAAAGATGGCTTTCTCTAAGGTTATTAGAGAACAACTGGGAGGGTCTGCAAGACATTTTTCAGCTAAAATGAAATAAACAGGATTAACTTTCTCACCCCTTGACAATGAACTTTATATTGTTTTAGGAATGCCATGAATGGATATGTTTTGGAGAGATGTTCTTCCTATTATTAGACTGGGTCGGTTTCTCTTAAAACTTCATTGTGTTTCTTTTGCTGTCTACTGATGTTCGATTTAACTATTTAGGATTACAAGTGGACCCTGCTATAAAATGTTGCAATTTCCAGTTCTGACCAGCCTTCCTCTAGAATACTACCTCCTCCTCCTTTTTTGCCCCATGAACTTCTGGAAACCTTTGGGTTTCCCCAAGCCTGGTGATACTTTCCACTTCTGTGTGAATAGTGCAATTTTAGCTACATAAAGATCCACACTCAGAGTTTGCTGTTAGTATAGGATGTCTCCATTTTGCAGGAGGAGAATTTTGGATCATAATGTGGATGCATGCGAAGACAGACTCTCAATATATCCTTGGATTAATCACAGGCTTCCAAGCATTGTGTGTGCAGTCTTAAACCAACCTTGAGGTTCCTCTGCCTCATCAATCCTCAAATTCCATCTCTTCCATGAAGCTTTTGATGCCTAATGCTCATACCAAACTTATGACTCTATCTGAAATAAATGAATCTTCTTCCCTGTTTTCCCTTCCCTCCCTTTCCTCTGTTGTTTCTTCTGCACTGAATTTGTTGTTGAACCATGTTTGTTGAACTGTAGGTTAGTGTGTTGTCTGAACCCAGGAAATTTTCCCCAGGGTGGCTTCTTAACCAAGCAACATGGCTTATTTTTCTTGACCAAGCCACCTTGAGAACCCATGGTTTGTTGTTGGGTTGTTCAGGGTGGTTAACAAGTGTGTGTGTGTGTGTGTATAAACCATGTATGTATGTATGTATGTATGTATAGGTGAGGGTACAGCTTAAACATTCCAGCAGACAGAGACTGTGTCCACATCAGATCTCTAGACAAAGACAGACAGACAGAGAACCATAAAAATGCTGTAGGCTTGTAGGGCCCAAATTCAGCTCTGCATCTCTAGGTGCTGCCGGGTGAATCTGTCTCATTCACAGAATTTTACAGGAGGTCCAGACATAGTCGGTCATGTGTATTACTTCAGTTGTGAAGGACACAACTACCATTTCTCATTCCCTCCCAACTTTCCATTCCATGCTTCACAACTACTTCTACATTAACGTTACAGCAGCAAAAACTGTTTGCCTTCCCTACTTTAAAAACAACAACTATACGCGTGTGTAGTTTTGGATTTTAAACTCACGGAAACCATAGTGCCATCATGACTTCAGGAATAAAACAACACTGGCTTCTGCTCTCTGGATGGTCATTTGGTGTTGGATAATAAGAACTCCACATGTTTCTATGTGGGCGTAAGAGAATGTCTTGCATCAAGGAAGCAAGTAGCTGTCGTGTTTCTCAAAAATCTCCTGTCTTCTTGGGAGACAATAACAGACAATAACAAGGCTTGCTATCCACAAAGCTTTATTTAAGCAATAAACATCTCTTCCCACCTGAAGAGAGTCTAATCTCTTGGAACTTTCCCCCAGGCAAAACTATGCAAATTAAGCGAGACAATTGTCCTTTCAAGAAGAATGGAAAGCCTTTCCCCAAGACATGTTAACTTCAGAGAGGCTAGTTCTGAGGTGGCTTCTGATGTGCTGCGTCAGACCGACTTTCTCTGGCCTTCCTTTCGCTCTGCCCATTTTAGTCTGCGGCGTACTCTAGGATCGGCTAACCTGTCCGCTCTCTCTCCTTTGGAAGAATGTTGGCTTCCCACTGACTGTGTATTATTTGCCCTTGACGAGATAAACTCTGGAGAGAGTTCACCACCAGCTGGTGAAGAGCCCATGAGAGCTTTCTCCCCCACTAGTACAGGCTGGCCTGTTTCTGGTGCCGACTCCTCTACTTGATCTGATTCTGATTCTTCCAACCCAGGGGGAGCAGGGCTAAACATGACCGTAACTGTATCTCACATCTTCATTTATTTACACTTATGGACCCAGGTTTTTTTTGCAGGGGGGGGGGGCGGGGCGGGGGGCTTGTACTTAAACAGACCATCTTCTCTGATGATGTGTATAAAAGCACTAATAAAGTAAGTTGATTTGAACTTCTTCTAAATTGGCTCTAGCCTGTGTTTATTGCCTCTAATAGTAAATGCTGTGTTGCCACGCTTTCTCTGTATAAGACGACTCTTCTGTAAGTCACACCAGACTTTCTAACATTTGGAACACACACTGCCTGGATGTGAGGCCCTAGACTTTGGCCCAAACATCCAGTCCTAGCTGCATCTCTGCTTGTCTGCATGCCCACATCCCCTGCTCACTTAATGTCAGCAGACTTCATAGAGCTACAGTCTGACCCAAGCACCTTGATTAAATCTTCAGCTAGGAGTACGGAGAGAAATGTGTGGCCTCTTTCAGTTATGTCCTAGCCATTTAGCCAGCAACCTCTCCAACAACAGCAGCAGCAGTAGCAGCAACTGGTACAACTGTGCCAGGAATATTAAGGGAGACTTCAGCAGTACTTCTGCTTCTATTAACTCTCTGCTGCCCAAACTCCCAATCCTACAATGACACTTAGCACATTGACTTGGAACCACACCTTTTGGGGGGCACTTGGGCTTCAAAGTATGGGTGGATGTGGTGAGATGATATAAACTAGCCCTGTCACTTTATCTTTCTGGGACTCAGTTGTGTAGCTCATTTAACTGCTGAACTTTCCAACTAAGATTGTAGTGCCTGAATTTGCTTTCCTTTCCCCCCTCCTCCTCCTCCCTCCCAATCCCCTTTCCTTTTGTGTCATGTCTTTTAGATTGTAAGCCTGTGGACAGGGACTGTCAAATACTTTTGTAAGCTGCCGTGAGAGCCTTTTTTGGCTGAATGGCGGCATAAAAATCCTTAAATAAAATAAATAAATAAATAAATAAATTTTCCATGGCTCCTTTTTGGGCATAGGTGTTTATGAAAATATATAATGAAAAAACACAAAATGGTTAAAACAACATGTTGAATGTGTATTGCTACACATGTGAAGTTGTTTTGAAGAAAAGACAAATATCAGGAAGATAGCAAAGGGGAAAATCTAGCTTAAATATTTTGAAAATTAGCCTTCAAGGAGACATGCAATATAAACTGCTGCCCTTTCACAAACAAATAAGTCCAAGAATAGGGAAGGCAAATTTCCTGTATCTCATCTTGCAGCTGGGCAAACTGAGATGCAAAGGAAGATGTATTTTATATATGCACATTTTGGAGGAGAAAATAATGAAGTTGTTATTGCATAGGCAATCTATTAAAGAGGGATTACAATATGGTGCCAAAAAAAGGAAAAGGAAAAAAAAGCCCCACCAAAAGCTGAATATGTCAAAGTGAATGTATTTTTGCCTCAAGAATGCTTTCATGATGTTTACTGCCATCAACCTCCCACCATAATATTTGCTTATACTTCAGTGGGATTAATGTTCCCTTGTGCTGCCAGAGTAAGAAACAGAACTCTAGCCTTCTCTGTGTTTATGATGACAGATGGATGGGGCAGAGTGAAAATCTATTAAGAGAAAAAGCCATCCTCAGAGATGATATCCTACTGCTTTCAAAACTTTTGTTCTGAACTTTCACCTGCAAGATTAGCATGAGATTCTTCTTTTGGCCTCTGGAAAAACTCAATTGTCCTCTAAAGTTTGATGGAGCAAATAGATGGCACTGGTTTTTCATTATGTGAACAAGACGTTTTTTATGCAATGGTGAGTAGCTTCTTTCATGAGTGATGGGAGTATGTCAAAAATCTTGGTTCACACTCTCTAGTCATCTCCTGCTTTATACTCTCTGATCTTCAACTGTCACAACTTGGCCTTCTTACTACTTTCAAAAAATCTGCCATCAGACGTCATTCACTTCTCTCATCCCTCTAAACAAGCTTACTGTTTGCTCCCTCGTCCATCACCGTGCCCTTTCCCTCAAAGCCCTTTCTTGCCTGCCCCCTCCTCAATCCCTCTCACCATCCTTGTATTTATTTATAACATATCCCTGCTTAAGGTGCTGGCTCCAAGTTTTGAAGGCCCCTTGGGCAAGACACCCTCAATATAAGCTTCTCTTTCACAATTATTTTCAGCCACAGTGTCTTAAATTAGCCACCATGGACGTCAGCATGTGATGGTTGCCTGTTCCATAACTTAACCTCTGCTCCTAAGTTGTGGAACAGGCAACCATCACATGCTGACGTCCATGGTGGCTAATTTAAGACACTGTGGCTGAAAATAATTGTGAAAGAGAAGCTTATATTGAGGGTGTCTTGCCCAAGGGGCCTTCAAAACTTGGAGCCAGCACCTTAAGCAGGGATATGTAATAAATAAATACAAGGATGGTGAGAGGGATTGAGGAGGGGGCAGGCAAGAAAGGGTTCATGATTTTCATAATACTGGTTTTGATGCCAGCACTAAAAAGAAAATGTGATTAATCCTGGTTAGCCTATTCCAGGCATAGGCAACTTTGTTGGGCCTGTGGGCACATTGGGCAATTTGGGAAAGTGTCCACCATAAAATATCTGTCATGCAAGGCATGGCTAGTCACAAAGAACAAGTAATCTGCCCAGAAGACTGAGTACAAAATGTGTGTGTGTGGTGGTGGTGTCTGAGACCCAACACACCAAACAACTCCTTTGAATTCACAGTGTTTAGTGCCAACAGAAACCCATTTCACAGAAAAGTCTTTTTCTCTGCACCTCCCAGCCACAGCCAGGAAACACATTCCCTAATTTTCAGTGGGGCACTGTTCCCTCCAGTTTTATTTAAGTGAGTGGAGCAATATCACGCCACTGATTTTAATAATGACCTCATTCAGATGACACGCTAATCCAGTGTTTAAGCATTTTGAGCTAAACATTATGGCTTAGCTTGTCATCTGAGGCATCACTTAGCATGTTGAGTAAACCATTCCTAAACATGATGGCTACATAGCCATAACCATTTGCTGCAAAAGGGCTAGTGGCCTAACCATGGTTTAGCGTGTTGTCTGAACAGGTCCATAGATTCTAACTATTGACATTTCTTTCTTTTTCAAAAAACCAAATTTCTCTTCTCAATTCAATGCAGCTATGCCTGTTTTCCTTAACCTGGTCTCCTCCAGATGTGTTGGACTTTAACTCCTACAATGCCCCAGCCGAGGCCACAGTATTTTATTTATTTATTTTATTTATCATATTTATAACCCGCTTCTCAGCCAAAAAAGGCTCTCGGAGCGGCTTACACTTAGCAAAAAAGACAGTCCCTGACCTCAGGCTTACAGTCTAATAAAGACATGACACACAAGGAACAGGAGTCCAGGAGGGAAGAGGGAGAGAGAGAGAGAGAGAGAGAGAGATTAAGTGGACTGGGATCAGGGCTGATGGGATTGTCCTGCTCCCAAAGGAGGGGAGTCCAACTGAAGCAGGCCATGATGTTTCTTCTGCCTGCTCCTGTCCCCTTGGTCCTTCTTCTTCCTCACAGGGCCAAGATGACAGTTTGCTGTGGGTTTCAGTCAGAACCAGTGTAGGCTGGTAGCTCCAATTTCGGTGGGGCTGTGCATTTATTCTGGGGTTCAGTCAGTATCAGCCAGAGCTCTAAAGGGGCTATCCAAAGTGCTGAACCCTGTCTCCAAAATAGGTTCGGCACCTTGGATAGCTCCTTTAAAGTTCTGGCTGGTTCTGACTGAAACCCAGAATGTATTCGCAGCTCCACCAAAATTGAGCCACCAGCTTCCACTGCTCAGGCCCTAAAGGAGCTATCCAAGGTGCTCATTGGGAGTTCTGACTGAAACTCAGAGCGGATTTACTGTCCCTCTGCTATAAGAGCCGACCGCCTGCACTGCAAGACAACCTCCCTCAAGCGGCAACGGCTGATGCCCTCCTCGAACAAGGCTTTACGTATTCAGCTTTAGAGCCGTTCGAACACAGCGCGCGACCGCTCTGAGGCAGTTGAAAAGCCACAGAGCGCACGCGCACAGCCGCGAGGAAGCGGGGGTGGAGGCTATGAGAGTGAAGTTCCGCCTCTCAGTCTCATTTGCTTTACGTCAGTCCTTAATTCCCACCCCCCTCTGCGTGCCGCGCATGCGCACTACAGCAGGGTCCTCCCTCCCTGCGTGCTTTACGGCAGCATCCGACCTCATCCCCTAACAATCATGGCGTCCGGGTTTGAAAGCGAGCGGAGTTTGGCGGCGCGTAAGGAAGAGAGGCGCCGCCAGCGCGAGGCGCTGCTGCAGCAGGTGACGGACTGGCCCGACTTGTCCCATTTCTGGGTCCCCTTTTCCCCTCCAGGGAGTCTCCTGCTTCTTCTCTCTCCTCAGAGTCGGCGGGGCGTCGTTCATCCCCGCCATTCCCTCTGTGTATGTTATAGTACGAGCCCCCGCTTAGTCCCCTCAGCATTCGTCAGGAATCTCGGTTGCTAAAATCGCCAAGGGTCATCCCTAATTCTGAAGGAGTGTCTCTCATGTCAGAGTAGCCGTTCTCTGTAATTATAGGGTCTGTTTAAATTCCTCTACTCGTTGGAGATATTCCCGAGAACTCTGGGAAATGTAGTTCTGAGGATGGGGCTGTGGATCTCCATGAAGAGAGTCTCAGCACCCTCTTCATCAGCTTTCCCCAGCCTGGTGCCTTCTAGATGTTTGGGATGACAGCATTTCTGACTATTGGCCATGCTGGTTGGAATTGATGGGAGATGAAGTCATGGGAACATAGGAAGCTGTCTTATACTGAGTCAGACCATTTGGTCCATCTAGCCCAGTATTGGTGGCACTGACTGGCAGCTGCTCTTCAAGGTTTCAAGCAGGAATTTTTCCAGCTGTGCCTGGAGAATCCACTGGGGATTGAACCTGGGTCACGCAAAAGTGTGAAAAGCATGAGCTCTACCACTGAATTATGGTCCTTCCCCTGAAGTCTAAAGCAGTCTGGAGCATCAGGTTGGGGGTTAAGAGTTAACTGTTTTAGTATAGATAAGTCTGTTTTTCATATTATTTTCAGGTATTTGTTTGCACCTGTGAATCTTTATCCCTATACTTTTTTTTAATAGTCTGGCCATATTTTTTATTGCTCAATCTCTGTAGTGTCTGTGTATACATTTCCACCCACAGCATCTAGCAACTTCTGAGTGTTGCTTGTATACAGTGGATTTCCTACACAGAAATCACGTTATGGGACGAAAGTTGCTCATACCCTCTCCTCTATTTTTGACACATGTGATGAATACACACATGCTTATTTTACTACATGTAGATGTAGTGGAAGCTGCCACCATCCATGTTGTCTTGAGGGATGTACATCTGATAAAATATGGTACGAGTACATTTATGACAAGCTACAACTACATGAAGTGTCAATATTATGATTTCCAATATGGAAATGGAGGAAATTCATCTTGTGTGAAATGACCTTTAGCCTTTTTTACAAAATCTCATGTAGGTGCATAGGATTAATCCTAAAGAACTAACTCCTTTTTGTGTTCTGAACTTCACCTATAAGTATCATTTGAACAGGTGGAAAAGATGTGATTCAAAGATGTTACTTTTAAGGGCAAAGTAATCCATGTTAAGTGATCTAATGTATATGTCTTTAATGGCTGTGTTGGTTGCTCAGAATACAGTATAGAGGATGCAGGCTCCTTGGTTTCAAGGGCAAGGTGTACAAAGGGGAGTAAAAAGGGAAGCTGTTTTAAAGGGAAGCTATTTAGTTATATCTCCTTTCACAAATGCAAAAAAGGACCCTAGCAGGTATAGTGCTTTTGGACTCCAGACACAAAAACTCAACACCAAACTTGGCTGATTCCTGCAATCACCTAATTGGAAGAGCGATAAGCCACACTTCCCTTCTTCCTCCATGTCTTCATGGAGGAAAGAAGCTTTCCCGTCATTTGGGAATTTTGCAGGAGGAGGTGGCAGTATCATCAGCAAGGTACTGCTGTCATTTAATTGAAAAAGCCCAATGTGTGAGAACCAATCTCCTGCCTTCTCAGTCTCCGTGAATGAAAGGCGAGGTGGTTCTTTTCCCTGTGAATTTGATTTTTGCAGAAGGGGCAGTATTTTGAATATTTATATGAAAGCTTGTGCTCTCCAAGTAGTAGAAAACTGATCCAATATAGCACTCCTTTATGGTAGGTTGCCATAATAACTGTGTCATGTCTCCAGACACAGCAAAATCAATCTGTCTCCATCACACCTTTATTTTTTTGCTTTACCTTCTTAATGTGGCAAGCTTGGACAGTATCCAGTGTGAGACAACCAGTAATGTAAATGACATTGCACTAGTGAGACCCTCTCTGCTACAGACTGCATTCTGTTTATTTTATTTTTTATCAGTGGTATTCAGTGGCAAACTGCAATGGAGTGCTAAAAGGGTTATATTTCACTAGTTTGTAAGCTAAATGTAACCCCTTTTAGTGGCTTTGGAGTGCTAAATTTAGCTTACAAATAAGTTTAAAATCTGTCATTTTTTATGTAATTTTTTTCCACCACCAGCACTGCTGAATGTGTTGCAGTAGTGGGGGCTGCACCGGGTGTGTGTGTGTCACATGCCGCCCTCTGCCTGTGTATTGCCCAGCCATGCACTAGTGTAAGGGATCTAAAGTGCAACACCAATAGTATCAGTTGGTGGAACAGGTTCTTTGGGAAATCCTGTTGTGCTAGCTAACGCTATTGGCAATGTGCAACAGGTCCCTCATGCTAGTGCAGTTTAATTTACATTAGTGCTTGTGTCACATTGGATACTGTTCCTTGGAACTAATGATAATTGTTATTGGCAGTCTCTAGCAAAAGTTGAATGTCCCTGAGGAAATAGTTTCTTACTTGCATGTTAATATGTGTAGCTATTCTGCATGGGATAAACTTGGAATTATGCTTGATTAGCTGAGAATAAATTAATTGAGGTCACAAGTAACTTTGCTTCTTTGACCGGGTTCGCACAATTGGCAGGCAGTTAACAAACCACAGTGGCTTGTTAACTACATGGTGTGAGTTGGTCACATATCAGGGGGATTTGTATAATTACCCTTGGCAGTGCAGCTTGTTGTGTCATGCGAACCTGGCCAGGGTGGCTTGTTGCTGTGGGTACCAAGCCACCCAGAATCTATGGATGTTGTAGGGTATTATGTTATGTGAATGCTGCGAGGCTGAAAGATTAATCCTTTTATAAGATGCAGATATCTGTTAGCAGTTCTCACAGTGAGAGGAAGTAGGAGCAAACTTAGCTAGTGGGAGTCCTTAAAAAATACAGTATTCAGGAGTTGTAATTTTTTTGTCACACTCATGGGCTGAGTTTGGACAACATATTAGGCAACAGAGGGGGTAATAACGCACTCACAGTTCATTAATTTTCCTGTACTCCTCACATGACATGTTGCCCCTTCCCTTGTTGTGAAGCTGAGAGTCGCAGCGTCCTTCTGGGCTGCTGGTGCTCCACCCTCCCTCAGTCCTCCCAGCCACATCCCATCAGCCATTGTGAGTTCTGCCAGCTGTACAGGAGCAGCTGGGGTGTTTTCATCCACTCCTGCCAGAGAACTCTATGGCCAATGGAATAATCCACTTGAAGGACGGGGAGAGCTCTCCACACTACATTTTAATTGATTGATTAATGGATAAACAATGGAACAGCCCATTGTTTTTCTGTGTAGCTTAATTAAAAAAAATGTGTGTGCGTTGTGTGTCCCACCCCACACGACACAATCAATTCAACCAACTGTTGCCTCCCCGCCCCCATTGATTATTGTGTCATCCAAATACAGCCATGGTGTCTGTCTATATGTTACATTCTGTGGTCTTCCTCATCTGCCAGTTGTAGTCCTGCTAAAACAGTTGATAGAGAAGGTAGTCAGGCAATCCACTGAACTCTTAATCCCTATTTAGAGGTGCACAGATTCCTCACTGCTCTTGGGTACTGAGGAGCTTTTTCACTCACAGGTACAATGTCTTATCTAGTGCTTAACTGCAGTATATGTTTTTTTCTGACTTTGAGGAAAGGATAAGGTGGGTTTGTTGACTATTTTTTTCTGTGTAAGGTAGGTCATGACCTGGATAGCTCTTTATACTATATATGATGGTGTTTTGTTATAAAGGAATTGAGAATTTGCATCTCTTTCATTGTGAGATTGCACCCACATTTAAATAGATATGATCAGTGCATCGCCACATATGGCCTAATAGAATGCGAGAATGAGAGTTTTACATGTGATTTTCTAGTTTTATGCAGAAACACTTTATTTGCTGGAACAAGAGCATGTAACTATTTCTTGGAAAAGGAATTAATTTCCCTCTTTTAGTCAACTGGGAGAAAAATCTCACCTCTTCTCTAGAACAGAAATAGAGTGGTTGTAATGAACCCTTCGAAAGCAGCTGGATTTAACTCATGTTACTGTATGTAACCAGTGCAAAGAATACTCCAAGTCATTGTACAGAAAGACAGTTTTCATGATCTGACTTGCCGTAATACTTGTATTTATTATTTTTAAAATCTTCTCCAAATTCAGGGCAGTGAAATAAATCATTTTTATATGACAATGAAATCAAAGCAGCTTCAGTAATGGAATAAGCTTCTTCTGAGCTTGGTCCATGCACAGTCCAACAGAAAGTGGTCCGTCTCCCATATTTGACCATCAATCACACAACCATAGTCAGTATTCTGCATTGAGATACGGTAGGCTTACTTGTAAATATACTTTATAATTATTCATGTGGCATAATAGCTTTGTATTTCTAAATGCCTCTGGAAATGTAAATGTGTATTAATGTAGTGTTAAGAAAGTCATTATTCTGTGTAAGCAGGGATGATTGAATGTAATGGGATGAGTAAAATAATTCTGAATATGATGAGAAGAAATATTAAGAGGTCCTAGCATGGAGGAGCCCACAAGAGATTATAACATTTTGGTGGATGACTTGATATGCCTAGTTGCTATCTCCAGAGCTTAGAGTACATAGAAATCAGGTGATTGTAAGACAGTTGTAAAAGGAATCTCTGTCTAAACTGTGGTGCCATTCCAGTGCTGAAAAATGATGTAGCGGCATCGCTGTATAAGCAGTGGAGTTTTTCTTTCCATCAGCCTCACATTCATAGAAAAGGATTATGGACTAGGAGTTGCGGATGGTATAGGTCATTTATTAAAAAGAGCTGTATGGTGAGGAAATGTGGCTGGATAGCTGATTAGTATTTCCAAAGAATGTGGCAGCAGAAAAGCACCAAAGGTGCATGCCATTTTCACTGGGGATGTAGAGAGAGCCAGTTATCAAGAAAAACGTGATAATAGATAGGAAAATACACATGAACGTCATAAGTAAGTAGTTGTCTATGCCAGTGGTAGGAAGCCTTTTTCAGTTCAAGGGCTCAAGTTCTATCTGGGAATGGCCGGGTAGTGGAGGTAAGAAGGGGCATTTCATCTGTGGGCGGGGCTACAGGCAAATTGGGTGGGACCAAAATTTAACTTTTACTGATTTTAATCCTACTTGAAAATAAGCTGGACATGCCTCTGCATGTCTACTCACAAATAAGCCAAATAAGCTTCTGTGTGTCTATTTGGAAGTAAGCTGGAGAAGCTTCTGCAGGACAAAACTCAGAAGTAAGTAGGACTGAATCAGTCAGCTGCTTCCTCACCAGGCCCCACCCCTTCTCCCCTGCAGGGAGAGCAGCCAATCAGAGCAGCTGATTGCAGAGAAGAACAGTTTCCTGTTGAGCACTTTTTCCATTCTCAATGTCCCCCTCCCCTGCCATGAAAACACCAGGGAAAATGGGTGGGAGAGCAGGTGAAAGGTAAGAGCTGAATGGGGATTTCAGAAGAGGTGTGTCCACAGGCAAAGGCTTCTCAGGCTGGATTATAGAGAGCCCTGCAGGCTGGAGGTTGCCCACCTCTGGTCTCTGTATTTTATCCTGTAACGAATATTTGTGCTCAGAGTTCAGTACTTTGTTTTTGCTTGTTAATAGGACAGAAGTATGTAAAACCAAAGCTTCTTAGATTTTTAAACTGGTAAGCTTCGTCATGCCTGATAAATGCAAGATGGTATTGGGCCAAATATTGAGGTAGACACTGCAAAATATTTGGTGGTTTGTCAATTCTCTCCGTGCTGGCAGGCTTTTTCTCATGCAGAAAGGCTTCTTAGAACAGAGCCTCTACCCCTAGATTGAGAACACTGGAATGTGAGAAAAGGAGTGTGACAAGGCTAAGTTGTGTTTTGCTCACTGGTTTGTGACAGGTTATCAAAATACAGACGAATTTAGTAGACTTGCAGATTCCAGAATATGTTTTGAAAACAGTTGTGGTGCCTGAGGGGATGTCAGGGGTGCATCTGTTGGAGCTGTCAGCCCCTTTCAGTGCCAGAACTAGTATTTCATTTTTCTTTTTTACTTTATAGGAAGTTGAGCTGAGCAAATACTTGTTCTGTCACTATCAGATTACTTTGGAAACAGATACTAAAACCAGTTTTCATTTTGAATTGATGTTTCATTATATGGGGTGTGCTTTAGCCTATAGGATGAGAAAGCACAAGATTTAATTTACTGTTGATCTTATGTGTGTGTCGGTTTGTAATCTCCTTGGAGGTCAGTTGGACTTATTCCCAAGTAATGTGCATAGGACTGCAGCCTTAAAGTATTTGACAATTTATTAGCATTAAAGATACAAGCAATACATTAGTCTGAATGCATTTGGGATTTATTTATTTGAATTAAATTCCTGTTAGCCAATACTACAAAAGATTTCTGTTTGACAGTCCCAAACATTGTATTTCCCCCTTTTCATTCTTTTTATGTTGTCAAGCTTTTCAGTGACTGGGTTCAGATGACACGATAACTCACAATGGGTTAAATTGCCCATCATGGATTATTTAATCCATTGTGGGTTATCGGGTTGTCTGCTGGCAATTTTGTAACCCAAGGTGAGTTATTTGCCTGAAATAACCCACTCTGATCATTTATAGTCTGCAGTAGTGTTTATTTAGCTCACTGAGGGTTATTGTGCTTTATGCCAGGCCCAGTGGGTTAATTTGCTGGCCTACAACAAGATGGACCATATAGCTGCAGCAAGATGGACCATATAGCTGCTGCACTCTATGGAGTCTTGAAGGTTTGCAGGATCACAACCACACATCATAGGCAGCCTCCTCTAGTGGGGAGGCATCCAATCCACTTTCAAAATCCTGTGCAATTTTACCCTGGGGAGAGAGAATCCCCGGTGAGCCAAATAGGGGGTGGCACAAATAAACCTTTGGAAAATAAGCGAAAACAAAGAACAGTTGAAAATGCGCATTTCCTCCTTAGCTTAAAGTGCACAATCGCATATGAATTTGCATAATGCAAATTCACGCAATTGTACTTTTGTGCAAATTCACATTTGCAAAAATTCGTATCTGTACAATTGCGCACTTTATGCTGTGAAGGGAATGCACATTTTTTGCCGTTTTAATTTTGCTTATTTCCAAAGGTTTATTTGTGCCACCCCCTATTTGATGCACCTGGGATTTTTTTTCTACCCTGGGTGAAATTGCACAGGATTTTGAAGGTGAATGTCTGTGAAGACTTTGTACTTAATTTTCAGTGATGTTGTACATCAAAAATGATAAAATAAGCACTAAATTTGGGAAATGTGATTAGGCAATACCTTGGATTTGAAGAGCTGTTTAATTTGTTGTGTGTGCCCAAAAAACGCTTTTGGCTTCTGTTTCTTAAACACTGCTATGAGACCATTTCTGGAAGTGTATGGACTTTATGGTACACTGTTATGTTATGCTATATTAAAAATGTTACTGGTCATGCTGAAGGCTGTTGTATCCCAGCCAATATTAATGTATGCTAACAGAAATTGTAGCATGAGTTCTATGCCCTATTCTTGCTTGTGAAAAATGTGCAGACCTATAATTTTTATGAAAAAATGTTTCTTCATAAAGATATTGAAGCTATTGTGCAGGATGAAATGGACTGTGATATTCCTCTGTCAAAGACTGGGAACTAGTACTAATCTCATACAGACCAGGTTTTTGAATGGAGTTTTTTTTTTAAAACAAAAAGAATTCTGTTGTCTCCTTCTCTGGTATTTTTCTTATCTTCACACAAGAACGTGCTAGAGGGGCTTCTTTCCTTTTCCCCAAGTTAGATGTGCTTGAATAGTTAGAATGTTGGCATACAAATAATGGAAGGTAAACTTCTCTAGAATTTTAAAAAATAATATACTAACCAGGTTTCATGGAACTTGGTGCAGGTTATCTCTTAGAACTTGGTGCAAAACATTTAAAAATAAATTTGGTGGTTTAAAAGGCCCAAAACATTTCCTCGCATTTATTTATTTAATTTATTTATTTATTTATTGCATTTCTGTACCATCTAGTAGCTGAAGCTCTCTGGGCGCATGTCCGGTACATGTATTCATGAGGCTTTTAGAACTGGTTCCTACTTAAAGTAACATATCAGAGGAAGTGCACACATGCTGTTCTCATCCTCTAGAGCACCTAACATGCTTGCTGGGATTAGAGTTGAAGTCCAACACGTTTGGAGGACACTAGATTGGGGAAGTCTGCTCTAATGGGACCATGAAACAGAATCCGAAGTGAATTCTATTCTCAAAGGCTCTTATGAACTTCTTGCAATCTGCAAGACAGTTGGAGGATCAACAAAAGGTGCTTCCATGTCCCTCCCCAAAATAAATAAAATCCAGGGTTGCTAGTTGGTCACTGTGTTGGTTATCCCAAATGGTTTTCCTGTGCTAGTTTTTCCTATATCAGTAAAAGACTGTCATTCATTCCCTGGAAAATTTAAAGAAAGTGTTGCATTTGGGGATGTAATTGTGTTGAGAGCAAAAGCCAAACTGCACCCTGATACTGGGCAACCTAAATTCCACAAGAGGGAACCCACAAATGTGTGCAGTGTCTTGTTATATATTGAGTTCATAGAAATGTGTTGTGTTACAGGGGGCTCTGTTTTTCCTTCTCGACTTCAACTACATTCATCTTGTTAGTTACAGTATAGATATGTATTTATCAACAGTGTCAGGAAATATTGCATATTAAGAATGTGAAGGAAGAAAACATGGGCAGCACGAAAGAGTAAAAGAAATGAAAAACGAGGCACAGATTCAAACTGGTGTTCAAAGAAATACTAGTAATGCAAATTTATTATGGAGTGTTTGATGTCCCAGTGTGTTCTGAAATCTACATCTTGATTCTCTGCATGTTTTCTCAGGAGCTCCAGTGAGTTCAGTGAAATTTACTCTCAAGTAAGTTTGCATAGAACTGCAGCCTTAGTCAACTTCAGAGGCAAAAGAAAGAATCTTGCACTATCTTGCTACAATAACGACAGCTACAAAAGTTCATTTTGAGCAAGTTCTATCAGTGATGCTCAAATGATAGAGCATGCTTTGAGTGAACTGCCATAGCTGTTTTGGCATACAATGCACTATAATAATTTTTTTGGGGAGTTCCAGTTTGAAGACTTACCTTCTCTCTCTCTCTCTCTCTCTCTCTCTCTCTCTCTCTCTCTGTATTAAGTACTATGCTTCTGACATTATGCTCTGAAATTAATACTGTGGTTCTCCTTTAAGCATTGCTGGGCTATGTAAAACATTTCAGATGAGCAAAAGACCCTTCACTTTGAAGTTCTGTGTCAGGTGAATAAGGTGGGAAGGTTTAAGCCAGGCCATTGCAGTTAATTGGGTCAGTGTCACCGTTGTTTGTTCTGTTAAACTAGACCAACCCATTGCTTGCACCATGGTCTACTTGGGCAAAGATTCCCTCTATTTCAAATGCCATCATGCATTGAGGAATAGCATTGGCTGCGATAGACTTGTCATTTTATTGTTCTGTGTTGCATGCACCACCTAGAGCTTGGATAGGCAATATGGCACCTGAGGACACCAGTGCGGCCCTGCCCCTCCCACTCATTGACAGGGCACCATGAACAAATATTATTCCAAAGCTGGCATTATCTCTATAGTCCTATTCAAGCTTTTGAGCAAATGGGTGAGGGCTTAAACTTGGGAGGGAAGAGGGGATGTACACACAAAGCCCCACCCGCAATGTCTCTGCATCTGCTGGCTCCACTTGGGAGCACACAGGGAAATTGAAGGTGGGGGGTTGTATGTGTTCCTTCTCCTCCATGCTTCAAGCCCACGTGGGTTTGTTCAAATGCCGGAAAAGAGTGTTAATTTATCTATGTAGATATATAATTATTTAGAAGCTGTTTTTTGAGGGGCATATATGACCTTAGGTACTGAAATATATAGACACATAGCTACACGATATGGAATATGGCTGGTTTAAGTAAAAAAGAATAGACTGATGTGATTTTGGTAGCAAACCTTGTGCACACTGCTGTATGATATTGTGCTGTCATGAACATTGAAGATTATGTTGTGCTAGAATCTATTGACAGTTTCTGAGATGGCCTTTGATTGAGTTACGATGTTGTCTTAGAAAGTCTTTAGGAATCTCTAAGGGCCATACATATACATAGAAGCAAAGCAGAGTCCTAGAGGTTTGCGTTGGTGCATGCGCAGGTTTGTGTGTGAACATCTGTTAGGTGTATTAAAGCATTAAACTTCCTAATGTGCTTGGAACAATAGAAGTTAAATGCAGTCTCTGCTCATGACATGAGGTGAAATTACTGGAAGGTAGAAATTAATCTGTAAGGGCTAAAGGAAAATTGGCGGGTATTTCTGTGGCAATGGAGAGCGCTAATGAGCTCTGGCTCAGAATAAAATGCTTGCACTGGGTGAGAGTTGAGAAATGTGAAACAATTAGGCTTGGCTTTTATAGCACAGGAAAGAAACCCAAAACTAGCGGGGGATTTAATTATAAAATGCAGGAGAGAAGAAAAAGATTGATGACAATAAGCTATGTGTGATTGTATTAGGCAAATGGCACAAGAGGTCACTGTCTGGTTTTCATTTCTACTTCAGTCTGAGCAACAACAACAAAAATTAATTGGGACGGTTGAAATGAGAGAGACAGGCCTAAGTTGGGAATAATGGAACGTGTAGGGATGGGGAGACTGTGTGTTCTTGGAGACAGAACTATCACTGGCATGCTGTATTATTATTATTATTATTATTAACATTAATAACAACAACAACAACAATCATAATAATATAATATATTTATTTCTTACCCGCTTCTCCCTTTGGATCGAGGCGGGGAACAACATTAAATACAAAAATACTATACAGTAAAATACGTAAAACTGATTAAAACATACAAAAACTAATACATTATTAAAATAACAGCCAGGCATCTTAAAATTTGACTGGGTAGGCCTGCTGGAAGAAATCAGTCTTTACAGCTTTTTTAAATTCAGAAAGACTGCTAAGTTGGTGAATCTCTCCAGGCAGGCCATTCCATAGTCTGGGAGAGGCAGAAGAGAAGGTCTTCTGGGTAATGGTTGTCAGCCTAGTTTTGGCTGACTGGAGTAAATTCTTCCCAGAGGACCTGAATGTGCAGGTTGGATTGTGCGGGAGAAGGCAATCCTGCAGGTAACTTGGACCCAAACTATGTAGGGCTTTAAAGGTAATAACCAACACTTTATACTTCGCCTGGAAACTAATTGGCAGCCAGTGAAGTGATTTTAAAGTTGGTGCATTGGGCCTCAGTTACTTGTGGATAAATGATACTGGGGACCTGGAGAGAAGGAATAGGCTTAGGGTGTTGCAGTTCAATTAAAGCTAATTGTTTAATTTCTCCATCCAGTTACTTGGAGTTTTGTAGCCAGCTACCAGACAATAATACTTTCTTCTTTTTCCATTTAATTATTTCACTTAGTTCCTGCAGTTCATATATTTGCATTTCTGAAAAATTATTTTTAGTTGCAACAGTGAAAATCTACCTCCGGGAATTATACTGACTATTTCTATTTCATTTACATGGGGAAATACAATTCTATGGTTAATAGCTGAACTACCATTTGGCCTGATGTTGGTTTTGATGAAACATTCTTAATTTCTCTTTAGCGACTAAGGCTGCAACAAGACAGCCTGACCAGAAAGCTTCACTTGATGGGCAGTATAAAAATGCGATAAAATAAATAAATAAATAAAATTAAAAAAGACATCACAGAGAATGCTTGGCTAACACTGAGAAAAGCAGCCCCACATTTCCTTCTGTGTGACTACTTTTAGTAATATAAAATGCATGCTGTTGTTATTGCTTTCCAACCATCAGTCTTAACAATGTGTATATCTATGATGGGGAGAGCATGAGTTCAGTTGGAAGATTGGCTGGTGGTTTAAAGGATGGCACATGTGTTGTCTGGTTTCCTTCTAGCCTTTATCTCACCATCTACTTCATAATCATTCCTTGTGTTTCATAATGAAGATGTGTTTCATCACTGTTACACACCTGGTAATGGTATTTGCTGTTTTGGTACTGGGTGCTAAATAGAAAGACCTGGATCAGCTCACTGTGCTTCTGCAACACTACAGGTTGTGATGTTGCACTGTGTACCAGTCTTTGTATGTGATCCTGTGCATTTATTTTCCAATGCGGTGGGTCATTGGACTAGAGAGCTAACTTTCATGAAAGGTTTTCTAAAATGAGTGAGGAGGTAATTCTGTAAGATAGTGTTATTTTATCATTCCTGGATTGAGTGAAGCGAAGATCCAATCCATCATTATGCTTTGGCTCATAAACCAGGAGGTGCCCAGCTTGTTCCACCACATCTACTCTCCAACATAACATTTTCCAAATTAATTTAGGCATAGGACACATTTGGGCTTGGAATATGTTGATGGAATGTATAGCTGGTGGTCTGGGGATCTAGGGGGTATGGAATACCCCTGGGAATAAAGTGGAGGCTGGGGCGGTGGAAAATTTGGAGCAAAATAACCTGAGGGATTTGAAAAACCAGTTGATCCTTGATCCTCAAACCAATGGGCTTGTGGAAAAGTTCAATGGTACCATCAAACAGGATGGATCTATTAGGTTCTGTGTGAACTTTAGAAAGATAAATAAAATCACAGAAATAGATCCATATTCGATGCCTCAAATGGATGCTTTATTGGACTAACTAAGCTCTGCCCATGTCATTTCCACCCTTGACCTTTGTAAGGAGTTTTGGCAGATGAGCTTAGAAGCAACTTCTAGAGAAAAAAACACATTTATAACTGTGAGAGGGCCTACTTTTGAGATCCCAATAGCAGAAATGGAGGTTACCTGGTGGGGTTTCAAAGAAAAGTTTATTTTGGGTGTGAATTCTTGTCAGGAAGAACCATTGATTCTAGGAAAAGACCTGATGGAGTCAAATGGCAGGAAGGTATATATTGTCATGTGCTCTAGAGCAGAGAGCTCACTTCCAGCGTTGCTTAACAACAAAGGAAATTAAGCTTACCTTCATAGCAGGAAAAAATGCCACATGTAATGCTCAAAAGTGTGTCTGATTTTTTTTTTATTATGTTTTTATAAATTTGTTCTTATTACAGAAAACTAGTGGAAAATAAAAATAGGTACAAAATTCAGTCAGTTATTTTATGGAAAATACATATTTTGACCATTTTTTAAAAGGCGGTGAGTGTTTTTGCATCTTTTGTTCACAAAGATGCTTAAAAGTAGGAAAGACACTGGAGAGCTGCATTTCTGTCTTTCGTTTCTTTTGCACTGTAATATGAAATGCCAGTTTCACGTAAGTAAGTTATAACAAAAGAAAGGAGGGCCTGAACTGCCTGTTTGCCACATTTAGCGAGGCTAGAGCACAAAGGATTAATTTAGAGAACCTGCACCCAGGCCCTACAAATTAATTTGTGGAGTCCAGAGCCCTAAAATTGATTTAGAGCTGCACCCAAGCCATAGAAATCAATTTTCAGAACAAAGACCACTACAATTAATTTACAAAGCCTAGAACCCAAGTTGTAAAAAGAAAGAAAGAAAACAAATACTAAATAAAAGTTCCTTGCCTTCTGGCACATGTTGCTGACTGCTTAGGGTCTGGGAGGATTCAAGTTGGTTGCCGGTCTTGCAGGCTGCCCTATCTCCTCTCTTAGACCCACACAGAATTCAGGAACAAAAAATAAAACAGTTACCACCACCACCACCCCAGCCACTTGTTGGTACCTACAGAAGAGACAGACTGAGGCGCTGCTCTCTGTGAGTCTTAATCCTGGTTCTGGCTGCATGCACCAGACATATGATGCAGGTGCTGTGTTCTGACAAGGCCGTGGATTCTCAAGGTGGCCGATAATGGCAGGGGTTGCTCTGCCTTCTCCGTACTATTCAGCTAAGTATTTCTGATACATAACTGATTACGTATTTAATATTTTAGAGTGGAAATTTTTGCTAGCATCAAATTTTTTCTCTTGGAACACCTATTCACATTGTGTGGAATGCTAGGGTTCGATAGAACACAGTTTGGGAAACACTGTCTAACACTTTGCTTATGTTGCAAGAAAAAATAAGGAAATCTGCACCTATTTCATCCTTGTGATCAATCTCCGTTCTTTCTAGAAGTGAAGAAATTAAGCTCATTGCGCTTCTTTTTATTATTTGTTTATACTGTCCTTGCTGTTCCAGTGCATCATTGATCTGTCAATATAAAGTAACTCTTAAAATAATAGAGCATTACATACTTACCCAAACCGGAGCATCTCACTGAAGTAGGAAGTATTAATTTGTCATATGCTTGCACTTTGTGGATTTTTTAAAATCCGTCTTCCTTTCTCCATTTTAGGCAAAAGCTGATTATGAAGAAGGAGAGCGACGCAAAGAACTGAAACGACTCCGAGGGGAAGATACCTGGATGCTCTCTGATGTGAATGAACGTTTAGAAGAATTGGGAAAGGTAACACGTCTACCACCAGCTCATGAATTCTTGTGATGGAATTGCATTCATGGCTATGGCCGTGCAACATTGTAAAACATACAGATGCCGGTGTTGCAATTATGTTTAATTTTGAATTTTGTAAAATGCTCTTTAGTTTATTTCCACTCAAAGATGGTTGGTCAGGTAACAGAAGCTTAAGAACAAATATCAAACCTCTGCTTAACTATTTGATTCCAAATAGTTAATCAACAAATCTAGAATATAACATGTGCTTACTAGAATATACACAGCTGCTTAAAGATAAAAGATAATACAATTTCAATACCGGAATTAAAGCATCAAAAATATAAACTAATATTTAAAACAGGTTGAGGGTCCATGTCTGGCTGGGCAATGCTGGGAAGTGTAGGCTTTTTTTTTTTGTCTGAACATGCATAGGATTTTGCCTTAAATAGGTCTTATCTTGTACCGAAATGTCCCAAATGTTGACTCCATCAGTGAAAAGGGACTCCAGTCATCACCTGGATATACTCTCTGAAAGCAGCTGGAGAAAGCCCTCTGAAGAAGATTTTAAGACTCGGTCAGGTTCATATGGAAGAGGGCAGACGTTTCTTTAAGCAGAAGTGCAGCAGAAAAATATTGCCAAATCTTATACCCTTCAGACACTGAAAACTTTGTACTAACCAACAACTTGGTGTATGGAAAATTCCTCCATTCAATTCAATGGAGGGGGGGAAAGAAAAAACCCCAACGTCCCACCACTTCCTGTCACTTTGTCTACATCGTCATCATCATGGAGCACAGAATATGGTGCAAATCAGCACCCAGATGCAGTACACCTCCCAAAAGGGAAACAAACAGGGAGAACAGAATGCACGTAATCAAGCCCCACAGCATACAGCTCGCTATCTCTGATCTCAAGTTGTGTGTGCTTTCAGCACTTAAGGAGAAATCTGATGATGTGAATTAGCGAGAAAGGGCTGTTTCCCATTAATTGACTAAAATCTTTTAATTGGTTAAGCATAATACGACTCATACTTTTAAAAAATCCACTAGCGCATGTTTTTGTTGATTTAGAACACAAACATCATTCTGTTTCATATCTTTGGAAAACATACTTATTGCCTTGTGGGCCAGGAACTCTGAATGTGATGTACAATAAAGTGAACCATTAAAACAAATATCCTGAATACAAAATTAATCTAGACTGTTGCAATACTAGCAGCAATTGCGGGATCAAATAGCTCAGTCAACAAAAGTGATGTTCTGCAGTTTAAAATGACAAAATAAGGTGTACCTTCCTGCCTTGCATCCTGACACAATGATATAAATGTTTCTTTATGCAGGAACATTCTGTTACGAAAAAGAAGAAAAAGGAGAAGCATTCAAAAAAACATAAAAAAGAAAAGAAGCAGAAGAAGCCTAAAGTTGAAAGAAAGGATGATTCAGCTGATAGTACTTCAGTAAGAACGGTTTCCTCTAGTCTGTGGACTTACTTCTGCCTGTCTTGTTTCATTGTATATTTCCATAGCAAAACAAGGGTTGATTTTGACAATACATTTGCCTGCAGTTGGATTAGGTTTCTCTTCTGAATGTCTTGTTAATTTTTCTCCAACCCCCAATAAAAAGAGAGAGGTTGGAGGCATTTTTATGGTTGCTTCCCCTCTCATCATTCCCGTGCTGAAGTTTTATAAACCCAATAACAAGACCTGAATCATGTGATATTTCTAGCTGTGAGAAGACGTTGTAACGATTTAAGTGGTCATTTTGATACAAGATAAGTATGTGTGTGTGACTTTCTTCTTACTTTTAAAGTGCGATTCCCAATTTTATCAGATGTTGATAATGACATTTCCAAACAAACATTGTTCCCCTTGTTTCCTGCGGGTAAAAGCTCAGAGGCAGCCTTGCCTAACTCAGATACTTTTTTAATCTGAATGTCTTGTTCCTATAAATACATGTAAAGAGTTGCAACTCCCAATACTATTCTTTTGAAATTTCTAAAGTGTCCCCTTTATTTTTTCCTTTCCTGCATGACAATACTGACTGTTATGAGTTATTTTTTAGATGACACTTCAGTTGTTTAGCTGGACTTTAAAGGCCTTTTTAGTTCTCTGAAACAAAATTTATGATTAGACAAACTCTTGTTCATAGGATTCTTCGGAGGAGTGGGTGGAAGCTTCTGATTCACAGTCTTCTAGCACAGAAAAGGCTTGGAAGGTGAAGAAGGAACAATCAGACACTGTCGAAAGTCCCGTGCCAGTTCAAGTAAGCACCTGTAATCATAAGTAGAAGGTCATCTAATCACAACCCCTGCTGGTGCAGGAAATCCACTCCTACCCATGGTTGTAATTTGTTCTGAATTTGTGGAATGCATAGGGCCAAACTAGTTCATGGCGGTGGCAAGATTTGAACCAATCTGATTTACTATTCATTCTTTTAGAGTGCGGGGATTTTCTGCTTTTTGACAAAATATATTTTCCACTTTTGTTTCTATGACATGAAAGTATCTAGTAGCCTAACCTGAGTTGCTGTAATAAACCTAATTTTTCTGTAGCAAAAAATTGTGTCCTAGGAAGGAAGCCGTAAATCTATATCAAACCAATTAGCGGTAATTAATTTTAGTTGCACAAAGAATTCATAGTTATTTTGGTTATGCTCTTTCTCAGACTTTACTTGTATTTCTGGAGGGTTTCTGCAAATGGCCATTTTCAAGGAAGATCCCCTTTGAGACAGAGGAGTGACTATTCTGGTAGTCTTGAGAAGAGTCCCATTTTTAAAGAAGCATAGGTTGTGGTCCAGCACTTTATAAAGTCTTGCTGGTGTCAGTGAGAGAGAAGTAAGCATGTGCTTAACTTTCTTACTTTGAAAGTATTGGGACATGTATATTAAAGTGATTTCCCTTTTGCTAGACTGCATCTATAGTATGGGACAAAGGGCTTTGGTACATTGTTATTTGATGTCAGTATGGTTCTCTTAACTATACTGTCTCCTGTTCTAGTTCTTCTAATTCCAATGTAAATTAGCTATTGTATCATTTGCTGACTTACCCTTGAAAATTGGAATATGAGTGATGTTAAGCCAGTGGAGACAGGAAGGTAAGAGTTGGCAAATTCCATAAATTGGTCTAATTTAAAATGGAATTTGGTTTCTTTACAAAGCAAATGGAATACTGTTACATATTTCTGGAATGGCAGTTGTTTATGAAAAAAATTGTTTTAAGAACTGAATTCTTTGTCTTCCAAAACTTATATTATAGTTTTATTAGTTTGCATTTTCATCTACATATTTGTCCTTACTATAATATTGCAATATTTGTTTAACTGATTGCTTTATGACTGGAAGAAAAAATGTGGAAGAGAAATAAATGTATCTTACTTACTTATCCACTGGCAACATAGTCTTGCCTGTGGTAAAATCAACCACAACACTTCTCTATAAGGCAGGCGCTTCACCAACGTGTGGAAACAGGGGGTTTCGCTTTCAAACATTTTAATTCACGTTGCTTCAACATGAATGTGGCAGTATTTCTCTAGTGATGTAGACTGTGACTGCACTGCCATTAAGTGCCGTCATGCTGTCTTGGTTTTCTTTCATGTCACATGTCACTGCAAACTCCTAACTAGCTGCTGCTCATTCTTGCCCTAGGGACGTTTTTGGCATCATTGCATTCCAGGTTTCTCTCCTTTTTCATCATATGAAGTGTCCTGGAAAAGTTTGCTATTTTAGGGGAACTTTCATTACTCTGGCTGTTGGGCATTCCCTGTCCGTGACTTCAGTTACACTTATTCACTTTACTGATACAGGCAGGCTGTAAAGGATGTGATGAGGTCTATGCAAATAACTTCAGACATAGCACAGCATTGCTTGCTACTTTGCCCCAAAACTTGTTGAATTTCAAATTCACAAGTTGGTACTCCTTTAATTAATTTTCGCAGTACATCAGAAGTTTGCGTGACCGTTTTCTTCTATTTCTCTACACAATGCTTAGCCATTTGGAAATGAGAAGGTTATATATACAATTAATTAGAAATAACTTTCTCCAGGAAAGATTGTGCTGCGCCTGCTTTTCCTATGTAGGCCAAGTTTTCTGTGTTTGGGCTGCAGTTGTTCTTATGCAACCCTGGTAAGAGGAAACAAATAATTTTTCTGCTGACTTAATGATAATTCATGATCATTTATCTTTTTTTCTAGAGCATAAATATAATAAACATGGAGCTTCCTGCTAGCAATCAAGATGAATCTGACAGGCTTTTGAAATATGGATTTTGAATGTTTTCTAGCCTTTAATTTTATTTGTTTAATACATTTATATATATTCTCAATACATACTTTCAGGGTGGTTGACATAAACAGAGTAAAACAATAAAATCAGGAAAATACACAATAAAACAATTGCAATTGATAAACCAGCAGATTAAAATAGCAGTATAACCACCCCACCTCTTCAGATTTTAAATGGAAAATGACAAGTCCTTCACCCAATGCCAGAAAGACATTAACATAGACAAGAGGCAAGCTTCTCTGGGGAGAAAATTCCTGAACTGTGTGCTGCACCTGAGAAGGCCATCTCTCTCTCTAGTCACCTACCTCGCCTCCAGGTGGCAAGGGAAGCTGGAGGATGGCCTCCAACGTTTCTCTCAATGCCTAAAGAGATTTTTAGTTTTTCATTTCGAACTCCTTCCCTGGAATGACTTGGGGTTAGCAACCATCAAAACATTACCTTCGTGAAATCGGCATTATAAAATAATCAATGACTTATACTAGGAGGTTGGCACTTGGTAGCCCTCCAAATGTTTTGTCCTACAACTCCCATCAGCCCCAGCCAGCATAGTCAATGATGAGGGATGATGGGAGTTGTAGGACAAACATCTGGAAGGCCAGAGGTTGACCATTTCTGGGTTATGCCATACATTAAAATATATTGCACACCAAATGAAAATTATTTTATTTTGTTAGTTCAGTCCATTAAAATCTGGCTACCAGAGGAAATTCTAACCATGTTTTTGGGAAACGTCCTAAGGCTGAGAATTTGAATCTACAGGGGTCTGTGGGGTAGCTACTGAGATCACCTCTCTACATGCTTCTGTGCCCTTGCAGGCAAGTTTAAATGTTTGTTTAGGCAAGTACTTATGCAGGTTAAGGTTAGTATGTGTTAGAGGTTAGTTATGCAGAGGTGTAATTTTGCATGGTATGGAGAATGTGGAAAGGGAGAGATTTTCTCCCTCTTTCATAATCCTAGATTCCATGAAGCTTATCGGTTGGTGATTCAGGACAGATAAAAGGAAGTACTTCTTCACACAGGACATAGTTAAACTGTGGATTTCGCTGCCACAAGATGTAGTGATGGACACCAGTTTGGATGGCTTTAAAAGGGGGTTAGATAAATTTCTTTAGGAGATGGCTATCAATGGCTACTAGCCCTGATGTCAATGTGCTACCTCCAGTATCAGAAGTAGTAAGGCTATATACACCGATTGCTGAGGAACAGGGGCGGGAAGGTGCGATGTACTCATATCCAGCTTGTGAGTTTCCCATCAGCTGGTTGGCCACTGTGTGAGCAGAATGCTGGATTAGATGGTTCTTCTTATATTATGTTATTTAATTCTATTATATTAATTTTGGATTGTTTGGGTTATAATGCTTTTATACACATTGTGGATTGTTCTTGCCAACCTCTTTATGCTTTTGGAAAAGTGGAATAAATAGGGGGGCAGTGCAGATGCTGGAGCTTCAACAGAATTTGTTCTTGCTGGCCCTCCTCTATGCATCACACCCAAGCTTGCCTACATACTGTCTTCCTTTGTGTCAGGAATGTGTTATTTTGTTTATCATGTGTAGCAGGTGCTGGGCAGCACCCTTCCATCCATTTTCTATTTGTCCTAGGCTTCCGAAATTGTTTTTCTTGAAAGGCCTTCAACCTGGCCCTTGACACTGTAGATGCAATTTGGAGCTTCTAAATGCAGGCACAAATAAATATGTACACTAATTGGACCCACTTAACAGTCCATCTGATGTCTGGGCACAGATTAAGTGGCTAGATGTTATAAGAGCTATGCAGTGCACCTGTGACCCATGATGGATGATACTCCTGCCAAATTGGACACAACAGATCCTGAAGCTGTATGCAAAGAGAACCATCTATTTTTCAGTACTCTTGGGTTGAGGGGTATGTCAATTCTCCTGAAGGAAATGACTTACAAAATTTGAGACCTTAATAGAAAAATGAAAAATTCATATTCTTAACCTTGATATGAATTTGCATACATTCTCATTCCTCACCACCACCACCAAATGTACCACCATGCTGACTTCTGAACACTTCGTTTAAAATGTATGTATAAAAATATAAAGAATGATGGACAAACTTGGTCTATGAATTGTCATAAAAGCTTTTAATGAAATTACTATTTTGGTATCTAAAATAGCCCTTTTGACTTGTGCAACCAAATGTTTGTCTTAAAATATATTACGTCTGAATGTGTGTTTGTTTTGATGTGGGGGGAAACCTATTTGTTTTTATTTACAGAGGGAGGAGTGGATGACCTTAGATTTTATGTCTGTGAAAACACTGTCTTCAGCATCACTGAAGGCTGAAAAGCAGAAGGAAAAATTACTGGAGCAACAGAAAGCCCAAGAAAAGGAACAGGTGTGTTTGGTTATTAATGAACACATCACTCAAAGAAGCTAACAGTTGTTGTAAGTGCACTGTGTTTCTTAGTTGCCTATGCCAAAGTTTCAATTTCTTCAATTAGCAGCCTTCCATTTTGGGACCAGGTCACTCCTAAGAGACACAATTTGATTGCTAATGAGTGTCCTGTCTTGGGTGAACAATGCCTGTGGGGAGCCACAAGTAGAAAATGGGGAGCAGGCAAAGGAAATCACCCAGATACAGGAACTGCAGGGCTCTGGATACTTTCCAGATATCAGGCAAGTTTTTCCATAAGAGTACCACAGCAGAACTGGGCTCTGTATTGCACCAGAGGCCCTGAAGATTGATTCAGGCCCTTCCTCTTGATGAAAAGTAGATCTCTTGGACAGTACCTTACATTGCCCCTGTGCTAGGGGTATGGACTGCTAGTGCAACCGGAACTAGTCGTTCCTGAAACAACCTAAAATGAGCAGCAATGCTTGTTTTATTGCGATATGGTGGTTTATATACAACCTTATTTAGTTATTTCCAGACTGGGCTTCTGGCCAATAACCTTATAGCAGAGTATTTGCAACGGTTTCCAGCAAAGTCAGCACAGACACAGATTAAGACTGAGATTTTCAATTGGTTTAAACAAACCTTTACTGGCATATAAAAATATATAATTTAGTTATGGCAATCACAAATACTTACATACGGTCAGTCAATACAGCTCTGATAGAGTGATCATTACTGAGTGATCATTTCTGATACATGTACATGGGAATACATTCCTTTTTATAGGCTAACTGTACAGTGATGCAACTGCTTGCAATCCCTTAATTGAAACAATCAAGTTACCAATTATTCAATCATGACATCAATGTCCAGGTGCAACGTTGACCTTTAAGTTTTCTGCTGAGTCTTCTGATTCCTCCAGCTCCTCAGCAATTAGTAAATCCATGGAAACATAACCAGAATCCATTCCAGGATCCAACATGTTTCTGGTATGGGGCAGATCAATGGAGCTCTCAGAAGGGAGCTCTTTTGGCTCCGCCCTATTCTGGAAATGAGTGTTTCCGCTCATTTCCCTGCTTAGTTCAGCGAATACTAGTTCCTGTTGTACTAGCAGTCCATTCTGCTAGCACAACAGAACTAGGGGAAGCATAGAGGAGTACATGATAAAGCCCCTTAAAAGAGACGTGCACTGGTCTTTTGCTGTTCTTGTAGCCTCAGGTTAGGGTGAGGTGGTTCATTATGGGTTTGGGCTGCTCATCCTTGCAGGTCTGCCCCTTCATCATAATCTGGGCTTCAAAAGTTATTTGTTGTAATAACATCTTGCTGTTCCAAGATAACTATTACCCCCCTCCTCGATTCTCCTAAAAGCATCTCTTTGGGACCTGGCATGAATGTGTATCTATGTATTTAACACACACATACCACCCATGAAACTTGGGACAGACTATACAGTTTACTGTCAGACATCATTCTGCAAAGGAAATGCTTGGTATTTTGAACTTTCGTTAGGAAACTTTCACAGGCAACCTTTGACTCCCTACATTTTTAAAGAAATTGTTCGTCAAACGAGTTAGTTGCACAGCATTGATTATTTGCCTGTTCCATTAATATTGACTTTCCATTGTTTGTCCTAAAACATAGCATTCATTTAATAGAGTGATAGAACTATTAATAAAGTTGTCTGTATTATGAACTTTTGAAAGAAGCCAAAGGTTCAGAATCCTTGCTACTGAGAAGAAGCCATGGAGTGTTTTTTATTTATTTAATTATTTAAAGCACTATAGATTTACAGGGTGAAAAACATCTTTTTCAGTTAAGTTAGGGAATTTTATACTTTAAAATATGATGTTTTCTTCAACCATGCGTTTTTACAAGTTGAAGCACAAGGTTTATAAAGGACACAATAAATGCTTTGATACTCTCTAGAATGATTAAAGATGTAATTAATATCAACCTGAATTTGTTGAGGGATTCATGGAGTTGCAGTTGACTTTGCTTCCCATCTCTTAAATAGTTGCTGATTTCTGAAAGAGAACTCAACCCCTACTGGAAAGATGGTGGCACAGGCTTACCACCACAAGAGGTAACGCCATCAACAAAAGGTAAGATCATCGTTCTATAAATGTTACTGCGTGACTGTCTCTCTTCCCTGTAACTCCTCATTAATGCTAAAGGAAAACTAAATTAATATTTGCATGCAAGTTCTGATACGATCTCTGTAGATTAAAATCATAGCACATAGCTTTGCAGAATATTTTTAACTTTTCCCTTTTTTTAATCTGCCATGGCTTGACCTTCAGTTTCTACAACGGAATTCTTCATTGTGAACTAATTAAAAAAAGAACCTGATTGTACCAGGACATGATGAATTGTTGTCATCCCATTTGGTCTCTTTCATTCCATTACACAAATTACAGCTTTAAAATATTCAGCTGCTGAACTCTGTGAATCCCATTTTAAATGAAGTGCATTAAGGATGCAGTTGGTAGAGAATATTATTTATGTAACCTTTTTCACTTCACTTCTCCCTACTGTAGGGTTATTTTTTCTGTTTGTGGCAAGAGCAAATGAAAAAGTATTTTTCAGCATGTTGCATCCGATTTATAAAATTTTACAAACTTCATTGTGTGTTGAATTGTGGAGGTTGCCATAAGTTTATAGGATCTCCCGTCTGCTCCTTTAGAAAGAGTAGGAAGTGCAAATCCCAATTTTCCAACAGAACAAACAACGAGAGCCTCTAATGCTAGAGCAAGATGTTATGCTCAATAGAGGGAAGCTTCCAAAAATAGTTACTCCGTGTTGACTTCCCATCATGGAGGCATCATGGGTTAATTCTTCCCACTGCCTAGGACAGACAAGAGCTGACAATTGCTTCTTTCAAACATGATGGGAATGTACATTCTCTTAGGGAGGCATTAATAATATTCAGTAGGAATCGCTTACTGTCTCCACTCCCTGGACTACAAACCAGGATGGGCAAGGATCAAAAGGACGAGTTGTCCTTCTGACCAGCTTATCCACGTCATCAGGAGTCACAGGTATCACCTCCGTTCATTCAGCAAGGGCTCTGTCACTCTTCGGCTGGACCCTTCCTTTGTTTCCAAACTTCACCCTGTTTTTCACAGAACACAAGTGCTGGTTCTCCCTTCTTTCTACTCTAATCCCCCTCACCCCTCTGAGCGGGTCTGGCACACCCTAGATGTTAGGAGGGCCATCAAAATCTACCTTAAAAGAACTGAGGAACTTTGACTTTCTGATTCCCCGTTTGTTTCTTTCCATCCTACTGTATTGGGAAAGAAGCCCTCCCATACCACCTTCATTAGGGGGCTCAAAGCTTGTATATCTGGGGCCTATGAGGTAAAAAAAAACCCCACCCCTTCCTAAACCCCCACACATTACAGCAAACTCTACTAGTGCCTCAGCTGCCTCAGCATTTGTTCTCTCATTTAGAGGAGATTTACAGGGCAGCTAGTTAATCCTCACATCACACATTCATTAGGCATTATAAACTGAACAAATATGTTTCAGCTGAAGTAGTCTTCGGACATAAGAGTATTAAAGCAGGTTCTCCCTCAAACTTAGGTTCAGCCTGCTTTGGGGGCCATTCTATGGGAATAGTACCTTCTGTCCGTTCCATGATACATGTCTCCTTGCGCTGGATTGGAATGGAAAGTTGGTGCTTACCATAAAGTTCCATCCCAATTTGGTGCACAGGAGACATCTGTACCACACCATATGGCAAACTGAGCACTCTCTTTAATTATATTTTCTGAAGGAAGTTTGCTGATCCTTAAGAGATGGGTCTTTTTGTTCTGTCTCTTCAGTTGTCTCTACATTTTCTTCCTCCTTTGTTTCTGGCTCTTCCATCACCACTGTGTCTAAAGCTTGGCTAGAAAAGAGGTGGCTGGGAGGAGCCACAGGGCCAAGGTAAAAAGCCTAGTCACATGTTCCTTGCCTGTCCTGGGCAGTGGGTGAGTTAACCCATGGTGTATATCTCCTGCACACTAAATTGTAATGGAACTTCATGGTAGGGACCCGACTTTCCATTCACCTCTCTCCCAATAAGATTTAGGCAGACTTGCTTTGTTTTGTGACAACACATGTCTTTCCCCACCTTTTTCCCATTGGCTGCTGGTGGTGGTAAATATGGTTAAATAATAAGGGGCTGGGGAAAGGAGAACTCAACATAAGGTTGATGTTTTCAGCTCTCTGTTGGGCATCACGTCTAGCTCAATGCTAGCTCAGTAACTCCCCTGGATGCCTGTGAAGATAATATTCAGGGGAATAAGTTAGAATAGAGTCTTATAATTGCCAAACATGTTCGGCTGCAAGCTCTGGATATGGAGAGGTATGAGGAAGGAAATAGTTGCATCTGAGAGTTCAATTTGTAGATGTTCACATAAAAAACTGTAGGGCGTGGAATGACCCTCAGACTTACGGCCTTCCATGGTGATCATTAGTCTTCCTACATATTCCCTTTGCATGTTTGCAGTTTGTCAAGTGAATTCTTCATAACAATTTTCTTTTTAAGCCGGTTCACTGAATATGTTAGAATAATAATTGGTGTGAAATCTGTTAATTCTGATCGCTATTTGACACTTTCAGGACCAGTGTTCTCTTTAGGAAAAGAGAGGTGGGCAGTGTTTCCAAATAAGTGTAAGAACATGAGCTCAAATTGGAGAATTGTGCCAGTGCTAAGTATATTTCTGGCTGTGCTAGCATATGTTATGTGCATGACGCACAACATATGCACTTAGCAATATGGCTGTGTTATTAACTTATAGTATGCAAATAACACATTTAATTACTTAGTTACATCCCGTTTGGATTACTGTAATGTGCTCTACGTGGGGCTGCCTTTGAAGAATGTTCGGAAACTTCAGCTGGTTCAAAGAGCTGCAGCCAGATTGTTGACCAGGGCTGGTTACAGGGAGCATACTACGCCCTTATTAAAACAGCTCCACTGGCTTCAAGTCTGTTTCTGGGTACAATTCAAGTGCTGGTTATGACCTATAAAGCCCTATGCAGCTTGGGTCCAGGTTATCTGAAAGACCGTATTCTCCCTTACGAGCCTGCCTGTCCTCTGAGATCTTCAGGGTAGCCCCTTCTCTCAGTCCTACCACCATTACAGGCACGCCTGGTGGGAATGCAGGAGAGGGCCTTCTTGGTGGCTGCTCCGGGGCTCTTGAACTCCCTTCCCAGGAAAGCTAGACTGGCTCCCTCCATGGTGTGTTTCTGGAGGCAGGCTAAAACCTTTCTGTTTCGGCTGGCCTTTGGTGGGTAATCTAGACCTCTGTTCATGTGTGGTTTATATATTGTATTTTTAAAAAAAGTATATGTTTATTTCAAATGTTTTTAATATTTTAATATTGTAGTCTATTTTGTGTGTATATCTCTAGCTGTTTTAATTGTACATGTTTTGATTTGTAAAGCTGGCTTGAGTCCCAGTATTGGGAAAAAGGCGGGATATAAATAATAATAATAATAATAATAATAATAATAATAATAATAATAATAATAATTTTGTTTTGCAGTGACAGCAGTAGAAGATGGTGGGTTAAGTTGGCTGAAGAAATCCTACCAAAGGATGAAGGAGCAATCTGAGAGAGAGAAACGGGATGTGGAAGAAATTATAGCTCAAAGATATGGGGTAAGCACTGAAAGAATATATTTCCCTAGTGAAAATACTTGTGCGATGGAAAAAATGTTGCTTCCCAACAAAGCACCATCAGCACACACACAAAAGAAAAGGTAGAGGAAAGAATAATGCAATCAAAACTTTATTGATATAATAGTTCTAATAGGTATAGCTGTAGATATAAGACTATTCATAACGGTACTTATGGGTGTGAGTTCAATGATTTAAAAGTGAGCATGCACCTCTTTTTTTAGAGTATACAGCTTACATTGGGGACGGTTTACTTCATGATTACAACCCAACTTTGTGCAAACTTAGTCCTAACAGAAAATTGCCAATTACACCATCAGCTGTTCGGTGTGAGTAAAATACAGGGCAACTCAATCTGCCCTCCGCAACACTTCTCTTCTCGAAGAGCTAAATGAGATAATTGCTGACTTTTCCAACAGAGGCTATGCATGTGAACCCCAGACAGCTGGATAGTGGGAGAAGCTATGTAATCAGGCCATACATTTCAAGTAGTATCACTAAATTGCTTCCTACATGGATCAGTTCATTGCTATGGAAACGAATGCTTAGTTAGTTTCATTGAAAACACATTTGGCTAAGATTAATCGAGTATCCTCGAGAGATGTGAGATCAAAGCTGCAATCTTCTGGGAGTTCACTTTTGAGTTTCTCCTATTAAAGTTGGTAGGACTTCTGAGTAAATACACTTTGGACTGGAAAACATATACACCAGACAAAAGAGAAAAAGGGTTTTGCAGGCAGTATGCAATGTGAATGAATATAATGTTAGCTTTGACGGGGGAGACTTGGGTTCAGATCTCTGCTCAGCTGTGAATCTCATGAAAGGCGCAATTCTATGCATGATTAGAGAGAGAGAAAAATCCTACAACTCCCAGCATTCCACAACCAGCCATGCATGTTTTTGTCTAAGCTTGCATAGGATTGCGCACTAAGTGATGCAGGGTCAATTACTATCTATGTGCCTGAACAGGACTGTTTTGAAGATAAAGAGTCCGAGGGGTGGGGGAAGGAGAGGGGAACCATGAGTTCCTTAGAGGAAAGCTAGGAAACAATGTAATTAACAACTTTTGCATGAGATGTTATCAGACTTGTATAAATCATGACCATTTCGAATGTAGCTCATTTAAAACCTGGCATTGCAAATTTTCTCTCATGTTCTTATGTCCCCAACAGCAGATTAATAGTAAAATGCTGTGTGCTTTTCCTTTTTTCTTGCAGTCAGTGGAGCTATTTCAATCAAGGTTAGAAGAAGCTGAGAAAGCTGCAGTCCAAAAAGAACATGATTACCGAAGAGGTTGGCAAAAATGTAAATATTCAGGAAATGAACGTAGTATGAGACAGAGGGAGGAAAAGGAGAAGCAAGATGACAGTAGTGTAGAAAGGGATGCATATAAAGAGCGATCTAAGGAGAGGTATAATAAAGAGTATTCCGAAGAACAGAGAAGTTACAAGAGAGACAGACCAACAGAAGATAAAGAACCAAGGCATGATAATAAAGAATCTGCAATGAAAGACTTTTCTTATAGAACGGCAAAAGGATCTTACCAAATAAGAAGTTATGAGAAACCTTTTTTGAGCCCTTTGAAAGCTACATTTTTGAAACCTAAGGACGATGGGGACCAAGAAGTCAGGCTGCAGAGTACTTCATCCCGATTACATACTCCTAGTTCTTTGAGTTGTGGTTTCAGAAAGCCTGGTGATCCGGATGTTATCCCAAGATGGCGCAAAGCACAACCAATGGAAGAAAACCAAAAAGCAATCCTAGATGAAAAACCATTCAAGACTGAAGTGGCTCTTCCTGTTAGAGAGGAAGATACACGAGAGAAACAGAAAGAGATGCCAGAAGGCGCCTTGGAAATAAAGGAGCCATTGGACAGTAAATCATCATATTTGGGGTATTTAGAAATTTAATGTTTTGATGTTGGGAAGGTCTTGGTTATATTTGCGTGAAGGATAAACCTGAAATCTGCTTTTTAAGATTGTGAACTTATTTTATTTATAATCACTTATTAGCCTGCACCCAGGATTATTTGCGTGTTCTAAGAGTTGTACAAATTATGGGTAAGCTAAATAGTGCCTAATTTCTTAACACATGCACAAATTTCTTAACACACACGCACACACAAAATATGCTGGAGCTTAAGTCAGCCTGGAAACAAATTCCCACTGAAGTTCTTTCCTCTAACCCCTAATGCGTAGGGACTGCATTGGCTCAAAGCAACTTTCATATTGGCCCCGCTCAGAAGACTCCTTAAACCACAGCTTTTACCACAGTGGTTAAGCCAGAAAGCTGGGCCGTGTTCAGAAGACACCTTAAACCATGGCTTTAACCACTTTATGCTTTATTCACCATGGTTAAAGCCATGGTTTAAGGTGTCTTCTGAATGGGGCCATATTCTTACTCTTTATTTCAAGAGCTGAGAGCTGGCATTGAAAGCACATTGAAGCTAAACATACGGGTGCTCTGTGCACAGTTTATTTTTCCCATAGTGGAGTTAGACATGTTTGCCCTGCTTCTGGTGTACCCGGTTCCCATACATTTCTTTTGGACCTACCTGTGTAAAGGTGCATATTTACTTCATGGATAGAAACAAAGCAAAAGAGGAGACATCAAAGATAGACTGGAAGTTATTTATTTTGTCTAAATTGTTTTGTCTTATGACTCTTGTTCAAGGACAATTATTTTAGTTTGAATAGATTAAACCAATTGCCCCTGAAGAAGAGTAGCATGACTTGAACCGCCCAGAGAGCTCCGGCTATTGGGCGGTATAGAAATGTAATAAATAAATAAATAAATAAATTGAAGTGAACTATGCTAAATTAATCCTTTACAGTGCACTATTGGGGTGCCTTCTTTCTCCCCTCCCCCCACTACTCCTTGGATAGAACACGAGTAATAATGTCCTGGTTTACATGTAATGACTAATTATAGGGCTGCTTGCATAACATGAAAGCTCACTGTAGATTATTTAACCCATGATGAGGCTGTGGTGTGCGCGGCCATCGTTTTGAATATGCAGTCCCTGCTTGGGTTGTCTTGTCATGTGAACCCAGTGAGCATGGGCTACGTGAGGGTTAAACAACCCTTGCATAACCCATGGTCTGTTTTAGGGTATGCATGTGGCTCATCTGAATCCAGTCTTAGGTTTGTTGTGGACAGACAAACAACCTAGAATTTTAACCCATGGTTTGTTGTTGAGTTAAAATTCTGGGTTGCTTGTTCCTCAACACATCTCATCAAACAACCCAGGAATGGGGCAAGCACTCTGGCATTGTTTATGAGAGCTGATGCAGTGCTGAAGTGGCGAATGCACAGGAGGCACTGCAGTCCCTTGCTCTTGTGCAGCCCTGCCAATTCATGTGTTAAACTTTCCATGAATTGGCATTGATGTGCAAGCCAAGCCAGTAACTTGTAAAAGTTCTAGGGAGCTGATTAATTCAGCGCAAAACAAATGTGTGCAGGATGATGGCAGTGGGTCCTGTCCAACTCTGAGCTTTGCTCTTCCTCTTCTTTTGGGAAAAAAATCCATTAAAAAAGCTATTAACTTTGATATAAATGTTACATCTTGGTAGCATGTCCTTTCATTTTGCTTCATTTGTATGCTCACAACATGCTTTGCTTTTCAACCTGAATGGCCAGAGTGTGTGGCTGCATCCTGCTAAATAGATATTTTTAAAAAATCTGCCCAAGAGAAGGGGATGTGGAGTGAAGTGTTTCTGATTCTTCTGAGTGAATGCCATTACATAGATGCAAAGTTGATGATACCACTTTACTTGGAAGGCTGAAACGCTTTTTGTGCTGCTTTTACGATGCACATCTTGACAAAGCGATATTGATGGGGCATTCAGTCAACCGCTTTCCAACCCCATCATGAAGTAACATTTGCATTCTCCTTGTGGTGTGGTCCATAAGGAAATGTTGAGAAGAGGACTTAAAATGTATTAGGTACACCTACTATAAGTGCTTGGATGGAAAGCTTGGATTTGGCCTTGAGGAGCTTTAAAAAATGGTGTGAATTTGCTTTAAGTTCCTTAATCTTGCACAGCTCATTTCGAAATACTGTCAAGCAGACTCTTTTGTATGCAGAGATACATTCTGAGGCTAGTACAGGGACATGATTCTAATATGGCATGGTTAAAAGTGCAAGCCACTGTATGGGTTTTTTATTTGCTTCATACTTCAGTAGAGCCATCTGCTTCATCCAACAGGAGATTTTCTCTAGATTCTTATTTATTTATTTACTACTAGCTGATATGCCCGGCATTGCTCAGGTCCATGAATAATGTTTCTAACATTTATTTGATAAATAACAAATTTCTTTGCAACTTATTCATCTTTAAGTTGGTTGGTTTTTTAAGTTTGGTTGAGTTAGTAAATTTCTTCCCAGTGTTGCTTGGGTCCCCTAAGCTATATATGTCTGTGAGGCAACCATCTTAAAGTAGCAGGCCGGTGCTAGGCCTGTGAGTTAACCTTTAAACAAATTCATTTTCCAACCCTCTCTTACCCTCACGACAACCCTTCAAGGTAGGCCAGTCCTAGGCCTTTGAGGTAACTTTAAAACAAATTAAATTAGTTTCTTTTCTCTCCCTCCCTCCCTCCCTCAACTGAATTTTTACTGTTGACTATGATTGGAGGACTCCATCTTTAAAGGCAACCTAAAAAGAATTATAAATAAAAATAAAGTTTGGAAGAAAATAACTAAAGATGTTGCTACATTGGGCAGTATCCAATACTGTCGCTGCACCTCCGCTACTTCCATTACACCCTTGGGCCCCACTGCTATCACAAGAACTAATGCTTCCTAAAGCAACCCTGAAAACAAGTGAAAACGCTTGCTTCAGACCTTTATTAGCCCAGTATTTATTTTATTTCCTTTTTTCATCTTTATGTAGTGCTGTAGCACAAAATCAACAACAACAACACACCCTCATGAGATGTTACACGGGCAGTTATCAACTATACATGCATAGTTGTAACACTATGTAAATATAAGAAATCTGATGCAATAATAAATTCCATAATTAATTAATATATAAATCATTGCAAGACTATTTCTTACGTTAAAGGTTTATAAAATCCTCATAAAGATACATATCTTAAAAAGTAATAGTAGCTTTTCAGGAGAAGATGGCCTGTATTTTTAAATACCGATGTCACTTCAAGTATTACCCTTTCCTTAATTTAATGGATGATGATGCCACATCAGATTGTCCTATGAGATCTGCTGATTGGAGCACTTAAGGCAAGAGGGTTTAGGAGCAATCTTCATTTTTCTTTTTATGTGCACAGTACTTAGATTCAGTAGGACTTAAGTTTCATTTTTGATCACAGATGCATGCGAACCTTGAATGCATTAATCTCGCCTATCAAAATGTAGATAAACCAATTTACTGAAAGATTACATGACTATATAACAGGGGTGGGGAAGCTGTAGCTTTCCAGATGTTATTAGGCTACAACATCTGGATGGGGTTTGATGGGATGGGAGTCCAAAAACCTCTGGAGGGTCACAGGTACTCCACATTTGCTAAATAACATACTTTGGATCTAAGGAAGTACAAGAGGTGCCCTGCAGTATTATTTGAGACTGTGGGTGAGTGGGTTGAGAAAGGAAAAAGTAACATCAAAGACAAGAATCTTGAGTCTAATTTGCAACTTCACTGTTAACTTTTTTTTTTTTGGAGTGTTTAATTGCATATCTGGTCTGCATGCAAGTCAATGGAACGTAAGGCGATTGAGTGGTGAACTTGGCCTGGGAGGAGGTCTGAGGGGACAATTTGAATAGATTGATCTTTGCTGTGACCTGAGAGCTATGGGGAATTTTGACTGGAATCTAAACTAGCCTCAAACCTATCTCTGATCTGCCCTATTAAGAGTGGACTGTATTGCAGAGCTGTTCTAGTCTTCTCTCTCTCTCTCAGCACAGCTCCCACCCCATACCTTATGAAATGCATGCATGCATGCATGAATAAATAAATAAATAAACTTGATTAATAGATTTATTTAGGCTAATACCTGAATAAATAAATCTGCCTAATAAATTTACTTAATCTAATACCTATGGACAACACTGCAGGGCTGTTGTAAACCATTCAGAACTTGAGCATTCTATTCAGTGTGGGGATGTCATGTGCCAGTCTTTCCCGGCCATAGTCACCACCCCTTCCATCTTGAAAAATGGGGATAATAAATGGCATTTCCTCTTGTTTTGCATACTGATTGCTTTGTGTGTGTTCAACCAGATCTATTGCCAAGGATGAGAACCCTTGTATTCTTAGTGATGAGGAAATGAACAGACTGGGAGCCAAAATCGTAAAAGCGGAATTGATGGGAAATAAGGTATGTGAAATGAGTATTGAATTCATTTATTTTATTGCGTTGTAATTTAACTCAGTGCTTTAATCCAAAGAGAAATCATTGTTCAAATGATCTGCTAGCCCCGAAGCCTTCAGATAATTAAATCCATTTACCAGAAGGTACCTTTACTTCCTTTAGAAGCCACTCTAGAATTGTCTTTCTGACTTAAAACTGGTTGGACTCTGCCACACACAGCAGCAGAATTCAAGAGCTTTGGATGCATAGAATAAACATGGTACTGACTTCATAGGTTTGCATGGTGATTGTTGAGTTGTAAAATACACAGAGAAAATGTTGTAACGGGAGATGCATTTGATGTTTAGAAGGACTTAGTACAACTACTTTCAGCAATATTTTGTTCTCTTCAAAGGATTTAGCTGCAAAACTTCAGGCTCAGCTTGACAATGCACGTAGGCTAAAAGACAGCGGAGCACAGATTCAAGCTAGAGAGTCTGAGAGGGAGGTAAGGAAACAACATTACCTTGTATTTTGTTTTGGATGCTGAGACAAAAAGCAGCAGTGACAGGTGTGTCGCACCTAGAGCTGTGACGCTGTTAAATATAGTTGTTAGCGTTGGCAGAGAGTACCTACAAAACAATTAGGACTTGCACTGCATGCTGGGATATTATCCTGTGAAGAGAAGCTGTGAAAACTTTTTAAAGACACAGTTCACTTAGAATTATAGCATGTTTGGATAACTTTATACGATTGGCATGAGTGGTTGCATCATATCTACTTAAACGATTGGAATGTTTGTTTGTTTGTTACTTTTTTCTTTTTCTTTTTTTGTAAACTGCCCAGAGTACTTTAGCTATGGGACGGTATGAAAAATTAAATAAATGAAATGAAGTTGAAACGTGTGGTTGAATATCTGTTTTGTTTGGGTGTTCATGATGTTCGTATTATACCTTCTGTGCATAGGAAGCTTTGCAGAAAATAATATTTTGTGATTTTTGGTCCACTGTATTTAATAGGTTGCATCTTTTTCTTTGCCACCAATCTGCGTTTTCAAAGTGTAGACTTTTGGGTTGTGTTAAGCTGGCCTGAAATCTTTGAACCCCAATTGCATTTCACATTTTCAGGCAGTTTTACGGTGGACCGTTACCTATACATTTAAATGTTTCACTTTATTGATAAGGTGCTTAAGAATGTGATATTTTTCAGCCTTCTTTGTTAGTATGTTTGCTGTAAAATCTAAACATTATAAAACTCCTGGATCTTTGAATATGCATAAAGAATGTGAGACAAGTGAACTACAGATATGGGTGTGAGTAAACAGGAAGTCAGTAACGAGATGCTTTGGAAACCAAAATAATTGGTAGTCTAGGACATGCGTATTATTTTTTCTGTATTCACACCTCTAATTATATCTATATCTATTGTGTTTCTATCACACTTAAACTTTGTGTAGACAAGTAACTATAAATCATCCTAATTGCAGTATTGTTAACTCTGAGCTTTAATGTAAGAAAAGATTCATTTTGCTCTCAATGGTGCTGGATCACTTGAGGCTGGCATTAAGATACTTACTGTAACTTAGTCTGGGAAGGGCTCTGAAATAGAAGGTATTATATACGCAATTGTTAAGCTATTCTGGGCAAATGCTTCCTTATCTCCTTTCCAATATAAAGAAAGAACTTTTGGGGATCATAGAACATTGGGTGGGTGGGGGTCAAGTTATGTAAATATGTGGACAGCACTAACAAGACAGACATATATCTGCCAATTAAAGTAATACATCTCCTTATTAATGGAACCCAACCTTCTAGTTCCTAGGGATGTATTTATTTATGTATTACATTTATATCCCCTTTCCCCCCCTCTTTAAGGAACCTAGGGTAGTTTATATAATCCTCCTCCTCTCCATTTTATCCTCACAACAACAAGCCTGTGAGGCAGGTTGGGCTGAGAATCTGTGACTTTCCCAAAGTCACCTAGTGAGCTTCTGTGGCTGAGTGGGGACTAGAACCGGATCTCCCGACTCCCAGTCCAACACACTAACTGCTACACCGCAGTGGCTCTCAATATTACAAAATCGTGCTCTTTAATTCCACATTCTTTCATTCCACATTCATTATGCAGAAGTTCTGATTCTTTATATATAATCTTAAGGAAAGAAGGGAATCAGATCAGTTAAATACATTAATTCCAAAAGAAGCTTTTGATCTCCCAAGAAACGCCATAATTTTAATGCTGAAATTCCAATGATGAACTACTAGTTAATTCACAATTCTCTAGTGGTTTTTTGAGATGGATGGTTGAATTCCGTGAGCTGTAGTTTTAAGCAGTCCCATCTTTTATTTCTATCTCAGTATGCAAGTAACGAAAACAGATCTCCTGACTCCAGTGTGATTGTCCCAGACAGTTAAATAATAGTAATAATGCTGTGTATGTATGAGCCAGATTTCCCCAACCTGGTGCCCTCCTGATATTTTGGGCTGCAACCTCCAGCGTGCCCCAGGCATTTTGGGAAGGACTGATATAAGCTGTAAGATGGAAATACACTGAATGGAAAACCACAGAACAATAACTCTTTGTGGGAAAAGTTATATTTGGAAGAGAATACTTATATTTTTATGTCTTTATGCATGCATATTTGTTTAAAATAGAGCGGTGCATATTTGGAAAGAAGAATACTCAATGCACTTAACAGTCATTTCAGAACATATTCACTCTGGGATCCTTATTGTTTCACTGGCAGTATTTTGGTAATATTATGGTTATATATCAAAAGACTTGAAGAAAAGGGCATCCTCCTCTTTCCTTTCTGGATTCTAGCATGTGCAATGGCATCAGAAATTTTCCTTTCACTGCAACAACTTGTCTTGTGTTGCTTCGGCTTGGTACAGAATTTGTCTGATAGGAATTACAAAATCAAATGAACACAGAGAATGCTTGCCACAGGCCTGAAGGGTAGTTTCAGAACAACTTCTGCTAGCTTTCCCTCTCCAAATGAAGCTGTAGAGTAGGAGTCATCATGGAAATAATGGGGCCAATATATTAGCCATGGGGTTTTGCATTGTCTGTCTGGAATGAATCCTTCTCATCCTCCCATGGAAGTTAAGGCAACCTTCACAAACCTGGTGCCTATGTCATGATGCCTGGGGATGGTAGGAGTTGTAGTCCCAACTCACCTGGAAGGCACCAGGTTGGGGAAGGCTGAGTTAAGGAATAAGTCTCCACTAATCTTAATTGTGTTTAAGGCTAAATAGGTTACTTAAAATGCAATCCTATGCACACTTTCAAGACAGTAAATTCCATTGAACTCAGTTGGGCTTTGAAAATATACATTAGACTGATTGGATAACCAGCTTCAAAACCTGGTTAATCAAGGAACTTGGTTAGATTTAACTGTGGTGAACAACTGTAGTTCATGTGGATAAAGTGGGAGGAAGGTATTTGCTACCCACTCCCAATCTCTTAAACATTCTTAAAAGATCAGGCCTAATGGATCTGAACCAGCCCTCCTCTGTGTCCTCTGTGCCACCCTGAGCAGTTAAACGTCTGCCTCTTCTACTTTTAGAAGCTACAACTGCAGCAAACATAATAACGGGTAAGGTTTTCTTTTTCATTTATGTTCATGTTGACTAGGACAATGTCACCTTGTACCATTATGTGGACATTTAATTTCAAGACACAATAAACGACTTCCTTGGAGCTACGACAGGAACCAACAGTAGGACAGGCAATTATTCCAGCTAAGTGGGACACAAGTTCTGATTCAAATAATGCAGCAATTACTGTGGTTTATGTTCAGTAACCTCTTCTTTTTGGAAGGAAATGACAGGAGCAGTTGTGAAGTTAGACATCCTACAAGGTGCTCAAAGTTTATTTAAGCACCATAACAGGGACTCAAGTTAAATATATACTACAAGTTGAAAAGGGTAAGCGGTAAAGCAGAGGCATAGGGGAAGAAAGCACTATTTAAATGAAGGATGCAATAGCATATGAGCTCTATGTTTGCTAGGGCAACAAAATGCATAATTGGGTAAGCAAACTATGAAATTTGACAAGTAACTTGTCAAAGATATACAGATAAGAATAGAAATTATTTTATGAAGCTGGGTGCCTGCCAAAGAGTTTCTGGGGCTAAATCATTTTGAGAAAAATGTTGTTGTTCACAAGCTAGGTCCGTAGCACACTACAATGAACAGGTATAAATGGCCCCTACCCTCAAGGGGCTTACAGTCAAAAATAGACACAGGAAACAACAGAAGAAGGGAAAATGGAAGCATGGGAAAGCAGGTGAAGAATACTTGTATGTTAATTACACATAGAATCATGGAATAGTAGAGTTGGGAGGGTCCTATAAGGCCATCGAGTCCAACCCCCTGCTCAATGCAGAAATCCACCTTAAAGCATCCCTGACAGATGGCTGTCCAGCTGCCTCTTGAAGGCCTCTAGTGTGGGAGAGCCCACAACCTCCCTCGGTAACTGATTCCACTGTCGTACTACTCTTAGTTATAATAAGGTATAAGGACTAGGGGAATGATCCAAAGGTTCCTGGAAAAGGTATGTTTAGAGGAAAGAAGTAAGAAATTAAGAGAGCTGGCTGCACAAAGGTTTCAGGCATAAGGGTCAATGAGTGGACTGTTTTGTGGAGCAGAAGTCCTGAACTGAAAGGGATTCAGCAGGTAACTAGCATGATAGCTAAGAAAGTTGTTCAGGTTCTGTGCTGTTTTTATTGCAGAAGATGTTGTTGTTGTTGTTGTTGTTGTTGTTGTTATTATTATTATTATTATTATTATTATTATTATTATATTTATTTGTATCCTGCAAGGAGATTATGCGGGAATTTTTATTGCAAATGATAAATCTTGAATCACTTTCATAGATTGAGCTATATACACACAAGAAATACTATTGAGAACAGTTTGTCCATAGCATTGTTAAATCATTAATGGTGTAGTCAAAAGTTAATTTTGTTTCCTCCTTGTCTCTAATTTTTGAGCTTCTTTTAGATTATCCATTCGTTCAGTCGCTACTTATAATAATAATAATAATAATAATAATAATAATAATAATAATATATTTATTTATTTGTTACCAGCCTCTCCCTCTGAATCGAGGCGGGGTACAACGCAAATGCCATAAAATACATATAACTGATGAAAACTTTTAAAAGTAATACATTATTAAAAGCAGCACATTATGAAAAGGCATCTTAAAATTCAACTGGGTAGGCCTGCCAGAAGAGATCAGTCTTTATAGCTTTCTTAAAATCTGGAAGACTGTTAAATTGACGAATCTGTCCCGGCAGGTCATTCCATAATCTGGGAGTGGCAGAAGAAAAGGTCCTCTGGTTAATAGTTGTCAGCTTTGTTTTTGTTGACTGGAGTAAATTCTTCCCAGAGGACCTGAGTGTGTGGGGTGGATTGTACGGGAGAACTGGCTGCTGCCCTGATTACGTCTTACGTTGCCTTTGGTTTTCATCAGTCTGTAGTATTCATTGAAGAATTCTGTGGTGGGGAACGCAACTGCAGGCCTTTGTGTCGCAGGGACTTCCTGTTCCTGTGTGAGTCTTTCTGGCTTGTAAGACCGTCTTCAGGGGCCGTCTTCAGAATCCCACCATGTTCTGGGGTGTGGTGGGCAGTGATAAGACAGGGCCTTTTTCGAATTTGTACTTTAAGTCTTAAATTCCCTTCGCTTTATGCAACATCAGGTTCTGTCTTTCATTTTTAGAAGGCCACTGACAATGCTGCACTTTTTAAAATAAGGGTTGATGCTTGTTGCAGCTGCTGAACTGAATTTGTTGTTTGATATGTTGCAATTTTCTGTTGCTGGTCTTTATGTTGTTTAGCCACCTTGATGACCTTTGTGGTTGAGAGGCAGGATATAAACACTTCACTTAGGTAGTATGGTTGAAAGGTGAGATGAGCACAATACCATATTTGTCTAAACATAGTCATGGAAGCTACAGGGCTGTGAGTGTAACTTCCCTTCTAAAACTTTGGCTGGGATCCAAAGAGCCTTCAGAAGTTAGTTGAGTAGAGCCAGGCCATTACACCCTGGTTCTGGAGCGCCCTCTCCTGTAAAGTTTCTTTAGTCCTCTGACTTCTGCCCTTCCAATGCCCCCTTTACTTTTGGTTCAGGGGAATTTTGGATAGGGTAGACTTTATTATTATTATTATTATTTATTTATTTATTTATATAGCACCATCAATGTACATGGTGCTGTACACTTTAGAGCTGGGGTTGGCAATTTGTGACCCTCCATATGTTTTAGCCTATAACTCCCATGATCCCTCACCATTGGCTATGCTGGCTAGAGCTGATGGGAGTTGTGGCCCTCCAGATGTTTTGGCCTACATGTTGCGCACTCTAGAGGGTTGATGTGCCTGCTATGCTCCTATTCTGCTGATATTATTAATCTCTCTCCTGTTTTAGTTAATCTTTTATGGTTACTTGTATTGTACTTTTAAGATGTTTCTCTACAATTTGTGAGTTAGAAATTCTCCAACATGGACATGGACACAATAGTGTATGTGTATGAACATATACTAATATTTAATTAATGTAATTCCCTTTTTAAAAAAAGAAAAGAAAAGTCAAGATTACAGGAACATTGATCTTTAGAAATAGGGGAGGGAAGCAGACAGTATGTGCATTTTAGTTTTCGGCTCCTTCTCCTGCTGTTAGAAACAGGCATCTTTTAATGCTTGGATTCTGATAAAGGCATTTTGCTTACTCTGGAGGTTATCTTTACTCTGGGGGTTCTATTTTATCTAGAGGTAAGTCAATTTACCAAGCATTTACCGAGGCCAGAACACCCATTTATTGAAAGCCTCTGCAAACTTACCTGAAAATAAGCCCATTGAATTCAGTACGATTTACCTCTGAGAAAATATGCATAGGACTGAACAGTTAGATTATAAATCTTGTATTTTGGGGGGTGGGGGTGGAAGGAGGGCAGGCTGCAAATTGATGTAATAGTAAAAACTTACTGGTTTTGCTGGAAAGAGTAAGCACCAGATTAGATGGAAAAGGCTGGCATCCCACCTGATGTCTGTTCCAATCCTCATTGCCCATCCGATCCCTCAAAGGACACTCCTCACCCGAATTACTGCATGAGTCTGCTCTGAGTAGGGATGTCTTAGAAATCTGCAATGGATTCAGATGAGTTCAGTTGTCTATGAATTCGACCTGCGCATTCTGCAGTGGACTGGCTTTTTCCAAGTTGTTTGGATTCCGCGGCCTTGCAGACCATTTTTTTTATTACTTTTGGGGGGATTTGTGCAAATTTGCACTTGCTCTAATATGTGAATTAGCACAAGTGTGCATTAACACAACTGGAACAAAATTCTCATACATTTCCTTAAAAAGTTTATTCCATGAATGAGTGGATGATGGAACAAAGGATATCTGTCCATCCGCAAAACACAGGTGAGCAGAGATTCATGTAGAGATGCAAAGGGCAGCCTCACCTGAAGGTTGGTATCTTTTCTTCATGTCTGCAACTGATGTGATATCATTCAAGCCACTGCTAAGCTCCCTGATCCAAGTGGAGGCTGATGGGAAGGAGGCAAGGCCAGAACAGTGAGTTATGTCGAGATACAACAAGCAATCTCTTTTGTCTCTTTGGGCTCACAGGAGACTTATATAATGAATTTGATGACAAATCGTTTTGCGTGGTTGGTGGTGTTGCAGCAGAATCCTGCAGGATAGTATGTATGCATGTATTTATTTATTTCCAATATTTATATAACGCTCTCCATTCAAATTTTGGAGCAGTGCACAAGAAAATATAAAATAATAACAAATCGAGAACACATAAAAATAGATTTTTTAAAAGAGGCAAAATGCAAAGTGAACCATGGCTGGTCATCAAGGGAAGGCTTCCTGGAACAACAACGTTTTCAGGAGGTGCCGAAAGGAATACAAAGTTGGCGCCTGCCTGACCTCCAGAGGCAGGGAATTTCATAGGAGGGGGCCTACCATGCTGAAGGCTCTTCCCCTGGTGGACTCCAATCGGAGGATGGGTCTATGTGGAATCACCAGGAGTATTCCATCTTATGAACCACTGGCAATGGCTAGTGCAACAGTGTGATTCTGAGACCTTTGATAATATATGCCACTACCTCTGTAACACTGAAATAGGGTCATCATCCCCCCCCCCCCCCCCAGAGTTTAAGCCAGCCAAGAATATCAGACTACACTGGAAACCATTACAAAGTCTTAAAAATTACTAAAGCAGATGGTTTGCAAGCAGTCTTTGTATGGACGCTCTGGGCAAAAATGTACTGTGTTTTTGTTCTCTACTAGTATCTCAGGAGGCACACACCCTATGTGAAGATGGAGTAGGCTATAAAATTAACATTTGTGGCCTGTTTCAAAATCTAAACTATACATTAATTAAATATGAATTGTTACGCCCCTGATTCAGTGTGATATAATTAGGAATGCTTAAATTTTGAAAAGTCGTTATAAAAGAAGCTCATCACTATAACAGTATGTGTAATTGGTGTTCTAAGGTTCATTAGTCAATGGTCTCCAGAATGTAAGGAAAACATTTTTATGAAAGTAATTACTTAGTTTAAGATGAGTAATTAAGTTATGTTCCCTATGAAGATGTTTGGCTTTCTGCCAATGCATCTGTGTGTGTGTGTATGATCTTTCAATTGACTGCACAGTTTGTAATATGTGCATATTTAAGTATATTGAGCTGATGGCAGTCTGACAGCTGAGGACACTGAAATTCTCTGTATGGGCAGAAACTGTTCCCATTTCCCTGCATAATGGCCCTTGATTCGATTAGTTTTTGTGTTACTACAGTTCAACTGGTTGGTTTTCATTTTAGTCCATAGATGTCTTGTTTCTATACCATCTTATGGTCAATTACTATTGACTTTTTCTGCTCTTACTAGCTGGCTAGATAGCGGATTGTGCTATTTTTTGAAAATTACCTTTGTGGATTCTGTAAGCTGCATGAAAGGAACAATAACCAGCTTTTTGAAAAGTTTCCTTGCCTAGAGGTAATTTGTACTCACCAAATGCAACTAAATCAATAGCTGTTTGCAAACATATTTTAAAGACTATGGGTTGGTTCGCATGATTGCTGCAGACTACCATGCAACCCTCACATAAGCCTCCCTTGCCGGGTTCGCACAATGCAATAACCACTCCACGTGGCTTAGTTATTCAAAGGGGATGCGGGCACGCACCGCAGCCCACCCTGGCTTAAGTAAGTCAGGGTGGGTTGTGGTGATCGTGCGAACCTGGTCAATGGCTTGTTTCAGCCATGGTGGCTGCTTTAAGCTTTAGTGATTGTGCAAACTGGGTCAGTCTGAAATAGGTGCCATCCCTTTCAGAGTATAGGCCTTTGCTGGCTAAGCAGCTCAAGCACCATAAGTCAACCTTCTTCAATCCGGTTCCCTCTGCTTATGTTTTGGGTCACAGTTCCCATCATTACCAGTACTGTCTGGGGATAATCAGAGTTGTAGTCAAGCGCATCTAGAAGGTGCCAGGTTGGGGAAGGTTATTGTATATGGCATCTATTGGCTTGAGCAGACAAGGCAGTAAGACGTTGGTTAAGCATTCTGAGCTAAACATTATAGCTTAGCATGTCATGTGAACCATTCCCAACCATGGTGGCTACATAACCAGGGTTTAAACACGGTCACTAACCATTTGAAGCAAAAGGGTTAGCGGCCTAACCATGACTTAGCGTGTTGTCTGAACCGGCCCAATGTATCCATAGGGAAATCTTCATTCTACTCACTTGTGGTAACAGAGTTGCTATAGCTGCAGTACCAAAGCTAGTATCGAGATCCTGTTCAGATTTGCATAGATCACCGGGCCACAAATGAACTGACAATCTACACATTTCATTTGCCCTCATGCCTGCTTTTACCTGTATTATAGTCATGAAGCGGTCTTTAATCAACAGGAGTGCTCCAGTTCAGAGCTAGCCTGAAAGAGAATCCTTTGTGGAACTCATAGTTGGGAGGGAGGAAAGGTAAAAAGTAAGCCCCTTTCCCACCCCCTGCCATGTAGTGCTGCAGGGCTCAAGAATCTGAATGCTTTCTATCTTGGAGAGGGAGTGTTCTGCAGAGTTGGAAAGGGAAAAGGTGTGCTTTCTCCCTCGAAAACCTACCATTATAGTTCAGTTAAAGGGAGTTTTTGTTTTAACCTCATGGCATGTATTTCCCCAAACCTAATCTCCACCTCCAGGGTACAATTAGTTGCTAGAGTCTCAAAGCAGACACATCCCCCCCCTTTCCCCCCCAGTGAAGACATCATTCTATATGTCTTGGAAGTCATGAGCAGGCGTACTTCAGCATACCGAGGGAACACTCTGCATATGCAGAAAATGTTGCCTTAATTTTGGCTGTCCTGTTATGCTTCCTGTCTAATAGGCACAGGATCGCCCAGGTTCAGTATTCAGGGGTGGGGGGGGGTGATGTAGCTAAATCTTTGAATTGGAATTGTATGTTGTATTTGGGATGATCTTGCTGTTAAGAGGAGCAAAGTTTCTTTATCTAAACATTGATATTATCATTTGTAATGGCTTCATGATATCATGCCTGGATTAATTTTGTTTAGCTGTTGGTGGAGGACTAGAGTTACCCTTGCATCATATTGAGCTCATGCAATATGCATCTGCTCATTAACTCAGCTTTTTAAAAAATGAATGTCTTTTTGAGCACCAATATTGCCCCCTCCCATCCCTGTGATATAGGGAATCTTGCGATTTTTATAATTTACTTTAGCCATTAAATATTGAGGAGAAGTTCCAGTTTAATAGTTGGTGACCTCAAGTTATCAGTCTTCTGTCAACTCCCTTTGCTCTGCTGTTCAGAGTCAACTGGATGCTTCTCAAATTAAACTGTGTGCATTGTGGGGCCCTTTCATTTTCTGCTGTTAAATTATGGAACAGCCTACCTCTCTTGAGGCTGCGCAAATAACTCCCTAAGATTGTATTTTACTTAACACGCCATCCTTTGAGATTCTAGTTTTGGTCTTCCTGAATTGTAATGCATTAATTGGTGAGAGGAAGAGAGTCTACCATACAATCTCAGTAATTCAATTGACCTGTGGGAAATACACAACACTATTTGGGTAATCAAATACTCTATTTGCATAAGTTTTCATTGATGTGGGCAACACAATGAATGTAGATGATCTACACTTGGATAATCTATTCCAGTGCTTGAGACAAGACTGGATTAGAAGTTATTTACTTTGAACTGAAATCCCACTTAAACTAATTTTAAATTGTATATTACAAAATTTATTTATTTATTACATTTATATTCCGCCTTTTTTCCTCCAAGGAACCCAAGGCACTCCTCCTCTCCATGTTATCCTTACAACAACAACCCTGTGAGGTAGGTTGGGCTGAGAGCCTGTGACTGGCCCAAAGTCACCCAGTGGGTTTCCATGGCTGAGTAGGGACTTGAACCCGGATCTCCCAACTCCCAGTCCGACACTCTAGCCGCTACACCACACTGGCTCTTGTACACTTTCAGCAGGTTCAGACATAATAATGGATCCTTGTAAACCATGCTTTTGCAAATTGGGATCTGCCCTGGCGGGGGCGGAGTGGGTGAGCTCTTCTCTCCAATGGAACTTTTACCATGCCTTTTTCCCTCCCTAGTATTAACAATGGTTTCATGTTATGTGTATACCACTACAAACTATGGTGAAATCCAAACCAAGATTCATAGTAACCATGGTTTCAGTCTCTGGTTTGCACTGATGCACATGTATGAAACACTGGCTAAAATTTGGAAGGGAGGAAGAAAATTGGTTGGGGGAAAGGAGTGCACATCCCTGTAGCTGGTAACCAGTTTAGATGATTTTCAAGTATTGCATATGCACCAACCCAGGTTGTTTGCAGGGTACTTTATTCAGTTTCATATTATTGGCATATAGAGCCTATTGTACTTCATATGCTTCACAGTTACTTTACCTTGTGGCTTCTTTAAGGATTATTTTGTACCTGTGTTAACAAACTATCACTATTGAAGGAGAAGTCTTACCTCGATCTGCCCTGATCAGGTGTGGGTGGTTTTCTGACCACTGGGCTGATAGTAGAGAAGGTAGTAACATATAGTACTAATTTGAATTAGCAATATCTTGCAATGGTTTTCCCCCCAAAAATATTTAGACTGTTTTCTCAGCAAAATGGACCAGCTCTTCATCAAGTTAATGGAATAGATTTCCTTCATTTGTGTGACTTTAAAAGCAGCAATCTTTCTGATACTTTATACCCTCACATATAGATTTGTGTATAGATACGAGGACCAGGTTTTACATTTGTAGTTTAGCCATATGCAGCTAATATATATACTTAAGCAAAACCTAAATCTGTGCAGAGCCTATTTGACAAAAGATTTGCCAGTTTGCAGGGATTCATTTCCTTCCCAGGCACTGTGTTTAGTCTCACTTTCATTTCCAAGTTAATTTTTTTAAATCTCTAGTGAAGTGTAAAGCTGTATTAAAAAGTCCATCTAATGTGATAAGATTTGAAGTTTGATATTTTATCCTTCTAAGAAGGGGCACTGCTAAGGACTATTACTAAAGTAGTCAAATGTTTGTTCATTTCATTGAAAGAACACACACACAATCATCATTCCAAAGTGAGACTGTGTACTAGTGTCTGCTGGGGCCTACACACACATGTGACTACTAGCCACCACTAATTGGTTGGGAAAGCTTATTCTACTCACAAGTAAGCAGCACTACTCAGCAGCACTTTCAAATAGCATTCAAAATACCACGTCTCTGCATGTCAACTCAGAAGTAAGCAGGACTGAATCACTCAGTTGCTTCCTCCCTAGGCTTTGTCTCCTTTTTCAGGTAGGAAAAAATCTCTTATCTTTGTTGATCATGGGATTGGAGATAAGAGCTTTTTCTTACTAAGCCCCGAGAAAGACAGTCTTTTGCAGTTCTCAGCAGGGAAAAGCTCTTATCTCTCATGAGCTACTGATTAGAGATAAGAAGGTTTCTCTGCTGGGGAGAGGAGGCAAGGCCGGGGGGAAAAGCTGGTGGGTGGTTTAGCTGGGCTGCAGGGGGTGCTGTTGGCTTCACGGGCCATACTGGGAGCAGCCAAGTGGAGCAGGTTGGGTATGGCTGATCTAGAGAGATACAATTTTTCAATTTGTGTGTGGAGCATGACCAGTGGTTTTGGGCTATGTTCTTAGGTTTTATTGGAAACTAAATGCTTTCATTGTTATGTTAGCTGTTTAGTAGGCATGATTGTTTAGGAAATACGTGCATTTCAAAATGGGAAACTAGATTTAAAACAATTTAAACCTATATTTTAATGTGATCTAAATAGCTTTGATTTATATCAGTCCACTTTGTATATATAACTTAAATAATAATTCCGGCAACCCTGTCAGATAAGTCAGTTTTGTGGTTAAGCAGCATGGTTTAGCATGTTGTCTGAACTGGGTCATTGCAGTTAAAAGGCTCAGAGTGGCTTGTGTAAGGCCTCCCAAGAGTTCACAGCAAAAGTGAACAAGGAACCAGGACTTCCCAGTTCACACCTATGACTCTTAGGGTGCAGCCTTGTGCACACTAACCTGGGCGTAAGTCTCATTGAACACAGTGGGTCTTTCATCTGAGTCAGCATGTATGGGACTGCACAGGTGACTTAAAGTGAGTTTTCACAGAGAATTTTTTTTAAACAGGGCTATATAGAGCATACTTTCAGAATTGCTGTCGAATTGCAACACAGAGCTTTTGTTTAGATGAGTTTGGTGGTTGATTTACACCAGCAGGGAACATCTAGAGGGCTTTGGTTATGGGGCGGTATACAAATGTAATAAATAATAATAATAATAATAATAATAATAATAATAATAATAAGAAGAAGAAGGCCTGTTGTATGACATTTTTCAAATGTTCCAGGGAGTTCTGTTAAATGTGAATAAAAGTGATGATGATGTCTTCTGGACTCCATAGTATGCAGAATTACTGTATGAAGTATTTAATAATAGGAAGTTGTCAAATAGCTGGTAATTGCCCAAAGGATTACTTAGGACACTTGTGAGCAGAAGGAAAATATAATATATATAGAAAAAATATGTTGTATAAGGTTTGTCAAAGAAAAATCTGTGCTTAAACTTCTGTTTAAAAAGTAAGATTATTTGCTGATAAAAATGTAATAGGGAGGGAATTGTGTAGATCAGGGGGAGGTCTCCACTCTGTTATCTATTATTTCTGTGTAGCTTTTCCTGAAGAATATAATTGAGCCCTTAGAGCCCTGATGCTTTCATAGCCGCAGAACTTTCTTACCCTCTCAGAGCTTTCAGGGATAAGCTGTCATTATTGGTAGAGCAGATGTGAGCTAGACACATTGTTTATTTGTCTGAAAATGGCTTGGATAGAGATTTATATTGTCATTGATCAAACCTGACAAAGTCAGTTTTAATGTGCCCAATTTTGATGACATTCCTCTTATTGGAGCTAATTTAATCAATTAACATACAATAAGCTGCTGTTTTCTAATTACTGAGTGAGAAGCTCATACTCTGTCCTCTTAATTTTTTAGCATCTTTCTGCCCGCCCCTAAAAAATTGAAAATGGCTTCCCCAATATTTGATATCCTACTACTCAGGTGTGATGACATATAACCCTGGGTCCCTGCAAACCAAGGATTGTAAATTGAGAAGCCGCCTCAGGAATCTCCCTTCTCTAGAGCAAATTCCCTCTCCTTTTCACTTGCCAATGGTTTAGAACACACATGTACACAAACTGAGTTCCATTTTAACAATGTTTGCAAACCACTTGAAACCATGGTTTCAAATTCTGTGGGGGGCGTGGTGACTATTATTCTGCTTCCCTTAGTACTTTCGAGCGAGGCTAGGGCAGATATACCTATAGGATGTATGCTTTACACCCCTTAAACCTGTGGGGGAATATTCTAATCTCTCAAAGCACTCTGTAACTGACCTTAAAGTGGCTATTCTTGAGGAAAGGAACTTCAAAGGAAGACTAGAGTAGGAAAGTGCTGAGTTACGAGTTATCAAAGAAATTCAATCCTATTTCCCGCAGCTCGAATCAGGATTAATGGTTGATTTTAATCACAGTGCATGTGTTAATTAGCTTACCCAATTCCAGGATATTGTGTCCTCACCAAAATATGGCCACTGTTAACAATATAATTGTCCCTGTCATTTATGCATTTCGTTTTCCCTCTTACTGTGCTGTTTACTCTCCCCCATCCTCCAATTTTGTGTATGAGACCTGCCGCTCAGGATAATACTTCGTGCATCTCAATGAAGTGGAGATGTTTATGCAATAATGAAATTATTTTTCTTTAAGGGACCACAAGTCTTGTTCTTGCTTATCCTTTAAAGAGTATGTAGAATTATATGTGTGTTGTTTTTATGTAATAGGTTTTCATATCTCACTTCAATTAAAACGTTTTCAGGGCTGTTAACTACCTAGGGTACCCAGTCCTTAGTGAAGGCGATCATAGCAGGTGAGCTTTATCCGCTCTCTGTTAAAGGGGCTATCTGCAACGAAAAACTTTAATTCTAAGATGTTTTCCCTGGAAAATAGCACATTGGAAAACTTATTTTCATTTGTTCTGTTTTAACTGCTGTATTTAGAAATATCAATTATTAACTGTTTACTTATGTACTCTGCCTTCTTCTTTTTTTTTAACCTTGAATACAGACACCAGGCTTCCAAGAAGACCATGAAGTGATCCTGGTAAGAACTGATAAGTCTGGCAGAGCATGGCCTGTTAATACTCAAGGAGAACTGCAGGAGACCACAGGCAGAAGAAGGAAGAAGCAAACGGTATGGGTAAACACAAGTCTTCTTTCACTTCTTATTAGAATGTATTCCCTAAATGTGCTGCATGTGTGATGAGGACAGAGCAAAATTGACCTTGAACCTCAAATACCATGTAAGAAAGTTCTACGCTATTGCTAGAATGCTGTGAAATAGACGGAAGGCTATCCTTCTCTGATGGCCACTGTGGAAGGGAAGGATCCATGCCATCTAATCGAACAGCAGGAATGAAGATGGTATCTGTTTTTTCTCTCATCTGACATGATGAGATTTATATTTGTGCAGTCTATTTTGTAAAACTAATAATCACGGCTTTGCTCCCAGGTAACCTTTTGCAAAAGCCCATTGTGTTAATGATGTTAAATTTGAAATCAGATCATTTCCATGAATTCTGTTATATATTACTTTGCTGAAATCAGGGCATTTTATAAAATTTAAGGGCTGATTTGGGGTACCTGAATTTTATAATTTTTTTAGATAGGATTTGTTTAAAATAGTTGGCAATCACACCAAATTAATATTCATTCATATTCAGATCACTACTCACGTGGATAAGGAGAGGGTCCGGTACTTTCAGGATGATGATAATCTTAGCTTGAAGGATTTGGTCAGGAATGAAAAAATGAGAACAGCCGAAGATCAAAATAAGCTTTTCATGAGAATGGCATCAAAGGTAAGGCCTGATGTGTCTGAATTTATATAAAAATGGAGAGAACATTTCTAATATTTAAAACACGCACCTTACTTTCAATTTCCCAAAAAAGTAAAGAAAAGGCTATTTGGCATAAAATGTTCCAAGGACCTAGTGAAAAGTAGTGAAAAGTTGAACAAATCTAGATAAGAAATGTGACTTGTTCAAATATAGGTTTTCATTTAACAAATATGAATGGACAGGCATATGAATCACTTCCTTTGTCCTGTAAGTATTTGTGATTCAGCATGCTCTTCTGACCATGGTCCTTAATGACCTTACAGCGCAATCCTGTGCATGTTCATTTGGAAATAAGTCTTACTATGTTTAATGGAGCTAACTCCATGTTAAATGTGTATAGAATTACAGACAGGGATCAAACTGATGGTCCTTAGACATTGCCTGAGGGGCCATAGGATAGTGGGGATCCCCCCTCTGAGGTCAGAGACAGTGCTTTGACCTTGGAAGGGTGACTTGGAGATCTGGTTTCTCTCCCTGTCCCTTGGAGCTGGCGTGGAAAGAACCATGCTGGCTGCCCTTCAGGGTCAGAAAATTGACCTTGGAAAGAGGAAAAAGGGGTATTCCAGTAGGCAGGGAGGGGAGGAGACCGGAGAGCCCAGAATATGAGCTATCCTAAGCCTCTTCCAGCCTCCTTCCCTCTCTCCTCTGATGCACCATCACTGGATGACCAAAGAAGCCCATCTAGTGAAAACTCAGCTATCGGAGGAAGATGGGAAGGCAAAGATTACCTCTGCTACTACCTGCTGATTTCAGCCCGGCAGTTCATTGGATACACAGAAGTCTCCGAGTTTGGAGGTTTCCATCCCGTGAGGGTGCATCCTATAGAATTGTGCTCTAAATTTGCCCATAGTGGTAGTTTTTCAAGTTTGTTCCATGGAAACTTGATCTTGATGTTATTATAAAATGCACTCATTAGAATGATAGTATAGCCATGTTAGCCTTCTGTATGGCTTTCTGTTTGGCTTCTGTTTGGCTTTTCTGGATCTACCTGTTTAACTGCCTTTTCAGACTCCACTTACAGCATCTTATGTAGTGGGTTGTAACCCATGAAAACTCATGCTAATGTATTAAACTATCTGAACAAGCAGTTAGTCTATGTTTGTGCTACACTTAACCTTTGAACTTAAAGTATAGATCAGTGGAAACTTATAACATGTAGAAAAAGCTTAACTTATTCTTTTAGAGCTCTTATATGCAACTGGTAAATGGTGTCCTCTAATGGCTCACGTTGCCTGGAAGCCCATCAAAAGAATAGTCAATCTAAACAAAATGGAAGTAGGAATATAGAGACCTTATTGTTCTAAAATAAGGATTCAGAAAAAGGGCTGAGTTAGACATTACACACAAATGCATGGAACTCACCCTTAATGTCACCCCCTTCCCCCCCCTGAAAAAAGCAGCTTCAGGAGGAAGTGATATGAAGCAGAGAAGCGGTGGATGCTTAACCCATTCTTGACCCAATGCTTCTCCACTTTTAATCACCCCAGGCTACTTTTTGCTTGCTTTTGTGTGATTCTTTTTATATTGTATTTTGTATTTGTATTTTTAACTTGTTGGTTGTTTTATGATGATTTTAATTTTTGTGAACCGCCCAGAGAGCTTCGGCTATTGGGCGGTATAAAAATGTAATAAATAAATAAAAAAAAAAAAATTCTAAGCAAATGATATGAAGGCCAATATGCAACCCCGTATGGGAGGGAGAGAGCAGCTTGAGGGAGTCATAAGGTACAGAGAAGCAAGTGGCAGGGGAGTGTTGACTCCCATTCCTTCCTCCTCGCCACCAGATTGCCCCCTTTAGATACTTGTGTATAAGAGCCTGGACAAGATAAAGAAAACTAAGCCTTTGCCCTTAGATCAATATGAAACAGGATAATAAGATGGCAGGTGTTTCTGCCTCTGCCTCTCTTTTCCCCTCCCTCCCTTCCACCCTCCCTTTCTGTGTGAGTGTGAGTGAGAGAGAGAGAGATATGGAATGTGGGTGTCAAGATTTAGGAACAGATGGACCTTGTTGAGACGAATGCTAAGCCACAACCTGTAAGTACACTGACATGTCGTATGAACCATTGCTAACCATGGTGGCTACATAACCACAGTTTATTATTATTATTATTATTTATTTATATAGCACCATCAATGTACATGGTGCTGTACAGATAACACAGTACATAGCAAGACCCTGCCGCGTAGGCTTACAATCTAATAAGTTGTAGTAAACAATAAAGAGGGAAGGAGAATGCAAACAGGCACAGGGAAGTGTAAACAGGCACAGGGTAGGGCAAAACCAACAGTGTAAAGTCAGAGCAAACTCAATATTTGAAGGCTATAGGGAAAAGAAAAGTTTTGAGCTGAGTCTTAAAAGCAGTGATTGAGTTTGTAGTTCTCAAGTGTTCTGGAAGGGCGTTCCAGGCGTAAGGGGCAGCAGAAGAAAAAGGACGAAGCCGAGTAAGGGAAGTAGAGGTCCTTGGGCAGGCGAGAAGCATGGCATCAGAGGAGCGGAGAGCCCGAGCGGGGCGATAGTGTGAGATGAGAGAGGAGAGATAGGCAGGAGCTAGGCAGTGAAGAGCTTTGAAGGTCAGTAGGAGAAGTTTATATTGGATTCTGAAGTGAATTGGAAGCCAATGAAGAGATTTCAGAAGTGGAGTGACATGGTCAGAGCGGCGGGCCAAGAAGATGATCTTAGCGGCCGAGTGGTGGACAGAGACCAGCGGACTGATGTGAGACGAAGGAAGGCCAGAGAGAAGAAGGTTGCAGTAGTCCAACCGAGAGATAACCAGTGCGTGAACGAGAGTCTTGGCAGAAGAGACAGACAAAAATGGTCGAATCCTGGCAATATTATACAGGAAGAAACGACAGGATTTAGCTACTGCCTCGATGTGAGGAGTAAAGGAAAGCGAGGAGTCAAATATAAAGCCAAGACTACGAGCTTCCTTGACCGGAGTAAGCGTGACATCGTTGACAGTAAGGGAGAATGAGAGGTGAGGTGAAGGTTTAGGAGGAAAAACTAGCAATTCAGTCTTTGCCATGTTAAGTTTCAAACGACGATGAAGCAGCCAGGCTGAGATATCTGAAAGACATGCCGAGATACGATCGTGAACATCTGGAGAAAGTTCCGGAGATGAAAGATATAATTGTGTATCATCGGCATACAGGTGATATTGGAGGCCGTGAGATTGAATGAGCTTGCCCAAGGGCAGCATGTATAGAGAGAACAACAACGGGCCAAGCACCGAGCCTTGCGGAACCCCAACTGAAAGGGGAAAAGAGGAGGACGAGCTGCCGTTAGCCGACACGCTGAAAGAGCGACCCTCTAGATAGGAGGCGAACCAGTTATAGACAGAGCCACAGAGTCCAAGGTCGTGGAGGGAATCTAAGAGAAGATCGTGATCAACCGTGTCAAAGGCTGCGGTTAGATCAAGGAGAATAAGAACAGAATAATGGCCTTTAGACTTGGCAGTAAGAAGATCATTGGTGATCTTGGTAAGGGCTGTTTCAGTGGAATGCAAAGGACGGAAGCCAGATTGAAAGGGATCCAGAGCAGAGTTATTAGAGAGAAAGTCAAGACAACGAGAGTAGACCAGACGTTCCAGGATCTTTGAGACAAAGGGCAAGAGGGAGACAGGTCGGTAGTTAGACAGGGATAGTCGATCAAGAGTGGGTTTTTTGAGAATGGGAGAGACTGTAGCATGTTTAAAAGCAGAAGGAAATGAACCAGAGGACAGAGAAAAATTAATGATGTGAAGCAAGGACGGGAGGATAGCAGGGATAAGATTAATAAAGACGCGAGAGGGAATCGGATCACGGGAACAAGTGGAAGGCTTCGATGAGCGCAGTATTTTAGACAGTTCATCAGCTGAGACCGAAGGGAATGCCGAGAGAGTTGAAGGAGGAACTGACAGGTGAGGGACAGGAGCTGGAAGCGGAGCAGAGTTGGCTAGATCGGAGCGTATAGTTTGGATTTTAGCATTGAAGAAAGAGGCAAAGTCGTTGGCAGACAGGGAGGCGGGGAGAGATGGCGGATTAGGCTTCAGAAGAGAATTGAAGAACGCGAAGAGCCGCTGAGGGTGCTTAGCATTTGACTGGATCAACATTGAGTAGTGCTGCTGTTTGGCCAGTGAAATGGCAGAAGAGAAAGAGGAGAGAACAAATTTGTAGTGGACAAAGTCCGCCCAGTCCTTGGTCTTACGCCACAGGCGTTCGGCTGCCCGGGAACAAGAGCGGAGGAAAGAGGTGAGCCACGGTTGGGGTTGAGAGGGGCGAACTATCCGAGTTGTAGATGGAGCAAGATTATCAAGAGTTGAAGATAAGGAGGAGTTAAAGGAGGAGACGGCTGAGTCCAAGGAGACGGCTGTGTAGACAGAAGGAAGAGAGGAGGCTAAAGACTGAGAAAAAGCCTCGTAGTTGATAGAATGCAGGTCACGACAAGGGCGAGAAGCGGGACGTGAAGGAGGGGGATTGTGAGTAATATTGAAAGAGACTAGATGATGATCGGACAGGGGAAAGTCAGCGATAGAAAAGTCCAGGACAGAGCAGTTCCGAGTGAGGACAAGATCCAGACAGTGTCCAAGGGAATGTGTGGGTGCTTCAGACCAGAGCTTAAGATCGTAAGAGGAAGATAAGGAGCGAAGTCGTAGAGCTGCAGCATCGTGAGGGTCATCTACATGGATATTGAAGTCACCTAAAATCAGAGTAGGAGAGTTGTCAGAGAGGAGAAAGGACAGCCACGAGTCGAGATCAGAGAGAAATTTAGAGGATGAGCCAGGGGGGCGGTAGAGAACTGCAACCCGCAGTCGCAGCGGAGCGAAGAGTCTCACCACATGTGCCTCAAAGGAGGAGAAGCAGTGTGAAGGTGGAATGGGAAGAGGCTGGAACTGGCACAAACTCGATAATAAAAGACCCACACCACCACCTCGACCCTCTGGGCGACTCGAGTGAGAGAAAGAGAGTCCTCCAAGAGAGAGGGCAGCAGAGATGGCGGTATCATGGGCAGGGAGCCAGGTTTCAGTAAGAGCAAGGAGGTGGAGAGATCTAGAGAAGAACAAGTCCTGGATGACAGGGGCCTTGGAAGCAATAGAGCGACAGTTCCATAAGGAGCACGAGAAAGGCAGCTGTGAGGGGGGGAGACACCGAATAGGAATTAGGTTGGGAGAGATGAGCTTGGAGCGAGCCATGGGGAACAGATATGGTGAGAAAGGAATTAGGAGAAGAAATGGGGAGAGAGATAGCAAGTAGGCAGGGAAGTAAGACATGCGCAGGACGGGATCAGCCAGAACTGGCCTGGCCAAGACCAGTATCAGGAAGCATTTGCTGCAAAAGGCTTAGCGGCCTAACCATGGCTTAGTGTGTTGTCTCGACAGCCCCATAGAGTTTTATACTTGACTTTCTAGTACTTGCTATTTGAAAGCTGTCTTGACATTTTGGCCCCTGAAAACGCCCTTAAAAGAACCCCATTTTATCCTTAACAGTAGCCCAGTGAGAAAAGGCAACTGGCCCAGAGGCCTGCAATATGCTTCATAGCTGAATGGGGATTTGAACCCAGGTTTGCCAGACTATTCCAGCATACCATATAGTATACCATACTGGCTTTCATTGTGTGTATATATTGTTATATAATCTTTTTAAAATGTATGAACTTTTTAGGCAAACTTTAATATTGAAAGGGAGAAATTTAACATAATTTTTTCCTGTAAGAGCATCATCAGAAGCCATTTTGTCATTTTTTATTAATGAAATGCACAGAACTGATACCCAAATAATGACTCTGTCTTTGATGCTTTCATTTGGGAGAGAAATGAAAAATATATCATTTGAAATGAATGTCATCTTCTTGGAATTGATGAAGGTCTAAAAATGATATTCTGCCTAGTATGTGAGAAAAGTGGCCCTTCAGTACTGTAGACGGCTTTCATTAATCTTTTTGACTGAAATGCTGGCTTTGGTGTGTCTGTATTATTTTAAATCAATGGCTTTTCCCAAGAAATAAGCCTTGTTGCAAGTAGGAAAAGAATGAAATATGATTTCTAATGTGCATTGAATATTATGCACATTGTAAGGGAAACAACAGTAAGATTATCTTCTGTTTTTAAATGTGGGATATATGAAAACATTTATTTTACAAAGTTTTCTGTTCTTCCCCAAACTTGGAAACTCAGTAATAAAACCACACTGAGGCCAATCTCAATGTCTTTGCTTTCAACATGAAAGTCAGCTAGATTTCACTGGTATGTAAAGCTGTCCAAACAGATGATTTTCAATCAGCATTATGCTCTGTAGAAATTACAAATAGAAATAAGAGATGGTGGAGGCAGAAGGCACCTTGGAATAAAGCAATCTTGAAATAATTAATTCCAAGAACAGGGAGATGTAGGAATCACAAAACAAAAGGTGTTGGATTTTAGAAAGGCAGGTTTTGACACACTTGGAAATGAGAAACCGTGTACTATTTGGAAGAGGAATTAAACGGGATCAGGAGGGGAAGGAGTTGGGCAAGTTTAGAATTGTTTGCAAATAGCTGAGTGATCGAGCACATGCTTTGCATGCTGAAGGTCCCAGGTGCCAATCTCTGGCATATTCAGTTAAAAGGGTCAGGTGTCAGGTGATGAAAATGAATTCTGCATACCTGAGACCATAGAGACCTGCTGCCAATCAAAACAGACAATTTAATGGGCTAGATTGACAAATAGTCTGATCTGGTATAAGACAGCTTACTATGTTCTATACTCCAAATATAAGAACTAGCAGAAGGACCATCAATTTCACAAGCTGGGCAGTGGAATAGATGCATGTCTTGTAAGAAGCAGGACTCTACACTTTTTTCTGCCTCCCTCCACCCACCAGCTTTTCCCCTTCCCTGCCCAACTTCAGGTGATACTTCTTTCATCCAGACCACTCCTTACCTTGGGAAAACTGGACTTCTTTTGCAGTCAAGGACAATCTAGAGTCATTGGCTAGAGAGCATCCCTTTCTTCCAGGGATGATGCTACCAGAGATGCCTGCTCTGGGATGGTTATTTCAACATTTCTCTTTTCTGGGGTGGGGGGACTTTCTGCATTTACTTACCTTTCCAGAAACTTTGCCATGGAACTTTTTGAGAGGCTTAGTTCATTAAGGGGAATTGGGCATGTCTATTGGGCCTCACTGCCTATCCATCTGATTAAAGAGTACTTTGCTGAATATTGCTGTTGAAGATTGGTGGTGATGGGCAGGCTGTCTCAAGAAATGTTGTCTGTCGTTACTGATCTTCTCGTGGGGACTTCTCATACGTTTTTGTTGGATGCATGAGCCTTCTGTATAGCAGCTCCCTCCAAGGGTATTTTAAAGGAAAAAAAAGGAAAAAGAATATTTTAAAAAGTTATGAAACCCTGGTATTATAGCCATCCCCCTGATTTCTTGCCATTGCGGTACAAGAGCAATTTTCTTCCATTGCATGGTTGTTTCTCTTTTTCTTATTTTGCAGTTCATAGAATCATAGAATAGTAGAGTTGGAAGGGGCCTATAAGGCCATTGGGTCCAACCCCCTGCTCATTGCAGGAATCTACCTTAAAGCATCCCTCACAGATGGCTGTCCAGCGGCCTCTTGAACCACCACCTTGGGAATACTGCCAAGGTGGTGTACTGCCTTCTACATATTACCTGAGTACATCTATTCCTTGGTGTGTTTAAAAGACAAATAAACAGTTCTTAGGTGATACCTCCCCAGCAGCCAGGTTAACTCTTTTCCACTACGTTATGTGGGGAAGGAATATTTCACCGCAGACATACACAGATGGCTGTTAATCCTATTTGCATGTCATGGTTAAAATTAACCTTTTCCGAGCATCTGTAATGGCCCTGTTTCATTCTTATTAGCTTTAGAAATGTCAGGAGAAATCCATTACCGAATCATGGACACTTAAACTGCACTGAAATGAGTCGGTCTTAAATATATAGTCTTTTTTTAAAAAATTCAAAATTAATGGTTGTGTCATTTATTTATTTATTTATTTATATAGCGCCATCAATGTACATGGTGCTGTACAGAGTAAAACAATAAAATAGCAATAAAATGTTACATTTCTGTAATATGTGCAGGAAGTAAAGTGGATTGTTTTGATGTATATGTGTAATTATCCTATCTGCTCTTGTTGAGGTTCATATTTTAAAATTAGTTCTACTATGGGTTGGTGTGACAAATATGTTATTGTTTATATGTGTATGTTTAAGTGTTTGGTTTAGGGTTGGATTTGTTGTGGCCAATTCTTTTCTTTTCAGGAAATGGTAAGTAAGTGGGAGGAAAGAGTTAGAATGGCAAGCAGTGTGAATGGTGTCGTCTGATTGGATGGTTGATTTGAAATGGAGAGAGAGAAAGTAAGAGGGAGTGTGAAATGGCAGTTTGGTAGTTAGTTGGAGAGTTAGTCAAGGTTAGGAATTAGTGAGGGTTGGAGTGAGTTGGGCTTAGTAGAGGCTTGCATCAAGATAGGATTAGGAAAGTGAGGTTATAGGATTTAGAGGTGATTAGTATTCCCTGGGAGGTGGAAGGAGGTAGATTTATGTATAAAATTTAGAACAAACTTAAAGTGTCTTTTAAAATCGTTTACTTAGGAATAAACTTCATTCTTATTTTGTTATATCAACCACTTCTTCTCAGTCATATGCGTTACTTCAATTAGACAATACGCAAGCACACTCTCACATACATAATTATTTAAAAGAAGGTCTATTGTTCCCTCATTCTTTTTAGAAGATAAAGACTAGGGTGGTTACAGCGAAGGAGAGGTTTAATTAGACGTTACAGAGGCTGGTGATGCCACAGTTGGATCTAAAGGTGCCCTTCTACATGCAGAAGGTGTCTTCTGTTTGTGTTGTGAGAGAAAAGTGCAAGTAAATTGATCTTCTTCTGTTTGTGAGAGAGGAAACATGAGAGCTGCTACAGATTAGAACCTAATATCTGATACAGTACTGTGTGAACTCTTGCCCAGACACTTTCGGGAGAGTGCTAGCATCCATTTTCCTTCCACTATTGGAACTTGGTCCCATGCCATATACCACCAATAGTGCAGTATAATTATTTAATAATAAAGTAACTATATAGCAATAGGAAACAACTCTTGGCAGACATTGTATAAATATATGAATTAGTTGGCAAACTCAGGTGCCAGCAGTCATAGTAGGATTTAAGCTAGTAATAAGGAAATTTGCATAATGAATCCCTATCGCTGCAATATTTAATTAGGATCTGATTAAAGGCTCTAATCTCTTTATTAGTTTTGCATTTAAGGGTAGTGGAACATTTAGTTCATGTACAGTATTTTAAGAATTCACAGTCCATTTGGCTGAAACCTTTTGTGTTCGCAAATACCAACGGTGTACTGTTTTGTCAGTTTCCTGTAATATATTTGGAGTATAACATTTCTGAAATAAAAATGCTATGAATTAAAATGGATGATGTCAGTGTTGCCATGGCAATTTAAAATTGCCCTGATCCAGTTTACACAATCTATACACTCTCCCCCCCCTTTTCTGGCAGATTTTCAGAGCAGCAGTAACTCTTCTTGCATTTCCATGTAGGGTCTAACTTGAATTACGATTGCGTTAGGGTTATTACTGGGAAAAATCTGAAGGTTCAGTGGGTGAGTGCAAGGAAGAAATGCATCAGCTGACAAAAGATGATGAATGGAAAGCTAGTTATAAAACTGTAGTAATAAATAGAGTCAAATACGCAAGCACATGTTGCTACAGGATTTTATGTAATAGGCTTTTTTTGGCTTTTCTTCACTGTCTTTTGAGATAGCATTCTTACCCAAAGTAGACATTTTAGTATTGGTTTTCCTTTCCTCATCTTTGTATATTGATGATCCCCTCTAAGACCATAATTTTTGTAAGGGGATTAATTGTAGCAGTTACATAAGTATTCTGTTGCCATTGTCCTAAAAGCCATAATCAATAACTATGAAAACAGAAGGAGGAAATAAAACTTGCAGTAAGTTTAATGCCTCAGTTTCCTATACAGAAAGGCTTCTTTGCTTCTTCTTTGCTTGTCATCCAATGCGTAACTTTTCAGGGCCAGGTGCCTTTCCAACCTGGCATCTGCCAGATATTTCGAAAAACCCCTCCCATCAACACAAGCTAGCATGGCTAATGATCAGGGTTGATGCGTGCTTTAGTCCAGCACATCTGGAAAGGCTGGCCTATGTCATAATAAATTTGGTTGTCTTTAAGGTGCTAAAAGAAAGTGAGGAGAGCTCTGGTGCTGTGTGTAATTAAACAATGAACGTTTTATTTTTGTAATGATATAAAAACGCTCGACGTTTCGGATTCAGAAGAATCCTTCCTCAGAAGCTAAAACAAATAGATTACAAAAGCATTATTTAATATAAAAGAAAAAGAACTAGAACAACACCCATACAAATATAACTGAAAATTTGTATATCTATAATAATATAGTTTTTCATTCTGGCAGCTACAATACTGTACATACAGTATCTCTCTGTCTTGGCTCCTACTGAGCAAATGCTTAACTAAAGAACTTAATTAAAACTTTTAAACTAAAATGTATTGCATGTTTGAAAAAGAGCAGTTTATGATTTTCAATTTGTTGTGTATTACTTGTTTCTTAAATATACTACATGTAGTTTTTAGATAAATGACAGTAGATAACCATGTTTTAATTAAGTTCTTTAGTTAAGAATTTGCTCAGTAGGAGCCAAGACAGAGCGATACTGTATGTACAGTATTGTAGCTGCCAGAACGAAAAACTATTATTATTATAGATATACAAATTTTCAATTATATTTGTATGGGTGTTCTTCTAGTTCTTTTTCTTTTATATTAATTAGCTCCTGAGGAAGGATTCTTCTGAATCCCAAACATCGAGCGTTTTTATATCATTACAAAAATAAAACGTTCATTGTTTATTTACACACAGCACCAGAGCTCGCCTCTCTTTCTTCTACCTCTTTACTGCCAATTCCCTTCACCTACCAGTGTCTTTAAGGTGCTACAAGACTTTGTTATTTTTGTTGCCAACAAACTAACATGTCCCCCCATTATTGACCTATCACCTTCCATTAATACACTTTTAAATGACTGATAAAAACTTGCCTCTTCACTCTGATGCGTAAGTCATTTCATATGTCTTCCTTCCCCCTCTGCTAACCTTCCCCTGTGCCTTGTTTCAATTGCAGATCTGATAGCAGGGCCAATGCAATCTTTTTATTTTGCATGTGGCACCTAGGTCTTATAAGTGCTCTGGAAATAAGAGGTCAGAGATGATTCTGTGGGAGGGTGGTAAGTGGAGGATCGTCTTGCCTACAGCTGGGAATTAAAATTAGGTGTCTTACATACCCTTCCAACTTTAGGATATACCTGGCCACATGATTTGTTACTTAGAGAGCAATCCTATGGTCCCTGGGGGAACATCCTAGAGACCGTAGCATTGTTCAGGTTCCTTCTGCCAAGGTCAGTGAGGGAAGAAGCATGTTGGCTGCCCTCCGACTCAGAAAGGCAACCTCTGAGGAAGAAAGAGGTCATTCTGGTGAGTGAAAGGGGAGGAGACCAGAGAGGCCGATATGAGCACCCTCACTAGACAGGCTGAAAAGCCCATCTACTGAAATCTGCAGGGCGGGAGCACCGGGAGGAGAAAACCACCTCCACCACTCCTCCCACTCTGCGTTGGATGATCGGACACCTCCAAGTTCATGGACTTCTGATCTCTGAGGATGTAATCGACCAGATTGTGACCTTAATTAGTGATCAAATTAAATATTTTACTGTCATAGTAATTTTTTTCTTTAGCACTTCCTTTGTCCTTATTTTCCAGTGTTTCTATACTGCAACCCTAAGAAGGTGATCGGTACTGTCATGTTTTTCAAAACCTCCTGCCTTGGGAGACAATAATGAAGCCTGCTAAGTAATCTACAAAGCTTTATTCAAGCAATAAACATCTCTTCCCACCTGAAGAGAGTCTAACCTCTAGGAACTTTCCTCTAGGCAGTTCTATGCAAACTAAGTGAGACAATTGTCCTTTCAAGAAGAATGGAAAGCCTTTTCTCAAGACGTGTTAACTTCAGAGAGACTAGTTCCGAGGCAGCTTCTGACATGATGCGAGCCGAGCCGACTTTCTCTTGCCTTTTAGCTCCACCTGTTTTAGTCTGCGGCGTACTCTAGGATCAGCTAACTTCTCCGCAGTCTCTCCCTCGAAAGAATGTTGGCTTCTCACTGACTGTGTATTATTTGCCCTTGACAAGATAAGCTCTGGAGAGGGTTCACTCCCAGCTTGTGAAGAGCCTGTGAGAGCTTTCTCCCCCACTGGTACAGGCTGGCCTGTTTCTGGCACCGACTCCTCTACTTCAGAGTCTGATTCTGATTGATCACCTGAAACACCTTCTTCCAACCCAGGGGGAGCAGGGCTAGACATGACAGGTACATGCTAGAGAGAATCCAGCTTGTTGTTGGAACTTTTTTGTTTCTACTAAGGGGTGCAAGCCAATGTTCAGTTAAAAAAGAACATCGAAAGAGCTCTTTTGGATCAGGCCAAAGGCCTATCTAGTACAGTGATAGGCCACTGTTTCCCAAAGTGGCCTCTCAGATGCCCATGGTGAGCCCACGAGCAGGATTCGAGTTCCACAACACCTCCCACTTGTGTTCTCCAGCAGCTGGTCATACGCTAGTAAACATAACTTATACAGATATGTTCTTTGCCTTTGGCGATTACATTTTAATTGGGCTGAAGCAACTCCCCTCTGTTGATTAATTTGTCTAGTTTCACTATAACTTTTAAAGCAGGCAACTGAAATTGACAAGGTTTCTCTAGATTGCAAAGTGAAGTTGAAAAACCTACTTCCCAGTGCAGGGAGAGAGGAGGAGGGAGTGCAGCAGCCTCTGCGTGGCATCATGAGTGGGAGAATATATGAGACAACGTGGGGAGGGGGAGACACTAGATAATGGAGCATTGCTAGAGCTGAATACTTTGCTTATGCTCACTTTCTTGGTTACCTTTTCTTTTTTAAAAAATGAAGCTAGATGAGCTGCCCTGTAGTGTTATACAGCAAGGGAATACTGAGCTGGCAAAGGGGCAAATGCTGTCCTTTACTTTCAGATTTTATATTAACCTGACTTAAATTAGAATAAAAGAGCAGATTTATTAATAAATTAATCAGCTGGAGGAAGTGATACTAAGTTGTGAGGCATATTCTGATACCATTTCTGTAAGTCAGGATTTTAAAACTGTATTTCTAAAATAGTTCCTGATGTCGTTCTTGCGTTGTATATAAATTCTAAAATTGAATATTGCGCTGTCAGTTATCTGGTGAATCTCCCCTCCCCTTTTGCTTGTAGATTTCTAAAGCAGAGGATGATTGCATCAACCTTTTCTTTATACTGTTCCCAAAATTTACAAGTCTCTTGCTATGGTTATATAGTCTTACGTAGGAGACTTAGTTTCATAAGGGATGCAACAAAGGTTTTGTGAATTCCCACACTTTGAGAGGATTTGTATTGCACATTTTTAAAAGCTTTCTAAGGGAGCAGCTATGTGGTTTCTATAGAAACCTCAAGAAAATGTGTTAAAGATCCTGAATTATATTGCAGGTTGCATCACATCCCTCTTCTTCAATACAAAACTGACAAACACCCCCCCCCCAAGTTCAATGTAGTATCTGTTGAAGAACTCGGTGAAAGAGTGTTAATACTTAACTTTTTGGGCATACCTGGTTAGAGCAAGACAGTGCCGTTAAGACGATCCTCGGTTACATGTCACATCCCTTTCTCCCTGGTTTTTTGTTTTGTTCTGCTCATTTTTCCTGGAGGAAGAACTTGGGAAAGTTTTGCAGTCTTAATTGTTCTTTCCTGCCCAGTACCACTTAGTGCTTCCTAACCTGCGTTCTTTTTGCTTCGGTATGGTTTCATGACTGTTTTTTGGGCTTCGTTCCATCTCCCTTAAGGCTGATTTAGGCATTCAATTCTTTATGCCAGGGATGTGGAACCTCTGACTTTTGGGCCCAATCCAACCTGCAGAGGTTCTGTATTCAGCCTACGGAGCCTCTTTGGGTTCCTTCAGGGGCAAAGCTGGGCCCTCCTAGCACTGGCTGAGTCCTTTTCTCCATGCTGTGAGAGGCACTGAACTCTGCGTCTGTCTCAGCATGGAGAAAGGCAAAATGGGCAGGACAAAGTCTGTTGATTGGAACCATGTCCATCAATGTCATCCAGCATGTGGAGAACCCATTGTGGTGCAGTTTTGCCCCCATGCAAAAATAGTTCTGCACTCCTACTTTATACCATCTGCTGTGACACCTGGGTACATTTTCATGGAGAGAATAACACATGAGCCTGTCCTGTCCGCAGTTGCTTTCCATATATATATATATATATATATATATATATATATATATATATATATATTAAAACTGATTCTCACAGTTGTGGTAGCTGAAAAATGTGACAACTTAATTGCAGCCATGAACTTGCACCTGCATCCATGGATGGTCATGTTCTCCACACAGATACCGCCTTGGTACAGCTGGGGCATATTGCCTAGAGAAGGTTTTGAATGCCTGAATTCTGCCATAGGTGCTAGTTTACTTTTGGGGATTTCTCTCTTCCAAAGGTAGTTATTCTGCTTTCTCTTCCTTTATCCCTCTTCTTCTTTCCTCCATTCTGAATGCCATTTTATTGTTGCCTGCATGTTACACTCTATGCCTGGAATGCTCTCTCTCTCTCTCTCTCTCTCTCTCTCTCTCTCTCTCTCTCTCTCTCTCTCTCTCTCTCTCTCCCCCTCCCTCCCTTCCTCCCTCCCCTACCCTTTTCCTTCATTTTCTCATAGCATGATTCCCTCCCTTTTTTCTGAACCTCCACTGCCATCTGATTATCTGTTACCTCATACATGCTGTTCTCTAGTCAATTTCTTAGCCTGTATCCCTGATGTGTCCATCTAATGCAGACTGTAAGAACACAGACTTGGTATGGACCCTGCCCTCTGTTGTGAACCACCTCCTGCATATAAGTTGCTAAATGAATGTGTAGCAGGATATTTTAATAGAAATGAAGTGCAACTTGATTTTTATACATTTGTCTCCCTCTCTTCCTTCAAGGACCTCAAGGCAATGTAGGTGGGACTATCCCATTTTATCATCGCAGCCACCCTGAAAGGTTAGGTTTAGAGTTCATGACTTGTTCAGAGTCACCTAGTAAATATAATTGAGCAGGAATTTGAACTCTGGCCTTCATGATCAAGCTTTCTGTCTTCACTGATAAACCTTCCTTTTGCTTCAGTTTTCAGAAAAAACTGATAGAGATTATTACACTCTGGACGACATGTTTGTTTCCAAAGCAGCAAAGGGTGAACAAAGTGGAGAAGAGGAGGGAAGGCAGAGGAAACAAGCAATCCATGAGCACCAGCAACTTGCTGCTCGCATGGAGAAGTGCCCTCACTGCTTTGGTAGCCCTGAACTTCCAAAGCATCTGATTATTGCAATTGGTAACAAGGTAAGAAACCAACTTGGCTTGTTTTGATATGCACATGGGAAGAAGCAGAAGAGGGCTGTTTTCTGCGCCATGGTTTTATGAGATTAAAGTAAGATTGCTTCTTGTGACATGAGTTATTGTCAATGAACGTTTCTGGCCCTTTCAATTAAGAGAAGCGAGCCACTTCCTCAAGGATGCAGCAAAAATGATATGACTCTGTCTTGAATGATCACGTTAATATTCTTCAGTACTTCAGATTTGTGCCGATGACTTTGCAGCAATGATAAACAAGAGCTGAATATTTAGGTTCCATAATTGAGGGGCCAAAGCTGAGTTCAGGAGTAAGAAGAAAAGGGTCATGTTGAAATTAGAAACTGTAAAAGAAAATAAGACCCGCAAAGACAAAGCAAAGTCGTTCAGATATAAGCATTAATATGGACAGTAGCCTCCTCTTTTTAAAGCAAACTTTAGGTTAGTTGAAAAAGAACATATGGAAATGTTATACTTTATACCAGGAGTAAGCAACTTGTGGCTCTCCAGATGTTTTGGCCTACCACTTCCATTTTCCTTCACCATTGGTTCTGCAGCTAGGGCTGATGGGAGTTGTAGGCCAAAACTTTTGGAGGCTCACAAGTTGCCCACTGCTTCTTCAGACCTTTCAGTGTGCCCCACCCACCCCAAGTGATCGACATGTTAATTGCAACAACAATATATTTAGAGAGGAAATAAGATTCTTTGGGTAGTATCCAATGTTAGTAGAGTAGGCCCATTGAAATGACTCAGGCATATCCCATTCATTTCAATAAGTCTACTCTGTTTATCCCATTAATTTCAATAGGTCTACTCTACATAGGACTAACATTGGATACTGCACTTTGTGACCTATTTTATTACAGACAAATTAACCTGCCTTTCAGAGAAGTAAGACTCTTGAGGTGGCCAAAACTATCCTAATATGCATTTAGGCTCTGTTCAGACAACACGCTAAACCATAATGGTTAAGCGTTTGAGCTAAATGTTATAGCTTAGTGTATCATATAAACCATGACTTAGCTTGTTGTGTGAACCATTCCTAGCCATGGTGGCTATATAACCACATTCACACATTTGTTCAAAAGGCTTAGCAGCCTAACCATGGCTTAGCGTGTTGCCTGAACAGGCCCTTAAAATTCAACAAAATATATTTAAAACAGATTTAAAAAAGCCCACCACCAGACCACATGCTAAACTCAAATCCCAATAATCTTTGACAGGACCAAAGCATACAGCAAAAGAACAAGAGCTTGGTTTCTTTGCTTCCATCCATTATTTTCACCCCCACATCCTTTACCATGCAACACCCTCCCCATACAGAGATTCCTCCCCCGCATTCCTTCCTATCCCCCTCCCCAGTTTTTTCTTCAAAATGTTGCAAAATCATAATTCTTTTTTTTTTAAAATAGCCAAATGACTCCTTAAATAGCCATAATCTTCTCTAGGTGAAGGATTAGTGAGTGGGTCTCTATTCAGCAGGAAAGGCCTTGCTATTCAATGCTATAAGCTTCACTTTGAGCATTCAGGAATCTGGAGCAGAGCCTTGAGGATCTCAAACCCTAAGAGGGAATATACAGGCGAAGACACTTGTCGCATGGAAGCCGTTTCCTTGTTTGATGTGTACTGGCTCTTGTAATCATACCCTATTTTAGGCTTGAGTTCTTAAAGGGAGAAAATTCAGGGGAAACTAATCTGAGGCTGTAAAATGGTGGAAGCTGTTTTCTGAATCTGTGGTCCGTGTCTGAGGGGCAGGTGGGGGAGCACTTTGGAAACTCAGTGGTTGTGGGGAATTCGTTCAGTTATAGTTTTCTTGTTCCTGAAGCTTGGCAACAGTTTGGTATAGGAGGCCCTAAGTGTCTGTGCGAATGAGCTTCCTGCTCCACCAATTGAGAGAGGTTGACAGAGAAACAAGCACTGTTTGAGGTCCATGACAACAATGGCATTTTGGGAGGTGTTTTATTTATTTATTAAAACAATTGTATCCCGTCCTATATCACTAGGATCTCAGGGCGATGTACAGATAAAGTACACATTTTGGCCCACCCCATGGGCAGGTGTTTTAACTGCACACTGGGAGACGTCACATATTTCTCCAAGAACATCGTGCATTTGTAGAAAAGCTATTGTATGGATTTTTATTCTTTTATTTTAACGTTCATTATACTTAGGATATGAGGTATCTAGGAAATATAACAAATAACAATCCACGTCCAATGTTGGAGTTGAGCAGTTAGTTTCCAACTGAGCCTTTGAGCTTGCCCGTGCATTGAATGATCCAGAAGGATAATAATATTTGATTAGCAGGATGATACTCTGAAAAGAGGAATTAAAACATGACCATATTCTTACCTTAGTAATTAGAGTGCTACTACATTGCTCTGTACAGCACATGTCAGAAAGAGGTTGGTCTTCATGGCTTTTTCTCTCTCTGTTCAGCAAAGCTACTCCGGCATCCCCCCGTGTCTAAATGATCACTGTGACTCAGCATTAACTGAAAGGCTTTGTCTCTGAAAAATAGCTTGGAGCTGTTATTTTCTTCTAACAGCCAAGTCTGCTGAATCATCTGAGGCCCGCTTTGCCAGCCTTGGTTTTGCCATTAGTATGGCAATATAATATTGCCATACTATGCACAACTTCTCAAATTTACTTGAGGGTACATTTTCATTGAATTCTATTGGAATGGACTCCCCAAAAATGTGTTAAAAATTGGGATGGTGGTGATTTCATACAGAGCTTGACATATGTACCCCATGCCTACTTCATAAACCCAAAGGTGGTGGTGGGGAGAGAAAAAATACACTTACTCACAATCTTACCTGCTCAGTGGCAGGATAGGGGCCCATCTCATTAGGGTAGGGAAACAGGAGAAAGAATAGTGGGGAGAAAGGGGGATTAGTGACTGATGAACCAAGTGGTAATGATACAGGAAGAAAATGAGAGCAAGTGATTTATTGGAGCAAAAGAAAAGAGGCAGATAAACATGAAAAAAGAAGGAATAATGTGACAAAGGAGAGCCTGTTGTGCAGAATATAAGTGTTTGAAATAAATAAAAAGTATCTAATGGAAGCATGAAAAGAGAAGTTACATAAAATAAAGGAAGGGCAGTATAGGGGGTTGAAAAGGACAAGATATTCTTTTATTTCCAAATTTAATTTGACTTGGAGACAGTAATAAAAGTGAGTTATGTAGCTCTTCCGAATTTTCATAATACACCAACACTTGCAAATTATTTATTTTTATTTTATTTTTTTATTTATTTAAGTATTTTTATGCCGCCATTCAGCCAAAAAAGGCTCTCATGGCGGCTTACAAAAGTATTTCTTGACAGTCCCTGCCCACAGGCTTACAATCTAAAAGACATGACACAAAAGGAAAGGGGATTGGGAGGGAGGAGGAGGAGGGGGAAAAGGAAAGCAAATTCAGGCACTACAATCTTAGTTGGAAATTAGTAATAGTATTATTTGTTCCTGTTGCCAGCACTGGTCCTAGACAAATTTCTTTCCTTCCTGTGACATGGCCTCAAATATAAACCCATGTGAGAAGGACTTTTTCCCTGCATATCACACTAGATTACCATTATGGGGTGGTATACAAATGCATAGCTTCGGATATGGGGTGGTATACAAATACAATAAATAATATTAACACTAGACATGACTTCAATGGGATGGAACCCATTTCCCCAAGACCTAGGCCCTTTTGACACCTAAGGATTATCCCAGGCCTGGATGCACAGGGACGATCCCGGGACAAAAGGCAGTTGTAGAAACGGCCCTAGTCTGTAAATTATCTTTGGTGAGTGATCAGGAAGAATGTCACAGTCTTTCTCCCTGAGTACAAGCCAATGCTGATGTGAGAAGGAAATACATAATTCCAACAACAACCTGGGTTAAATGGGGTATGCCTGTATCATCCACTGAGATAAGAATGAACTGCATCACCAGAGAGATTTTTTTAGTTCTTTCTACCAAAATGGGTATAAAACAAGAGATTTTATTCTTTCTACCAAAATGGGTATAAAACAAGCATTTCTACCCTGTATCTAACACCTGAATGGTTTTCTCAGAGCAGCTTACAAATGATCTAAAATGTAATGAAATAGAAAAAAACTATTCGCTTGAGCAATAAAACAAATCCAACAGGGTGAAGACAACAACTAGAAAAACAGCAGAGCAACACAGAAGCATCGAGCAATAACATAGAAGTGTGTTCAAGCAATAACAGTTCTCACCAGTAATTTGAACACACTCAGGGATGAGTAGTGTTGAATCTCCCAGAGCGATGGGTTCTATAATCTAATACAGAAATATAATTAATAAATAAATAAATAATCTAGCTGCTGCTGAAGAAAAAGCTCCCATCTTGTATCTCTGTCATCTGCAGCTCACTGAGCAGACGAAACCTTTAACAATTCCCATGAAAAAGGCACAAGGTTCACTGTGTGAGATAGTGGGTCAGAGTATAAATCATCCTTCCCCAAGCTAGTATTCTCCAGTTATGTTGGATTGCCATACCCAGCTAGCATGTCCATTGGGAAGTATGGGAGTTATAGTCTAACACATCTGAAAAGGCACCAGATTATAAATGATTTGGAAAAACATGATTTCCTAGAACCTTGAGTTGTATCCAACTGCTCCAGGGCTAGTGGTAATGATACTGTGCTGGTGTAAACTGCCATTTCCACAGTGTAACTTCTGATTGCTAAGGCAGTGGGGAAAAGCAGTGATTTGCTGCTAAAGTTTGGTGGTGTTGCCAAATTTTGGCAGCAAATCACCTCTTTTTTCCGTTGCGCTAGCAAGCACTAGTTACATTGCATAAGCTTTGTTTCACACTATTGCAGCATCATTAGCGCTGGTGCTGGGGCACAGTTGGATACTGTCCATAGACTGTCTGTCTGACACGCTTTTTAAAATTTGTGGATATGGACAAATGACTGGAGAAACCAGACAGATGTGAGAGTATGTATTTGTTATGTTGTCTGGATGAAATTATGGAAGAGTTATGAACTCAGATATTAGGACAGGGAGGCTTGGGGACTAGAGAAGTTTTTGACATTTTTGTACTGGTATATATACTGGGGCTGTTCACACATAACGGTGATGTTCGGTTGGGAATTCATAGGTTAATTAACCCATGAATTGTGGGGATGTGCAAACCCATGGGTTAATTTGTGGTTGTTTAACCCTTGAACAACCCCATGTGGCTGGGGTGGGATGTCACAATAACAACTTGCAAATACAGCATTCATAAGTGGAAACTGGAAGTGGCATGCATCGCCACATTTTGTAGGTTAATTAACCCATAAATTGCCACCAAACATTGCCATTACATGTGAAGAAGCTCATTGTTTTGTTTTCAAACGCTGTGAAAGAAATAAGCTTCAGAAATATGGTTCTGAGCTGCCATTCTTTCTAAAGAGAATATGCGATGTTTGTGGTGGTATAGTTGTTCAAAAATCCAGCCAATAGAAACGTTCTTTCTCCTCCATTTAATAAATGGAAATTCTTCCTAATGGCAAGAACCCTCTAACTGTGGCCCAAACTAGAAATGATGGTGGTATGCCAGTCTCTTTAAATGTAGGTCTGCCTCATCTATATGCATAAAGTAGAGATGGGGATGTCCAACTTCAAGAGCAAAAGGGGAGCACAAGTAAGAAGGGCTTAAAATATTCCCTACTCTCTCTGCTTCTTCCATTGGTTGTGGGTTTTTGTTTTTTTTGCTTATTCAGATCCACTTCCTCTTTGGAGTCCAGCCAAGGGAAGTCATGGTATGGGTAGATAATGGTGTGGAAGCTAAACACGCACGTGTCCCTTTAGCTTTTATTATATGATTGGGCCTGATCCATATTCAAAGAGATGTATCTAATAATAATAATAATTTTATTTCTTACCCACCTCTCTATTTTGATCGAGGCGGGAAACAACAGTAAGTATAAAATACATAAAATACTGATTAAAACCATAGTATACATTGTTAAAACTTCCTTAAAAAAATCCTAAAAGCATCCTAAAATTCCACTGGATCTGCTGCCACTATGTCTAGTTTGGCCATCACTTTCTTTTTAGGATGGATATAGGAACTGAGCAAAACTGCTTTCATTTATTACAACTTTGGGAATGTGAAATACACACTAACTAGAAGCTTAAACATTCTTGTATTTCCCCCCTTCTCTAGGTATACTTATCATTGCCAAACTATCAGTCCCTTACTGAAGGTCATTGTCTGATAGCTCCTATGCAGCACTACACTGCAGCCACTCTTCTAGATGAAGACATCTGGGAGGAAATCCAGGTGGGTAAAGCCTTTGATGTGGTTTGTTATGTAGTTTTCTTGAACCTTACCTGCTTTTATAATGTCTAAATGCATTGGGCTCAACCCAGCCAAAGTTAAGCACTTTTTTTGATTGATTTCAGTGGAAGACAAACAGATTGCCCTGTGAGTGACGGGGAGGGAACCATTTTATTTAGCAGGCTGCTTGCTTCCCAAGTATGTTCAGAGATGAGCCATCTCTTCTCCCCTACCTCTCCCACCCCGTAATTAGAATTATGCACAAAGTGACATCTGAATGAACAATTATTATACTTTTTTTTATGTATTCAGGAGATAAAAACTTAGAAAATAAAATTGGCATCATTAATGTAGTACAATTCAACACTTTGAATAAATGTTCTGAAGTATTAAAGTAACTCCCAAGTGCTTGTAGCATCTAATATGCCAGTTTATCTACACCTAATAACCTGGTTTGAAAATGGAGACACTTTAAGAGAATTCGTTTAAATTCGCATAGCACTTGCACGTTTATTCCAAGTGCAGAGCACATGAAATGGCTACTAAATCTACATGCATGCACTGAGAATGCTGTCTTTTCAGGTTGCCACCAAACGCACCTCTGAAGGTTGAGGTGTCAAATGAAGGCCTCCCCTGAAGGTTTTAAGACTCAGGCAGGCTTGGATGGGGGAAGGCAGTCTTTCAGATAGTCTGGTTCAAAGCTGTATAAACCTTTATAGGTAATAACCAGCACTTGGAACTCTGCCCAGAAACAGACCGGTAGGCAGTGAAGCTGTTTTAACTTGCAAGTCATGTTTGCCCTGATGTTGGCAGTCTGGATGAGCTGAACTTTCTGAACAGTTTTCGAAGGCAGCCCTTAAAGAGTGTTTTATATATGGGATGTAGCTAAGGCATGTCAAACTGTGGCTAGATCAGACATCTCTAGAAACTGGGTATTAACAGGCATGTGTCTCTTGATTGGGTACTGTTGCGATAGCATGCAAGTTGTAGTCATGTGATTCACTTGTATAGCTGTTGGGCTATCTCCTGATGCCCCACAAGTGCCTAGGATGTCCCAGTGCAATGACCTAGGGGCTGCAAAGTTGTTTGGTTCTAAAGGCGAGTATCTTATAAGAAAAACTGAGTCAGTAGTTATGTAGGATTGAAGAGTGATCTGAAAGAATGTTTATTATTACAATTATTAATAACCCTGCCTTTCGGGATAGAAATCCTTCCAAGGTGGCTTCCAAGTAAGATAAAGATACATTCATAAAATTACTATGAACAATATAAGAATAGGGCAGTTGATGGTAGAAGGCCCTCTGAGGCAGCTTCCACCAGCCTGCCTGCTGTCTTGTTTCTCCTGGAATCCTTCCCATGGGGCAATGGGGTTGTGGGTGGGAGGGGTAAGCCAGCTGCAGCAGGCCCTGAGGTCTTCACCTGCCTGTGTGTGTTTCCCACCCCCTGATGTCTGTCTGTCTGTCTCTCTCTCTCTGATGCAGTTTTAAGCTTCAGCAGCAGATGGGAGAGTACCCGGGAGCCATATGTAAAGTACACTGAACTTCTCAGTGGAAGAGCACATGCAAATGCAATAAATAAAAACTGAACACAGTTTATTACATTTATATTCTGTCTTTCTTCCAAGGAGCTCAAGATACTGTACATCCTTCCATCCTATTTTATTCACTGACCCAAAGCTAAAATGCTTTAATTATTTTTTTAAAAAAAATAGAGCATTGATTGGAGCTTTTTAGACTTCCTGGCAAAATCAAATCCCTAACAAAATATATGAGCTGTTTGCATGTCATGTTGGCATCACTGGATTTCAAACACGTCAAAACTTAAATCCTTTGGGTTTAGGCCTTGGCAAAACAATCCAGAACAGTGATAATGATATTAATAATTATTTGTGGTAGGTTTGCTTGTCTAACTAGGCATATTATTTTTATTGACTTTAGACCACATGGATGGTTTACATTTGAGAGTAATGTTTATTCAGGAGGATTAATTGAGTCATTCAAGCCAAGAGCCTTCTAGGATATGGTCTCATGTAGAGGCAACTGAAGTTCAGCTAAGAGCTAAATATAAACTCTGGGAAATTGTGGTGGGGGGGAACACTTTTTATAATGGGAAAATGTAATTAAATATGCCTGGGAAGTTCTGCAAAAATATTTAGAAAATTCATCCATTCTGCTAAGAGCATATCTCCAGAGCAGTTTGGCCAGTTGTGGCCTGCTGAATCAATACAAGTCAAATAGATCCTTTATAACCGCTGAGAAGATTCCGAGCTCTTTTAAATGTGTTTTTGTGAACTTATTTTCTTGCATGCCTAATTAAAGTCCTGCGGAGATACCTTTTCCTTGTATCATGTGTAGACACTTGTCACATAGGATTATTTCCACTGTCATCCACAATCACCATGGATTCAAAAGCCTGGTTGTGCATTGCTTCATTATCCCAGTTTCAGCAAGAGAATGCAGACATAAGCTTGAAAAACAATTTCCAGAGTGGCAGATGTGCTAGTCTATTGCAGCAAAAACAGCAAAGAGTATTATGGCACTGTAAGGACTAACAAATGTATTATTGTATCAGCTTTTGTGGATTATAGCCCACTTCATCTGATTAAGTGGACTATAGTCCACAAAAACTTATGCCATCATAAATTGGTTAGTCTTAAGGTGCCATAATACTCTTAGTTGCTCTTGAAAAGCAAGTAGTCCCTAATTATCTACGAAATGTAGAACTCCCGCAATATTTCAGTAATATCCTGTAAATCCTAACGGTAGTAGTGTTGATAGAAAGCCTAGCCTGGGTGCCCATAGGAATGTAGGAAGCTGCATATTCTGAGTCAGACCACTGGTCCATCTAGCTCAGTGTTGCCGGCACTGACTGGCAGTGGCTTCCCGTGATTTCAGGCAGGGTTTTTCCAACCCTACTTGCAGATGCTGGGGATCGAACCTGGGACCTTCTGCATGCAAAGCAGGTTCTCTACCACTGAGCTATATAGCTCCTCCCTCTGCCTTAACTCAGGCAGAGACCTTACAACTAAAATGACATATTAGTTTTCTTTTATTTCTGCATGCATACTATTTGCATTCCTAAGGAAATATAGGACTCCATTATATTTCCTACTGAATTTTAATTAGCCTGGAGACATTGGAGAGTATGTGCAAATTGTCGCTTTTTATAGAACGTTAGACCTCCTCGGAAGATGTTAGAGGTCTACAGATCTATATAAGGAGAGATTAGATTTTGGTTTTAGGGCTGTATATCTCAACATAATACCTTGAACCTGGCTGAGTTACAAGCTGGTAGGCAGGGTAGCTCTTTCAGCACAGTTATGGTATGTGCATGGCAAGGCACTACATTCAACAGCCTTGCTGCAGCATTCTGTATTAACTGACCTTCCAAATCAGCCTCAGAAGCAGCCCCAGATAGAGAGCAATACAGCATTGTATTCTCGAGGTTACCACTGCATGGAACACAGTGGTTAAGCTATCCCTGCTCAGGAAGTTGGTAAAACGTGCTTCATGCTACAGAAGTCATTTGGGCTTTTCATTAGAGGGGAAGAGATGTCTGTGCATATCTCCCTGTCTAGCTCTCCTTATTTCCTTGGTCAAGGAAAGTGCCCTGGGGTTGGGAAGAGGGTAAATTTAGAAGTAAAAAAATAATACACAAATAAGCTCACAGATGTTACTAATTCACAAAAATGGTTACTACTACACTGCCTGCATGCACAAAAAAAGGTGAACTTCTATAAAACTTTCTTTAGTTGGCTTGGGGTTATTTTTATATACTAGAAGAGATCAGGCAAATGCCTTTTTACAAAACTATCTAAGAAGTTTCCCTTAAGGATTTCCCCTCTAAAAGCAGGGCTCATTTGACCAATGCAGTTTTCTACTTTAGTTTAGAGGTGGCAGAGTAGTTTCAAAACTTATGAGGAAGTTCTATCTTTTACAGAACAAATTAAAATACATTTTAAAGTACCGTTTTGTACTTTGCCAGCACAATAAATTCTAGTACCTTAGAGACAAACAAATAGAAAAGTCAATATGAAAAAGTGGTTGTTGGCCACATCCATTGGAACATTGCCCTTATTGATTTCCGGCTGAAAGATGTGAAAATGTATGACTTGACCATCTTTTATCGCTCTCTGGTCACAACTGTTGAATTAAAAACTATGGATAAGGTTAAACTGAAATTTGCCACCGAGTGAAACACAAGTGAAGGCCCTTACTTCACAGTCAAACCGCTGTTGTAAGATCACAATTTACACTCTGCTGTTGTCAGGTTTTTAAAAATGCACTTAGGGCACAATCCTATACATGCTTAGGCAGAAAAAAAGTCCTACAACTCCCAGCATGCCCCAGCCAGCATGATTGTCTTGGGAATGCTGAAGAGTTGTAGAACTTTTTTCTGTCTAAACATGCATAGGATTGTGCCCTTCAAATGACTGACACAGATATCCTGGCACAGGCAAACAAATAGCTTGCTGCTCTACCTTGCTGGAGAATAACAAGGTCAGGAAGTTGAGGAAGAAATGGGGAAAGACTTGTTGTGGATACCAAAGCCTCAGAGGAAATGTCTGAAAGTTTGGGTGAGAACCGAGTTGTAAGCAAAAACCGAAGAAGCAAGTGGACTACTAGTACTACATCTAATTGGACCTCTGAGTAGACATACATAGGATTGCTCTGGAGATGTCATAAATAGGCCAAAATAGTACCATTTTGTATGCTCAGTAGTAAATGATGCATTTTATGATCTTAAAGCAGGAGAATAAGTTTGATAAGAACATTTCAATTTATCTGGACACTTCATGGTTGGCCCAAGATGTGTTTATGAAAACTAAAGCTCATAGCACCAGTCCTACTGAGAGCCTCTTCACATAGTTGTGAAGAGTCCTACTGAGAGCCTCTTCACATAGTTGTGAAGATGCACAGGGTAGGGATGGGGGTGGGGGTGTCTCAGTTACAAAATTCAGTCAGGATTAGGGTACTTCTATTACAAAACCGTGTATTGGAAGACCTAAAGATGGTAGTGGTAACTTCGAGGCTCGACTTCTGCAATGCACTCTACATAGGGCTACCTTTGTGCCTAGTCCAGAAACTTCAGCTAGTTCAAAATATGGCAGCCAGGCTGCTCACCGGTACACCTAGGGGTGACCACATTACACCAGTTTTAAAATCTCTTCACTGGCTGCCCATTAGTTTCCGGGCGAAGTATAAAAGTGTTGGTTATCACCTTTAAAGCCCTTCATGGTTTGGGTCCAAGCTACCTGCAGGATCGCCTTCTCCCGTACAATCCGCCCTGCACACTCGGGTCCTCTTGGAAGAATTTACTCCAGCCAACAAAAACAAGGCTGACAACTATTACCCAGAGGACCTTTTCTTCTGCCGTTCCCAGTTTGTGGAATGACCTGCTGGGAGAGATTCGTCAACTTAACAGTCTTCCGGAATTTAAGAAAGCCATAAAGACTGATCTCTTCCGGCAGGCCTACCCAGTTGAATTTTAAGATGCCCTTTTAATAATGTGCTGTATTTAATAATGTATTAGTTTTAAACATTTTAATTAGTTATATGTATTTTATGGTGTTTGTATTTGTGTTGTACCCTGCCTCGTACCAGAGGGAGAGGCGGGTAACAAATTATTATTATTATTATTATTATTATTATTATTATTATTATTATTTACAATATTTATATACCGCCCTCCCCATTCAGAATTTCCGTGTGGCGGACAAAATAAAATAGAATACAAACAGAATAAAAACACATTAAAAGTACATTAAAAAAAGCACAAGCTGCAAAATAAACCGCGGCTGGTTGCTAAGGGAAGCCTTCCTGGAACAACAGCGTTTTCAAGAGGCACCAGAAGGAATACAAAGTTGGTGCCTGCCTGACCCCCCGAGGCAGGGAATTAAGTGTAGCAAGTTAATTATTTATTGTGAAATGACTGGGAGATGTTTGAAAAGCAGGTGTAGATTGTGGAATGTTCAAATTCTCAGAAAATTAGGAACAACAACAACAGGAAGCTGCCTGGACCATCTACTCAGTCTTGTCTACACTGACTGGCAGTAGCTCTGCCAGATCTCAGGCGAGAGTCTTTTCCACCCCTACCTGGATGTGCTCTACCACTGAGCGTACAGCCTTAAAATTGTCCTAGTAGCTGCAGTAGTTGTGGCAAAAGTACAGCCCTCTGTGGAATTGAACTTGCAAGTCTCCAAAATAGGCTGCCAATGGAAGTGACAGGCAGTAATGTCTCAGCTGCTGAATTAATTCTTAGTGTCTATAACTAGAACAGAATAATGAATAGTTCTGCTTACTGATGTATGATTCTTGAAGATGCCGGCCAGGGGGTTGTTTCCATTTTAATTTGCATTTAAATGTCATTGCTACTCGGACATCCTGGTGCCAGTATTTTAGCTTGACAGTCCTTAACCTGCCTTCACAGTCTCTGCTTGGCTTCATAGTAATCTTGATGCAGCTGTGCTTTTTCAGGGAGAAGCATGAACTGTAAAGCAAAATCAGAGATGAAAGTTTCAGGTGGCATGCCCTCAAATAGTCTCCAAATAATTGTTGCAGACTTGCCTTGACATCACAAGAGCTATAAACTTTGCATATACTACTGCACAAGAAAATGGAGTGGTAGCTTACAATATAGTTGGAAAATACCTTTCTGGTTTAGAAAATCTTTCTATAACTAACTCATTAGGGCTTTTAAGACTTGGAGTCTATCTCTGATATCTGCAGTTAATGGAAAAGGTAGCCAGAGACCTTTGAGAACCACAGGTGAACTTCAGCCCATGAAATGCATATGCCATAATAAAACGGTTAGTCTTTAAGATGCCACCATTTTTTTGTTATTTCTACCAATCAGAGTAGAAAACACTGGGCTGGATGGACCAAAAGTCTGACTCAAGAGTAAGCCACCATCCTATGTTCCTTAAAATTGCTAGGGAGAGGACAATGCAACCTTCTGCAGTTAGGTAGCCATTGTCAGATGTGTGAATTAGGTAAGTCATTTGGTTTGTTTGGGAACTAATGTATTGCTTTGCAATATAGGAGTGTGTTTGTTGTTTTGTCCAGAGAAATGAATGCCAGTCTCTTTATTTGCTTTGCAATGCTTGTTCTGAATGACAAAACAAATCATTGTTCCCATGTTAAAAACAAATATCCAGTTTCAAGATGTAATATGGGTTTTTATTCCTAGTGTAACAAATGTGCTAGCTTTACTAGGTTAATGGGCTGTAAAATGAACTGTGAATTCTATAATATATGGGTCTAGCACTTTCGAAATGGTCAGTGACGTAAGGTGCCTTAAACTTGTGGTTTCCAACATACTATAATTTTAAAGGAGCTCAATTTGAAGGAAGTTCTTACCACCTGCCTCCTCTCTGTTGGATGCCATCACGACATTTCAAGTTTGGGAACCAAAATCATTTCTCATTCATTGGAAATCTAGACTATGATTTCCACCTTATCTGTTTGTTTTTTAAAAAAATGCCGGCTTCCAGGCACCACTCCAAATGCAAACTGATCCACTCTATAATTGGTTGTGACATTCCATCCTATAGAGGAGAAGGAGTGAGTGTGAATGCAGGTCAAGTCTGTTACAGTAACAGGTTGGGTAAACTCCTGCACAATGGAGATGAAAGGGCTAAGATTGCTTTTCTTTAAAGGAATATTAGTATCTGACTTAAAGGTCAATCATGCCTGATGAAAATGTCACTTTTTGATAAATTGTGTAATTGGAAGGCAGAGTGGAGGAATGGTGGCATTTGGAGTCAATACTAGACAAGGTATTAACTTTTGGGGGAAATGAAACTCTGAGACCTCCTGTTGTTTCTGCTTCCATTTATGGTCCCTTCAGATTTTCTGAACTTTAGTATGCCTTTCATTTGACAGATAAGACGACACCTGGCTTTGGCATTATGCACATATTATAAATATTTAAAATTACTCATCATGTTCCAGTGCTGAGCTCATTATAACTTATTTTGAATGCAACATGACATTAGCCTATGCAAGTTTAAGATTTCTCAGTTAATACCAGGTACTTATATAAATGTGTTACCTAATTATTTTATTATTGGAAACTATAGTTTTCTTGATGCTTCTCTCCCCTGACCCATCCCTTTTGCAGTTATTCAGAAAAACCTTGGTAAAGATGTTTGAAGCACAAGAGCTGGATTGTGTCTTTCTCGAGACAAACCTAAGCATAAAGAAGCGGTATCACATGGTATATGAATGTATCCCTCTCCCAAAGGAAGTGGGGGATATGGCTCCCATCTACTTCAAGGTAATTATGTTTTGACATTCTCTAGTTCTCTCCATTTTCTGTTTTGTTCACTTTACTTAAAAAAACACACCACCCCAACTAAAATGAAGTCATATAAAATGCAAAATCTCATATTAATAAAATGAGATATCTCATATTAATTTATTTCCCTTCTCCTAAGTGAAACTACTAAGGTGCAGCTTCCTAAAGAATTTGTTCAGGCAAAGTTTGAAGTACAACAAGGGGCTGAAACGGTACTTGGGAAAAGCCCCCTCAATCACGTGAATGCTGCTGTGCAGACTGCATAGCCCACTGTCATCCCACAGCTTCCCTCTCCCAGTTTACAGTGTGGACAGGCAGAGAAAAACAAGGATTGGCGTGGGTGGGAGCTGCCTGCCTAAGGGGAATGTGGGGCTGTCTTAAAGGCTAAGCTGGTGTGTCCTTTGTCTGACAATTGAGAGCCAGTACATTGAGAGCAAGTACATTGTTTTTAACAGGACTGTTTTGGAACATCTCTACACTCCCCTTTCTCGGTATATGGTTACAGTGACCTGGTTTGCACATAACAATAAGCCATGGATTATTTAACCCATGGTTTGTTGCCCTACCCAGAGTTTGCCTAGGAGACTATTGAACAATATGAGGCTTGTTTTCTCAATCCCTCCTCCTCTACCTGTTTCCTCCCTGTATCTCAAATGCATTTGTGGTGCTGTAGCACTGACAAGTAGACTGGCTGTGTTTCTTGCCTACTGCATCTGTAGCCTGGCAAAACGACCCATGAACAGCCCACGATTCTGGGTTCACATGTGACAACAAAGCACGGTTTAAACTACCCAGTTTGCAATCCAACAAGAAACTATGTGTTGTCTTTCAGGATGGTTTGTGATTAATAAACCGTGGGTTGTTAACATGGCTGGGTTCACATAAAATAACAATCTAGAATTCAGCAACCCATACCACACGGTAGCGTTTCATTTGAACCCGGTCATTGAGGCTGTGACCTGGTTCTTACGTAACGACAACCCATCAGTTTAAAAACTGATAGGTTGTTGGGGGAAATGCAGGTGTGCTGCCTGTAGTATGCCTGCCTCTTCTGTTTTACAGCACAACCCATAATTGGTTGTTCTTAGGTTGTACAGCGTGACATGCAAATCTGGACTGCTGCATTGTTTAGGGGGTAAACAACTAGAAGTTAACCTGTGGTTCGTTGTTGGGTTAACAGCTGAGATGTTTAGTCCCTAAACAGTCCAGCTGCACAACTGATGAAGGAGGAGAGGCACCCCATGGTTTTTAAAACCCATGGTTTTAAAAAAACTGTTGGGTTATCATTTATTTATGTATTGCATTTCTATACCGCCCAATAGCCGGAGCTCTATTGTGTGAATAGCCTGATTTTCTCAGTCTTGTAAGTTTCTTCGTAGACGTTAAAGTTAAAATGGATTCCCTTGCTGGCTCCTCTCCAGATCTTATGAATATTTGACTCATTATAGGAATCTAGTTTAGAGCCATTAACACAGCATTTAGAGGCAGCAGTGACTGAAATATACTTATTGTAGAATTTAATCACAACAGAAACATGGCATTATGAGTCTTTCCTGAGATTTCCCCCCCCCCCCCTTATGTACAAAAAAGGCTAATGGAATCTAATTAATTCTCAGAGCCATTAAAAGGCCTGTGGCCTTTTTAATTCTGTAAACTGAAAGTTCTCATTTCAAGGTAATTTGTGTCAGGCTAAAGTTAGACGGCAGTTCTGAAATTATAAAAAATAAAAGGGGAAAGGTAGTGAATAAAATTAGTATGAAATCACTTCATTATGCATTAATCTATATAAATTGAATTCTACAAATCGCAGAAATGTCTCCAAGTTAATTTCTTACTTTATAAAATGAATATGCATTATTGAAGTTCCACAGTCTTCCTTCTCTTTGTGTGTGTGTGTTTTTTTTTTAAATTACAAATTAAGTTCTACGTTATAGCATATAGCGCCATTCCAAGAGTGTTTCATTCATTTTTTTGAAATTTTTTCAGAAAGCTATAATGGAATCTGATGAAGAATGGTCCATGAACAAAAAGCTGATTGATCTATCTTCAAAAGATGTTCGCAAGTCGGTATGTATTGAAGTTTGTCACGTGTAATGCAAAGCAGGTCTTCTGCATGTGACCAGTTCTTTGAGTGTGAGCTATGTTTTAAAAGAACCAACTGTGAAAAGTAAAAATACAGTTGTTGGAAAATATGAGATTTGAATTTCAGGGCCAAACATGCAGATGTTGTTTCAAAGGTCTCCTGCTTGGAGTTCTGGAAGATAAACTTAGTTAATTGATGCTGGTGACACAGCCCTTTTAAACTGCACTGTGGGCTTTCAAAGGCACAAGCCATTGTAGCAAAAGAAATCCTGTTTTAGCCAAACTAAACCAACAACAAAAAAAAGGAAACCCCAACAGAGATGCTACAAAAGGCAAAGGCAAAGGAGTCGAACAAAGGATGTTATTTAATAAGATAAAATATAATTTTATATGTTTATATTCATTTATTTATTTATTTCATTTTTATACCGCCCAATAGCCGAAGCTCATCTTACACTGGTGAGATTTTTGTGACATACAGTGAGACGCGTTGGATTTATTTCATCTTAATAAATAACATCCTTTGTTCTACCCCTTTGGCTTTTTTGGCATCTCTTCCTGTTTTAGGTCATTTATCCAAATATCTAAGGCTAGAATCCTAAACATGTTTACTGGGAAGAGGTCAGTAAACCTATTTAGGATTACACTGCATGGCGTGCGCTTACATGGGATGACTACTACTACTACTACTACTACTTCTTCTTCTTCTTCTTCTTCTTCTTCTTCTTCTTCTTCTTCTTCTTCTTCTTCTTCTTCTTCTTCTCCTCCTCCTCCTCCTCCTCCTCCTCCTCCTCCTCCTCCTCCTCCTTCTATTTATTTGTTACCTGACTTTTGCCCAATACTGGGCCTCAAGGCAGCCTTACAAAATTTAAGAACATATACATTTTAAAACCTATGAACAGAAATACACAAAGGTAACAATATATTAAATATATTCCAATATTTAAACATTTAAAATACATGACAATTTTAAAAGTGTTTAGCACAGACGGAGGCTCAGATTCATCGCCAAAGGTTTGCTGGAACAAAAAAGTTTTTGCCTTCCTCCGAAAGCACATCAAGGAGGGAGCCAGTCTAGCTTCCCTGGAAGAGAGTTCTAGAGCACTGGAGCAGCCACTGAGAAGGCCCTCTTCCGTGTTCCCACCAGCATGAGGAAATGTTAGTAAGGAGCATTATTTCTCTGTGTTTCAAAACAATCAACCACCGTTACAAAGCATCATTTGATTTTATAGCTGCAAAACTAAATTTCTGGGCTAAGTTCTTCTAACATAAAATAATGTGTGTCCCCCCTCCACACCACCACACACCACCCCAACTTGATATTCCCATTTCCTCTCTGATTATTCCCTTCTCATGAGTCTGCAGCACTAATCTGGATATGGCGCCAAAATGAATTTTGCAAAGCAAATTTAAAATCAAGGTTTAAAAAATAAAGTCAGGAATCAGTATTGACGTGCCTAACTAACCTATCCATGTAGGCGTATTCCTAAACCGTTAAAGTTCTGAAATATAAACACATGTTCTGGTTTTGCACATCAGTAGTGGAGATGTACTTAGAAATATTGCTGAATTATTTTTGAGCATCTCTGAGGCATAATGGATTAAATGCAGTTGTGATATTTGCACCACTTGAGGGCATAGAATGCCTTTGGAGCAAGGCTTCCTGTATTTCTGGAGACAGAAGTTTTGGTAACATAAACCATGAACTGGGCAAACTTTTTATGCTTATTTATTTATTTATTGCATTTTTATAGCGCCCAATAGCCAAAGCTCTCTGGGCGGTTTGCTCTTAACTTCGGTTTCCTTAACGGGATCCATGAACATTTATATGATAACTATTCACAAAAAGCCCAGCATTTTACATCTGAGTGATTGCAGAGGGAAATACCTGCGCTTCACTGGTACTTTACATTTACAAACTTTACATTTTCTGTGGGCAAAGCTTCCTTTCTAAACATGCACTGTGTAAATGGTAGGTGCAAATCACCGTTTACACCTTAGGGATCTCCAACTCCTGGCCTCGAGGATTTAAAGGACATATATTTGTCCTTCACAGTTTAGTTGTTATGTTTGCAGTGGAAAATAAATGCAGCAAACTCTGTTTTCAATAGAGTGTGAAGTAACTTTTATGTCCAAGCCATGGAAAAGGTATACTATTCTGGAGCTACTTTCTTTGCTGCGTCCTCTAAAACATGTAAGGCAAGTTCAGACTTCTGTTAAGGTGAATCTGCAAAAAGAAAACACACATACACACACCTGTTTTTTGTTTTGTATGATGTGTGCCTAAACGTGCTGAGCTCGATCCAAACTTTGCCCTTCGTTTTGATTCAGTGGAGAGATCCTACTGGTGAAATAGGTGAAGGGATCTTTGACAACTTCCCCCTTCCTACTGCAGCCTACAGTGCCCCCCCACACATACTACCCTCTAGAGCAGATTTTTGGAGAAGAGGGAGTTGGCCACAGTTGCCTCCTCAACTTCAACTAGTGGGAGCAAAGCCATGTTGTGTTTCTAGATTTCTGCCCTACAGGCTTTACATCTCAATTTAAAAAAGCTAGCTGTCAATGTTGAACATTTTAAAATGTGATTCCTCGGCTGAAATAATTAATGCACTGTCTTGTTTTGTGTTTAGGTTCCAAAAGGTTTGCCCTACTTCTCTGTAGACTTTGGCCTCCAAGGAGGTTTTGCTCATGTCGTTGAAGATCAACACAAGTTCCCTTTTTATTTTGGAAAGGTATTGAAAAGTGTCTGTTCTATGAGTCTGGCACAAGAGATGTTCCTCATGCGTTATGCTGAGAAGCTCACTGTATATATTAGCAAAGTTAGACACAGCAGTATTATTACTGTGCACTTAGAACATCCCAAGAACATGAGTAATGTTTGTTATATCAGGGACTGAGCTGTGTAGTTAAGCTATTTGTTTTTGATGTTAATATCTCACCATGCAAAGTGAAAGTTGCAATAAAGGTTTGCTTGAAGGTAAAGGGCTAACTTTTTTATTAGCAAAATCAATATTGTGAGTCTAAAAGATACTCAGTAATAGATTTTGGGAATAACTTAATCTTCTCTCCCACCCTTCCAAATACAGTCAAGAACTCATGGGTAAACTTGCAGGAAATAGGGGGTGCCTTTGTTCAAACTCATGTTCCCATTTGACCCACATAGGGCTGTTTGCATGTAACAGCAGCAAATCTTGGTTTAAGTAACCCACGATTCAACATGTTCCACAGCCTTTTTGAATATTTGTCCCCCGATTGGACCAGTTAGGCATTTTGAGGTGACTTCCGAACTCAGATGCAATAGGTTTATTGTGAGTTAAATAACCCACAGTTAACTAAAATATTTCTAAGCAGTTTACAAAAGAATTTAAATATATTAAAATACAGTGTCATATAAATTAAAATACAATTAAAATATATAATGATCGATAAACATTTATATAAAACATTAAAAACCAATACAACACCATAATTAACAAATTGGGCAGCACACTCACTCAGGGAAGGCCTGGATGAACAGATGAGTCTTTAAGCATTCTACAGTTGGGTGCCTCATGAATACCAGGAGGGAAGCCATTCCATAAGGTGGCCACCACCACTGAGAAAGCCCACTTCCAGGTTGCTGCAAGATGGCAGTCTGGAGGTTGTGGTACAACCAGCAAGACCTCCTCCGAGGATCCTAACGATATTGCAGGTCTGTATTATGGAAGGTGATCAGGTAACCTGGTCCCAAGCTGTTCAGGACTTCATATACCAACAGCAAGATCTTGTACTTGGCTCAATAGCTAATAGGTAGTCAGTACAGTTGCTTCAACACCGGTGTAATATGTGCATGGCTAGCAACCCAGCTGCTGCATTCTGTACCAGCTGCAGCTTCTAGACCAGTGGTTCCCAATTAGCTAAGTACTGCGGACCCCTTGTTTTTCAAATGCCAAGCCATGGTCCCCCTACTTTTGAAAATTTGGTTATCTCTATGGTAGTTACCTGTGCAAAGCAATTTTTTTTGGAGAAAATAACGGGTAGCCTCTAATAAGCAAAGGATTTTAGGTACACTAAAAAAAACAGACCATAAATTTTTTGATATTTGTGATATTACCACGCAAAAATGACAATGATTTAGTTAGGAATATAAAGACGAATTTAATTGTACTAATGTCTAGTTTACAATTGAACAAATTATGACTTCTCTAGCAGCTACTAAACCTAAATGTGATGGGAGAAATCATGCCTCTTTTTGTCCTGAACCATCCCTTCCACATCCAGTTCAATATTTCCTACTTTTAATCTCGAATCTGAATCAACATCGAGCCGATTTCTATGCTTGTTCTTCATATAACAAAATGTCAAAAATGTTTGTTCACAAAGATATGTGGAACAAAAGGGAACTAGATGTTTCAAAGCTTTTACACCTAACTTATAATCAGGAAAAACCATCACCCAGAATTGGTCCAGTCTATATTCTTTGAAAAATGATTTCAATGAACCATCACAAGTCACGTCAACAAGCGCATCTTGCTCTTCCGCAGACAGAGTTGTTAGTTGTACATCACCACATTCAAAAGGATTCCTTATCCATGAGTTTTCAGGATTTGGTGCAGGGAAGTAATCTCTGAAGCTACTCGCTAAATCACTCAGGTTCTTTCGCGCATGACGTCACCGTCGAAGCAAACAGAGCGTGGGAGATGGCATATTTTCTTTTATTAAAATGCAGACCTTGCAGAGCTAATAGATGAATGGTGCCACGGACCCCCTGGAGTCTGCAGACCACCAATTGGGAACCACTGTTCTAGGCCAAATACAAGGGTGGCCTTAATCACATGGTGAGGTTACCAATGCATGTATTACAGTGGCCAGGCTATCCCTATCCAGGAAATGGTATAGCTGACATACCAACTCACAATTTTAACCCATAATTTGCCACCATTACGTGCGAACTGGGTCCCTGTCTTTTGAGGGAAGCTGTTTGAATAGTACATTTTCGTACTACCGAAGTGGGTGAATCACCTGTTCTTAAAATGCAAAGCTAGAATGATTTTTTTCTCCCTCTCCTGCTTTGCAGTCCTTGTTTTGATCAGGTGTGGGGTTTCCAGGTTAAATAATATTCTTCTCCATTTGTTCTATTTTGAAAGGAAATAATTGGTGGCATGTTGGATCTGGAGCCCAGACTTTGGAGAAAAAGACTGCGAGAAAACTTTGAGGATCAGAGGAAGAAGGTGTTGCATTTTGCTCAGGGGTGGAAACTGTATGACTTCACCAAAAGCAAAGAGTGAAGATGTAGAGCATACCTGGACATACGCAACAGCTGGATTACCCAAGATCCAAGAAGTTCATCCTTCTTATAGAGGAGTTCATGCAAAAGACAATATGGATGTTTTCTGCATTCTGAGTGAACATGTTAGATGCAAAATTATATTTTAAGGGAAGGCAGTTCATGGATTTAAGATTGAGATACTTGAGTTATCTACAAGTCAAATGAATTTCAGTAGTACAATATGGACAGAAATGCTTGGTGAAAATTTAAGTCCTTAATTTGATGGATGAGATATATATATATATTATCTTAAGCTATTCTTTCTGCCCTCCATCCTTCAATATTCGCCTGTTTACATTCTATAAAATGCTATTCCATTTCCATAGATTACAGTGCAGTTGGTTTTTCATTTAAGACAGTGTCATTTCTTTCTTAATGAGTTAAATTTGCTGCTCAAGTTGTAATTTCTTTTTAAAACTCTTTTCTGTTTGAAGTTATGACTATTTTAAGAGAGATTCTGTCAAAGGCGTACAGCATGGCAGTTAAAAAGAGAATTGGTCAAGGGTGGAATTTTGTACCATGTTACCTAGGAATAAGCTGCATTGAATTTGGCAGGATTTGCCTTTCAATATAAAAAGAAGAAAATATTCCATAACTGGCTTAAAATTGCATTTTTAAAGAAGATTATTAGACAAATGTCTTTCTAAGCAGCCTTGTGAAAATTTGATACCACTTTGAAAAGAGTGTGAGAAAGTAGAGAGAGAATTGGATTTGCCAGCCATCTTGAGCCCGACCTTTTTAGACACAAGTAGAGAGAGAATTGGACTTGCCAGCCATCACCTGCCGCTCTCTCAATGGTCATTTCAGGGTGCCCTGGGCTTTGGCTCTGAGGCTAGCCCTAGCTGCACCATTGACTACAATACATACAGCCCTGGCTACAGCCAAATTCCTGAAGCCATTAGGAGTTACTTGGGAGAACAAATTCAGTTCCTACAATTTGAGAATCCCCTTTTCTGCAAAAATTATGTTCTCTTACATTGCAATCTGTACACACAGGCCTGAGAGTAATGGAATTATGTGGGGCTTACTTATAATTGTGGGATTGCAATGCCAATATATCTGGAATTTGTCAAAATGTAATCTAATTTTATTTCTTTGAGTAGTTGCGTGGCCTCCTTGGCTCTTTTTTCTTTTTCATTTGCTCAAGTTCGAGAGGAGGCTTGTCAGGATGAAGTAATGGGATATGGATTGCAATCTTTTTTTGGAAGCAAGTTTCCCATTTTCTCAGTTGTTTTCAAGAGCTTTCTGATCTTTAGCCTTTTCCTTGGATCTGTTATTACTCAGGGGAGCCATATTTTGTACAGTATTGAAGAAACATATCATAAGGTTGTCACCCGACACCTGTACGAATAAATAGCCCTTGACCCTCTCTGCAATGGGCTGCAAAGTTGTATGTGAAAAGCAAATGCTCTCTGTTCCCATTAAAAAAAATTAAAAGCTAAAAGTAGGTTTTAATGCCGGGTGTGGGGAGGTGGGTGTTTGTAAATGAGTGGGTGCACTTGAATCAGCAGTATTTTTGCAAGTATTAAAATGCTGAATATGCTTTGCTGTTGTTGACCTTGGGTCAGTCCTTCAGCGGCCACATCCATTTTTGTCTAAACGGTAACATCTAAGCAGCTGTAAATGACTGTTAGTCATGGTGGTTATATTTTACCTCCAGTATTGGAGGCAGTATGTCTCTGAGGATCAGTTTCTGGGGAACTTTAGTGGGAAGGTGCTGTTGCGCTTGTGTCCAGCTCTGGGCTTCCCATAAGCATCTAGTTGGCCTTTGTAGGAACAGAATGGTGAACTAAATGGACCTTGGTCTGATCCTGCATGGCTCTTCTTATATTCTTATGACTGTGTTTTCAGTAAGCTGAATGCTAGTTGCTTCCTCCCATGACAATATAAACCTGTAAAAATTGATCTCCTATTATGTCCACTTAAAACTTGGCAGCTGTGAGTGTAGATCTCTATAGTGTATATTCTGGACATCGACAATAACATTCAAGCAACTCATTTAGGCTATGCTCTAACAGTAGGCTCTCCTATGTGGTGCCCACAGATACCTATCTTGATATCTGCTAGGTTCCCTGTCCCTCCTAATCTTTATTTTATTTCTTAAGATTTTGGAGGATATATAAATAGTGGGCATAATAGAAAACTGGTAGTATGGAGAGATGCAGATCAATACAGTAAGCTTTGGATACAATCTCTATGGCAAAGATAGGGAAGGGTATATTGTGAGTGGCCACTCTACTATGCAAAAGAGGTATAGCATTTAACACATTGGAAATCACAAAAGGGGCGAACTTCAAATAATCATTGTGGTTGACAATACCAGATCCCAAAGATCATTTAGTACTGGGGATGTGCTATTGCTGCCTGTCCAGAATGCTGAGGGTGATCTTGAGATGGAGAATGAAATATGGGTGGCATCTAAAGGAAAAAGTGTTGTAGGAATAGGTGACTTCAATTAACTACACATAGACTGGATAAATGCATGGTTTAGTCATGATAAAGACGTAGTAGATCCTTAAACAACCGTGCTCTAGAACAGCTGACCATGGAACCGTCCAGAGGGGAGGCAATCCTGGACTTAATTCTATGTGAAGAAAGTGGAAAGGGAGGAATGTTTCTTCTTCGCTCATAATACTTCATGGTCATCCAATGAAGCTGAATTGTGGGAAATTCAGGACAGGAAAGAGAAAAGGAAGTATTTATTTACACAGCACATACAGTAGTTAACCTATGGAATTAGCTACCACAAAATGTACTAACGGTCACTAATGTGGACAGCTTTCAAAGAGGATAATCCAAGTTCATGGAGGATGAGGCTATCAGTGGCTACTAGTCATGATGACAGGATCAGAGACCACATGTCTCTGAAAACTAGCTGCTGGGAAGCATGAACAGGAGGGTGCTATTGCATTCATATCCTGCTTGTAGGCATCTGGTTGGCCACTGTGAGAATAAGATGGTGGTCTAGATGGACATTTGTTCTGCTCCAGCAAGCCTCTTATTTTTTTATTATAACATTGTATCTTGCCCCTCATCACAAAGTGATCCCAGGGTTGGTCACAATACCCAATATATCATTAAGACCAATAAAAATGCACAACGACTAGACAGTAAGTATCTCAAATTCCATATATATATATATATATATATATATATATATATATATATATATATATGATCTTGCTCTAATACATAGTCCTCATCCATCTAATCAAAAGATGTGTTGGATAAGGATTGTCTTCACCTGGCATTGAAAGCTAACCAATGTTGGTGCCAACCCAACCTTCAAAAAGAGACCAATCCACACCTCCCACCCGGAAACCCTATTACTAATTCCAGAAGTCCAGACTTGGTTAGATGATGGCATTATCAACAGGGCCTCCACAGTGGATCTTACCTATCTAGAGAACCATTGTGCATGTGAGTAAGTGAGTAGGCAGCAATGAGAAGGCAGAGCAGCCACTGCTAACTCTGGGGTCGTCATAGGCTATCCAAGTGTCCTCTTTTACAAAGGATAGTTCTCTGTTTTGGAGAGGATATGTAGCACAGCCTTCTATTTGAAGGTGTCCTCTATTTGATGGGCTGTCCAGTCCAAGTATGGTTTAAAGTCCAAGGACAATAAGAAAGTGAGGGCCGCAGGGGCCCTGACGTCTATCAACAGTTAGCACCTGGGCAGCAGACTAAGCAGGCACCAAGGTCACCTAGTCAGCCTTATCTACTATGGTGAGAGGTATTTATATTTAAATTATAGTTATTATTTTTAAATTTTCACCTATCTCTCTCTCAAGATTTTATTGTTTATAGCCAATGGCCATCACAGTACAAACACAAAGCACATAAGTATAAAACAGAAAAACATTTGATACAATAAAACAAGAATACAATAGAATGATCAGGATTTAAAACTTTCCTTCTGTTTAACCCCCTTAGGATTTGACAGTGGTATGGTTTAGAAAGACTACTCTTGTTTTTCTTGCAGCTAGCGTCATTAAAGCTATCCTATAGCTGATGAATTTGTCCACATCAGCCAACAGCCATCTAATTTTAAAATCGTCTGATTGGCCTTCTAAAGTGGTCTGGAAAGGGAGAATAAATTTAGCTCTGCTTGAATTATATAATGGACAGTACAGGATATAAAGTATGAGATCTTCAATATGTCCTGCTTCGCATATGCAAAAGCGCTCTTTTACAGGTCTATCAGAAAATCTTCCAGCCCGATACTCAGTGGGCATCAGTTGAAATCTGAGCTGGGTAAAAGCATGCCTGACAGGGAAAAAGGTTAATTCTCGCAAATAAGTAGCCTTTTTATGATCTGTTTTGATTTTGGTATACCAAGTAGCAAATTTACAGGTTTTTTTATATGTATTCAGAATCTCTTTTGGCATCTTCACCAAACACAATATCTCAGATCTTATGATCGGAAACATCCTGCATTGTCATTGCTAAGGGGATTGAGTAGCTCAACATCAAGCATATCTATAGATTAGTATATGCAAATGTTACGTATCTCAGTGTCCCCCACTGCTGATGCATTGTCTTTGGCTTTGCATACATGGCCATCCTATTGGGGAAAGTGCAAGCCACTGTTCCTTGTCACAGTTGTCACTTGCCAGCTGAGCAGGTGGCTGGTCAAGCAAGCTCCTGGCAGTGCCATCAAGGAGCAGCTGCAGGAGTCTCCTGGGAACAGTGGGCCCTTTTAGGAAGCTGTGACCTTGGCATCTGCCAGTGAATGCAAAACCATGACACCAGTCCTGTTCTGTAGACGTTTGGCTGGTAAGACCCGGAAAGTGTTCTTGGCTGCAGCTGGGTCTCTCCAGTTCTATTCATTGTTGCATTAACGTTATCTATTCTTGATTATACAGTTCTAGCAAAGCTCTTAATGGAAGAAGGCCTTCCTTCGCCTTGTGTGGGATACTTTGCCTCTGGTAATCTTGCATTCTTACCTGCTGTGATGGCTGTCAGTGCCATTTTGGTTACAAAGGAAAAGCAACTGCAATGCAGTTGTTTTGGCCGCATGACCTAGATGTAGTTAGACACTACGCTGTTCATCAACTCCTCTGAAAAGGTAACACATTATTCTGTTGACACAGAGCTCCCATTTGTTTCGCCCACAGAAAATGGGGACTTTTGAAGCCAGAGGTCTGATAACCTTGTTCTAATTCTCCTATTTCTAGTATAGTAACTTTTTAGCAATGCTAAAAGAAAAAAATGCCCAAATGGTACCCAAAAGTGTAGCCATGGAATTGGCCAATTACTGGTCTTGCAGAGTCACATTTGGGCATTCTGTCTGGATGGAGAAAATTTCCATTACTGTTAATCACATAGATTTAAAAATCAGTATTCTAAATTTATAAAGGCAATCCATCCCAAAGTTTCTGAGTGGGTAACAGTAAATCAAGAAAGATGTATAAAGATGAATATAAAATACCAAGTTAAAGTAACTATGACATAATGAATGGTGACATTTTCAGTCCACTGGCAGCAAGAACTAATTCTATAAAGCTAGTCCAAATTAAAAGAGTTTGCACAGCTTCAAGAATAACCTCTTGTCCAGACTTTCTGTGAACATTTTCTAGCAGTTGAGAATTTTCACTAGGATTTTAGGACTAGCAGGTAATAGGGGAAAGTGGAGTCACAATAAATGGAATAGTCCACCCACCCACCCACAAACATTAGGTTGCAGAGATCTATCAACAAAAAATGAATACTCATAATTTAATGTACCCCCCTCCCCCCGGAAACAGGTCTGTCCTGTCATGTTTCTAAAACGTTCACAATGGATTGGTCTGGATTTAAGATAAATTGTGTCATCTAACCTGCAGTTTGTTTGAAACAAGCCAACTTCAAACCATGGGTTATGAAGCTGGCTTGTTCCAACACACCATAGCTAAGATTAACTACAGGTTATGATTTGGATACAAAGTTAAATTCTGGTTAATTGAAATCGGAAGTAGTCAAAGGTCTGATCTCCTTGTGACTGCATCAGAGAGGACAGGGTAAGAAGCATGCACAAGCCCAAGGGATGCTGAACCAATCCTACCTGGACATACCTGAGGTTGAATCTGGGGCCTTTTGTATGCAAAACTGGTGCTCTGTCACTGAGCTACAGGCATTTCCTACTTCCGAGATAAAGATGAAACATTCACTTTTTTTTTACAGCCTCTGCAATGTACCAGGTAAGAGGAAATGTCTCAAAAGGTCATACTAATGTCATGCGAGCATGATAATGTTACTAGACTCAAACTCAGCAGTCTCCAGCAATTTTGGACCTGAGGTGATGTATTGGTGATTAGTAAGTGGCAGGCCATTCACATTCACCCTTAGGCGCTGAAACTGGTTTTGCATGCGTGTGTCTTTCTAGCGGTGTTGGCTCTAGATTTGAGGGGGTCATGGGTTCTAATGCCCCACTTCTCCTTTGGTGGGCCCTGGCAGACTTATCTGGTGGCACCATTTTGATTTACTGCAATGCCTGTGACATAGTGTTGCTCCAGAGAATTTTGGGAAATTAAGGTGATGACTAGAACCAGTCACCCAGCACTGTTCAGAACATTGGGCCAGAAACAGTCCTTTTTAATGGGACAAAACAGAGCAGTCAGTGGTGGGCCCTGCTAAGGTCCCGGGACTGCCCAAGGATGCTGGATATTGACATTGGTCCTGATTTGTACAGGTGTGAAGCGGTAGCTTGGATGCCAGCCAATTTAGCACTTTAGGATGGTGAACTCATGTTGGCTTCCTGTATGATTGTTTATCCCTACAATGTCCTATATAAGAGATACGTTGTGAAGTGTGCCTGACACTTTAAGAGAAGGTAGCCCTTACGGATAAGAGATGAGGCCTAGAACAGAAACGAACGGGGGGTTGCATGCTAGAGAGATGAGGCAGCCTTTGTCCAATGAAGCTGTTTTGGGTGTTTGATGTTAATAAACACTTTGCTGTTGTGTTTCTCACAAGGCCACACAATGCCTGCTCAACTTGTGCATTTCTAAATGGACAAATTATTAGTAGGACGATGTAAGCTTCTAATGCAGGCTCTTTCATGGCCAGACGAAGACATAGAATGGTCCTCGCTCCTCCTCTGGCAATAGAAAATACATATGTGACTAAAAGTCCCAAAAGTTCTTCTCCCCGGCAGTAGAAATTCAATAATAATAAATGGAAAAGCAAACAATTTGCTGCCCTTTCATGCTAAATTGATGTCTGAAGGTGCCACTTCACTCTGTCTCTGGTAGGGCCGGCCCTGGTCTTTTCCAATAGAAAATGGACTAGTACCACCTGCTGTTTGGGGAATGAAAAGCACAAATCAGTATTTCCTGAATGGTCCATTGTAGTCCAGTTCTGGACTTCATCAGTGTTACGAATATTGCTTTTCTCAGCGATTTCAGTTTTCTAGAACTTTCCAGAAGTTGAAAGAAAACATCAGAAGCCTCACAATCTCATTGTAAACTTCTCTCCTCACCAGTCATTTCAGGAATTGCCTTGTAAATATTCTGGGAAAGTGATTTCTACAAGGAAAAGGCTGTAAAAGAGAGAACGCTGTGATAATGGCATCAATTTAGGTAAAGGATCAGATGTACCTCTGTAGAAGCAATAAGATGACACACAGGTAATTCTAAGGCCTATTACCTTATTACAGATGACAGAGCTGCATTTAGGCAAATCTGTACAAAACAGACAAGCAACATTTAGAAAAGTCAGGGAGTCAGACATCTAGACAGGCGTTCTTGAGGGGTGGGTGGGCTTTTTTTTGACAAGCCTTCATGAAGAATTGGGAGCGGGGCATAAATACTTACATAATGAGCTTTAAATGTTAGAGAGTGAGGCCTATAGATTTTTAAAAACCAAACCTATAGCAGGGATAGGCAACTTGTGGCTGCCCAGATGATGTTGGATTGCAACTCCCACCTTCCCTTACCATTGGCTAGGGTAGTTAGAGTTGATGGGAATTGTAGGCCAAAACATCTGGAGAACCATGAGTTGCTAACCCCTGTTCTATAGCGATCGCCTTTTCAGATGGGTTGCCTGTGCGTGAAGACCACCCATGGTGATATGGGTTTCCACCTTGTATTTATTTAATAATTTGTTACATTTATATACCGCCCCATAGCCGAAGCTATGTTCCTATGCCTTTATAGCAGCTGCGTGACATCAGAACAGCCATCGCAAGCAATAATGTGGAATCATTGTACCTGTTGAATTTCTACTTATGTTAAAGGGATAGCAACCCTAATTGGAGGAAAAGACAGCAGCCATACATGGCAAACAGGTAAAAATGCACCTAGATATTTTGTGTTCTGCAGTAATTGCTCTTTTGCAAAAGGTTATGAGATCATCGCCACAGCACAAGTCAACATGCTCAATAATAACAGTAATAATAATAATAATAATGGATTCAATTTGCATGTACTAAATATGCATAGCACTGTCAACCTTTAATGTGAAAGTCATTTATCCCCACATTTTCATATTGCTGTCACTCAGACTAGAATTGGCCACATTTCCATCTAGATTGCCTTGAAGTTGAATATTAACACTGACATTTACTATTATGCTTACATTTGAGCAAATATGTATGCTAAGCATTGGTGAACTGCCCTGAATAGTATCAGCCTCCAGTAAGTTTCTGCTACAGATCAGTATGAGGAAGAAAACCCTGCCATTTTGCAATTACGTTTTCCCCCCTATGAATTTCTGAAATCTCCCCTTTAAAAATAGCTTTGCATAATCCAGATCTAGCCATGCTGTGCTAAAGAGATGGACAAGATTAGATGCTCCAAGCCCAAGCGATTTTCTTTTTCATTACTTTGGCACGTTTATCAGTTGGGGTTTAATGGCATCTTTTTTCTGGGATGATTCAAATAGAAATCACTAATATTAAATGTATCAGACTTTAAGCTGTGGTTATTTCTGGTGTTAAAATCATTCTGATTTGAAAAGGTGAAAACGTTATTAGTTGCTGTAATGTCATGTCGTTTTAATTTTCTTTTCTTGTTCTTTGTATATTCTGTATTAGCATCCTATGGGGAAGGGGCAAGATAGTGGCCACACAACTGGGATGACCCTAATTATAAGGGGGGCATATGAAAAGGAGGTCAGGGCTCCTGTATCTTTAACACTTAAAGCTGCAGGAGCCCTGCCCTCTTTTGTATCTGGTCACTCTGGTTTAGCTCCTGCAGCTTTAATTGTTGTGATGAAGAGGGAATTTCACCAGGTGCTGCATGCATACAAATGACACCTGCTGAAATTCCCATTTCTATGCAACTGTTAAAGATATAGGAGCCCTGTCCTCCTTTCCATATGGTCATCCTACTAATTATTCGTGCCATGTTGTGGGTTGCCATCCCATCCAGACACGGTGTGGACATGGTGACTTTTCACCCACCCTACAACTCTTACTTGCAAGCCATGAACCCATAGTGGATGAAAAGTCACTACACCTGCACTGTGTTCAGACAACATGGCAACTCGTGACATGGTTGTGTAATTAGGGTAATCCCGGTTGCATGACCAGCATGCATAGGGCAGGGGAAATAAGCGATGTTGCATTGTTTCCTCTGCTGTTCATTCGAACCTAGCCAATATCTTTATATCTTAAGTATCTAACAAGGCTTTGACAGGGTTCGCATGATCACTGCAACCTACAGTGGTTTATTAAAGCCATAGTCGTTTATGGCACATGCTGGTGGCCATTTTAAATATTCAGCCCCTGGCAGGGAGTTACCATGGTTTGTTGTGTCTTCCAAACCTGCACAAGTGTTGATTGAGGGTTAAACTTTATGGATTGGGACTACCGCCTTCCTCCAAAGAATCCTGCTTCAGAAGAAAATCTTCCACAAAAGCCCTTTATGCTTTCCCTCCAGGTATTAATACGATAACAGTGGGTGAGAGGGCCTTTTCTGGGATGGCATCCCACCACTGGAACCTTCTCCAGAAGAACCCTATGACTGTTCACATTTAAGAGAGAGATAAGATGGTCTTTTTAAATCATGCTTTGGAGACCTCCCAGATATTTTGGCTGCTGTGAATTTTGTTGGTTGTTATTGCTTGTTTATATTCTTCTACTGCTTTTTTATTTTATTTTTTAGCGTACACCACTCTGATCTCCTCAAGGAAAAAGAGTGGGATATAAATGCTTTTAAATCAATCATAAATGGAGTAAATCAGATCAGAGTCTCCTATTTAACTTTTCCTAAGAGAGATGGGTCACGCAGCCTCCACGCGATAAGCAGTTTCTCCCAGTTTCTGGGCCAAAGAACAAACTGAGTTGATGTCAACAGGGAAGAAATGTCCAATTTCTCTTCTGGTGGGATGTGATGAGAGGCAGGATAAGAGCTTTTCCACAACCCTCTCAACAGTAGAAGACAGCGGAAGAAGCAGGTGTTCACAAAACAGCTGGCAGCTGGTGCTTGAATATGATACACGAGCTGCTAATGTCATTACCATTTACATTCCTAATGCCATAGCACAGTGAGTGTTAAATATGACATTTAATTGCAGTGCTGATATCATTTGGTGCCAGTTTCATAATTTGTGCCAGGAAATTGATAGAGCTGGTCATTCTGAGTTAGCATTGGTGGACAGGGCAGAAAGCCTAGGATAGCACAGGTCCCTTCTCATGTTACGTTTGTGCTACGGGAATCATGGAGTATGGATCTACCCACACCGCTTGGGTAATGTGATAAGTCCCTGAGAGTATTTCCACTCGCAGAAATGTATTTATTTAAAACCGGCAGCTTTCTTCAGGTTTATTGCTTCTAGCATCCCTCGCTAACCTCAGCTCATTCCCAGCTTTAGTTTTCTTGATGGCATTCCTGCACTTCTGTGCTACCTGTCTGTACTCTTCTTTTGTAGCCTGGCTTTCCTTCCACTTCTTATGTGTCCTTTTTTGTTTTCAGGTCATCGCTAAGCTTTTTGTGAAGCCACATTGGCTTCTTCTGTTGTCTTCTACCTTTTTTCCTTGTTGGAATTGTTTGCATTCATGCCTTTAAAATTCCCTTTTTTAGAAACTCCCACCCATCTCGGACTCTTTTTCTCATTAGGGTCACCTGGTATGGGACCTTACTTATCAGTGCTCTGAGTTTATTAAAATTGGATTTCCTATAATCCAGAGTACACTTATGGCTACTCTCAGCTTTTGCTGTCTTTAAAATCAAGAACTCCAAGAATGAAGTGGTCACTTTCCCCCAGAGTTCCCATAATTGCCACTTTATTCACTAAATCATCTCTGTTGGCCAGAATTATTATTATTATTATTATTATTATTATTATTATTATTAATTTATATAGCACCATCAATGTACATGGTGCTGTACAGAGTAAAACAGTAAATAGCAAGACTCTGCCGCATAAGTCAAGGATTGCCAGTTAGAGAAAGTTATCAGCAACACATGTAAGGAATTTCTTGGAGGAACCACATTTGGCAGAATTTGCTTCTCCACAGATATTGGGGTGATTGAAGTCCCCCATTACTACTACATTATGCCTCCTTGAAACACTGGCTGGGGCTTATGGAAATTGGAGTCCAACATCTGGGGGCACAGTTTCCCAATGCCTGCAGTAGACATGAGAGGCCAATCTAGGCTTTGGTCTCATGCAGCAAGCCATGTCTCGTGTGTGTGTGTGTGTGTGTGTACATACACACATGAAGCTCCCTTATATAAGGAAAAATTGCGGCATTCAGGTTAAAGTTAAATGTTGTTCCCTGCCTCGATCCAGAGGAAGAGGTGGGTAAGAAAGAAATTATTATTATTATTATTATTATTATTATTATTATTATTATTATTATTATTATTTATTATAAAGGTAATGGGTTGGATCCAGACTTACTCATACTTAGAGTAAGTTCTTTTAAATGATTGGACCTAAGTTAGTCATGACTAATTTAAATCCCTTCGATTTCAATGGATCATCTCATAGAGAAAGTTTATGCAAAAGATAGAAACCTGAATTTTAATGCACATATTGCTTTTCTACAGAAAGGAAACTTTATTCTCTGCTGAGAGACTATCTGGATTAACAGGATCATATAAACTTTCTCTTATCTCATTTATGGCTTTGCATACAGGGAAGAATTTAGTTGACAACTGAGAAGATGCCAAAAGTTATCAGCCCAAGCTAAGCCTATTTTTCCAATGTATTTGGTATTTCATAATGAATCATTTAGTCGTTTGCTTTACTCCTTTCTTCAAAGAACGGTTTACTGCTCATTCCTTTTCCTCATCCTTGCCCAATGTTCCTTTGACCACCATTCTCCTTTCTTCCTTCCCTTCTTTAAAAAAGTACATAACAGTCAAATACATCAACAGCATTGAAGTTCACTGAGTGATTCAACAGAAGCAGCAGGGATGTACACTGTCCTCTCTCCAGATCTCAGTGCAATTCACCCATCAAGGCCATTTCATTTCCAAAGCTAGGCTGGAAACCAGATTGAAATGGACCCAGATAATTAACCAGTATAGTCCAGAAATGGCTGGAGTTAAGTTCACTTTCTGGAACACCTTGCCCCAGAATGATATATTGGAGGCTGGCCTATAATTATCCAAATCCAGTTTGTTTTAACAAGGGCTTCTTTAAGTATGATTGCAAAACAGCTTGACTTAAGCTCTGTTGGTCAGAATCAAGTGAGCTTCATTTAAGCTCATTGAAATATCACATTTTCAGTTAGCTTAACCAAGCCTCCCCTGGGTCCCTGAAGAATGACAGGGGTTGAGTACAGGGATGGTTTGTATTTTCAGGCAGGGACGGTAGGACCTTGCTTGCATCCCTCTTCAAGCATAAAAAAGCCAAAGAAAATAAGCCGTTTTATTCGTTCCTCCTAGTAGAGTTGCAGCAAGACAGAGTTGCAGTCCTTACTAGCGATCTGCTCAGGTGGGTCACAGATCTGCACATCTGTAGAGCTTTGTGCATGCTCTGTTTCCCTTCTCAGCACACATTGCAGGGCTGAGGCATCAGGCAGCGAGGGCGCTGGGGACTGTTGAACTTGCTGGATGCCATATATGATTGAAATTGGGGGGCCTTCAGGCATAACCGCACCGTGGAAGTCGAGAAAGGAGAACAGGGAGGAAGGCAGATGCCCCCAGCTGATTTTCATGCTTGGAAAAATTGAATAGATTTCCTCCTGATCTTGTGCAGATGTTTAGCAAACAAATGGTGGCCATTTCCTGACCAAGGAGAGTGACCAGTCCAGGAAGAGCACATTTTGTGAGCTTAGCACAGCAGCTGCACAACACAGTTGTTGTTGTTGTTATTGTTGTTATTCCCCTCTTTTTAGGACTAACAGGCTGGAGTGAGTGTTTAAAAACCAAAATAAAAAACCCAATGACGTATGGAAGTGCAACAGCCAGGCATGGCCACCCCACCTTTCATGGAGAGGAGCTTTGTCCCTGGATCGCTTCGGAGTGGCGGCTGCATCATGTAGATCACCTGCCACCACTCCGAACCTACCGCAGGGGAAAGTGCCAGTGTAGACAAGCCCCAGGAGTTGAACTCTAAAAGGCAAGAAACACCTCCCGATTTTGGGGGGTGCTGCTATTTCCCCCCTGCTTTTTCTTCTATCTTATAGTGCAATCCTACACATGTCTACTCAGATGTAAGCCCTAGTGAGTTCTGTAGGACTGACTCCCAGGTAGAGGTGTGTGTCTGTGTAGGATTGTATTCTTTATCCCCTTACTGCTGCTGCTGCTATTTTGTTATCATGGTTGCTTGGGCAATTTTTTGTTTCCATTTTTAAAAACCTGTTTGTTGGGTTGGCAATTCTTATTTTGCTTTTTGTAAAAACTTGCTGGGTTGGCAACAATCTGTTGCTCGCTTTTTTAAAGAAAGATCTGCTGGGGGTTGTTCTCTTTGCCATTGCTTGCTGGCAATGGAATTGGGCACTTAAGCTTTTTAAAAATGTCTTGATTTGTGGTTGCTTTTCTTTCACTTTCTTAATGACTTGATTTGTAGTTGCATTCTGGCTTTTGTTTCTGAGCTATGGTTTTGACAGCTATACATTTTATTCTGTGGATTAACTGTGCTCTTGAGTGCCAGGCACCATATGGCTTGACTATGGTTTGCAGTGCTGTATGTCCTGCCTCCACCCACACCCCAGGGCTTAATTATGGCTTTGGAGGTGAAAACCAAAGTTGACCCATAGAAAAATAAAATAAAGAGAGAACTGCACATTTCTGTCCTATGGTTTCCCTTTAGATTTGACCTCTGTATTGCTTTTTCATAGAGCTTGTTTTTTGGTTTGAACTCTGCAATTTTATGGGCTAATACTTCAAAATCCTCCCCCGCCCAAACCATTGCTTTGCCTGTACTTTGAAGCTTTTGCTATACTCTGTGTGATACAGTTTCCCCTTCCCTCAAATATCTTTTCTGAGTGCAAATCCTTCACTGGATGACCATAGTCTAACCTTTCCTAACATTTAACACTCTTTCCCCATCACCTTTCTCGTATCCATACTCACAGACTCAGCATACTGCTACCACTGAACAAATGAAGCAGTTGACAAGTACAGAAAAATCTGGTACAACAAACAAGCAAACAAGCATTCAGAAAGAGTATAAAATACTATTACCCTGAAAACATTAGCCATGGAACAAAACAAACTAAAGGCTAGCACCTCTTACCTTGTTTCAACTTCAACTAGACATAACAGTCAAAAACAACAAAGAAAACATACCTACCTCATTGACATAGCAATACCTAATGACAAAAATGTTGCAGAAAAGGAAGAGGAATAGAGAGGAAAAATATACACCACTGGCTATTGAAGTTAAAGAACTAGGGCAATAGGGAAAAGTTACAATTATTCCCGTTAGTCACATCAGTCACCAGCATCACATCTTTTTTTTATAGAAAACCATCAGAAATTAGGCCTACCAAACTACATGCATGCCAACATGCAGAAAGCAGCATACTTAAAACATGTTCAATAGACAGGAAATTTCTGAATCAGTAAAAGACAGCATGACTTTGCAAAGCCCATTATGTTCATCTAGAAAAACCACCATGAGCAAGAAAAGAGAAATTTTATTTATTTATTTATTTATTTATTACACTTATATACCGCTCCCATAGCCAGGGCTCTCTGGGCGGTTTACAGAAATTAAATATTTACAGAAATTAAATGCAGAAATATTCTTTGGGAGAGGCGATAGGAGGGGAGGCACGGGAACGCGTTGTTCTAGGCCCTCCCCCCCCCCGCTGATCCTGGCCTTCTCCTTGGCTGGAGTGCTCGTGCCAGCCAAGGAGAAGGCCAGATCATGCTGGGGTGCTGGAAGACGCATTCCCAGAAGTCCAGAAACACATCCTCTGGGCCTTTTCACAGGTAAATTGAGGGCCAGCCCCAGAGAACCTCATTTTTCTGGGGGTCTCCAGGATTTTCTGGGTCATCTGGTCATCTTAGTTATCTTGAATTGGTAACCTCTGTTCTGCAAGGCCTGAGGGGGTAGGAGGAAATGAATCTGGGGGAAAGGGAGAGAGTAAGACAAAAGGAGAACGGCTTTTGTTTTGCAGAAGATCCCTAGGCTGCAGGGTTGTGATGTTGTAGGCCTTCATCCTGAGCAGAGTGTAAATAAACACACACACACACACACACACACACACAGTATATACATACCACCCCATAGCTGGGAGTGCAACCCCATCCAGAACGGGTTGAATACTCACTATCCAATCAGAGGAACCACCCACTAACAGCATCTCAGTCTTGTCTGGATTGAGTTTCAATTTATTAGCCCTCATCCAGTCCATTGTCGCAGCCAGGCACTGGTTCAACACATCCACAGCCTCTCCTGCTGAAGATGAAAAGGAGAAATAGAGCTGTGTGTCGTCAGCATACTGATGACAGCACACTGCAAAGCTCTGAATGACCGCACCCAACAGTTTCATGTACATGTTAAACAGCATGGGGGAGAAGACTGACCCCTGCGGAACACCATACTGGAGAATCCACAGAGCCAAGCAATGTTCCCCAAGCACCACCTTCTGGAGCCGACCAACCAAGTAGGAGTAGAACCACTGCAATGCAGTACCTCCCACTCCCAACTCAGCCAGTCGTTCCAGAAGGATACCATGGTCGATGGTATCGAAAGCCACTGAGAGGTCAAGGAGAATCCCCCTGTTCTTCTCCCAACATAGGTCATCATACAGGGCAACCAAGGCTGTTTCTGTGCCAAAATTAGGCCTGAAACCTGACTGAAATTGATCCAGATAATGGGTCTCATCCAAGAGTGTCTGGAGCTGGCCTGCAACCACCTGCTCAAGGACCTTACCCAGGAATGCAACACTTGCCACTGGTCTATAGTTGTTAAAATTTTCTAGGTCCAGGGAAGATTTCTTCAGGAGTGGTCTCACTACTGCCTCTTTCAGACGGTATATAAAAGAAACACAAGTTTCCAATGCCCTCCTTTCAGAAAGCTGAAGTCGAAGTAATTGTTAAAGCCCCTGCAAGTTCACCCCTCTTAAGACAGTCCTCATTACAGAAGTGTTAATGTTTAAGATTTATTATTTTACCCCCTGCAATGTGTTTTTAACTTTTGTACCTGATAGTTGCTTTTAATTTTTGTATTCATATTACATTTTATCTTATGTTAGCATTTTTTAAAATTTTATATTGTTGATTGTTTCATTGGGATTTTATTTGTATATTTGTATTATGTTTTAAATTGTACAGCACCTAGAGAAATGTATTTATGAGGGGTTGTATCCAGATTTAGATATGTGTGCAACTGGGCTGGTGAAAGCAGACCTCTCTGCCCCTCTTCTCTGTGGCAGCCCCTCCAGTCACCTGAAAATGCTACACAGAAGGTCAGGACCCTGCTGAATGGGGAGGGGGCATCCTCAAAATTTCTGGTGGAGGCACCTTCCATAAACAGAGTCCTTCTGTCAACAGAAACCAGATCCTGAATCCAATCTAATGGGTCTAATAAAATAAATATCTAGATAGTATCCCCAAAATGATAGTCAAACGTTACATCCCCATATGTCAAGATACGTCCCTGTTGGATGGTGGTGGTGGTGGCTCATATTCCACCAGTTGAAGGGTGATATTCTAGAACAAGTGGCATGAAAACAGTCTATTCTGGACATATCATGGGTTTTATTTAAAAGTTTACTCCTCCACCCCAACACACACACACACACACATTCCCTCCAATTACCATGAGTTCGGAGCTGCAGTGCTGGGGCTGACAGACCAGATGTCATTAGATGTGCCAGGCCAGCTGGATTTACAGGCCTCAGCTGTGTGTGTGAGCCGAGATCCCACTGAAGCAGAAAGGATCAGGGAGCGGAGTTTGTCGAGGAGAGGCGCTTCAAGCAAACTCTGTGCACTGTGCAGCCAACCTGAGAATGAGTGAGTGATGGCGTGACAGAGCGAGACACTTTAAAGAAAAATTATGTTCCTGAAATACAAGAAATAAGTGAGGAGACATTTCTCAAGAACAAGAATTGCAATGGGCTCACTAACAGCCACATTTCAAAATGAGTTCAACAACAGCAGCATGGCACTGTATAGCTCTGTCTGCTGCTGTAACCAGAGATTCCAGATAAGAGTGTTTCCATCTTAGGAAGCCTCTACATTGAAGTAGAGATGATGAAGGTGAGACACCCAAATTTATTTTCAGTGCCAGAGTTCATCCCTTGGCAACACGAAACAAAGAAGGCAGGATTACTGAGCTACTTTTGCAAATATTTAAGCTTTAATTATCACAACCTGTACTTGTTGTGTTTCATTGCCATTCAATCCCACCATTTACTATCTCAGTCCCAAACTGTGTACATATACACCTGTCAACAGAGCAGGACACTTCGTGAATATGATGACTTGGATTCTAGTCCATGAAAACGTATTTATTTATTTATTCAATTCATACTACCTGTGTACTGCTTGATATAACAAAGTCTATAGGGGCGCAGTCCTATTGATTGACACCCTTGTTGATCAGAAGCCCCTGAACCTGGAGACGTCTGATCATCCAATGCAGGACATGAGCAGCAAAGGTGATCTTCGCCTCCCCATCCTCATAGAATAGTAGAGTTGGAAGGGGCCTATAAGGCCATCGAGTCCAACCCCCTGCTCAATGGAGGAATCCACCCTAAAACATACCTGACAGATGGCTGTCCAGCTGCACCTTGAAGGCCTCTAGTGTGGGAGAGCCCACAACCTCCCTAGGTAATTGGTTCCATCAGTTGTACTGCTCTAACAGTCAGGAAGTTTTTCCTGATGTCCAACCAGAATCTGGCTTCCTGTAACTTCAGCCCATTATTCCATGTCCTACAATCTGGAATGACCGAGAAGAGATCCTGGCCTTACTCTGTGTGACAACCTTTCAAGTATTTGAAGAGTGTTATCATGTCTCCCTTCAGTCTTCTCTTCTTCAGGCTAAACATGCCCAGTTCTTTCAGTCTCTCCTCATAGGGCTTTTTTTTTCCAGACCCCTGATCATCCTTGTTGCCCTCCTCTGAACCCCCTCCAGCTTGTCTGTATCCTTCTTGAGGTGTGGTGCCCAGAACTGGATGCAATACTCAAGATGAGTGCTGAATAGAAGGGAACCAGTACCTTGTGCAATTTCAAAGCTACTGTATGCTTCTATTAATGCATCCCCAAATAGCTATACCTCTATTAATGCATCCTCATGCCCTGCAGATTTCACTAGATGGACTTATCATCCCATTTAGCTAGGGTGCTTTGGAGGGGAGCAGAAGGACGTTGGAGGAGGCTCAGGATAACTCGAATTGTGTCCTCTGTGTTTCCTCCCCTCCCCACCCACTGTTTTCCGTCTCTCTGAGGTTGAGTTTCTGAGCTCAGAGAGACAGACTTCATGGTTCTCTCCATACTGACTGCGATAGGAGGGATCTAGGGATCCCACCACCGCCTTCTGAGGTCAGAGTGCTGTCTCTGATGTTGGAGGGGTTTTACTGGCCATCCTACGGTCCCTGAGGTAGTTTCCCAGTGACCATAGCATTGCTCTCTAGGTGGTTTACATGTCAAAGTATCCACCCCGCCCCCCAAAGTATTAAAATATTTAGTTCATGAACAATCACCAGTATGGCAAAAATAATAACACAAATAATTAAAACTATGAAAAAACAACAATATAAAACAATCAATCTTTAGTGCAACAGGGAGTGACTAGTTCTAAAAGCCGCCCCAAATGAGTTGAAGTGGAGCTTACAGAAGAAGGTTCTGCTGGCCTGTCCCCATCCAGAAACAAGTGTTTCCACTTGCTTCCCGGGTTGGTTTCAGAACTGCAAGCTTCCTCTTGTGTGAGCAATGGGTCCCGTTTATACAACGGTTCAAGCAGGGGCACAGTTGACAGTACTGGATAGATACTGGCCAAATGGAGCAGCATCATAACCCAAATTACAAGCAAGAGACAGTGTGTGTAAGAAGATATGGTTTCAGGAGGCATTTCAAGCCCAGCATCCAAGGTGAACATAAAGGAGAGCGTAGTCTCAGGATGTCATAAAAAAAGCAAAAACTTTCTGGATTCAAATTCATTCTGTAATCCAAAAAAAATTAAAAATTAAGATCCAACTGAAGCCGGAATACTTTCTTTTGGGATTTATGGATGAGCAGATGAAAAAGAACCATGGGACTATATTCTTATATATGACTACAGCTGCGAGATTACTATATGCACAAAGATGGAAGGGCAAAATAGTGCCCACAATAGAGGAATGGCTACTGAAGATGTTTGAGCTAGTGGAGATGGTGAAACTCAAGTCAATAATGAGAGAAAAATCGACTTTAAGATTTATAACTGAATGGGAACCTTTTTTAAACTTTAAAAAATAGAAAAAGATGAATTGTATATATGTGGATTCAACCAATAATGTAGAAAATGTTACGAGAGAAACTAGAGCTTTGGATTTGACAGTGATAGAGTAGTGTGTGGGGGGGGGAATAACAACATTGTTACATATTTTTGCTGGGGAGAATATTGGAAGAACATTTTATTTTTGTGTTTTTTGTTTGTTCGTTTTTGCTTTGTTCAATTTTTGTGGGTGTGTTTGTCTATATGTATTATATTTTGTTCTGTAGTGTCTTTTATTTATTGGTGTTTGGAAACAATAAAAAAGATTAAATCAGGTAAAAGGTTTTATTGATGAAAAGCCCGACGTGTCTCAGTCTCTTTCATTATTATTAGGCCTTCTTCAAAGGTAGGCCCAGCCCATGGCAGGTGGTTGCTGCCTGAAGCACCCTTGCCAGGGGGGTTCACCTGGTCATCCTGGGCAAGGCAGCCTCGGCACAGCAAGGCAAGGTTAACAGCCCTCGCTGACGCTGTACTTCCGTGAGCCCACACCAGGGCCAGCACCTCCCACTCCCAACCCTGCCCTTAGTGGGTACACAAGTGCCCGCTCCACCAGTGCGCTGCCTCTATAAGGTCTTTCTGTCTTCAGGAGCCGCCCTGGACAGGCACGCAGAGGCAGCACGCTGGCGCCACGCTTGGAAAAGTAAGTTGCCTGGTGGCAGGCAGGGTCAGGAGGCAAGGCGTGGCAGGGCGCATGGGCGGCGGCTGCTTCTTGGGTGTGCGTGGGAGGGGGAGGGAATCATGGGAGGGGCGGAGGAGGGGGCTGTGGGGGTGCGGCGGGTTGACTGGCTCTTCTTATGTTCTTAAAAGCATTGTAAGTGGACCCAAACGTGAAATGAGGAACGGTGATGTTCAGAAACCAGTGGCGGGGGACATTTCAACCCCTGAGAACCCTCTGCCAATGACCTTAAGATAGCAATAAATGAATAACGTAATTTCACAGATGGATATCAATGTGACATTTCCGTAGTACAAGTCAAGAGATCCAACTTTACTGTGGTGTGAACACCACCACCTGAAGGGCATTGGCAGAATGTTTTAGGAGGTTGAAATGTTCCCCAACTGGTTTCTCAACATTGCCAAATTCTCATTACCTGAACTGGAATCCAGTTTGATGTCAAAATCTGTACATTTCTGAAGTTTGCAATACAGTTTGCAAAGAAAGCCCACAAAAATACGTAGCCGGGAAATGAGCACTAAAATGCTTTATCCATTAAACAAAATCACATGAAAAATGTGTGTGTTTGGGGAAAAGTGTGCAAAAATGCATATATTGAACAAAAAATGCATTCAAATTGTTATTTTAAAAAATGCATATGAACATTTTCGTGCAGTCCAAAAACAGAAAAGTAAAAGGCAATCTGATGCAGAATTGGGATGAAGCGATTATTGCATTGGAAAAATGAGAACCTGAGCAAATGAGGTGGGCAGATTTGCTGATTCCTAGGGTTGAGCATAGCAAACTTCTAAGCTCTCTCCCATTGGTGGCTTCCAACACTTGACTTTCTCCATCACTGCTTCCAGCTGTGTTTAAACAACATCTGGACAGAAATTAGATCTCCAGATGTTTGGATCTTCAATGCCCAGAACTTCCTGCTAACATTTCCAGTGGTCAGGAACGCTGGGAGTTGAAGTCCAAAACATCTGGAGATCTACTTTCTCCCCACCCTTGGTTTAAACCATGCTGACAACATCTAAGGTTTACACACCCTAACTTACCCATACCTGAAATTCTCATTCACGCTGAGCCATTGGTGGTTAAACATTTTGAGCTAAACATTATGGCTTAGCATGTCATGTGAAGCATGACTTAGTGTGTCATGTGAACCAGTCCTAACCACGGGGGCTACATAACCATTTGCTGCAAAAGGGTTAGCCACCTAACCATGGTTTAACATGCTATCTGAATAGGTCCGGTGTAGCCATTCTAAGAGAGATAAACAGGGATGCTTAGAACATGGATATAATGGCCAAGAAGTTGTAGGATGTCACTAAAACACAGTAAAGATCTCTCTCTCTCTCTCTCTCTCTGTGTGTGTGTGTGTGTGTGTGTGTGTCAGTCAGCTATACATTCCTTTATATGAAAAGTACACCCCAAATTCTGAAACCTATGAGTGGTTTTTATCAGAAACAAGTTCTTGCCTAACAGGTTTGGTTATTGTTGAGACACAATGTGCATTTAGGGCAAGTCTACCTACTAGTATTGCCCAAGCTTTCGCAAAGTTCTAAAAGTATTTCTTGGTTTCCCGGTGTTATCCAGCTCAAATCCCTGGACTATAAATTCTTAAGGCTGTTAGTCTTCAGCTCAATTTCTCAGAACAGTTGGTTTCCCATGGACCTCTCCATCAACACTGTGCTCGGCTTGATTCTCTCTTGTTGCCTCTGGGCTGCCGAAGGACGAAGTTATAATTCTATCCTCACTGTGACCAATGGAGGACCATGGGGATCATGGGGAGGTAACCAATTTTGCCCCGAAGGATATGCTCATGGCTTCTCACTGAAGGTAAGGACCCCCTTATACTTTCTCCTTTCCTTTTTTTTGCTCCCAATAAATTAGTGCTAGAACTCGAAACAAAAGTCTGGAAAACAATAGGTCATGGATGTGCCCTTAGTTCTACCAGTCCTTTATGAAAAGTAAGGAAAAGAGAAAGGGAATGATGAAATAGCTACTTGTTAATTTTAGTTGTCAAGTGAAAGATGTCAGCAAAAAAGCAAGGGAGATGGCTACATGGTGCTGTACTATTCATGAGGGCTGATGAAATTCTATACTTTTAAATCATTAGGTATTAAGATTTAAGACCAAATTCAGTGGCAGAATCAAATGGGGCATTTCTGCTAGGGCTGTGCAAGTCTAGACGTTCTTCGGATTTGGAATTCTGAGGCCTCGGCAGCCATTTTATGATATGATGGAGCCGCCATTTTAAAACATAGGCCTGGGACTCCAAAATGGAAGAACAGCCTACAACTCTCAGCATGCAGTGCCTGAGAGGGATGCACTTACCAGGGCCCAGGAACAGCGGGCATTCGTGGCCCAATTAAGCATTGCCCACATAATTTTGTTTGCATCCTGCATTCGTCTTGTTGACCTACTGGCATGATTGCCACTTGGAACTGGTCTGATTTTGAGGTCATTGTGAAAAGTACCTTTAACGAAATTTGACTGTGGGGGTGGAGAGGAGCGAAGAGCTCAGTTATGGAGCATACTTTGTCCAGCAAAAGACTTATGGTTGAATATATAGTATTCCCTTCCCAGAAAAGACTCTGTCTTGAGTTCCTGCTGAGCCATGAGTAGGCAGAACTGGGTAAGATGGACAAAGACGTTGACTCTGCAAAAGCCAACTTCACATGTTCCATTAAATTCAACCCATTATATGTGCTGCTGTCCTTACCTCTTCTATCAGTAGCAGATAACTTAGGGATAGCTTTGTTAGACCCGTTTCTTTCCTTTCCAGAGAAAATCTTTGGAATCCTAATGGTACCCTTTCTGGTATTTAGAAAGAATAGCAGGTTAAGAAGGAAAAGGACACATTCTAGTCTGAAATTAGTACCAGACTACACAGTCCACAAGCTCAGAGCATGATAGACTACTATGCCAAGGTTGCAACATCTAAAACAACCATCTAACATATTGCGCATTGGGTCATGTCTGCTGCTTCATTGCAGGATTAGCCTCTGAAAACAAAATAATTCCTTTCAGAATATAATTATAAAGCAACAATCCAGTGGGGTTGTCTAGTGATTTTTCTAGTAAATTTGATCGTCTGAATCCTATTGAACAGGCTGGATGTATATTTGATATGGATGGAAATACAAATCCATTATCAGTAACTGTATGTAAGTTATTGCACATGAAAAGAACTAACATTCATTGTTGACCTAACCTGCCCATTGCAATGCTATACAACAGAGGCTGCAACCCTGAGCAGGGTTAGGCTGCAACCCTGATTCCCAATAATAATCATTGTTTGGATCCAGGTCAACTTATTTGCCCCGAAATTATTCATGACTAACTTTTTAACATTACTTTCAAAGAGATTAAGTGTTATGGTCTCAGTTGCCATCCCACTACTGGAGTCATCTTCAGAGGAAGTGTCAGAACCTTCAGAGTTAGTTGGCCTTTCAGAAGACCCTGGCACTAGCCAAAATGGTTTGGGCCTTCAGAGGAGATTCCTTTGAATCTGCCTCCTAGAGAGGCAGAGAATCAGCTCCTTAGGCAGTGGGGGATGCTGGGCCACCACCTAGCCCCCAGGGACACCAGCACCTTAAGAGCCATGATAGGATGATGGCCAAGTGAAGGAGTTCTTGCTCACTGAAAATGACTATTCATGAGGAGGACATCTCAGAAGCCATTAACGTGTTGCAGCCTCTGGTAGCTCTGTCTACAGCATATGAACTCTCACTTGTAACTGGAGATTTGCTGGACACAATGCTGTTCCTGTAGCTCCTTATACCTTGACTTGTGTTTGGACTGCCTTTGGACTTCTACCTGCTGCTCTTTGGATTTTTGATTAGCCTTCACTGATATTTCATGTGATTGACCCTGCCTCCATCTCTTGACTTTTCTCTGGACAATCAAGTTTATTCAGTAAACTGTGCTTGACGTTTAGTTTTGCTTTAACTTCTCTATTGCATAACAAGAAACTGAACTTAACTGAACCAGGACTCTAAGTTTGACTAGCTTGGTCTTGATCCAACCCAGGGTCCATTATTCATGTAGATATGTGAACAGTTTTGCGAGCCTAGATTTATCCACAGCGTTAGCAGGGTCTTCTTTTCCTACCAGGTAGAGCCATTCCAAGGTGGTGGATACAGAGAAGATGACACAGCCATGAATGGAATCCGCCTTCACTGTACTGATGGTGCAGTAATTGAGTCTACAGTTGGCCCGTGAGTAGCTTATTTTTGTATTCTCTTCTTCTTCGGATATTCAAATCTGAGGTTCGGAAGCCATTTTGTGGCAGACCTGCCATTTTACGAAGGGATCAGCCATTTTAGGAGATGATCCGCCATTTTCTGGCAAAGTCCTTGGGCCCATTACAGCCTACAGCCCGCAGCATGCTGTGCCGGGGAGGGCTGGACTTTCTGGGGCCCAGGATCTCTTTTCGATCATCCCAGAGTGCAGGATTTGGAATAATGGGTTCAAATTACAGGAAGCCAGATTCCATCTGGACATCAGGAAAAACTTCCTGACTGTTAGAGCAGTGTGACAATGGAACCAATTACCTAGGGATGTCATGAGCTCTCCCACACTAGAGGCATTCAAGATGTAGCTGGACAGCCATCTGTCAGGGATGCTTTGAGGTGGATTCCTGCATTGAACAGGGGGTTGGACTCGATGGCTTTATAGTGCCCTTCCAACTCTACTATTCTATGATTCTATGAGAAAGGATGGAGCAATAGCAGCTATTGACAATGGCAGTGAGAAGGTAGACTCTTTGAGAGAAGGTCCCCATTGAGGGTATCTTGGCCTGGAGCTGGTCTGCTCCCTGGCAGGAAAAGACAATCTGTGGTTACCTGGGGAATCTGCCACTGCTTTCACCTGGGGATGAGTGTGCATAGAAGGGACAAAGATGGGCATTGTGTGAACACTTAAATGGAATACATGTAAAGCCCTAAAGACATTGGGCCTGTTCAGACAACATGCTAAGCCATGGTTAGGCCATTAATCCTTTTGCAGCAAATGTGTTTAAACCATGGTTATGTAGTCACCACGGTTAGGGATGGTTCACATGGCAAGGAGAGTTTTCTTCCTCTCTCAAACTACTAGAACCCGGGGTCATCCCATGAAGCTAATTGGTGGGAGATCCAGGACAAATAAAAGGAATTTACTTCTTCACAGAGTGCGTCGTTAAATTATGGAACTCACTACCACAAGATGTAGTGACGGCCACCCATTTGGATGGCCTTAAAAGGGGGTTGGACAAATTCCTGGAGGCAAAGGCTATCAATGGCTACTAGCCCTGATGGTTGTGTGCTATCTCCAGTATTCGAGGCAGTAAGCCTGTGTGCACCAGTTGCTGGGGAACATGGGTGGGAGGGTGCTGTTGCATCATGCCCTGCTTGTTCATCCCTGGCCAATGGCTGGTTGGCCACTGTGTGAACAGGGTGCTGGATTAGATGGACCCTTGGTCTGATCCAGCATGGCAGTTCTTATGTTGTTATGACATGCTAAGCCATAATGTTTAGCTCATAATGCTTAACTACCGTGGCTTAGTGTGTCCTCTGAACAGGATCAATGTCAGCATCTGCTTGAAGGCTCACAAAGGCTTGACCTCTTTTGGGGTGAGCAGAGGGATGCACATGCATTTCTAATTAGCATAATTGTCGTCCTTGACAGGTGGGGAAGTTGGACAGGGATTCAGTATTGCCCTCAAGGCAATCTGGTGTCTTTCTCCCTGAGAGTGGAACAACCGCAAGGGAGAGGCGATGATACAGCAGCCAACAACATCCAGTTCACCTGTGGAGATGGAGTTGGACTGCTGGGCCAAGGGCACACCCGGGGTAATTTTGGTGCATGGAGCCGTCGCTGCCAGACTGGCTTCATATGTGGAATCCGAACAAAAGTGGAGGCTCTCCAAGGCACGGGTGATGACACAACGCTTAATGATGTGACGTTCTTCTGCTGTAGCTGAACCACAAGGGTCTCCCCTTGCTAAATGTTTCTGGTAGTTTTTCCAAGATACTGTAAAAAATAAAATAGCCACCCTGACTACTAGCCATTGACATCTTTATCCTCCTTTCAGGTTTACTCTGTAATTTGCAGCTTTCGTTTACTCACATTTTATGAAGAAACTTCATTGTCAGCCCATTGCACTCCAGTCGTTTCTGCATTGATCATCCCAAGCCTGATTTGTGATGACTTTCTTTCATTTAAAACGAGTGAAAGGACCCAGGTTCACATGGATTGGAATAGTGTGATATAGCAAAGCCTTCAAGCAGATTTATGGGGCTGTCAAAGTTGGACACATTGTGTCCATGCCGACTGAGTGAAGCCACACTCTCTAGGAATGCCCCCTGCCAAGGTGTACCCCTATGGTTCCCTGAAGAAGGGACTTGTCCACTCCATTCTTCTGCGAGGGCTGCCCCACAGCAGGGAAAGGGGGAAGAGGGGCAGGAATACAACCCTTTGCCTCAGCCTGTTCCCTCCAGGCTTCAAACTGTATTGACTGCGAAGCAGTGTGTTGGCTAGGGAAGTCTTCCACCTAGTGACTGAAGATGGTACCACAGGCTTCAAACACATTTAAATTACAGTATAGGGACAACAATTGCATACACTTAATAGTAAATGAAAAGTCAAAAACCATAATTTGCAAGCATATTTGGTCTAATTCTTAAAACAATATTAAAAAAAACTTGCAATGTTGATATTGTGCCCCTCCAAACATATTTGAGGTAAGTGCTACATCTGAATGACTGGAACAGGATGCCAAAATTTGCTACACCGATTTTGCTCTAGCCCCCTGAAAAAAATAATACAATAAAACCAATGTATTAATTTATCAATATCTGCAGGGTGTTAAAGGGTTAGGTTGGAAATGATAAAAGTCTCCCTGCACACCTGGAATGATCCTAATACTTGCTAGTCCCCCACCTTATTGATCCCATTTGCATGTAATGCAGTTTTAATGGCTGGGGCATGCTAGGAGGTGTAGGATTTCTTTTCTATCTAAACATACATAGGATTGTGCCCTAAAAAAACCCACAGCCCTGACACATCCCGTGCAATGTTTGGCACTAAGGTGGTCAATAGAAATGCACCTGGTGTGGATATAATGGCCACGAAAGTTGCAGGATGTCACCAAGAGAAGGAAAATGCATTCCCCCCCTCCAGCTGCACTCTAGACTAGGGATAGGGAAATGTGTCAATTTCAGTTTCTCTTCAATTCTTATTTTCTCAGTATTAAATTCATTTCATCCCAAACTTTAAGAATTTATTTTTTAAACGATTGCCTGAAAATGCATAAGCATTTTTGAACACATTTCTCTGAATACCTGCATTTTGGCTAAATATACACCTTTTACAAGCAGTTTTCCTAATATAATGCAGATTTAAACATTATTTTCTCTAATATATACACATTCTGAAGGATTTTGATTCGCACAGTGCTTCAAAAGTGTGAAATTAGGTAAGTTTGCATAGAACCATTCCTAACCATGGTGGCTACATAACCACACTTTAAACACACTCACTAACCATTTGCTGCAAAAGGGTTCGGGGCCTAACCGTGGTTTAACGTGTTGTCTGAACAGACCCTATGAGGTGAGTTGGCTGCAGGCTCTTTCTTGCTTTTTTACACCCCTCCCCCCCCCCCCCCGGTAAAACCTATTTAAAGGCCCCAGCATTTCCTGGATCATGGCATCACATAGTCATAACCCTGCTTTTGGTATCATCTGCTGCCTACAGCTATGTGGGAGAAATTAGAAAGGGGGAGAAAGAACTTTGTGGAGGCTGACTAAATTCTTTGCTGTGCTGAAGCTACTGAGCTTCTGCAGAAGCCAAAGGTTCCAGTTCGCGGCAGTAAAATCAGATGCTGTGTGAAGTACCAGTATTTCACAGAAAGCTCTTCTGGCCCTTCCCCATCCCTCTTCAAAATGTCATTGCACACAAGCTCACATCAGTGGGTGTGTATGAGTAGAAAAGCAGGGGGAGAGAAAACAAATGTGCAGACTGTGGAAGGAAAACTGGCAGTCTTTCCTGCTAGTTGAAGGCCAGATCTACACCAAGCAGGATATAACACTTTGAAAATGGTTTGAAAACAGAATATGGAGTGTGTCTTGGGCCCCCACAGTTGTCACTACTGTTATAAACCATTTTAAAGAAGTCGTGTAGGTCCTGCCAAAAAGGCTGGTGTCATAGAATCATAGAATCATAGAATAGCAGAGTTGGAAGGGGCCTACAAGGCCATTGAGTCCAACCCCCTGCTCAATGCAGGGATCCACCCTAAAGCATCCCTGACAGATGGTTGTCCAGCTGCCTCTTGAATGCCTCTAGTGTGGGAGAGCCCACAACCTCCCTAGGTAGCTGATTCCACCGTCGCACTGCTCTAACAGTCTTCATGCTGCACTCCCGATTGGTCTGCTAAGATCTCCTAGTAATGTCAAGGCTACTGAACTCAGAGGGAAGAAGCAGTCTTGTATTAAGGAAGATGGCGGCAGTTGGACAGTTCAAAAGATCTGGGGCACAAACCAAGGTGTGTCCTATATAACAACGCCCATGACTGTTTCTTCAGATTACTAGAATCCAGAACAAATTATCTTCCATGGAACTCTCTGTCAGCATTGTGCATCTCATTTAATTTATTACATTTCTATACACGATAGTACAGTGAAGTTCTCTAGGCAGTTTTGAAAGATTAAAACCCTTTAAAAATACAATAAATGTACATAGTATAAGTTGACATACAAATATAAGAACAGATAACACACACACACGTAAGTAATTTTAAATAATAAACAATAAGAAAATCTAGGACTTGATTAAAACCTTCATATACGCTACCCAATACCAGCAGTAGAGGAAGGTCTTCACCAGGTGCCAAAAGGTTAACAATGTTGGCATCAGGTGGGCCTTTGCTGGGGAGAGCATTCCATCATTGGGTGGCTACCACCCTTGTTGCGACCTTCTGAGCCTCCCCGAGGGGAGGGCTGTAGATGCTCAAACTAGCAAATGGGTAGGTGTTCTGTGAGGTATTATGGACCCAACTCATGTATGGCTTTATTGCTTAAAATCAGGACCTTGAATCGGCCTTGGAAACATACAGGCAGTAAGTGCAAGTGGGCCAGAATCGGTGTGATACGTTTGGACCTTTTTGTCCCTATTGTCAATGTGACTGACACATTTTGCATGAGCTACATAGTACATAAAATATGTAGTATATAACTGAAACTTCACTTGGCATAGGGCAGGGTGGGAATCTCTGGACTTCGATATGCTTTTGGACTCCAACTGCCATCAGCCTAGCCAGCATGGGCAATGACCAGGAATGATGGGAATTGTAGTGTTAACATCTGGAGGGCCACAGGTTCTCCATTCCTGCCACAGGCAAATTCTTCAATGGCTTCCACAGTCCTTGATCATTATTGTCCTTTTTCTAAGCACCCCCCCCCCTTTTTTTTTGGAGAAAGTTCTTGGATGGGATTGGGTGCTGGCTTTGCAACTCCAAGTCATCTGGAATGAAACTGATTATGTGGATCATTTTCAATCTGCGTTCAGGCCTGGTTATGAGATGGAAACAGCATTTATGACCTTGATCGATGCCAGATGAGGGAAGTGTTTCCCTGTTGGTTCTCCTGGACCTCCCAATCAAGAGGCGTAGTGGCTAAAGTGTTGGGCTTGGAGTCGGGAGATCTGGGTTCTAGTCCCCATTTGGCCATGGAAACCCACTGGGTGACTTTGGGCCAGTCACAGACTCTCAGCCCAACCTACCTCACAGGGTTGTTGTTGTGAGGATAAAATGGAGAGAAGGTGGATTGTGTATGCTGCCTTGGGTTCCTTGGAGGAAAAAAGTGGGATATAAATGCAATAAATAAATAAATTAAATAAAGAAATAAGATGGAGCTATACTAGAGTGACCAGATTTAAAAGAGGGCAGAGCACCTGCAGCTTTAACTGTTGTGATGAAGAGGAAATTTCACCAGGTTCCCCATATATACAAATGACACCTGCTGAAATTTCCTTTTCAATACAACTGTTAAAGATACAGGAGCCCTGTCCTTTTCATATGGTTACCCTATTCTTGTCTGGATTACTGCAATGCATTCTTTTGAAAATGCTCAGGAAATTTTAGCTGGTCCAAAACAAGCAGCAAGATGGTTAACAGGAACTGGCCAATGTGATCATATTATGTCAGTACTTTTCCAGCTGTACAGACTGACAGTCTTTGTCCAGGCCTGATTCAAAGTGCTGTTATCTGAAGGATCATTTCCTCACATATATACCTGCCTGGACCCTAAGACCACCTTCAGCAGTCCTTCTCTGCTAGCCCCTGCCAAAAGAAGTGAGGCAGGTGGCTACCAGGAAGAGCCCATTTTCTGCTGTGACATCCCGGCTGTGGAATGAGCTTCCTAAGGAAGTTCACCTGGCCATCAGGTGAAGACTTTTTTATTTTCCCAGGCATTTTAGCATTCCAGTCTTTTAGCTCTGTTGTTGTAAATTTGCTCTTGCATTTCAAACCTCTGCATTGCTGCTAGGTTTTACTCTGGTTGTACTTTTATGTGGCCGTTTTAAGATAGTATATTCTGTATTGTGTTTAATTTTGTTTTTTCTGTCTTTAATTTTTGTGAACTGCCCGGAGAACTTCAGCTGTTGGATGGTATGGAAATATAATAAATGAATGAAAAATGAAGGAAGTTGTGCATATTGCTCTCAGCACTTTGACTCTCCCTAAATGCTTGACTGTGGTCGGAATGTAATATATCCTCATGCTGTTTTGTATTGGTGTTGGCATGCTACACAATTAAAACTGAATATTTGAGAAGACAAGCTCCTCCCTAGTTTCCAACTTCTTAATTATAGCATAACTTTGTTTGTTTTACACATTTTGGCATTTCCTTGTTCATTGTAGTCTTAACTTCCTTTTTTTTCTCATGAAACAAAAAATATGACAATCATTTAATTCCTGACAGTCATACTAAATATTCTGTTAACGTGACCTTTACATAGCCCATGATGTAAGTTAACACATTCTTTGCAGGGAGGAATGAGGGTGGGGGACCACTGCCTATCACTTCCCCTGGCCTGGCCCTCACATTTTCCCCACCAGTGAGTGGGGGTGGGGTGGGATTGGTTGGCACTATGTGCCTCACCGCTTTAAACCCGTCACCTAAAATGTGGCTACCCCACCTAGCAAGGAAGGCTGGCTACAGGGCATATTGCCTCTGAACACAGACATGTTGCTTTCTAAGAACATAAGAAAAGCCCTGCTGGATCAGGCCAAGGTTCCGTCTCATCCAGCACTCTGTTCCCACAGTGGCCAACCAGCTGTCGACCAGGGACCCACAAGCAGGACACCGTGCAACAGCACCTCCCCACCATGTTCCCCAGCAACTGGTGCATATAGGCTTACTGCCTATGATACTGGAGGTAGCACACAGCCATTAGGGCTAGTAGCCATTGATAGCCTTCTCCTCCAGGAATTTATCCAGCCCTCTTTTACATCCATTCAAATTGGAGGCCATCACCACATCTTATGGTAGTGAATTCTGCAGTTTAGCTGTGTGAAGAAGTACTGGAAAAGGTGAAAAGAAAGGAAGGCACAAGTATAGAGAATAGAGAAAAGAAGAGACCTCAAAACCGCAGAAGAATCAAGGTACTAGGGCCTAATCTAACACCAAGCAGGATATTGCACTATGAAAGTGGTATGAAAGCAGTATATAAAATGCAGGAGCCACACTACAGCTTTATAGCGGTATTGAAGTGCACTGACAATTGTTCGGGGCCCACTGACACATACCATATACCGCTTTCATACCACTTTCATACCACTATATCCTGCTTGGTGTAGGTGTCAACCTGGCTTATTCACAGTGAATAACATTGTTTAAGGAGTTCCTTTGAAGAAATTGGTTCTTTTGTCCCTGAAGAGGATTCTTCCAACTGGAAATGCATTGAGCCCTAAAAAACTGTTTCCTCTGCACCACCACCCCTCGCCCCACCAGCAAACTGCCAGGTTTGCTGAATCACCCCAGACCTAGGCAATGTAGGCATATGGTCCCCCTAACTTAGGTGCCATCTCTCCCTTGGCTGAGCCAAATTAGCTCCTTGGTAGACCTTGGAGCTTAAGGCAATGAAGCAAGTGGGATTTAACTGGAACACAAGTGGAGAAAGAACCATGCTGAATCTGATCAAACGCTGGTTAGAGCTCGTCATGGAACCTACTGTGTGACAGAGAGGGTGGCAAAGAAGAAGTTATTTTCCACCTCCATTGCACTTTCACAGTGTCGCCCAGCAGAGCTGTTTAGGGTGGTGAAGGGTTTATGACAATCTGACCCTGAAAAGGAAGCTGTAATAACAAAACAACAACAACAACAACAACAACAACAAAAAGCAGATGGCCACACTATGGCAGCAAACAAAGCCCATTGCTTTGGACCCTGGAGGAGGGAGATTCAGTCCAAATTTCCAGCATCTGAGCTACTTTTAGTAAGCAAATTGCACTTACAAAAGTGAGACAGCCAGTCTGTTTACTGCAACAACCAAAGTAGGTCAATCTAGGTTAGGCGTGGGCAACTGGTACCCTCTGGCTTTTTTGGCCATCAGCTCCCATCAGCCCTATCCAGCACAGCCATTGGTGAAGGATCATGGGACAAAAAGTTGGTGGCCCAGTTCTCAATGTTCTCAAGATGATTACTGAAGAAAGTAACTATTCCCTACCACCACCAAAGCTGTCTTGGAGTGGCAAGCCTCAGTTAATTAAGCACGTTGCATAGAAGGTAATCAGGAATTCAGAGAATTAAATAAATAACAAGATAACTGATACCAATAGAATAATAGAGTTGGAAGAGGCCTATAAGGCCATTGAGTCCAACCCCAATAGGGAGGCTATGAAATGAGTTCACAATGCACTTTTGATCATTGTTATCAAAATGTAATTGGCAATGCAGTTTGGATAATATCCAAAGAAAGAGTGCTGAATTATAACTCATCACCAGAATTGAAAAGGGTTTTGTAGAAAATGAGAGACATGGAGCTGTATTATTCAAGGTCAGAGTGAACTTAAAAGATTTCACTTATCAATTAATGAGCAAAAATATTTTTAAGGAGTAAGTATTAATTCACATAAATAGATGTCTAGAAAAGTTTGATCAAAAGGTTTGAGGAAAGGAAACCCAGCCATATTCCTGGGGTATAGATTGATATATGGGCTATAAATTGACATATGACACTGTACCTAGATCCAGAACAGATGACCTTCCATGAAGCTTCCCTTGATCCTTTGCTGCTGTGTTTGGAATACCGAAAGCTGACAATATAATTCTATCCTCATGGTGCCAAATGGAAGACAAGAGAATGATTGGGGGAATGACACAATTTTGTACCCATGATTAAATTATGGTTTCTCATCATCAGAAGAAACTAAATGAGAAAACGTAATAATTTTCTAGAAAAGAATATACATCCTCCAGGGCATCTAGATAGCATCACAATCAATACACCATCATATATCAATTTACATCCCAGTTGTGGGACATATCATGATCCAGCATCTGCACACCAATGTACTAGAACTAATGACAGGAAAATGCTGAATTCTGGACATATTTGTTATTTAAAAGCTAATTCCATCCCTTACCTCCAATACACCCCCTTTTCCCTCCAGTTAGCAGGAGTCAAAAGTTGCAGATCTGGGGCCTACAGAGATGTGCCAGGCAAGCTAGATTTGTAGGCCTCACCCTCTGCTGTGTTTGCAAGCAGAGATTCCATTAAAGCAGAAAAGATCGGGGAGCTGACAAACTCTACGTGCTGCGTTGCCAATCAGAGAATGAGTGAGTGATGGTGAGACAGAACACATCACTTTTAAAAAAAAGTGCTAATGATTCACTTCAGATGGTCTGGGAAACAGATAAAGGAATCTAAATTGAGGGACAAGATTAGAATGCTTTGTGGGACAGATGTCCATTTAAAACAATATCAGTTAAAAATAAGGAATTAATGTTGAAACTGACCTAGAAATGGTATCTTACACCTAGGAAAATATCAATGATGAGCCCAGGGACATCCCCAGAATGCCGGAGGGGATGTTCTGTGGTTTTTCCCTAAGGCAAATCTATTTTGGAAATCAGTGTTCCAAGAGATTAGCTCAATAACTGGACAATGGGTTCACCCAATTTCTCATCTAGCACTGTTAAATTTATACAGAGTACTTGATAGTAACTTATTAAGTGAGGAATTAATAAGCCATCTACTGGCGGTGGCTAGATGGTTGATTAACAAGCATTGGCAAGATGGCAAAGGGCTCCATATTGAAAATTGGTACCAGAGGGAATGGCAAATTGCTCTCTTAGAAAAATTGATTCAAAAACTAAGGATAGTGCTAGGACAACTAAGCGAAGACAAACTTGAAGGGGTATGGAGGAAATGTATTGATTCTGTGAATAAAGAAGAAGATGAGGGAATGCCTCCATCATCATATATTGAGTTATGGAGAGTATGGGGGCAGGAGGGTAAGGAAACTAAGGGCTCATCTACACCAAGCAGGATATTCCACTATGAAAGTGGTATGAAAGCGGTATATAAAAGGCAGGTGCCACAGTACTGCTTTATAGTGGTGTTGAAGTGCACTGACAACTGTTGGGGCCCGTTGACACATACCATATACTGCTTTCATATCACTTTCATAGTGTTATATCCTGCTTGGTGTAGATGTGTCATGGGCCCCAACAGTTATCCGTGCACTTCAGTACCACTATAAAGCAGTAGTGTAGATCCTGCAGTGTATGTTATAATACTTGATCTATGTAACCAGAATTAAAGGGTGGGGGGGAAGTGCTACTGAAATACAGAAAAGAAGTGGAGAGACATTTCTACGAATGGATATCAGAACAGGCTCACTAAATGCAACAGAACTGTCATTTCAAAATGTCTTAAAGGACAGAGCTGTGCCATTATACAGCTGTTTGTTGCTAGACAGGGGATTTCAGATAAGGATCCCCCCCTTGGGGAGGTTCTATACTGAAGTAGTGCTGATGAGGGCTTAGACTCCAAAATATCTTTGAATGCTAGGACACGACCCTAGATAACATGAAACAGAAGACAGGAGGGCTAATTTTGTATATGTTTACACTTCAAGTGAATTGGCTATATTTTTCGCATTCCCCCTATAACTGTGTATTAATAATGGGTGAAACCTCCAAAGCCTGTCCCACGTCCCACTCGCCAGACCCCCACCAGCTGCTCATCCCCATTAGACCATTTCCACCAGCAATTTTGCATAAATGACACTATTTATGGCTGCCATTTTGTGCAAAATGGCAATTTCTGTAAATAGTGTCTCCGTCATTTTGCGCAAAATGGCGGATCACAGGTAAGCTGGGATTACCTGCAAGCATGAGGGTTCGCAAGCTGACATTCAGTGGGCCAAGCTGGTGAAAAGTCACAGAGCTTGAGCCCCAACCAGATTCTCATCCCAGGGGGAATCCGCATGTCGTACCGAGATCGCTTCTAAGCGACCCCAGTGCGGCGTGAAAGCGATCGTGTAACTGGCCTTTGGAAGAGCCGACGAAGAGACGTCCTTCCCGCCGCCACAGCCGCCGCCACCACCCACAGACCTCCTTGCTGGCTGGGACGGAGAGCTCGGGGGAAGAAGGCGGGGTGGAGAGCTTCTTCCACTCTCAACCCCACCTTCTTCAGCCGAGCTCTCCTCGCCAGTCGGCGAGGAGGTCTGTGGGTGGCAGCGGCGGCGGCAAAGACGTCTCTTCGTCGGCTCTTCCAAAGGCAAGTTACACGATCGCTTTCACGCTGCACTGGGGTCGCTTAGAAGCGATCTCGGTACGACGTGCGGATTCCCCCCCTGTTGTGTATGGGTCATGTTCTTCCCAGGACTCTGAGCTGGTAATAGTAACCAAGCTGCAATAACAAAAATGGGTGATAGCCACACTATTGCAACAAACAAAGCCCATGTTCCAGTTCGAATGGCCAGCAACTGAGCTACTTGTTAGTAATCAAATTGCTACAAAAGTTAGATAGCCAGTCCATTAACTGCAACAATCAAAGTACTACCAACTGCGGTGAGCGAATACCCTGTGAGCAAATATTTGCCCCAGAAGCTTTTGCATCTTGCAAGATTCCTGCACCAATCTGAATAATAGGTTACCTTACAAACCTTTATCCAAAATAAAGTGATGGCCACCAATTTGGATGGCTTTGAAAGGGGTTGGATAAATTCCTGGAGGCGAAAGCTATCAATGGCTACTAGCCCTGACGGTTGTGTGTTATCTCCAGTATTTGACGCAGTAAGCCTGTGTGCACCAATTGCTGGGGAACATGGGTGGGAGAGTGCTGTTGCACCATGTCCTGCCTTGTTGGTCCAAGGCCAATGGCTGGTTGGCCACTGTGTGAACAGAGTGCTGGACTAGATGGACCCTTGGTCTGATCCAGCAGGGCTCTTCTAATGTTCATGTGTTCTTAAAGTTATTTGGTCTTCCACATTTTTCTCATAAGCTTATCTCTCTCGTAAGCTTATAATTTTCGTAAAGAAACAAATGATATATTGAAATGTATTATCGTATGAGATTTGGATCAATTCTAACATGAGGCATTGGTATTCTATCAAATTGGCAAGGGAGCTGCAGGATGTCACCAGGTCACAGAAAATTGCTAGTTGTTCTTTCCTTTGGATCAGTTCCAACCCAAATTCTCAGAAGCTTTATGTGGTTTTATAGAAACCTTTTTGCTACACTATTGAGCCATCACTGACAGCCAATGTTTGTTTAAGACAAGATTATCTAATAATATTGCCCAGTATTTCCTGGTTCACATGTTGGTAGAGTTGGATGGAATTTGCAGGCATAGTTGCCCCTTGTGAAGGGATCAAGGCCTGCCAAGTTTCACATGAATAGGTTGTGTGCATGCGTGCGTGCACATGTGCAAGAGCAGCATTAGCAGTTTTACAAAAGATTACAGTAATTTTTGCAGGTGTGAATGATGTAGCAAGTTCTGTTGCTGAGGAATACTGTTTGCCTTCAGAAAGGAAGGAAAAACATATAAAATTTCCTCCAGTAGTGCCCCAAAACCTTGTCATGGAGAAAGGGCAGGTATTTTTAAGGAAGCAGGAGATTTTCAGCTAGCTGAGAGTTATGGAGCTGAAAAAAAGGAGGTTATGGGCAATGGAAATACAGAAGCATTCATTCCTGGTTGTCAGCATTGGGTGAAATTTGCAGTCATAGAAGACCTGTAGGGGGGCATTATGCCTACCAAATTGCAGACAAATAGGTGCAGCGGGTAAGGAGTTACGATGAATGGAAAACATTTTGTGCTCAATTTGCACCAAAGTCATAGAAAGTGCAATAGGACATGAGTGGATGATGGATGTGGAACATACAGCGCAGAGGCAGAAGGATAATCATCCAGCATTTTCCAAGCAAGCACACAATGCTACGTCTTCTCAGGTCCGCCACAATGATGTAATTTGCTTGTATAACACAGCTGTGTCTTCACAAACCCCAAAGCCAATGAGAGTCTTGTGCTGGAGGCACTGATTAAAAGACAGTTCCTAAGACATAACAGGAGAAAAAGGGGTGTATTATATATAAAAAAGGAGGCCCATTGCCTTCCATCTGCTTAGGCACAGACTAGAGCCCCAATTGTTAGTGTTATCAGCCCAAGGGGTCTCTCAAGCCCCAGGCAGTTAGCTCAGAACCTTGTTTCTTGAGACATGGCTTTTTTTCTTCTTCTTTTTTTGTAGAAATAGGGTGGCCAGGGGACAGAGGACAGTCTTCTTTTGGAAGTTGGCCTCTATTTGATCAGTTATCCAGTCCATGAATGTTTCTATATGAGGCTTTTATTGCATGCTCATGATAGTCACTCACTTTTTTTGTGGGTCCCGTACACAATGTTGCCAACCTCCAGGGCCCCTTCTATCCTTTCTGGCCATTATAGTGGCTTAGTTCCCTATGGGGAAAATGTGAGAAGAGACTTCAACGCGTGATAAATTTCTGGTGAATTTCCAGAATGCTGCTATATCACAGCACCATCTAGTGGACGTATAATGAAACACAGGCCCCATTCAGACAACACACTAAACCATGCTGCTTAACCACAAAATGGCTAATGGAATGTGTTAAGGTCAATGCATTCCGTTAACCCTTTTGTGGTTGAGGAGCATGGTTTGACGTGTTGTCTGAACGGAGCCATAGAGAACCTGCCCAGAAAGAAAACCCCCAGATGAAACCACATGCAATGAGCTGATCATAATCCTGCAAGGAACCCAGAAGCAGAAGTCCTGGTAAAAGTGTAGGTTTTTTTTTTTAGTTCATATAGAAATGCTCCAAGCCTGGTTTTAAGTTGAGGAACCATTATGGGAGAGAGAGAAAGTGCAGCGGCAAGGGCCTAGAAGTTACCTATCAACAGTGAGCAATTGGACATCAGACTGAGCAGGTGAAGAGTCCACTTGTTCAGTCTTCTTGACTATGATGAGATGTGTTGTATTTCTATTTAAATGATAGTCAATATTTCTACGTTTGCAGCTATAAAAATTTGCACATGCAAATTGGCATCCTCTTTTGTTCTAATTTTTGGTGATGTAATTCCTCTTTTTTTTTTTTGGCAATGCAGAAGTGATCACTCTAGTGAAAAAACCTACAGGCTTTCTAGCTTTATGGGCTGTTTGCCTTGCTCCATGTCTTCTCATGCAAATTGCCCTTTCCAGTCCCCTATTATAAACTTTCCTTTCCTTTAGCAGGCTTTGTCTTTGCAAAGAAGCACCTACAATTATACATAGCTCACAAAGCCTGTGCTTTGCCTTCCCTATTACTTCCAAGCTTCTGCTGGCCTTGGGAAGCTTCTCATAGTTCCTTGCTCTCATCAGCCCCATGATGTCGTCCTGCCCCTGCTCCAGCCTCATATATATAAGTCTGCCTTTCCGGAATGGAAATCCTTTTGCTTCCTCACTTATAGTTTTGTCTTGCCCCTTGATCAGATGCTCGAGCCTGATTACCTTGCCGGGAAGAGGTCTGGCAGTTTTCCATTTTCTTCATCTTTTCCTATGAGTGGGGCTAATCCTTCAAGGAGACAGCTGCGCATCCCTCATTACTGCTTTGATTTTAACACATTGTCAAAATCTTAAGGTTCACACATCATAATCCTCAGCAGTAAGTTTCTTCCTTTCTCCGTATGTCTTGTGACAAATACTTGTCCCAAAAGCCTTTGAAGCTTGCAAGACTCTTGCAACAACCTGAATAATACACTACCTGCAAATATCGATCCAAAATAAAGAGTTATTTGGTCTTCAACATTTCTCGCATAAGCTTATCTCTCTCATACGTTTATATTTTTCATTAATAAACAAATGATATATTAAAATGACTTATCATATGAAGTTTGTCCCTTGAAACATCATTCTACAGGCAATCTAACAAAATCATTTGTGCAGACATGCTGTTCCTTTTGTCCTTCTGTTGGGGGACAAATTCTGCCAAAAGTGGCCCTCCGAAGAAATTCTTGACATGTGTGGGTGATAGCTTTCTCCTACAGAATGTGGAGGAAGGAACTAGAGGATTGGCTTTTCTTGACTTGATACTGACCAATAAGGATGACTTAGTGGATAAAGTGACAGTTACAGGAACTCTGGGGGAAAGTGACCACGTCATACTTGAATTCTTGATTTTAAAGGAAGCAAATGCTGGGTGTAGCCATACACATACTCTGGATTTTAGGAAAGCTGATTTTAATAAACTCGGAATTATGATAAGTAAGGTTCCATGGCAAGTGGCCCTAATGAGAAAAGGAGTGCAAGATGGGTTGGAGTTTTTAAAAAAGGAAATTTTAAAGGCACAATTAAAAACAATTCCAACAAAGAAAAAAAAATGAAGACAACAGAAGAAACTAATGTGGCTTCACAAAAAGCTTAGAGATGACCTGAAAACAAAAACAAAAAGGATACACATAGGAAGTGGATGGAAGGCACAAAAGAAGAGTACAGACAGGTAGCACCGAAGTGTCAAAATGGTGTCAGGAACACTAAAGCTGGAATTAAGCCAGAGGTGGGCCAGGATCTCTTCTCAATCCTCCCAGAGTGCAGGACACGGAATAATGGGCTCAAGTTACAGGAAGCCAGATTCCAGCTGGACATCAGAAAAAACTTCCTGACTGTTAGAGTTGTATGACAATGGAACCAGTTACCTAGGGAGGTTGTGGGCTCTCCCACACTAGAGGCCTTCAAGAGGCAACTGGACAGCCATCTTTCAGGTATGCTTTAGGGTAGATCCCTGCAATGAGTGGGGGTTTGGACTCGATGGCCTTATAGGCCCTTTCCAATTCTACTATTCTACGATTCAGTGATTCTATGACTGAACCTTTCACTGACCTAGGAGCCTGCTGCAAGAAAAAATAAATAAATTCTCCCAGCTGAATTCAGTAAAGCAGCAATGAGTATTTCATGTAAGGAAATTTGACAATTGTACATGTTCAGGTTATGATGCAAATAAATACACATGGAATATTATGGGAAATAAACAATACAAAGATGTAAGATTTAAAACAATAAACTTTGAAGACAAGCATATGCTATCCTGTTTTGAAGGGAAGTGTCACTCAGAAAAGCTGACAAGTAATAAATATAGTACCTCACTGAATCATATCTGAGAATGGCCAAGGGACTTGCAGGACCCAGAACCAAGACACAGAAAAATATTAGTTTTGCTAGTTCTGCTTTCCTTTGGACCTGTTCCAGCCCAAATTCTCACAAGCGTTGTATATTTTGATAGGAATCACCTGTTGAGCCATCATTGACACCCAATGTTTGTTTAAGGCAAGATTATCGAGTAATATTGCCCAGTATTTCCTGGTTCTGTTGTGTGACCCAGTTCAAATGCCTGGGATATAAATTCCCCAAAGTATTGCTCTACAGCTACATTTCTGCATCTAGGTTCAGAACAGTGTACTTGCCATGGGCCTCTCCACCAGCACCGTGCTCTTCTTGATCCTCTGCTGCTGTCTCTGTGATGCAGGAGCCAGAAAACATAATTCTGTCCTCACAGTGCCCAATGGAGGACCATGGGGTTCTTGGGGAAACATCCATTTTTGTCCCAAAGGATATGCTCGTGGTTTCTCACTGAAGGTAACTATCGCCCTCATTTTTAAGATTCCCCCAGTGCTTTCTCTCTTCCTTTTTTATCCCTGGATACTCTGAAGAAATTACTTCTAGAACTGAAAAAGAAAGGTGAGGACAGTAGGGTAAGGATGAGCCAGTGTAGTGTAGTGGCTAAAATGTTGGACTGGGAGCTGGGAGATCTGGGTTCTAGTTCCCATTCAGCAATGGAAAGATGCCTTTTTAATAATGTGCTGCTTTTAATAATGTATTCGTTTTAAATGTTTTAATTAGTTATACCGTATTTCTTTGATTCTAAGACGCACTCCCCCCCCATATAAACATCTCTAAAAACAGGTGCGTCTTAGAATCGTGGATGCATTTATTATTTCTTAGAATCAAAGCTTTTTTTCTGTTGGTGGTACTGAAATTAGTGTGCATCTTACAATTGATGGTGTCTTAGAATCGAAGAAATACGGTACGTATTTTATGGTGCTTGCATTTGTGTTGTACCCCACCTCGATCCTGAGGGAGAGGCAGGTAACAAATAAAATTATTATTATTATTATTATTATTATTATTATTATTATTATTATTATTATTATTATTATTATTGAAACCCACTGGGTGACTTTGGGCCAGTCACACACTCTCAGCCCAACCCACCTCACAGGGTTGTTGTTGTGAGGATAAAATGGAGAGGTGGAGGAGGATCATGTACGCTGCCTTGGGTTCCTTGGAGGAAAAAAGTGGGATATAAATGCAATAAATAAATAAATTAAATAAAGAAATAAGATGGAGCTATACTAGAGTGACCAGATTTAAAAGAGGGCAGAGCACCTGCAGCTTGGAGGGAAAAGGCAGGATATAAATGCAATAATAAAAAAATTAAAATAAAGTTATATTAGTTCTTTATGAAAAATAAGAGAAATGGTAAGGGAATGATTGGATAGGTACTTAATAGTTTTGATGGTTAAAAAAATAAAGTAGATGCAACCAAAAAAGAATCAAGAAAGGTGATTTGGTGGATGGACTGGCCACATGGAGGGATTGTCGGTCAAAGTCTAGAGCAGCCTTCCTCAACCTGGGGCGCTCCAGATGTGTTGGACTACAACTCCCAGAATTCCCCAGCAGCTGGCTGGGGCGTTCTGGGAGATGTAGTCCAACACATCTGGAGTGCCCCAGGTTGAGGAAGGCTGGTCTAGAGGGTTTTTTAAAATCACTAAATGTTAAGAATGAAGACCGGGGCTCATCTACACCAAGCAGGGTATTGCATTATGAAAGTGATATATAAAATGCAGGAGCCACACCAAGCAGGATATAGCAGTATGAACGTGGTATATGGTATGTGTCAATGGGCCCCAACAGTTGTCAGTGCATTTCAGTACCGCTATAAAGCAGTTGTGTGGCTCCTGCCTTTTAGATACCGCTTTCGTAGTGCAATATCCTGCTTGGTGTAGATTTATTTGTTTGTTTATTTATTTATTACCATTTTTATTATTTATTTATTTATTTATTACATTAGATGTGCCCTAAGCTGCATGCATCTCAGCATCCATCCCTAAGAAACTTCATTGTGCCTTTTTTATCACTTAAAAAAACCCTTGTCCTTTTAGATAAGCTTGTTACTTCACTCCACTGTTTTTCTATGATGTCATATTTGTTTTGGGTGAGTGTATTAACCATTGCTGTCACTTCATTCATTGTTAACAACATTTGGCGGTGAGATGGGCTGTGAAGAATGGGCCACAGCTTAGTTGTGTATGTGTACTATGCATGCAAAAGATCCCAGGTTCAATTCCCAGGCCAGGAAAGACTTTGCCTTGAGATCCGGGTGAGCTGTGAGTGGACAGATGAACAAATGGTTTGACTTAGTAAAAGCCAGTTTCATTTGTTGGGAGCCAGTGTGGTGTAGTGGCTAGAGTGTCAGACTTGGACTGGGAAGATCTGGGTTCAACTCCACACTCATCTATGAACCTCACTGGATGACCTTGGGCCAGTCACTATCTCTCCAGAGAGCTCCGGCTATTGGGCGGTATAGAAATGAAATACCTACCTACCTACCTACTTACCTCACAGGGTTGTTATGAGGATAAAATGGGTGGTGAAGAGAATTATGGATGCTGCCTTGATGGAAGATGGGATGTAACTGGAATGAATGAATGAAAAAGATACTATGTACCTGTTCCATCTTTTCCTCCTGTGTGTGTGTGTGTGTGTCTGTGTGTAAAGAAAAAGGATGGAGAAAACAGAGAGAAAACATGGGAGGGTTACAACTGGAAGACCCCCTTTTAAATTCTATAAATGAAGCAGGGCAATTGCATCCTTGTATGAACTATGTCCTGCTCCTGCAAACATCTATGGAGTTATCACCATGCCACCTTTTTGGCAAAAAAGTGTTTTTGCTTGAATGGCTTTGTCAGTGTGCATGGTTCTCAAGGGACCTAGCTTGTATCCATGCTAGGGGAGACTAGGTATGAAGTTTGATCCCAGTATTACTAAGTTCCAAGGGTTTATTTGCACCAGCCCCTTTTTGGTGCATCCGTGGTTTTCATGTTTGATGGCGCATCAGGTGCCTCCCAACTAGAAGAAACTGTGTATGACGTTTGGTCCCAGCCCATCATGCCTTAAAGTGATATCTGAATGCAGCTACTCTCAGCCACAGCCTCCTGGAACAAGGATATAATAATGATGAACTATCATTGCGTATTGTCAAGGTAGTTAACACACCCAGAAGGGTTAGTGCACTCAGATAGTGGGTGTATTAACCATTGCTGTGACTTCATTCATTGGCTAAAAACACTAAATGGTGGAGTTGGCTAGTTTCTCACAAAATGAATAGGCAAAATAATGGCTGCTTATCTTGCCTCATATCTTGCGCTCTACAAGGGCTGAAGACATGCTTTTCTCTTTACCCAAAAGTTGGGAATCTGCAGATTATGTCTCGCCCCTCCTTGTGAATGTCAATGAGCATGGATGAAATTTGGAATAGCTGTCCTCATAATGGGACATCCACCTCTCCCTTTCCCTTGTGTTCTTTTTTCAGTGATTTTCCAGCCTTTGTGTGTGAAAACATTGTTTTTAAGGTGCATTCGCATATCAACATTAACAGGCAATTCCTAACCATGTTTATGGTGGGCGCATTAAGCCACAAAAAGGCAGTGTACACAAGGTGTCCACCTTCCCTTGTGACTGGCAGAGATTGACCTTACAAGCAACACCCCTGCACACATTTCCTAATAGGCAACGTTCCTGTATCCTCCCTACACCTTACCTCACCTGTCAGATGGTAAACAACTCAATAGTTCAGTTTAAATAAAAGGGGCCCAGGCCAGGTGGAACAAGATGGGAGGTCAGAGATTTGCATCGTTGCAATCAGCAAGGGAGTCTGTCATACTATTGGCCATTTGCATACAAGGCAGATGCTCTCACAGGCTACCCAGCCAAGGGCCTTGCAGAACCTGAGGCTGCCTAGCTGGGCCAGCAGGCGCGATTTGTATGCATGCAGCACCTGGTGAAATTCCCTCTACATCACAACAGTTAAAGTTGCAGGAGCGATACTAACGTGTCCAGATTCAAAAGAAGGCAGGTCTCTTGCAGCATTAACTGTTGTGATGAAGAGGGAATTTCACCAGGTGCTGCATGCATACAAATAACACCTGCTGAAATTCCCTTTTCTATGCAGCTGTTAAAGACACAGGAGCCCTGTCCTCCTTTCATAAGGTCACCCTACCATTGCAGCCAGTCTCAACTGAGCTTGATGGAATCTCGTCCTACCCCCCAAGATTTAATTTATTGACCTCCCTTGGCTAGGCCTCAACTGCCTGCATTGTAGGGAACTGGAGAGTCGAGATAGATGGAACAGGAGTGCTCAGCACACGGTGCTCTTGTGCCTCTCAGAACGGATCTACTTCAGCATGGTTGCACTGCTGCCTGCTACTATCTCTTTGCCTTACGAGGAGGTGCTCCTGCGGTGTTGGTTAAAATCACGGGCATCTCCCCACCTATATTTAATTTACTGATGTTTTGTCCCATCCTGTTCATGTTGCTGGAAACGGAAAGTAGAGATATACAAGGCAGGCGCAGCCCAGTAGCTGCTGCTTTCAGAATGATGTCAACTGGGTAATGACAACCATTACCCAGAGGACCTTCTCTTCTGCTGCTCCCAGACTGTGGAATGGCCTGCTGGAGGAGACTCGTCAACTTAAGGGTGACCCTATGAAAAGGAGGACGGTTTGCTTGCTATTAATTTTTTTAGAATGGGTAAAAGCGGGAGGGGGTAACTTTGTTTGAAGCGATGAGAGGCAGATTCAACTCCCAGTCATGATGATAAGTGATCACTTGATGTGAAGCATCCTCCAATCCCAATGTTGGAGGGGGGACTAAGGCAGAGCCACTAAGACAGTTTTTCCTTTGTTTCTCTTTGTGGGTTGGAGTTCATGGAGTGAGGAGGCTAGCTAGTAAGTTCTGTGCTGTAGCTGCGTTTGTTTGGAGGAGATAGGATTTAGCTTGGTGTGTTTGTTTGTTTGTTTCTGACTTCTTGCATAGCTTTCCTGTGCTTTGTGTTTTGCCTTAGTTTGATTTATATAAATTTATAATTGTTCATTTTTGGAGTGTTTGTTTGTTTCACAATCCCCACCCCTTCCCCCTGTCTTTTAAACCCTGTGTTTTGTGACTGTGTTTGTATTCATTTTCCTTATTACTTCTATATAAAGAAAGATTTAAAAAAATTACAAAAATAAATTCTATCCTCTCTCTCTCTCTCTCTTTTTTCTCTCTCTCTCTCTCTCTCTCATTCTGTGTGTGTTTGTTTGGACTGCGTGTGATTGTGTGAGTGTGTTTGCTGTGCACTGCTTGTTATTTGCAAAAAGCAAATAAAGTTTGACCATTCAAATAAAGTTTGGGCAAAGCACTACACAGTTTTCCCATTTCCCCAAATAATAAATACATTTATTATTACTATTACTATTATTATTATTTTTAATAATTATTGATAATGAGAAAAGGCAGCAGGTGCCCGTCTGTGGTTGGGCATGGTGAAAGCAGTGGGCAAGGCAAGACTGGCACCAGTAAGCAGGCAGCCTCTCCGGCTGTGAAAATCAAACGTTCAAGTCCTTGGCTGGGTGCTCCTCAACAGAAGCAGGAGAAGAAGCAGGCAGACGCGGGCGCTTCTCCAACTTGTGCCCGACGTTTGCTTTTTGAAGATGGAAAAAGTGTCCCTTTGCAAGAGGCAGGCAGCAATGTACTAGCCCCTTAATGCCCACCAGCCAGCCTGCCTGCCTGTGCCCGCCTGTCTGCCCACCTGCCTCCTCCACCCGGGTGCCGTCATTGTGGGGTAGCAGGATCTGCTGGGACTTACTCCCCCAGAGATCTATGGCTAACCTGTACAATGTACTAGCCCCTTAATGCCTGCCTGCCAGCCTGCCTGCCCACCTCTCTGCCTGCCTGTCTGTGCCTGCTTTGTGGGGTAGCAAGATCTGCTGGGACTGACTTCCCCAGAGCTCTATGGCTTAGTCGTCGTACATCGTGTAGTGCCTCTCTGCTTGCCTCTCTGCCCTCCTGATGCCAGGGAGATGTAGATGGGCTGTGTGGGTCAACCCCACAAGCCTATGGCATGCTTGCTCCCAGTGCTTCAGGGGCATGCTGCTTCTCCTCCTCTGTGCCCGCCTCACAGGGCTGGTTTTGCATGTCTTGCTTTGACTCAGGGTATTAGACCTTCCTGGTGATGAAAAGGCAGCTGCATTGCTGCTGCGCTCACCCTGTTTAGACTTCTTGAAGTTCCTTGTTAATTTTTTTTTAATGGCAAGCACTTTTATTCAAGATGTACAGTAGTTCCTTGTTAATTTTTGAAGTGTTGAAGATTCTTATTTAGGTTTATCTTTAAATATTCCCCACAATTCAGGGCATGTTCGGATTTCCTTTGAAATGGCCATGAATAAGGATCTATTTAGAAGCCCAATTAGCTGTCTGCAGCTTACAAAATCCCTGAGATAGATGCATTTCTGTAAATGGGGTGGGGGGATATTTTTTTTAAATTCCCTCCAAATCAGGGGATGCTCGGATTTCCTTCAAAATGGGCATGAATAATGATCTATGTGGAAGCTCTCATGGTGCCCACTTACAGGTCTGTATCTGGAAAAGCCCATGAGATATTTTTGCATTTCTGTAAATGGGGTGGGGGAATATTTTTTAAAATTCCCCCAAAATCAGGGCATGCTCAGATTTCCCTGAAAATGGGCATGTATAAGGATCTAGGTGGAAGCTGTGATAGTGCTCATTTTCAAGTTTCAAACTGCAAAAATGACGGAGATAACTGCATTTCTGAAAATGGGGAGGTGATATTTAAAATATTCCCCAAAATTCAGGGGATGCTCAGATTTGCTTCAAAATGGGCATGAATGTGGATACATTTAGAAGCTATCAGGGTCCCATTTTGATGTTTCTAACTTGAAAAGTGACAGAGATGTTTGCAGGTTTGTTGATTGGGGTTAGGGTTGAGGGTTAAAACTTTAAAAAATCGTTAAAAATCATAGGATGCTCGGATTTCCTTCAAAATTGGCATGAATGAGGATACATTTATAAGCTCTCATGGTGGCCAGTTGCACGTGTGTATCTGGAAAAATGACGGAGATAACTGCATTTCTGAAAAAGGGGGGCAATCTTTTAAATATTCCCCCAAAATCAGGGGATGCTTGGTTTCGCTTCAAAATGGCATGAATCAGGATCTATGTAGAAGCTCTCATGGTGCCCATTTTGATGTTTCTAACTTTAAAACTAAAAAAGTTATAGGTGTTTGACATTTTCAATGCAATTCTATTGGGGGGGGGGACACGGAGCGCCGATCCAGAGCCGGAGCCCCGCATTGGAGCGGACCATAGGCGAATCGACGTGGAGTGGAGCAGACCCGATCTGGAAGTTGCGGATTGCGATTCAGAGCAAATCGGGTGTGTGTGTGTCTGTGCTCAGCCCTACTTTTAATATGCTTTTAGGATGTTTTTAGGATGATTTTAACTGTGTATACTATGTTTTAAATAAGTATTTTATATAGTTTATACTTGCTGTTGTTCCCTGCCTCAATCCAATCAGAGAGGTGGGTAAGAAATAGATGATGATGATGATGATGATGATGATGATGATGTCACAACTGGAACCCGGGAGAAGGGCAGCTGCCCCCTTTCCCCCCTTGAGTGGATGCCCATGTCTCTATCTCTTCTCCCATCAGGTAGAGCCAGAGCAAGGGTTCTGGGGTGACGATTCAGCCCTTAATGGAATTCGCCTGCATTGTGATAATGGCGCAGTAATTGAGTCTTCGGTTGGACTGTGAGTAGCCTTTTTACTTCCTCTTCCACTTGGCTTTATTGTTTGGAAGGTGATCATGGGAGGTTAAAATACATTGCTTGAGCACTGCTTACTGAGTCTGGTTGGCGATTCCCCTTCCTGGCCTGCATGCTAGGGGCACTGGTGGTGGATGGTAGAGCCAGGGACACACCATGGTGTGGACTGCTAATGTGAACCCCTTTCCACCTCCCCTGACATGGTCAGCCTGCACCCCCAATGCTGGTCTAGACTCCATATCACATCCCTGAGATCCCTTATGGGAATCCTCACAGTGGGGGAGCAGGGAGCCCAATCCTGCTCCCCCTCACCAATGGATCCAGCCCAATGCCTAGCACACCAACGCAAGTTGTGTCAAATGTTCTAAAATGAACATCCACACACAGTATACTGACAGTCCAGATCATTTTATTTACAATGGAATTAATCTTGCAACTGCAATCCTGGAGCTGCATGGGAGGGCTGCCTTTTGGAAGCTCAGGTTGAACTGGAGGTAGGACAAAGGAGAGATCTCATTCTGCTGGGAAGCCTCTTTGGCCCCAAATCATCGTGCCGATTGACTCAGCAGCCTTTTCCCCTTCACTGCCGGCCAGTGCACCTCACAATTCACTGCCCCCCCCCCCCGCTAAGCAGGGAACTCAGCTTCTGCTGAGTTAGATCCCTGCCAACAAAGAGTACTGTGTGGGGCCTTCTGGCTCATTTTAAACCTTCAAAGGACAGCATCTCTTGGAATGACTTGGCTTCTAAGGGGTCAGAGCTCTTCCTCTTCCTTGCTGCCATTGGCTGATCTCTTTTGAGTAACTCAGCAGCAATAGAGGCAAGAAGGAGGAGGAGCAGCAACCCCGGTTCTCCTTGCTGTCTCCCTCTTGGCAGCCATTTGCATTGGGCCCCCAGAAAAGGGGCAGAGGTGACACTTAAGGAGGGGGGCAGCTAATGCTAATGCTGTGATATTAGATCATTGGTGTGCCCCCAGACATTTTCCTTAACACCTACCAAGACACACATTTTTTGCTTAAAAACAATTTTTATATTCTCTTCCTGGCAGCTTTTCTGAAAAGTGAAGTGGGAGCCTCTAGCTGCTACCATCTTAATTTCCCAAAAGACAAGGTTACTGTCTTTTTGTAATTAGACAGGCCCACCAATGGCGACCATTTTATGGCTGTGCGCAGGGCAGTTTCTCAAGTCTCCAGATCTGCTCACATGCCCCAAAGATTGCCTACTCCTGTATTAGATGAATAAAGTGAAGATAGACATCAATGGTTAGATAGACATCAATGGACCTTTTCCTCTGCCGCTCCCAGATTATGGAATGACCTGCCGGGAAAGAGTCGTCAACTTAACAGTCTTCTGGATTTTAAGAAAGCTAGAAAGACTGATCGCTTCCGGCAGGCCTACCCAGTTGAATTTTAAGATGCCTTTTTATAATGTGCTGTTTTTAATAATGTATTAGTGTTAAATGTTCTAATTATATGTGTTTTATGGCATTTGCATTTATGTTGTACCCCGCCTCGATCCGGAGGGAGAGGCGGGTAACAAATTTATTATTATTATTATTATTATTATTATTATTATTATTATTATTATTGTCATGAGTGTCAGAAATACAATCTACATTTGCAGGGGCAGCAACTTTTGACTATCAGAAGCTGCAGGCTTTTGGTCAAATGCTTGTGAACTGGATTTGCTTCTTGTCTCTGCCATCTATTCCTTCTACTCAAAGCCTCCCCACCCCAACCCCCAAAAAAACAACTGGCAGGGGCAGGTAGGAACTAGAGGGGGGAACTCCAGGTTCCTGTGAAACATTATTTTCTCACGAGCAAGAGAGCTAGGATTATTTATTTTATTTATTTATTTATTTATTTATTTATTACATTTTTATACCGCCCAATAGCCGAAGCTCTCTGGGCGGTTCACAAAAATTAAAACCATCATAAAACAACCAACAAGTTAAAAATACAAATACAAAATACAATATAAAAAGCACAACCAGGATTACAAGTGATTAGAACATTGGACTGGGGCTCAGGAGATCCGGGTTCTAGTCCCCACTCAATGGGGACATCATAACATTGGCAACAAACAGTAAAACATCACAAAGATGAAGACCATGCAATGCGTCGTCATCAACATCATCATCTCTTGTGAAAAAACGATGCACTATAATTCTAGTTTACTCTCTTGTAAACTTACCCACTTGGAATGCTCAAGAAGGGCTTGAACCTTGTGTGGGCAAGCAAGGGGAGAGTGCTCATTGACCGTCTACTTGACATCATTATTTTCTTTGGCAGGTGGGGAAGTTGGACGGGGATTCAATTATGTCCCAAAGGCTACCTGGTCTCTTTCTCTCTGAGAGTGGAAGAACCCCAGCATGGATCGGATGATACAGCTGCCACCAACATCCAGTTCGTCTGCGACGATGGAACTTCACTTACGGGCCAGTCACTTGACTGGGGTAGTTTTGGCGCATGGAGCCAGCACTGTCCCACTGGTGCCATATGTGGGATCCAGACAAAATTGCACAGTTACCAAGGGCGGTGGGGTGATGACACAGCACTTAATGATGTGAAGTTATACTGCTGTTCTGAATCATAAGTATCCCCCCTCCCATAATTTAGAGTGCTGTGTGTACGTGTTGACCTGAATTACTTAAGTCTAGTGCTATTTTGAAAAAATTCTCCCACATTTTTATGGCTGTTCTCACTGAATTTGATAGAACAGAAATTGCTTTTGAAAAGAAATTCAACGGTGAAGAAAATTTCAGAGAAGTTCTGATAAGTTGGACTTGGGGTCCTTGTGCTTGCCTTACATAGGTGGTGGTCCAGGAGTGTGCGCAAGTGTCCTGCCTTTCATTGTACAATAATCTCTGCCATAGCCTGTAGCCTCCTCAGCTCCCCAGTCTACAATTAAAGCCCAGGGGAAGTCATCATGAGGTAATTCCCCCCATAGAGTTATTTTAAAAAATAGTTTTATTGAATTCTAAATCATATATTTTCAATATATGCAATGACGATATAGAAAATAATCATAGAATCATAGAATAGCAGAGTTGGAAGGGGCCTACAAGGCCATCGAGTCCAACCCCCCACTCAATGCAGGAATCCACCCCAAAGCATCCCTGACAGATGGTTGTCCAGCTGCCTCTTGAAGGCCTCTAGTGTGGGGGAGGCCACAACCTCACCAGGCAACTGATTCCATTGTCGTACTGCTCTAACAGTCAGGAAGGTTTTCCTGATGTCCAGCTGGAATCTGGCTTCTTTTAACTTGAGCCCGTTATTCCGTGTCCTGCATTTTGGGAGGATCAAGAAGAGATCCTGGCCCTCCTCTGTGTGACAACCTTTTAAGTATTTGAAGAGTGCTATCATGTCTCCCCTCAATCTTCTCTTCTCCATGCTAAACATGCCCAGTTCTTTCAGTCTCTCTTCATAGGGCTTTATTTCCAGACCTCTGATCATCCTGGTTGCCCTCCTCTGAACCCCCTCCAGCTTGTCTGTATCCTTCTTGAATTGTGGAGCCCAGAACTGGACACAATGCTCTAGATGAAGCCTACTTTTCCAACTTTTTGGAAAACTAGGCCTCATCTAATGATGTTTTGTTAGATGAAAAAGGATCCAACTTTTTCATCTAACAAAACACATACATTATATAAGAAATCGAATTACAGTTACAGGAATCATAGGAGTTCCAATATATTAATAATCTTATATTTATTCACAGAAATTCATCAAAGATTTTAGATTCAGTTGTAATTATCTAAGTGTGTCTTTTCATATCTGTCCATGGCATGCTGGTGGTTTTCTTTGGGAAACTTGTTTGCCCATAAAGTCAATAAATGGATACAAAATTGTATGGAAGGCGTCAGATTCTTTTTGTTTCCTGTTTTAATTTTTCAGCAAACACAATGTTTCGAAGATTGTTATATCACACAAATATTGACAGATTGTAGATCCTTTTCAATTCTTTGCTATTAGTTGATGAGATGCCACCATCATTAACTTCAGCATTTCTTTGTTTGGTAAATGTTCATTGGAGTCCTAAAGATAGATAAGGATCTATGAGTATCTCCCCTCCTATTACTGCATTCTTGAAAAACTTAACCATTGGTCATGTTAGCTCAGGTTGATGGGAGTTGAAGTCCAGAACATCTGGAGGGGAACCAGATAGGGGATGGCTGCAGTAAAAATGAATCATTTTTTTCATACTTTTGTATGACCATCATCCAAATTCATAAGCCTAACAGGGGCCTAATCCACACCAACCATGTTATAGCACTATGAAAGCAGTATGAAAGTGATACATGGTATGTGTGAATGGGCCCAAACAGTTGTCAGTGCACTTCAATACCGCTACAAAGCAGTAGTGTGGCTCCTGTCTCTTATATACTCCTTTCATAGTGCTATATCCTGCTTGGTGTAGATCTGGCCAGAGGCACTCTGTACAAAGCAGGAGAGATTACTTTATTTATTTATTTATTTATTTATTTATTTATTTATTTATTACATTTATATACCGCCCCCATAGCCAGGACTCTCTGGGCGATTTACAGAAATTCTAAAATTGAGATAAAAACGAGTATACAAAATTTAAAATTCTAAAACACAGAACATACACACATAAAGCATTAAAAACCGTTAAAAAACTAAACATGTGGGTAATTAAGATGTGCTGCCATACGCCTGGGCAAAGAGGAAAGTCTTAACCTGGTGCTGGAAAGATAGCAGCATTGGTGCCAGGTGAGCCTCGTCAAGGAGATAGTTCCATAGTCTGGGGGCCACCACCGAAAAGGCCCTGTCCCTCGTTGCCACACTCTGAGCCTCTCTTGGAGTAGGCAGCCGGAGGAGGACCTTAGATGTTGAATGTAGTGACTGGGTATATTCACATCGGGAGAGGCGTTCCGTCAGGTATTGTGGTCCCAAGCCGTGTAAGGCTTTATAGGTCAAAACCAGCACCTTGAATTGGGCTCGGAAACATACAGGCAGCCAGTGCAAGCGGACCAGAACAGGTGTTATATGGTCGAACCTTCTGGTTCCTGAAATCAATCTGGCCGCTGCATTTTGCACAAGCTGCAGCTTCCGAATCATCTTCAAAGGCAGCCCTACATAGAGTGCATTGCAGTAATCTAACTTGGAGGTTACCAGAGCATGGACAACTGAAGCCAGGTTATCCCTGTCCAGATAGGGGCGTAGCTGGGCCACCAACTGGAGTTTGTAAAAGGCACTCCATGCCACTGAGGTCACCTGAGCCTCAAGTGACAATGATGGATCTAAAAGAACCCCCAAGCTACGAACCTGTTCCTTCCGGGTGAGTGCAATCCCATCCAGAACCGGTAGAACACCCCCCCATCCTGTCAGTGGAATCACCTACTAACAGCATCTCAGTCTTGTCTGGATTGAGTTTCAGTTTATTAGTGCTCAGCCAGTCCATTGTCGCAGCCAGGCACCGGTTCAACACATCCACAGCCTCTCCTGCTGAAGATGGAAAGGAGAAATAGAGCTGTGTGTCGTCAGCATACTGATGACAGCACGCTCCAAAGCTCTGGATGACCACACCCAGTGGCTTCATGTAAATGTTAAACAACATGGAGGACAAAACCGATCCCTGCGGAACCCCATACTTGAGAGTCCACAGGGCCAAGTAATGTTCCCCAAGCACCATCTTCTGACTGGTTGATTGAATTATGTACTTAAAAATCAACATTTAAAGAAATAGCAATACTATAAAATAGATTATTATACTTAAACAAATTTCTTAGGTATCACTCTCTGACTGGCTTTGCACAAACTTGTCACTGCAGCTGAAATAACTGAACATTCTTCCCAATTTTTTCCTGCTTCTCTTCCCTTCTCTTTTCCCTGTTGTTTCTTCTGCATTGAATTTCAGACTGTGACTGGGTTCTCAAAACACGCTAATCCACACGTAAGTGGTTGAGTGTGGATTGTTTTTGAACTGTGGGTTGTTTGCTGAACCATGGGCTAATGTCTTGACTGAACTTGGGACATTTTCTGCAGGATGGCTTGTTAATCATGCAGTGTGGCTTATTTTTCTCGAACCTTGAGAACCGTAGTTAGTTGTAAGGTTGTTCAAGGTGGTTGTTCAGAGAGCATGCTAATTATTATTATTATTATTATTATTTATTTATATAGCACCATCGATGTACATGGTGCTGTACAGATAACACAGTAAATAGCAAGACCCTGCCGCATAGGCTTACAATCTAATAAAGTTGTAGTAAACAATAAGGAGGGAAAGAGAATGCAAACAGGCACAGGGAAGTGTAGACAGGCACCGGGAAGGGTGAAGCTAACAGTATAGAGTCAGAACAAACTCAAAGTTTAAAAGCTATAGGGAAAAGAAAAGTTTTTAGCTGTGTTTTAAAAGCTGTGATTGAGTTGGTAGTTCTCAGGTGTTCTGGAAGAGCATTCCAGGCATGAGGGGCAGCAGAGGAAAATGGGCGAAGCCGAGCAAGGGAAGTAGAGACCCTTGGGCAGGCAAGAAGCATGGCATCAGAGGAGCGAAGAGCACGAGCGGGGCAATAGTGTGAGATGAGAGAGGAGAGATAGGCAGGAGCTAGACCGTGAAAAGCTTTGAAGGTCAACAGGAGAAGTTTATATTGGATTCTGGAATGAATTGGGAGCCAATGAAGAGATTTCAGAAGCGGAGTGACATGGTCAGAGCGGCGGGCCAGGAAGATGATCTTAGCGGCAGAGTGGTGGACAGAGACCAGCGGACTGATGTGAGATGAGGGGAGGCCAGAGAGGAGGAGGTTGCAGTAGTCCAACCGAGAGATAACCAGTGCGTGAACGAGAGTCTTGGCAGAAGAGACAGACAAAAATGGTCGAATCCTGGCAATATTATACAGGAAGAAACGACAAGATTTAGCTACTGCCTCGATATGAGGAATAAAGGAGAGCGAGGAATCAAATATAAAGCCAAGGCTACGAGTTTCCTTGACCGGAGTAAGCGTGACATCGTTGACAGTAAGAGAGAATGAGAGATGAGGAGAAGGTTTAGGAGGAAAAACAAGCAGTTCAGTTTTTGCCATATTGAGTTTCAAACGGCGATGAAGCAGCCAGGCTGAGATATCTGAAAGACATGCTGAGGTACGATCGTGGACATCAGGAGAAAGTTCCGGAGATGAGAGGTATAGTTGTGTGTCATCGGCATACAGGTGATATTGGAGGCCATGAGATTGAATAAGTTTACCCAAGGGCAGCATGTATAGAGAAAACAGCAGCGGGCCAAGCACCGAGCCTTGCGGAACCCCTACTGAAAGGGGAAAGGAGGAGGACGAGCTGCCGTTAGCCGACACGCTGAAGGAGCGACCCTCTAGATAGGAGGCGAACCAGTTATAGACAGAGCCACAGAGTCCAAGGTCATGGAGGGAATCTAAGAGAAGATCGTGATCAACCGTGTCAAAGGCTGCAGTTAGATGCTCAATCACTGCATGGGGGCTGGTATGTCCTGGGAACAGCCATTCTGTGAGCATGACTGAAGTGTGCCACATCCCCACATTGGACTTGCCATCTGCCAAGTCTTACATGATACAATATTGAGATGTTTGGCTAAACAAAAATTATCTCAAGGTGGTCCATGAGCCCACAGGACTTTTTATGGTGTCTATAAAATGCCTTGGTATCAGGCCATTAAAGGGGAAGGAAAAAATTATTATTATTATTATTATTATTATTATTATTATTATTATTATTTATTTATTTATATAGCACCATCAATGTACATGGTGCTGTACAGAGTAAAACAGTAAATAGCAAGGCCCTGCCGCATAGGCTTACAATCTAATAAAATCATAGTAAAACAATAAGGAGGGGAAGAGAATGCCAACAGGCACAGGGTAGGGTAAGCAGGCACAGGGTAGGGTAAAACTAACAGTATAAAGTCCGCACAACATCAAGTTTTAAAAGCTTTAGGAAAAAGAAAAGTTTTTAGTTGAGCTTTAAAAGCTGCGATTGAACTTGTAGTTCTCAAATGTTCTGCAAGAGTGTTCCAGGCGTAAGGGGCAGCAGAAGAAAATGGACGAAGCCGAGCAAGCTCTTTGGCACCCATGGACGTCTAATCTGTGCTTGGAGTTTTGGCCATCTCTTTAACAACAGAAGCTAAGGACCATGGGAGATTTCTTTGTGTTCATACATCTTATTGTGTAAACTTATTCAGTGGAAGCTGGTGGCTCTGATATCAGTGGGGTGGTGAATCTGCTCTGGATTTCAGTCAGAACCAGTCATAACTCTAAAGGGTGTTCTGACTGGTTCTGACTGAAACCTGGAGTGGACTCACCTCCCCACTGACATCCAGAGCCAGCATCCTCCACTGAATTTATTGTTAGCTGGCTTTCTTTGGCTGCATGCATATGGCATATGACATGTGACTGTAAGCCAAAGGCATGCAACATGGTGCCCATGGGCTCCAGTGCCCCTGGACACCTATCTTGGTGGTTGTATGTGTGTATGTGTATTTGTGTGTGAGAGAGAGACAGTGGGACAGTCTACTGGTGATGAGATGAGGTGAGAGGGAATGTATGAGAGGTAATCCAGAGTGTGTGTGTGTGGGGGGGAGAGATTGGAGGAATGTGTTTGCTGGCAGAGTGTATGTGAGGAGATTGGAGGAAGAAACAGAAAAAAGAGTTCACTTTCTGAAAAAAAAATGTTTCTATTGGCGCTGAAAACTGTGGATTCAAAGGAGTTATTTTACTTTGTTGGGCTCAGACCCCACCGCTGTCTTGGACTCGGACCTAATCTACACCTACCACTCTTTTGCAAGGGAGGACGGGTGGTTGTGAGTTTTCCCGCTAGCGCAATTGTCACACATGGGGCACACACGAGGGACGTTTCCCGCAAGTAAAGGAGAGCCGTTGCGGGAGGGAGTGTGCCCCGTGACGGCAGTTCCAAATGTGCATCGGGAGAAGTGCTGCTTTTGCTCTCAGAATGATGGCATGACTGGAATCAGGGTTAGGGGGGTTGGGAGTCAAGTGCACCCCCTTGCCACTGTGAGCAGATGCCCATGCACTGGGTTTAATGCATTGTAATGCATTGTTTAATTAATTAATTCATTCATTCATTCAAATCTCTCTTCATCACAACAGCACCTGCTGAAATCCCCTCTTCATCACAACAGTTCAAGCTGCAGAGCCCTGCCCTCTTGACCAGATACAAAAGAGGACAGGGCTCCTGAAGCTTTCACTGTTGTGATGAAGAGGGAATTCCACCCGGTGCTGCATGCATACAATTGACACCTGCTGAAATTCCCTTTCCAATACAACTGTTAAAGATACAGGAGCCCTGTTCTCCTTTCCAGATGGGGCACATCTACACCATGCCTATATCCGGGGGTAGTCCTTGGATCGTCCCTGTGTATCCACATGATGCACAGGAGATTCTGGGGGCAGCCCGGAACTAGCAAGGACTTACCCTGGGATATCAGGAACCATGGAAAACCCAACTTTTCTGCAGTTCCAGGACCATCCCATAGAGCGCAGCCGTGTGGCCGCTGCTCCCAGGTTGTCCTGTCCTCCCCACAAGTAGCCAGGACCGTAAAATGGGCACGGAGCTGCACAGCAGCAGTCCGTGCCCATTGAGGGTGGGGAGCAGGGTCAGTTTTTCTTCTTCTTCTTCTTCTTACCGTTTGTGATGGAGCACGAGTGCACTCCTCTCACTGTTTTTGTTTTTTTTTTTTTAAATTTTTATTCATTTTCAACGCTATATAAACATAGATAAACATTTCCAAAATATAACTGAAACTAACACAATAAGAAAAAAAAATACATCAAATATCTGCTGCATACATATTGAATAATTGTTGAGTACAAATATCAAAAACTATTACATATGCCTTATCACTCTACAACATCTTCATTCTTAACATAAATGTGCACCCCCCACCTCGGGATCATTCTTGAGTCCAAAATCTAATCATTTCTTCTGCTGGTGGTTTCCCACTTCCCTTAGTAAACACGAACACTAGGAACTGTTTCCAGATTCCTTCGAACTCATTTATTTTAGTTACGCCTTTTCTCCACTTAATATTGCATGTCAGTTTATCATTAATGGCTATGTCCCATACTACTTTATACCATTCCTCAATAGAATATTCCCCTTGGATCTTCCAGTTCCTAGCTATCATCAATCGTGCTGCAACCAACAAACTCGATATCAGCTCTATAGTTCCTTTTCCACACTTTATATCTTCAAATAGTGACAGCAATGCTATTTTTGGTGTTTGTTCTATTTTCATTCCCACTATTTCTTCAATTTCTGAAAACACCATCTTCCATAATCTTTGTACATATTTGCATTGCCACCACATATGTAAATACGTTCCTTTTTCCCCACATCCTCTCCAACAATTTGCTGAATGTTGATCACTTATCTTATTCAATCTAACCGGGGTTAGGTACCACCTCCATAAAATTTTAAAATAATTCTCCTTTATTCTTACTGATAAACTTCTCAACACTCTTTGTTTCCATAGTCCCTCCCAGCTCTGTCGCCCTATTTGTATCTTCAAATCTGATTCCCAAATCATTTTCTCTGTATTCTCTCTAAACTCCTTCTCTAACAATATTTTATATATTTCACTCATTAATCCTTTTGAAACTATACTACTTCCTTTTCCTTTCTCCTTACTTACTACTAATTCTTCAAACCTCGTCATCTTTCTGCACATTCTATTATCTTTAATCCACTTTTTATTCCATTGCTCTAATTGACCATATTCTAGCCAAGATAGCTTCTTCTCCTTTAACAAATTTTCCATATCTTCTCTTGTTTTAATATCTCTTACCCAATCCTTTAATTTTATTTTATTTTTCTCTTTTAATATTTTACATAATCTACCCTTTAGATCCTCTGGGAAATTCTTTAACATTATTATCGGTGCTAAGGGAGAGTTGCTCGGAAGCAGCTTCCCTTTAAATTTACTCCAAATTTCCCATTGAGTCCTCAGGAGTGGATTATCTATACTTCCAACCCACTTTCTTCCTCCATCTTTAAAAAAAACATTCTCCAGATTCATCTCTACCTTACTTATAATTTTTTCTTCCATCCAATATAAATCTCCTACTCCCATAATTGCTTCTACAACATGTCTTAATCTATTTGCTACGTAGTATAATTTTATGTTTGGGAGACCCATTCCCCCCTTTTTTTGGCTTAGGTACCAATTATTTTTATTCACTCTTGCTCTCTTTTCTCCATTACAATATTTATTAATAATATTTTGCCAACTTTTTATCTCGGTTTCTGATATTTTTATAGGTAACATCCTAAATACAAAATTAATTTTAGCTAATATCTTCATTTTTATCAAAGCTATTCTCCCAAACCAAGATAAATTTAATCTTTTATATTTTTCCAATTTCTCTAGTACCTCCTTCTTTAACCTCGTTAAATTTTCCCTTTCTAAATTCTCTAGATTTTTTGTAATTTTAATTCCCAAATATTTAATCTCGTTCTTAACTTTCAATTCCATTCCCTTAACTTCCCAATCCTTTTCTTCCCTCTTAGTATAGTTAAACAACATAAAAAGAAGGAATTTATGCTTGCTGGACATTGATTTGTGTTACAACCTTTCATTCTTATCTCACATGGGAACGATTGAAATGCTGGCTTTGTAAGGTGGAAGTTGTTGATTGGATTTATTGGCGTGGTGAGAAGGGGGGGAGAGAAGGTGGAAGAAGCTGCATTCGGCATTCGGTGAGGGAGATGTGGGAAGCTGAGAGGCTGCGAATGATTAAACTGATCCCCTCTAGTGAATGCTGTTGTGAACTGGATATTCCCCCCCCTCATGAAGAAAGAAAAAGTGTTTGATATATAACAGAGAAGCCAGCATAAGTTGCTAAGGAAGCGAGTTACACTCTAAGATTTATGCCCTACCCAGAAGAGTCCCATGCCTAACATTAAAAGAAAGATCAAAAGTTGGGCAAAGCTTAATATACAAAAAAAGAAAAAGAAAAAAAAAAAAAGAAAAAAGAAAAAAAGAAGGAAAAAAAAATAAGAAACCTTCAAATTATAAAAAAAAAGGAACTTTCAAATCATAATTTGGCATGCCTCTCCCTCCTGGAAAGGACAGCCCCTGGAGTTGAGCAAGAGGAGGAAGATAAAGACCCAGTCCCTTTGGATACAATACCAAATAAAGAAAAAATATGACTGAAGGAGGAGAAAGTGGTAGTAACCCTCCCTCGTTGATGGAGATCAGGCCCATTATAGCTGAAAATAACATTGTTATATTTTAAAAAAATGGATCAGCATATGAGTGAATTTAGACATTAATTGTGTATTTAGTGGATAAAAAAGGTGGAAAATTCGGATAAGATCAAAAAGATAGAGGCTAAAGCGGACTTGGACCAGAAGGAATAAGAGGCTTTTGAGAAATCAACTAATATACAATTTAAAGAATGGGTACTGTGATCGATTGCCTCGGAAGATTAATCTAGTAGATCTACTTTTTGAATAAAGCAGCTAAAGGAGTCGCAGGGAGAAGATCTTAGAGAAATCATCGTGAACTGGTTCAAGGAGCTGATGCCGATATATCAATAGACGGATTGGATCCGGATCGAGTCCATCGTGTGGGGGGGCAAAACCACAAAGGGGCAAGAGACATTTTGGTGAAATTTGGTAATTATTATAAAAAAGAGCAAATTATGAAAGAATTGAGATTTAAGAATCAGATATAATATAAAGGCAAACCAGTGTAAATTTACAATGATCTTTCTCAACATACATTAAATTGGAGAAGTAGTCTTAAACTAATAATGGAAACATTAATGAAGAATGAAATTCCTTATGCATGGGGTTACCCGGTTTTTTTTAAGATTTACATATGGGAGGAGGGAACACAGAGTAACCTCATTGGATCAAGGTAAAGATTTGCTGAAGAGGCTGGGTCTGGATGGGGAAGCAGATGGGGCTGGAGTGGGTGGGGGAGGGAATGAGGCTGGGACATCTGGAGAGTAAGAGAATTGTTAATTATGTTTGGAGATAATTGCAAATAAAAATGCTAATATAGAAACCTGCCGGCCAGGCACAGCACTGCCTCCCCCCTCCCCCTTTAAAGTAGATGGCTGGAGTACTAGACTCACGGGGATATGGGGGGGGATTAGAGTGGGGGGGTGGGGAGGGGGGGAAGGTAGGGGAGGAGGGATTGGGGTAGGAGGGTGGGGGTTTTATGTATGGAGTTTGTGTTTTTATGTAAGCAAGTTTGAACTGCTGAGCACAAGGGATCGGAAGAGATTTCAAAAGGGTGATTATGGATAAAAAGATAAAGGTATCAACACTCAATGTTAAAGGTTTAGGGGCAGTCGTGAAAAGGAAGAGAATAGAACAAATGCTTAATAAAGAGGGATCAGATATTATAATGATCCAAGAGACACACCAAGGCTCCGAGAATTCGAATATGATAAAATTAAAGTGGCTAGCCTATTATGAAAAGTCATTAGGGACATCAAAAAAAAATGGAGTGGCCACTTTGATTTCAAAAAAAAGTGGGTTTACATTAGAAGAGGTAAAAAAGGATGATAAGGGTAGATATCTTATGTTAAAAGGTAAAATTGAGGGAAAGGTCTATACTTTGATTAATGTTTATGCCCCAAATGAGAGGCATAGAGAGTTTTTTATAAAGTTGTTTAAAGAAATAGAAGAATTTAAGGAGGGGTATGTTATATTAGCTGGGGATTTTAATATGGTTATGGATAATAAAAGAGACAGGTCAAATCCCACTAATGTTGAAAAGAGAAACAATATGACTATATTGAATAAATTAATAAAAGAAAATGATTATTTAGATTCGTGGCGCTTACTTAACGGGAATAGGCCTGGATTCTCATATTTTTCCCCAGTTCATCATACATACTCCAGGATAGATCATATATTTGTTTCAAAAGACTTTGCAACGAGGATTTGTAAAATGGAAATGGGGGTAATAAAAGTAACTGATCATGCCTTGTTAAGTTTAGAATTTACAGTTAAGAAAGATTATAAAGAGGCATATAGATGGAAGTTGAACACAAAGATATTGAAATACAATAAAATAGTAGATAAAATTCGGAAGGAACTGTCGGAGTCATGGGAAATTAATGAAAAAGGAGGAACAGCTGGGTCAGTCATTTGGGACACCATGAAGGCTGTAGCAAGAGGAATCTGTATTAGAGAAACATGTAGTTTAAAAAGACAACAACGTGCAGAACAGGAAAAGTTAGAGATAGAAATTAAAAACTTGGAGGAAAGATATTGGCGAAGTAAAGATAAATATAAATTAGTGGAAATACAAGCTAAGAAGAAACAATTAGAAAATTTAAATATAGAAGAGATTCAAAAGAATTTAATGTATATGAAAAGGGAATATTTTGAAAATAGTGATAAGAACTCGAGGTTGCTTGCCAAGCTCACACAAAAAGAAAAAGGGAGGAATGGGATAGAAACGTTGAAAGATAGCCGAGGGAATTATTGTCATGCAATGAAAGCTAAAATAAAAAATTTTCAGGAATTTTATCAGGAATTGTACAAGGGTAAAGAAATTCAACAAGAAAAGGTGGAGGAGTATATTGGAAGGTTTATAAAGAAGGAAATAAAATCAGAATATAAGGAGTTAATGGAGTCAGTAATAACTCAAAGAGAAGTTGAAGAGGTTATTGATAAGTTAAAAGTGGGTAAATCACCAGGAGCAGATGGTTTGGGTCCAGAATATTATAAGGTCTTCAAAGATTGTCTAGTTCCAAAATTAATGGAACTTTATAATAGGATATTATCAGGAGAGAAGATACCTGAATCATGGGAACATTCAGTGATAATTCTGATCCCAAAACCAGATAAAGATTTGACTAATCCCGATTCTTATAGACCTATTTCTTTAATAAATCAGGATGCTAAAATTTTTACATCTATTATGGCCAAACGATTAAATAAATTCTTGGCAGAATATATAGGAGCAGATCAATGTGGGTTTGTGGTAGGAAGACATATGCATAATTTAGTGGGTAGAGTTTTAAATGTAATAAATGTAATAAAAAAAGCAAATATTAAGGCAGGTATTATGGCATTAGATATTTTTAAAGCTTTTGATTGTGTGAGCTGACAGGCACTAAAGAGTATTATAGATAAATTGGGATTTGGAAATAAATTTAAAAATGTAATAGAACAGCTATATTCCCAAAATACGGCGGTAGTGGTGGTAAATGACGGACTTACTGAAAAGATACGACTAGCCAGAGGAACAAGACAAGGATGTCCGCTCTCGCCGGTCCTTTTTGTAATGGTTATGGAAGTTTTGGCGAAGGCACTAAGGGAGGATAAAGAATTAGAAGGAATTGGAGAGGTAAGGGAAATAAAGCTAAACATGTTTGCGGATGATACTTTATTGACCATTAAGAATCCATTAAGAAAATTAGAAAGAATTAAATATCAGTTGAGGGAATTTGAGGAAATTACAGGGTTAAAAAAATAAATTGGTCTAAATCACTGTTGTTGTTTTTAAAAATGGCGGCTGCCTCATCCTTCTAGGACAGCCTTCCTCAATCTGGGGCGCTGCAGATGTGTTGGACTGCATCTCCCAGAATGCCCCAGCCAGCTGGCTGGGGCATTCTGGGAGTTGTAGTCCAACACATCTGGAGCGCCCCAGGTTGAGGAAGGCTGTTCTAGGACATCATGTGGCTGTCTAGACACTCAGGGAGGATTGCGGAAGCCAGTAAGTTCACAATCCTCCCCTACACTCTTGTGGTGTAGACATGCCCAGGGTCACTGTACAGATGGTCACCCTATTTTAAAGGCAACAAGCAGTAGGAGTGTGATAGACACAGAACAAAGGAGGCTGCACAGCTTGTTCCCTGCTCCGCTCAAGGAAGGAGCAGCAGAGCACGGCAAGTGCTGCTCCTCAGGACAACGCCCACCTTGTACTGTCCTGCCTTGGCTCGCGACTGTCGCCCACACTCGTATTTCACTGTCCAGCACAGGTTCTCTCTTATTCTGGACGTGGGATATTTGGAGCCGCTTGCTGAGGGGAGAGGGAAGGGCAAGAGTTGCAATCCAGCCAGAACAACATACAAGCTCAACTTGAATGAAGGAAAGCCAGGGAGAAAGGATTGAAGTGTCGTTGTCTATAAAATACACATCTGGAGAGAAACAAAGGTAAGGAGCATAGTTCGCAAACATTTCTTAAGGAGTATCAAAATGCACCTCCTTTTGGCAATTAGAGATCAGTCCAGCAGGGGCCAAATATGTTGTGAAGTTGTCATATGGGACAACACCTTGATGGAGAGAAGCATTTCAATAATGCTGCCCAAGCCAATAAGCTCCTGATACTTGTGCAAGGATGAAAACGGGGTCGCTGCAAACAGTAGAAACTTTCTGCTAGTGTTCACAACCTCAGGCATGGGTGCCCAATCCAGTCCTCCTGGAGTCTCAAGGTGGCCCTCAAGGGTGGCCCAGATGGCCATGCCCACTTTACCTGGCCTCGCCCCTTTCCCAAAACATTGTTTGGTGGGTTACCCAGCTTTGTGAAATTCCCAGCCCCCATTTTAAGCAGTTGAAATGCCTCTGCTTGAGATTAGTTGTTGGCAGTTAAGCATGTGTGGGGTTTGTAAAACCCTTTCATGGTGGCCAGGTGCTTTTCATCCCATTGTTTGCTTCTTGATAGAATCTGTTTTCCCCCCAATTTCCCAACTTTGTGCAAATTCACCCTGGCACAGATTTGCAAAAAAATGTGCAACTCCTACCAAAACATGCCCGTTTGTACTTTAGCCTATGGAGAAAATGCACATTTTGGCTAGTGTCATTTTTTTAAAAAATGTATTTTTTATGACTAAATTTGCATAAAATTCTAAAAAGTTAAAACCAAAATAGTCTGCTGGTCTAGGGAATCTGTGCAACCTTGGAAAAGTTGATCTGCTACGGAATCCACAAGTTAGATTCATAGAAATCCAAACTCATTTGATTCCATTCTGGATTTCTCCAAAAGAGCTTTAAGTTAAAAGAAACTGATATATTGGGCCCTTTGTATCCATCCCAATATGCCCTTAGTGTGTTTCTGATGGCCAAGTCAGTTAGAGCCATGTCACTGATAGTATAGACCAATTACTGCCTGGTGATTGGCAGTAGATCCATGAAAAGGTCCAGCCCAACTTCTAAGATAATGCTTTCTCATGGTTACTGTTCTTCACCCATGTTTCCACAGTGACAGCCAGAGAGGAGTACCCAAAATGGACCTTTCCACCAGCCCTATGGTCTTCCTGATCCTCTCCTGCCTCCAGAACACAGCGTCGGCCTATCACTATAACTCCATACTCAAGGTGCAAAATGGAGGGCCATGGGGACATTGGGGGAGAAAAGTATTTTGTCCCAATGGTGCTGCTTCTGGCTTTGTACTGAAGGTAAAACCTGCCATGTATCCTGCTCTTCAGACAACTTTAGGCTGTGTAGGTGTCATAATTAGTTATCTCTGGAGTTTCTCCTCTTCTTGCTTCCCACAAATATCCACTTTCATCCCAAGGAAACTGTGCACTACTTAGTATAGTTTGTGAACTACGAAATGATTCCAGAAATTGGCAGGAGAGTGACGTAACATAGGAGGTTGTCTTATACCAAGTAAGATCATTAGTCCATATAGCTCTGTATTGTCTACACTGAGTGGTGGCTTTCATAGCCATACCTGGAGATGCCAACAATTGTGTGCAAAGCGCTTGTTCTACCACTACATCACAGCCCTTTGTTGGTGCTGACAGGAAACGCTGGAGTCTTAGGCCCTTTCTACACTGCTGTTTTTCCCTAGGGTTGCCCCGGGGTCATCCCTGTGCATCCAAATGATGCTCAGGGGATCCCAGGGTCAACTGGGGATGATCCTAGGGAAATCCCAGGAAAACGGAACCCAGGGATTTCCCGTTTTTTCTGCAGTCCCGGGACCATTTGCTGCCACTGGGAAAAGAGAGGAAAACCACTCTAGGAATGGGCTCTATGGTTCCTGTCACAGAAGCCTTGTTCCTTGCTCAGAAGTTCCTACCTGCTTCCTAGGACACCCTAGGAATGCTAGGAATAAGATTGCATTTGCAGGAACTATAGAGCCAACTTTCCCTGTTCTGCTTGGGGAGCTGTTTTAATGCCTTCCCAGTCTTATTGGGCCTCTGATCACACAGTTCTGTCACCACTCACAGCAGTGATGTATAATTGACGCACTTATGTATAATTGAATAAGGAGGAAAAGCCACCACTACTGCTTGCCATGATAATTTTCTGTAAATTTCCTGAATTTCTCCCATGTTGCCCCTAAAAATTTGTTGAAATGTCACTCCATTTTCACAAGCAAAGAATGTGCCATCCCTGTTGCGCATCCCTGGCAGGAAAGGAGTATTAGCCAGCATAGGAAATACAAGCTACAAGGCAAAATCAGTGCAGGATCTGAAAGTCCAACAAGCTCAAAACATGCCAGGTTACCATGTCAAGCCTTCAGCATGTAAAACAGCTGGTTCCAGGGCAGGTGTGTGTGTGTGTAGGAAGTAGAATTATAGTGATTATTCCCTAAAATTGTCTTCTTATTTTGACCTACTAGAATCAACACTATTCTTCAACACAATTCGGAATCTTCTCAAAACCTCTCCACATCCCAACTCCCAGAACGTTCCCTTTCCTCTGTTTGGATTTATGTGTTTTAAAATATTTTACTACACATGTGGCTTGTTCTATGAGCTTGTAAAATTAAATACCATTAAAGCCAAAGAGGTTGGGAACCCCCCTGCAGTGTTTATGGTTGATCCAGGCTGGTTCTTATAGTGCTGTTGAATCCATTCGACAGTCCTGTGTGAATGTGTAATTCTCAATTTAATGTTTTCTGGCCCTTGCATAAGTGTGGGTGGAATTTTGTAGTCTGAAGAGAATTTCATAGAAGCATAGAATACTAGAGTTAGAAGGGGTCTATAAGGCCATCAAGTCCAAGCCCCTGCTGAATTTAGGAATCCACCTTAAAGCATCCCTGACAGATGGTTGTCCAGCTGCCTCTTGAAGGCCTCTAGTGTGGCAGAGCCCATGACCTCCCTAGGTAATGGGTTCCATTGTTGTACTGCTCTAACAGTCAGGAAGTTTTTCCTGATATCCAGCTGGAATCTGGCTTCCTGGAACTTGAGCCCATTATTCCATGTCCTGCACTCTGGGAGGATCGAGAAGAAATCCTGGCCCTCCTCTGTGTGACAACCTTTCAAGTATTTGAAGAGTGCTATCATGTCTCCCTTCAATCTTCTCTTCTCAAGGCAAAACATGCCAAGTCCTTTCAGTCTCTCCTGATAGGTTCATTTTATTCTGATGCATAGCTTTTTCACTGCTTTTCGCTCTCTATGCCAGGTGGAACCGTATCAAGGTGCCGAAAAATGGAAAGATGATACATCCTTGAATGGCATCCGCCTGTTGTGTAAAGAGGGTTCATTTATTTCATCTGCAGTTGGGAAGTGAGTAGCTCTTTGTTTTTGCACTAGCATCCCTAGGCCTAGCAACAGTTGTGTCCCCTGTGCCAATGTTCTTACTCTTTGTTAGGGTGGCCACTCATGCATTGCCAAGAAAGAACTACATCGCCCAAACGGAGGACAAAAGAGGATGCCAATTAGCACAACATGCTCCTATGCAAATTGAGACATACAGGTGCAAATTTAGAAATAATAACAATGTGACCAATTACCTGGGTGTGTGTGTCGTGGGCTCTCCACACTAGAGGCATTCAAGATGCATCTGGACAGCTACCTGTCAGATATGCTTTAATGTGAATTTATTGTGAATTTTAGCAAAATAAAAACCATAGAAGAAAATAAGATAAATAAAATAAAAAATGGCCATATGCAACTACATACTTCAAAAGTCTCAGTTTCAAATTACATAACATTCTAAATGAAAAAAGAAGAAAGAGAAAGTAGCATAAATTACACATACATGTCTATGATGGCAGACCAGATGACTGAACAGAAGTCCATTCGTAAATGGCACCTGTATACCAGTCTTTCAAACGTTGCTGATTTTGTTAAGTCTTCAATCCATTGCATTATAGGCAGTGTGGTTTTATCTTGCCAATGTTGTAGAATCAGTCTTTTGGCAGTCAACAGGTCATGAAAAATCCATTTACGTTCACCGTGTTTACTTTCCAAGAAGCCAGTACGTAAGATGACATGTAGATCTGAAAATATGAAAGAGTTTTCCAATACTTAATTTATATGTCTGATAATTTCCTCCCCAAATGAGGCGACTATTGGACATTTCCAGAACATACAAACAAAAGAAGCATTAGCTGTATGACACTTCCAACTATTAGTTGATATGGACAAACCTTTATTAAACAGACACTTGGCATCCAATAGGCCCAAAACAATATTTTTTTCTGAATAAGACATAACTGGGGATCCATTGACATATCAGATAACGATGCCAAAACAGCGGTTCATTGATTCGATAAAATAGGACATTCCAATTCCTGCTGAAGCCCCGATGTATCATATTTATTCACTGATAAGTATGTATAAACATGAATCGTGGGTCAATTTACTCGGTCATCCTCAGTAAGTACTTCCAATAGCAAGGGAGATTCTGAAGCAGTAAAAGCTGCAGGGCCAATCTAGATAACAAATGTTACAGTTGCAGGTACTACCATTCAACCATAGTATGTCCAGCCATGTCGATTCCCGTACTGAGCAGGGGTTGGCTTTATAGGTCCCTTCCAACTCAACTATTCTATGATTCTATGTTCATGATTAAACCTTTCTGTAGTTTCAGGACATAAAAATCTGAATACATCCCTCAAACTAACCCCATTGTCTTCCTTGACAGGTGGGGTGCTTGGTCTAAGATTCAGTCTTGCCCTGTACCACATGAACTGGTGGCCTTTAGTCTGAGAGTTGAAACACCCCAGGGGTTTGGGGATGACACAGGAGCCAACAATATCGAGTTCTTATGTACCGATAAGTCTGTACTGCTAGGCAACTCACATGAATGGGGTATGTTTGGTCCATGGAGCAATCAGTGTGCTACCGGTACTGCTATATGTGGGTTCCAGACAAAGGTGGAAGTTCCACAAGGAGTTGATGATGACACGGCATTGAACGATGTGAAGTTCTTCTGCTGTACGTTCTGATGATATAACAACCAGTATTTGTGTGGGGTTTCCCAGACAAAATATCCAACATTAAATCTTACCTTTGAATGTGTATGTCTTTTTTTAAAAAAAACATCTGAATCACTTAACTATATTTATCACCTCTGGATAGGAGAAGGGCCCAAGAATTAATGAAAGCAACAAGGCATAACTGTATAGATCAGGGATGAACAATCTTTTTAGTCCCCAAGGGCCACATTGGATGGCTGGGATATGCATATGTGTTTGCACACACACCACTCAATGGGCTTGTTAAGATGACAGCAGCAAATGGTTAACGAGTGTGTTTAAATTGCGTTTATGTAGCAACCAAGGATATGAATGGTTCACACGACACTAAGGGCCTTTCTACACTGTGGATTTTCCCCTGGGTCGTCCCTGTGTGTCCAAATGATGCACAGGGGATCCTGGGAGCAGGCAGGGGTGACCCCTCCATTTCCCCAGGATAACTGCTTCTGCAATTATCCCGATTTTTCCCATGGTCCTGGGACGATCCCGAGGACCACGGGCAGTGTGGGCGCCTCTCAGCTTCTTTCCTCCTCCCCATGAGTAGCTGGGGTCAGCAAAGGGAAGGAGCCAGTCTTGGGGGGGGAGTCCAGGGACTTTGAGGGGGGGGAGCGGGGTCAGGCCTTTTAGTCAATCCCAGCGGAAGCTGGTTTCAGGCAGACGGCTCGGGTCGACTCAGCCTTCCATCCTCCCGAGGTCGGTAAAATGAGTACCCAGTTAGCTGGGGGAAAGGTAATAATGTCCGGAGAAGGCAACGGCAAACCACCCCGCTATAAGGCCTGCCAAGAAAATGTCAGCGAAACCTGACATTAATGACTCAGTGCTTGCACGAGAGGTTCCTTTCCTTTCCTCTTCACTGGAGCGCAATTGTGCTCTGGCTCCTGTCTCTTTAAAAAAACAAACAAATGGCAGGCACGATATCCCTCTTCCCTTCCGGGATGTTGCACCTCAGTTTGGATGCCCAGGAAGGATCATGGAAGCAGGTAAGTCCCCCCTGGTCGTCCCCCCTCCTTCCCTCTACACCCTTAGGTGTGGAAAGGGCCTATATCATGGTTCACTCAACATGCTAAGCCATAGTGTTTAGATCAAAATGCTTAACAACCATGGCTTAGCATGTCGTCTGAACAGAGTCCCTCCCTCCCTCCCTCTCACACATATACATACACACCACTCACATCCAAAGCCACCCCCACCAAAGAGTGAGCGAGAGAGAACACTTTAGGAAGGAATGAGCTCCATAGTTCCTGCTATAGTAGTCCCATTCCTATAGTATCCCCAGAACGGCCTAGAATGTACCAGGGACACTCTAGGAATAAGGCTTCTATAGCAGGAACCATAGAACCTGTTCCTAAAGTGATTTTTCCTCCCTGCTCCTGCCCCATGTCAGCAGCAACAGATGCTGGCAGCCACCAGACAAGACTTTGTGCACCCTTTATGCAGACCTTGATTGACAGATATGACCTTGATGCCATGTCATGTTCTTTAACCCTTAAGTTTCTAGGGCGTAGCTGCAGAATGTTTTTCACCCCAAGAGCCAGACAACTGTTGGGGCCCATTGACACATACCAAGAGCCAGACTCCATTGCAAGTCGCCTTCCAGAGGCTGCATGCCAGCAGTGGGTGGAACCAAAGTTACATGCACCCATCCACACTGATCTCTCCAAGCAGGCAGGCTGGTAGATCGCACCTTCACCGCACAATGTGTACTTTAATACCACTTTAAAGTAGTAGTGTGGCTCCTGCCTTTAATATACCTCTTTCATTCCTCTTTCATAGCGGAATATCCTGCTTGGTGTAGATGAACACTAAGTGTGAGGAAAGGGAAGCCCAGTCCCACAGTGTCTCCTACCTGCTCCCATCCAGCAACCTCCTATCTTGTCCATGTGGAGTTCTCTTGATAGGTGCACATGCACATATGGATCATGATCATTGTTAAGAATGGGTCATTAATCCCACTTCTTATTTCGTTCTCATATAAGTTTTCTTTCCTAGAGATCTAAATTCATTAATATATTCAAGATCCCAGCAATTAGCGCCTTTTGTTTTGTTTTAATGAGCTGCTCAAAATAAGTCAACTCAAAATTAATCAAGCGATGCAGGAATAAATTCCGTACTTGCAAATGCTGATATAAGGTTTTTGTAATAGACTGAATAATACAACGTATTGTATTTGATCTCAAACATTACGGCTTTAATTAGTTAATGAAGCATGTGTGGAAATATATTGTATTATAGCTCTTTATAATTGAAATTTATGTGAAAGAAAAATTATATTGAAGTCTGCATTACATATAATAATAATAATAATAATAATAATAATAATATAATAATAATAATAAAATTATTTATTTCTTACCTCCCTCTCCCTCTAGATGTAACAGATATCAATGGGCATTTTGCTAGGCTTAGATGAAAAAGTGTTAAAAATTGTGGCAAATTCTCCATATGATTGAAACTGATGTCTAATTACAGGAATGTGTTGGAAAGTATTTCATGAAAGATTCATTCATTCATTTGTTCATACATTTTCAAGAAAGATAGGCTTGACTGGTGTTGCATTGTAATGCTAAGGTTAGTGACTTAACCCCAAGAAATGTATTAGTTTTCTGAATTTCTTGTGTATTATGAAAAATACTATACATTGTTAGACAGGATCTATGCTACTGCTTTATAACGGAATTGAAATGCACTGCCTGCTTGCATTGGCTGCCTGTACGTTTCTGAGCCTGATTCAAAGTGCCAGTTTTAACTTATAAAGCCTTACACGGCTCAGGACCACAATACCTAACGGAACGCCTTTTCCAATATGAACCTACCCATACACTACACTCAACATCTAAAGTTGAGTGCTACTCTAAGGAAGCTCAGAGGATGGCAACCAGGGAGAGGGCCTTTTCAGTGGTGCCTTCCCAATTTTGAAATGATCTCCCCAATGAGGCTTGCCTGGTGCCAACATTGTTATCTTTTCAGCACCGAGTCAAGACTTTTCTCTTCTCCCAGGCATTTAACAGCATACGCTGAGTTTTTTAAACTGACCCCAGAATAGTTATTTTAAATGGATATTGTCTGTTTTTATGCTTTTTATGGTTTTAAATTTTGTATGTTTGTTTTTAATGTTCCGTGTTTTAATCTTTGTAAACCGCCCAGAGATCTTTGGCTATGGGGTGGTATATAAATATAATAAATAAAGAAATAAATAAACAAACTGTTGGGGCTCCATATACTGTTTCCAAAGTGCTTTCATCCTGCTTGGTGTAGATCTGGCCTTTGTTTGTTGTTAAGTACCAAAAATGTCTGTTATGATGATGGACAATTGATTGATTGATTGATTTGTTGTATTTTTATACCGCCCAATAACCGGAGCTCAATGTGTTCAGAGGGTATATTTACATATTGCAAGGTCCCCATGAGGATGCAGTAAATCTCTCTCACAAGGTTCGCACAAAAGCTGCAGCTCGTCATGGCTTATTTAAGCCATGACAAGCCGTCATGACCATGGGCTCCATCCTGAATGTTCAAGACATGGATTGTCATGTTGTCTGAACCCAGAGACTGGCTTGTTTAACCCTTGCAGAACCAAGCCTGTTTTCGGGTTATTCAAGGGTTGTTTAATTCTCACATAACTCACAGTCATGGCTTGTCATGCCATCTGAACCTAGAGACTGGGCTGTTTAACCCTTGCAGAACCAATGGCCTGCTTTAGGGTTATTCAAGGGTTGTTTAACCCTCACATAACCTACAGTCCCTGGGTTCAGACAACACCACAAGCCACAGCTTGAATATTCAAAATGGCTGCTTGTACGTACTGCTGCCTACCATTGCTTAAATAAGCCACGGTAAGCTGTTTGATCATGTGAACTTGCCCAACATGATATATTGAGAAATATTACACAACCTATATGGATTCCTGCCGATTAGGTTCCCCCACCAACCCAATTTAGGGTTAAATACCAAGTTTTGGCTTTAAACCAAGAATGACCATGTGTGCTTCCCTTTTCCACATAGGAGTGAATGACAATCATTCACTTATTTAGCAGACATCACTGGAGTGAGTCTGAAACTTCTTCCATGTCCCTATCCTTTGAGTGTCGAGCCTGCTCCTATCTGCATCAGTTCCAGCTCTTCATCCTTTTGTGCCTATTTTTGATTCTGTTTTTTGGTCATGCTGGAGTCTGATCAGTTTCAGATCCAAATGTGAAAGGGCCCTTGGACATGAGGTCCTCAGTGCCTCCCGAAGGTACCCACCTTCTCGTCACCACTGCCCATTTGCTTGCCACAATCTACACCATTGCCCTGAAGGAAAAGGCAAGGCAAATGGAGCCTGCTGCACATTCTCCTTGCTCTTGTGACAGCTGTCATGCCTGGAGATGCCCTGCCCACTTTAGCTAGAGTGACCAGTTACAAAAGAGGGCAGCTTTCACTGTTGTGATGAAGAGGGAATTTCACCAAGTGCCACATGCATACAAATGACACCTGCTGAAATCCCCTTTTCTATACAACTGTTAAAGATACCAGGATACCTGAGAGAGTGCCTTCTCCCCTACCAACCTGCCCCGTCACTGAGGTCATCCAAGGGCATGCTCCTGGTGGTTCCACATAGACCCATCCTCCGATTGGAGTCCACCAGGGGAAGAGCCTTCAGCGTGGTGGCCCCCCTGCTATGGAATTCCCTGCCTCTGGAGGTCAGGCAGGCACCATCTTTGTATTCCTTTCGGCGCCTCCTGAAAACATCATTGTTCCAGGAAGCCTTTCCTTAATGACCAGCCACATTTCACTGTACATTTTGCTTCTTTTAAAAACTATTTTAAAGTGTTTTATTCTGTTTTTATTTTATCTTGTACACCGCTCCGAAATTTTGAATGGGGAGCAGTAGATAAATATTGTAAATAAATAAAATAAAATAAAATAAATAAAGATACAGGAGCCCTGTTCTCCTTTCCATATAGTCACCCTAATGAATGCTAAAGAACTTGGGCCATGATCCGTCTTAGCATGGGCTCTAGACTCATATAATTTGAGATGAACTTGGGCTGCTCATTCCTGCTAATGGCTTGGTGCACTGTAATGTATACAGCGGGGGCTCAATGGACCTATTTCTGATGCAATGTAATGTGTGATCTGTGTAACGGCACTGTGCATGTTCTAGAATGGATCGTGCCCCTAGTTCTGATTGGAGACAGGAACTTAGCCTTATTAAAAATAAAAGTTTTGAAAAGTTCAAAGCTGTTTTTCACTTAGAACTTTTCTTTTCTTATGTAACTACAATTTGATCAGACGATTGTCCTCCATTGGAATTTCATTTCTTTCCCCCCAAAAACGTTTGATCTCTGCTTTTTTAAAAAAAGTTCCCTGACCTTTTCCCTTTTTAGTTTTAAAGAATTATTTATAAAACCTTGTGCAATTGTTGGATTATAAGCTTTCAGGCAGAGCTTTATCTTTTCTTTCAACTTTTTATACCATTGCGACTTTGGGTGTTATTCATTAGACTGTCCCCCTCACATGGGCTTTACTGTAGTTCCACATGACTCACAGGTCAATATTCCTGGTTACTTTGTGTTGAAAAAGATTTTGGAATTTGAAGTTTACTTTATTAATAATTGACTTATCCTGAGCAAGAAAAGATTTGGTTTCTACATTCTGCCCATTCCCCAGGTTAGCTTTTCAGGAGTCCAATCAAAATGAACTTGAGTACAATCAGAACATATTATATGCCCACTCATTGCCTGAGCTGAACAATGAACCAGAGCATTTGAAATTAAAAAGGAATTGATCCTGAAACAAGATATATTTAGGCAAGAAGGGAACGAACAATTCCCACTTGTCGGATTCCAGCGTCTCCAGATATCAGTCAGGTACAAATTGTCCAGCCATTTCCTATATGTCTTTGGCAATGGCAACAAAGCTTTCCTAGAAGCATTCAATTTGTGACAAAGAATTTCATTCAAATTCACCAATACCAACAGAATCTTAAGAACATTAAGCCAGAGTTGTCTACCCATAGCACACTTCAAACAAAGCCTACTGTGAGAAGCACATAAGCCAGAGTTGTTGTAAGTATGTGTGCATGCGCTGCTTCATACAATGAAGATGAAGAGTTCTCAGGATAGCTGTGTCTGGAGGCTAGCAAAAATATAAAGCAGAACACAAAGCAGGCCTGCAACTCCCTGTAAAGTGTGGAAGACACACAACCCACCTACATACAAATCTAAGTGACAGGAAATTGCCTGTTAAAGAAACAACGTAGCATTGAGAAAATATCAAATTGTTGAAGTCCAGTGTTCAGTACTGTCCCAAGAAATTTTGCTGAAGCAGAACCCAAATGGCATCTCCCACTAGAGGCAAATCTTTAAGAACTTAAGAAGAGCCATGCTGGATCAGACCAAGGGGGCATCTAGTCCAGCATTGTTTTCACACAGTGGCCAACCAGCTGTTGCCAAAGAACCCAGAATCTGGATGTGGATGCAGCACCCATGTTTCCCAGCAACTCACATATAGAGGCTTACTGCCTTTGGTACTGGAGGCAGCACTAGCATTATGTCATTCAGACATCAATTTCTACCTTTATCTACCCCATGGTTAAGCAGCATGGTTTAGTGTGTTGTCTGAACCAGGCCATTATATGCTGCCAAATGCCTGAGAAAAGAGGGTAATTTTAATTTTAACCTGGTACTGAAAAGTTAACAATGTTGGTGCCAGGCAGGCCTCATTGGGGAGATCATTCAATAATTTGGGGACCACCACTGAGAAAGCCCTATCTCTTGTTGCCATCCTCCGAGCCTCCTTTGGAGGAGGCACCCATAGCAGGCCTTAGATGCTAAACTTAGGGCTCATCTACACCAAGCAGATATTCCACTATGAAAGTGGTATATAAAAGGCAGGAGCCACGCTACTGCTTTATTGATATTGAAGTGCATTGACAACTGTTGGGAGCCATGACACATACTATATACTGCTTTCATACCATTTTCATAGTGTTATATCCTGCTTGGTGTAGAGCTGGCATGGGCTCCAATAGTTCTCAGTGCACTTCAGTACCACTAAAAAGCAGTAGTGTAGATCCTGCCTTTTCTATACCGCTTTCATAGTGGAATATCCTGCTTGGTGTAGATGAGCCCGTAGTGTATGATCAGTTCATGCTGGGAGAGGCATTCTATGTTCATGGCAGGAATGGGGCAGGGCCTCAGCCATGCAAAATAGAATACAAAAAAAAGAAAGAAAAAGAAAAGAAAAGAAAAAAGAAAAAAAGAAAGAAAAACAAAAGCCAGCCCAGAAATAAAACAAGAGTTAAAATCTCCAATGGGTAATAGGGATTAAAATAGCCAAGTTTTAAAAGGTAGGAAATTCACCTGATCATCCGCCAACAGATGATGTTCCTTTGCATACACCAACCTGAGAGTTGCACCTATTGCTGCAGTGCAGCTAAAGCTGAACTATGGGGCTGAAGTCCACCCCCCTCCTCCAAATTACCTTCCAGCGAGTGGCAGTTGATGGGGCAGTGGCAAACCATCCTCATGTCAGCATCTGGACCAGCATTCTGTATGATGGTGCCTACTAGGGAAGACCCTGCTCATAATTGCAGCTGGCTACACAACTAGTTATACATTACATTCATTTTCCTACTCCTTTGACTCCCATCTCCTAGGGAACATCAGTCCACCAAGGAGTGGGGCAGAGAATAAACCAATGGAGAAAGGCTGCCAATGGCATTTTCTCCCTCTGTGTGAAATTTCTATCCAGTCCATGTTTCTTTGCTTGTTGGTCCTTCATAATTCTCCACAGACAAAGCTCTCATGTGGTGAGTGTAATCTGTAGCCAGGCACTAAGGCCTTACTTGGCATTCCGCTTTCCCATATGCTTGGTTTGGCATAAGGATGTGATATTTCTTGATTGCTTTTGCTTTACAATCAGATTTGTTCTCAAAATAAGAATAGACGCTTCCTCATAAAGATGGCATTGAAGGCCAGAACTCACTAAGAAATGAATGTTCTCAAAACAAGAACATAATGCAGTTTTTGGAGAGCATAGTTCAGCGGGGGGAAATTGAAAAAGGACACGGAGCACAATGTGACTTGGCAGACCCAGGCCAGTATGGGATGGTAGGGGAGGAACAACCTGTGGCATATTTATTTATCTATTTGTTTTCCTTCTTTTAATTGTCAGCTTCTTGCAAATGCACTCAGGTTGTTTACAATTTTTGAACAATACATGATGGCATTACCATTTAATATACACAGTGCAAAAGGGAAAAGTCAGGGAGACTAGTAAATTCAGGTACATCCAACAGTGTAACTGCTGCCCTAGCTGATTTCTTTCTTCTGATATATTTAAATAATTCTTTATAGTTGTCCTTGATGTTGTTAGTGGTATGCGCCTCAGAATGCTTCCCCTCCCATCACTTATTGTCTGCTTGCATTTCCTTCATGCAAGTTTCTGTTCCTTTTTGTTTTCCTCATTTGGTTAAGATGTCCATTTTCTCAAGGAAGCTTTCTTTCCTCTAATAACTTCCCTGACACTGCTCCTGATTTATTCTTAGGTGTGTTGCACAATGAGAGAGTTCCCCACCCCCCTTTTCCAGTGGTTTTTTTCGTCTTCCACTGGGGCAGCAGCACACTACTACTGTGTGGCCCCTTTAAGAGACAGGCTTGCTCACTTGCTCTCGCCCTCTGTGTCATGCTTGAATTCTAGTCAAATACATTACAGATATGCATCTCATGGTCCACAATCTCCATGTGGTCCTTCGCTGTTCTCTCTGCAGCCTGGGGCTGGGGGCTCATCCACTTTCCCCACCGCCCAGCTGATCAACCAGAACTATTGCCATTAGCAATATTAGCAGGAGGGAAACAACAATCCTGATTTGTTGAATCAGGCTTTATAGAATCATAGAATCAAAGTATAGTAGAGTTGGAAGGGGCCTATAAGGCCATCGAGTCCAACCCCCTGCTCACTGCAGGAATCCACCTTAAAGCAACCCTGACAGATGGTTGTCCAGCAACCATCTTGAATACCTTTTGAATGCCTCTAGTGTGGGAGAGCCCACAACCTCCCTAGGTAACTGGTTCCGTTGTTGTACTGCTCTAATAGTCAGGAAGTTTTTTCCTGATGTCCAGCCGGAATCTGGCTTCCTGTAACTTCAGCCCGTTATTCCGTGTCCTGCACTCTGGGATGATCGAGAAGAGATCCTGGCCCTCCTCTGTGTGACAACCTTTTAAGTATTTGAATAGCGCTATCATGTCTCCCCTCAATCTTCTCTTCTCCAGGCTAAACATGCCCAGTTCTTTCAGTCTCTCTTCATAGGGCTTTATTTCCAGACCCCTGATCATCCTCTGATTTTATTTATTTAGTTATTGCATTTAGATCCTACCTTTTTTCCTCCAAGGAACCCAAGGTGGCATACATAATCCTCCTCCTCCTCCTCCTCTCCATTTTATCTTCACAACAACAACCCTGTGAGGTAGGTTGGGCTGAGAGGCTGTGACTGGCCCAAAGTCACCCAGTGGGTTTCCATGGCCAAGTGGGGACTAGAACCCAGATCTCCTGACTTCCAGTCCAGCACTTCAGCTACTACACCACATTGGCTCTTGGTGGCCTCACTGCTGTTAGCATTGTTGTTACACCATGATAACTTTTGTGCTACATCGTCATAGATCCCTAATGCCACTGTATCAGGCTTTTCCAGAGAAAAGAGTTTTAGTCAGTATGCATCTATCCCTTTCAGCTTAGTAAGGCATCTAGGGCTAGACAGGGGTGAAGTCCAGGGCCTCACAGCTGCCTAGCTCCAAATTATTACCCATCAGCAAGCAGACCAGCATCAGCATCTAGGCATGTTGGAGAAATCCACGATAGAATCAAATGATTTTTGATTTCTATGAATACAACCCATAGATTCCACAGCTTTCCCCAAGTTGCACGGACCACTCAAACTTGTGGACCATTTTAAAAAAAAATTCTGGGATTTTACACAAATGCAGTCAGAGAAAAATATGTCAATAAAAATCACCGGCTGAAAATGTGAATTTCTTCCAGAGGCTAGTGCATGAAAATACGCAGGGGTGGGTGGGTATTTGTGCATTTTTGCAAGTGCGAATTTGCACAAATTGGGAAAATTGGGAAAAATCTGATTCATCAATAAGTGGATGATGGAACCAAAGGCACCTGACAATCCATGAAATGCAGACTGAATGGATTTCATAAAATCAATAAATCCCTATCAGCACCTGCATTGACATGGGCGTGTTAGGACTCACAGGATTGATACCACTTACCAAGGCAACCTTTCTCCCTTATTATTAAACATACCAATTTTACAGTCAGGGTGTGACTGGCCAGGGATGTCCATGGTTACAGATGTTCATGTCCTTCTAAATTACCCACCGGTTTCCTGGAAGTTAACACACAGTCAGCGCTGATGGATCTTCAGAGCCCTTACACCAGCCAAAAGACTTATATTATCACATTGGAAGGACAAATTTACACCTCCTATAACCTAATAACATTATCAACTTTTGAACGAGTGTTATATAGACACAAATATGCTTAACACCCAACTGAAAGTTTGGGCGGGAAAGCAACAGTTGTGGGTTGGGAGGGGCTGGAAAGGAGCAAAGTGCTCACGTGGCTCAGTGTGCGAGCCTCGTGTGCTTGGGGTGGCGCCGCAGCTATAAGAGCTGCACCACCCGAGGCTCGGCCTCTTTCGCTTTTTCGACTGGCTATCGGGCAGCTCGGGCGAGGAGGTGCTCTCTGCGGCGGCGGCGACAGCAGCATCGGCAGCAACTCTGAGGCTAGGTGGCTTCGTTCCCGCAGCAAGCACCGGAGAAGCGCGGCGGCTTTGCGAGCGGTGTTTAATTCTCATTTAAAAGCAGTTTTTGGAGCAAAGGGGGGTGGTTAAAGGGAGCTGGGTGAGACAGGGCGCCTTTCGGGCGGGCTTCTCGCCCAGCCTTGAACGCGGTAAGCGACCTGGAGACCTGCAGCTTTGGGGGCTAAGTCTCCCGGGGAGGTGCGTTGGGGCGGCCCGGTGCATCTATACCACCAACGATCACCCGTTCCCGCGCGCTGGTATCCCGTACCTGATCTCAGTTTCCTTTGTTTGTATTCCGTTCCCGCTGTTCTCCCTTTATTTTCGGTGAAGTGCCCTGCTCTTGGTTTTGGCTTGGTGCAGACCTCTTATTCCTTTGGCTTGTTCGCCACGTGGCTGTGGACATTGGGTCTAAATGTTTTACGTCAGCTATTTGGTTGTAGCTAGGAGGAGCAGGGTTGAGCTTCAATTGCTTTGAACGATTTCAGTCTAGTTTCACTTTTGCTTTATATCCCTTCCTTAGGCAGTTTGCCAGTGTTTGTTTCTGTTTGAATTTCTTTAGGTTTAAGGGTTAAATTAATATATTTGAGTTCATTTTGCGGTCTTGATTTATTTCCCATTTAGCAATTAAGTTTGTTTTAATTTTATTTGGTTATCTATTCAAGTTCAAATCAGCCTGAATGCACAGGAGCCAGCCACTTTGCTGAAGCTAAGCAGGGTTGGGTCTGGTCAGAATTTGGATGGGAGACCAAATTGAAAAGTTTTCCAGTTTGAATTAGACTAGCAGTTAGTTGTGTTTAATGGAATCTAATTAATTGAATTTAATTTTTCAAGTTAGGTTTAATTAAAATCGATTCTTTAAGGTGGATTAAATTGATTTTGATTAATTAGAGATCCTAATTGAATATCTGAATTAATTGAATTTATGGTTAAAATTTAATTAATTAATAATTTATTTATTTATTTATTTTTTCCTTTCTCTCTCTTCCTTTCTTCTCCCCCTCTTCCTCTCTTCTCTTTCTGCGTGTGTGGCTTCACCTCATATTGTTATCATGCCTCCCAAGAAAGGTATGGAGGGAGCAAGGGTAAAGGCAAAGCACCCAGTTTGCCTACAAAGCGCCCTATCCCAACACTTTTATCTTCGTCTTCTGACGATGAGGAACCTTTTATGTCTCCAGTTTTACAGCGCATTGCTGCTCTAGAGAAAGACAATGCTGCACTCAAACAACAACTAAAGGCGAAGGATCCACGGTCCGAAGGTAATAAGCGTAAGAGTAACAGAACCAGTGACTTATCTGAGGTTACTTTTGCAGAGCAATCTACAGCGATGCAAGCAACAAACATCACGCAAGTTGAATCAACTTCAGCCCAGGCTTCCGAGGCTTCCCAAGTTACAGAACCTGCAGCGGTGGCCATGTCCACCTTGGCATCATCTGCAAGTTCCTCGCGTAGTGAGTATCAGTGCACCACAGCAGATCATACACCTTTACCAGTTGCACTTGGGGGAACGCCCCCGTGGGCCATGAGCCCATTCTGGCCTTTTCTAGACCTAGTGAGCTAGGAGATACACAAGAAATGGAAACCCCTCCGCAGGCAACCCCAGAAGCATGTATGTCTGTTTGGCAACTCACACTCACTTCTACCAGGCAAGCAGTTTCTGAGACCCAGACATCTGCAACCACTATTATTGAATGCACTGTTCCTGTGCCAATTAGAGCTTCGCAAACTATACAAACTGAATTAGAAACCAATAAAGAGGAGCCAAGGTGTGATCCTTATTCCTCTGCTAAAGGGTGTAATATCCCTTATAGAGCAATTTCTACGCCTATCAGATATCATTTATTACATGCCACCAAAGAAAGATTTGGAAGGGCGAGTTTGTTGATCTGTCTCTCTCTTATTTTGAGAGGAAGAACAGAAAGACAAAGATAATAACAATGAAAGAAATCAGGAGCGCAGTAAGAAGAGAAAGGTTGAGAGAACCTGGGCCAATTAGTCGGCAGGATATATAATATTCATAAGAGGGGCTTTATTGAAGCACCCTGAAAAGGCAACAGCGTTAATTAAACGTTTGGATATAATTTAGATGTTATACTGAATATGTATGCCCAGCATGGCTGGGGTATGAGGACGCTTTTCAGATTGAAAGCCCATTTTAACCCAGAAGTTAAATGGGATGTGTAAGAGCCAGATTTTGGCTACAATTATGACCCCAGCTAAACCAATCTCTGGCGAAAGAGCAGATAGCGGGCATATTCTATCACGCCCGGATGGGCCCTTTCAGCATAAAGGGCTTGACGAGCAATTGGCTCAACCCCGATTATTGTGCTGGGAGTTTAACTCCAAGGGCACGTGTGCGCGGACACAGTGCAAGTTCAAGTGCGAATGCTCTATTTGTGGTGGGGATCACCCATACTCTGGATGTCCCAAGATCAAAGACTCCAAGGGTGGAAGAGAATTCCGCCCTAGTAGCAAGCCCAATGTATCCAGCCCTGTTACAAAAGGGCCCCAGCCCAAGTTAGATCCAGGAACTACCCTTAGCTTTACGATTATATACGTCAGGATGTCACGTCTTTTCTTTTCAAGAGGTTTAGGTTTGGCTTTAGAATTCCTTTTCAGGGTCCTTCGATCCCTTAGAGGCCTTAGAGTTTTCCTGGGCAATTAGGCCTTAGAGAAATTCTAAAGGAAGTGATGGCTGGTAGGGTTTTAGACCCGTTTGCACAACCTCCCCTGCCTCGTTCGAGGCTTTCTCACCTGGGCATTGTGCCCAAGAAATCCCTGAGAGAATATTGATTGGTTTGCTGGATTTTAGTAAGCAGTCTTGCAGTCTGCCCAGAGATAAGCTAAAATATCTCAAAGACCTCGTAGAAACCATATCCAAGGCCCATAAGATCACTATGAGGCAACTTCAGGAGCTGGTAGGCTACCTGAATTTTTCCTACAGAGTGATAGCACCTTGAAAGGCATCGTCCAGGTGATTATACGATACGATGAAAGGGGTCAAGCGACCTCTTCATCGCATACGGGTATTGTTTAAAATGAGAGCTGACCTGGAGGTATAGGCGTCTTTTTCGAACCAATTCAATGGCATTCCTTTTCGAGTGCTGACTTTCTTTTAGAAGTTCAGTTACAGGTGCACTCAGATACGTCTGGGTCATATGGCTTCAGGGTGATCCTTAAGGAACGCTGGTGCGCTCAACAATAGCCATAGGTTGGAGAGAGGAAGGCATCCGCCGTGACTTAACTTCGCTGGAATATTTCCTATTGTCATAGCAGTCTAGCAATGGGCTGACCTCCTTTCCAATTCATCCATACACTTCGGTGTGATAACCAAGCCACAGTGCATGATGTCAATTCTATCTTCCAAAACAAGCGGGTAAGGAGACTAGTCAGAGCTTTGATGCTCCTTTGCCTCCAGTTCAATATCACATTTTATGCAAGGCATGTTCCCGGGCTGGATAATGGAATCGCTGATGCCTTGTCGCGCAACCAGATTTCCAGGTTCCGGGAATTGGCCCCAGCAAATAGATAGTTTCCGGATCCCATGCCCAGACACTTGTGGGATCTTGGAGGGACGAAGCGTTAGAAGCCATGAACAGGTCTGTGGCCCCAGGTACCTGAGCGCTATATGAGCGCGCAGGTAGAGAATTCCACGCTTTTCTGATCTCCTCAAATTTAGCAGCTCAATGGCCTATTCCCATGGAACACATAATGCAGTTCCGCGTGGCTTCGCACGGTAGAGGCGTAGCCATCAGGACTTTGAAAGGGAAATTAGCAGGTTTGTCATATGAGGCTAAGACTATGGGGTTCGAGGGCACACACCTCGGACACTAGACTCAAGCGTATGCTTGAGGGCTGGGGCTAGTATTGCCCCAGCCCCTTCCGACAAATGCAAGCCAATTACCCCGGATATACTGTTGGGACTACGCCAACAGTAGATAGCAATATGTTCATCACCTTATGAGCAGGATTTAATTCATGTCAGTGCCTTGATAATGTTTTTTGGTGTGTTCCGAGTTAGTGAGGTACTGGCATTCTCTATGAAAGACATGTCGAACAAAGCTTTTCAAATTAAGGACATTCAATTCTTGGGGACGAGATTAGGATTGCATTTAGGCAATCTAAGACTGATCATAGAGCTAGAGGCTAGTATAATAGCATCTGCTAGATGTTCTGAAATTTGCCCAGTAGCAGCAATGAGAGCCTCGTTTACTAGAGGACCTGGCAGGGCTACCATTCCGACATGTGGACTAGTACCCAGTGACCAAGTTCCAATTTTGGTCTGTAGCCAAAAAGGCATTACAGGCTATGGGACTGGATAAATTGCCAATTTGGAACACACTCCTTCCAAATTGGAGCAGCAACTACTGCGGCAGTGGCTGGGATGCCTGAATTAAAGATTTCGGCCATAGGTAGATGGCGTTCCAGAGCCTTCAAGATCTATGTGCGTTACTAATTGGATGTGGAATTAATGGTTTTTCATTTCCACTAAAATTCGAGTCAAGATTGGAACCTCCCCTGATTCTAATGTGAACACAGTGTGGTGTTCTGGGCCAGTCACACGCATCTCAGACAGACATGGGTCTTTGCTGAGGCTTGGACTGGCAGCCGTCGTTCACTGGGTTTGGACGGCGAGGTTGAGATGGGGAGGTCTATTTCATACAAGATTGGAACCTCCCCTGATTCTAATGTGAACACAGTGTGGTGTTCTGGGCCAGTCGCAGAGCGTCTCAGGCAGACATGGGTCTTTGCTGAAGCTTGGACTGGCAGCTGTCGTTCACTGAGTTTGGACGGCGAGGTTTGAGATGGGGAGGTCAATGGCATACTCTATCACAGTTGACGTTAAGTTTGGCCCTCCACAGGTGTTGGTGATTCACCTGGGAGGCAATGATTTAGGCCTTCTAAAAGGAAAGGCTCTGATTATACAGGCTAAAGAGGATTTTGATTATATTTGGAGACGTTGGCCACTGTTGTGGATCGTCTGGTCTTGCATGTTGCCTCGGCGCCATGGGCGTGAGGGACTTAATATCAAAGCTTTAAATAGGGCGGTTCACAAGGTGAACAGAGAAATTAGAGCGTTTTTATGGGGAAAGCGGGGATGCGTCATCCCGCTCCCCGATATTGCACCGGACAGAACAGAGCTTTATAGGGCAGATGGGGTCCACCTTTCCGATGTAGGAAATGATATTTTCCTGCAGGATCTGAGTGTGGGACTGCGGGATTTTTTCCCTGGTCGGTGGGGGAAAGAGGACCTAAGCCGAGGCTTGGTCCCCTTTTGTGGCAGGAAGGTGCGGGAATCTAAACCTAGGACAGGGACGGTGAGCCCACTGGCACCCTGGGCGGTGAGCTGCATAGCCAGAGGTCCTGCTCCTCGGGGTTGTGCGGCTTGCGAGTCAGGCTATGGCGTGCAGTTGGAGACCATACTGACTGCATCTACCCACTGTCCCTTATGGCAGTGGGCGGGGGGTGCAGTGGGATGGTCTCTCCACACTCTCAGAGTGTCGTACAGGCAGGGAGCCGGTGAAACGGCTTCTTGCCTGGAGAGTGGCTCGCCCTTTGGCAGGCAGTAGGCCTGAGGAGATGTGAGATTCCCGCACTGTCACACTCAGATCCGGGGAGGGTTGGATTAACAGAATTATTCAATAAAGAGGCCCTAGTTATACCCAATGCTCTGGTGTCTGTGTCTTCTTTCATGCGTCCTCCCTCACCCACAAATATGCTTAACACCCAACTGAAAGTTTGGGCGGGAAAGCAACAGTTGTGGGTTGGGAGGGGCTGGAAAGGAGCAAAGTGCTCACGTGGCTCAGTGTGCGAGCCTCGTGTGCTTGGGGTGGCGCCGCAGCTATAAGAGCTGCACCACCCGAGGCTCGGCCTCTTTCGCTTTTTCGACTCCCACCCTCCCGCCCGTTCCTAGTCTGGGATTAGCCAGCTGCTCCTTTTGGAAGGAGGGTTAAGTAGGAATTTTCCCACAATGTGGTTTTCGCCTACTTCATACTAGGAGCGTTAGGGCGATCTGGGTTATAAGTAGGTTAATTTGTGAGCAGGAAGGTGCGGGAATCTAAACCTAGGACAGGGACGGTGAGCCCACTGGCACCCTGGGCGGTGAGCTGCATAGCCAGAGGTCCTGCTCCTCGGGGTTGTGCGGCTTGCGAGTCAGGCTATGGCGTGCAGTTGGAGACCATACTGACTGCATCTACCCACTGTCCCTTATGGCAGTGGGCGGGGGGTGCAGTGGGATGGTCTCTCCACACTCTCAGAGTGTCGTACAGGCAGGGAGCCGGTGAAACGGCTTCTTGCCTGGAGAGTGGCTCGCCCTTTGGCAGGCAGTAGGCCTGAGGAGATGTGAGATTCCCGCACTGTCACACTCAGATCCGGGGAGGGTTGGATTAACAGAATTATTCAATAAAGAGGCCCTAGTTATACCCAATGCTCTGGTGTCTGTGTCTTCTTTCATGCGTCCTCCCTCACCCACAACTTGCAAGAGGATAAATATTCAGATATTTGGCCGGCTTTTCTTGAAACCTTTGTATAACTCTCTCCCTTCCCTATAAATATAAAACTATAAATATAGGTTGGATTATCTTTGGCATGGATAAAACCCCTACAAAAAGAACTTCAGCCTTTTAATTGGGGGCAACTGTGATTCCACCCTGAGGACTTTTTTGCTTTGCTGTGCTTTTTGAATGAAATGGTAACATCCTGTACTCCTTTGTGAATTGCCTTGTAACTTTTCTTGTATTGATTAAGATTGCTGTTTGTTGACTTACAAATAATGAGGTACATGCTGAAACAGGTGATAGACCAACATGTTGTACAAGTGCAAGACAATGAATGTACTTGTAGTTCCTTACAGATTTACACGTTTATAGAGATATGCAGTATTAATTTACTTGATACTCAAATTACCTGGAATGCATTGAAGTGAGTGCATCTCTTTTTCCCCCTCTGAACAGTTTGTTCTCTTTGGACTTCTGAGGAGCTAGTGTATGTACACTTCTCTATATGTTGTTCTTATATGTGTGTGTGTGTGTTTCACTCACTCTCTCACACACACAAAATATGCCGGAGGAGTTTCGTCAACCTGACAGTCTTTTAGAATTTAAAAAAAGCAATAAAGACTGATCTATTCCAGCAGGCCTATCCAGTGAAATTTTAGAATATTTTTAGGATGTTTTAAAGATGTTTTAATCATGTATGGTATGTTTTTAATCAATTTTAATGTGTATTTTATATCATGTTTTTATACTGTTTGCTTTATGCTTTGAACGGTTTTAGTTTTTGTGAACCACCCAGGAAGCTTCAGCTATTGGGCGGTATAAAAATGCAATAAATAATAATAATAATAATATAGAAGAATGTATTTATATATACTAGTGAACAGACCAGGCTTTGTAGGGTTCGGAAAAACCCTTAGTTTGATACAGTGAAGTTTGAGTCCTGTCACTAAATACATGGTCACATACAATAGAGTGGTCAATTTAGCTGGCAAATGGTCATGCACAGTTTTATCAGGCATGTAGGGATTTTCCAAAACAATGTCTGAGGGGAAGCCAATGACAAAAGCCGGGAGATCAATCAAGTAAAAACACAATCCAAAGGCACACTCAGGTAGAAGTCCAGGGGTCAGTGCCACGACACAGGCTCTGAACAACAGGCCTGGCCACGGACACTCCCTGCTCAAGCCACGCACCACCGCTTGATACGCCTGAGGTGAGGGACAAACACCGCCTTTCTCCAAACTATGTGGAGAAAGGGGTTAAATGGAGAAGGATTTCAATAATAAAATAATGTGCTGTGAATTACATGTGCTGAGGTGAATTATTGTCAGAGTGGGTGCTAAATGAACCAACTTCAGGTGATAAATGCCGAACAGACACATGGGATTTTTGTGGTAGTTAAAACAAAATAATTACATTTTATTTTAAAAGTTCACAAACTTTGTTTCAAAATAAAAGATTTAAAAATCTTTTTGAAACCTCTCATCTGAACCTTTCACCCATTCACATACACACTTTCCTGTCACACACACATTCACTCTTGAATTTTATTATCAGTATTGTTTATTTTACACAAACTGTCTAGCTGCACACCCCACTCAAAAGACACCACTCTCTATACTAAACCTCAAATTCTCCAGAACCCAAGTACTCTACACACAGAGAGCTAAAGCACAAAAGCCTAAAGACTCTAAGAGAACCTAAAAGTCTCTCACAATCCCCTCAGTCATTCCCTTATATATCACTCCTCCACCCTCCTAAGGCATTCTAACTCCACCCACTGAGGTCAACATTCTAAGCACCACAGACTTACCAATCCTTACTTGCATTAGGGAACTGACTTGTGGGGTGTAACACCACAGTCAGCAACATGGAGGTCCAAACACACAGCAACGTCAGGGAGAAAACAAGATACAAAGACCAGAGCTAAAAAACAGATGTTGCTTCCAACAGCTCTCAATTTACAAGTGAAGGCTGCTATAGCTAGAGCTTCCAGAGGCCCACCCAGGGCTCAGCTGCATCATATTACAGGCTTGCTTCCAAGGAGTCTCTTCCTCCTGAGGAGTCCTCTTTGGTAGCCGAGCACTTCTTAATGTTTGGGGTGAGTAATTAAAAGCCAGATGCCAAAAATGTCTGGACAACATGGAGGATTTGTGACAGAAGCTGGAAAAACCTTAGTTTTACTTAAAGAGAGTTGGGGAGAATCTCTCATTTAGCCTTGTTCCAACCAGATGTCACCCAGATGTGTTGGACTGCAACTCCTATCATTCCCAGCCAGCATGGCCGATGATGGGAGTTGCAGTCAGACACATTGGGGAGATGCCCGATGAAAAAGTTCTAATTGTTCCCATGCTCCATGCTTTAGTATACAGAAATTGCTGGGATCCACCATTTTCTTGCCCCCTCCTAAATCCTTTGTGTTCTAGTACTTGGCTCAGCTGTTAACTCTGGGATTTTGCCACCCCATCTCCCAAGTTAGTTTAAAAGCCTCTTCATCAGGTTTCTGAGGATCCTACCAAAAATACTCTTCTCAGTCCCGTGACACGCACCCAATCATCCACGAGGAGTCCTTCATAGTGGAATCATAGGCCATGGTTCATGAAACAAAACCTTTCCCAATGACACCATCTATATTGCCAGCTGTTCACTTTCAGTATCCTTTCTGTACCAATGCAGGTGCCACACCAAGCAGGATACAGCACTATGAAAGTGGTATATGGTAGGGGTGTGCTCTGCTCCATTACAGATCCCCGAATCCGAAGCAAAGTGGGCCAATCCGGACCTCCTAAGCCCGGTTCCAGAGTGGATCGGGGGAGGTCCGGATCGACCGAAGCGGTTTGGAATGGTCCAAAGCGATTCGGACCATTCCGAAGCTTCAGAGCCAGGTAAGTGAAGAGGGGAGCTTACTTGGCTCCCCTGTCCACTGCCGCCGTCTGTGCAGTGACGGCGGCAGAGCCAGGGAAGTGGGGAAGGGGGAGGGGGGCTTACCTGGCTCTGCAGCCACTGCGGTCTGTGCAGCAATGGCGGCAGAGCCAGGGAAGGGAGGAAGGGGGGAGGGGGGCTTACCTGGCTTCGTTGGCCACTGCTGCAGTCTGTGCAGCGGCTTTGAATGCTGCCCATGCCTAAGGCAGAAATAGGCCGCAGCCTATTTCCGGCCTTAGGTGTGGGCAGCAGTTGAAGCTGCTGCATGGACCATGGTGGTGGCGGACGACGGAACCAGGTAAGGGGGGGAGGGGGGGCTTACCTGGCTCCGGCTTCTGCCACCGCCACGGTCCATGCAGCAGCAGATGGTGGAGTCAGGTAAGTGGGGAGGGGGGCTTATTCAGCCCCCATTTTGATCCCCCTTCCCTACTTACCTGCCTCAGCCATCCACTGCGGAGGCAGGTAAGTGGGGGAGGGGGGGCAAAATGGTGTCCGCATATCAATCCGGACCTCTGGATCAAGGGAGATCTGGATTGACCCAAACCAGTTTGGGCCCGATCCGGAAGGTCCAGATTGGGATCCAAAGCAGTTTGGGAAGGGCGTGCATGGCCCTAGTATATGGTATGTGTCAATGGTCACCAGCTGCTATTATTTCTATTGCTCCTCATTTCTCTCTCACACTTGGTTGCTTGACAGGCAGAGAGCTGACCCGGTGAGCAAGTACACAGTGACATCTACTGCTCCTCCTTCTCACTAGCAACATTGCCTGGGACAAAGCAAAAACTTGGTGAATGCACAGGTTTCCCTGGAAAACCTGTTGCACCAGCATATGCTATTGGTGTTGTGCTAGAGGTCATTTATGCTAGTGCTATGTTGATTATGTAAAAGGAGCATTGAATAGTCCCTCTACTATATAGCTTTGAATGAAATTAGTTAACTACCATGTATGAAAGCATTACCTTGACATGTGAAAGAACAGGCACCTTGTTTGTCAATTTCAATGTTAATATAATGTCCTGTTATTTTTTCCCCATCTTACCATTTTCATCAGATATAATTTACATCTATTACAATACAATATACAACATTCGCTGGGGAACATGGGTGGGAGGGGGCTGTTGCACCGTGTGCTACTTGTGGGTCCCTAGTCGACAACTGGTTATGTGAACAGAGTGCTAGACTAGATGGACCCTTGGTCTGATCCAACATGGCTCTTCTTATGTTCTTATGTAGAAAAATAATCTTTATGGTCTTGTTTCATAACAACTATTATAATCAACTCTTGTAAGTTTTTTTAAAAAGTGTCTCCTCTTTTACAAATGCTGATTATGATTTTTTTAAATTCAGCAAGAAAGTAATGATCAAAGTGGGCTACATAGGAAAGATTACAATTCCTCATAAATTAAATTCATTTAAAATTACTGGTTAATGAGTGAACTGTATATGTATAAAAGCTAAGTTTAGACTAGATTTGCAGTTAAAATTGTGGTAAATTGCCAAGTAGATTGAACTGTTATGCCTAATTAAAGAATAAGTTGTAGCATATTTAATGAAAAATTGGCTTTATTTGGACTGCATTGTAAGACAGACTCAGTAATAGGCTTACTTTATTTTATCTCTTGACAAGAAATATTCAAATATGTTGAATGTCTCATACATAATAAGTCTGTATTTTTATTTTTGTAACAATTTGTTTTTAAAAGATAAGGTGGCCACAGAAGGTCTCAGGAAGCTAGAATAGAGGTTGTGCAAATGAATATAAAAGAGAGCTGAAGCAATGAGCAAATATTTGAAATTCACCTATTTCCAAATTTCACCCCTCAAAAGCTGAAGTCAAAGTCTATATTCAAAATTGGCATTTGTGCTTTGTGAAATTTTAACCTCAAAATTTTGTGTCTTTTGAATTTGTTACCACTTTTTGCTTGTTTTGATTTCAAACATGAAATCTCACAGAAAAACTGCTGAATATGATCCAAAACTAAACACCCATGCATATCACCTATTAATCAAATCAGACACTAACTATACCATCAAATTCAGACAAATACCTTCAAGTATTGAAATCATATGCAGAACTCCAATACGTGGCAGATATTTGGCAAAGACCCAAGCTCCCACAGACTATCTGGAGAACATTTGTCATCAAACTTCACAGGAAAGAATTTGGAGACGTTTTGGAAGTAAATTTGTTCCAACTATTAAATGAAACAGGCTTTCTTCATATCCACATAGACCAGTGAAGGCCACTGTATAGACCAGTGCAGAGCACTTTGGATAGCAGCTTTAGAGTTCTGACTGCTTTTGACTGAAATCCGGGGTAGGTTTACTGCCTTCTCCCTTTCTGTGCTTAAAAGCTGACTGGACTGGCAGATTAATCTGCCTTCAACATGGATGAGAGGACAATTCCTCTACTAAACCTGAAGGCAGTAGGCTAACAGAGGGTGCAGAGTATGCTAACAGGGTACACAGCCCTCTCCTTGAAAATCTTGCTGCTGCCTTCCAGCAACTGCTGCCTGAAGTGGCTGCCTCGCCCTGCTTAATGGTAGGGCTGGCCCTGGAGAGAATATATCCATACAAACAGACATTGAACCACAGCAGCCTTTGGAATCCTTTGATTTGCGCTAGGGACTGGAGCTCAAGTTTACCTCTGTCAATCTCAAGTGGGTGGTGGGCAGGAGTTAAGGCTGGTAAAGAGCAGGTCTGTTCAAGGGCACTTAGACAAACAATGAATAATTGTCTCCGTTTGTATCTGCTCTTGGATTAATGAGGGAATGCTGCCAGCTTCCCATATGGATAAAAGGGTCCAGATCTCCAGGGATGTTACTCTCTACCAATCTCTCTGCAGAGTCCAAACTTCATAATGCAGCCTGTCTTTAGTATTGCAATCTCATTGCTATTCTCTTGCTCCCTATAGGGTGCAGAGGCAAATTATAAAGACATCGCCACCCTTTCAGTGTATAATAGAGGACAATTGGAATGATTGGGGTGGAAAGCACAATTCTGTACTAAAGCCTTTAACACCGGATTTTCGCTGAAGGTAATTCTCTCTCTCTCTCTCTCTCTCTCTCTCTCTCTCTCTCTCTCTCTCTCTCTCTCTCTCTCTCTCTCTCTCTCTCCCATTTAGTCATGCCCCAGTCTTACAAGAGGAGGCTATCTTGGCGATATTGATAATGTTATTTCCTCCTTTACCCTTGGTTTCTGCTTCACATATCTATCCAACAATGGTTCTATTAAAACAAGAGTGAGCAGTGTTCCGGCTTGTAGGATCTACTTTGGGTTTTGCTAGAACCCTGAGGTCTAGCAACTAGAACCAGACTCAAAATGGTGGCTGGGTAAAGCATCAATTCTCTACTACAATGTACTGTGGTATAGATACAAATCCACAGAGATCAGAGCTTCTGCCATGATACTTTAAAACTAGCCAGCAGAGCTGAACAAAGACCCAGGCAGGATCTACACTACTGCTTTATAATGACTTCTAACAATATTGACAACTGTTGGGGTCCAAGACACATTCCATATAGTGTTTTCAAACCATTTTCAAAGTGTTATATCCTGCTTGGTGTAGATCTGGCCCTGGTCAAGAGCAACCAATTTGCATTCCTATTTACAGATAAGGAACACTGAGGCTGTAAGATAAGCAATTAGCACCAGGCCAATCATACATTTTCCCCTTGCAATTTTACTCTATTTGTTAAAGTATTTGGAGCCAGTGAGCCTTGGAGATGTGCTGCAAATCACCTGAAGATTTACCAGTAAATCCCAATCTACTTTCTGATTTCACTTGTTAAAGGATATGTTATAGTAAATAACTCTGAAACTAATTTGCTGCTGGTGAGGGTGATTGACACACAAACAGTCTTTGCAACACAGATTCCATGACTCGGTTTGCGATTCGCAGGAAAATCCTGTTGAAAATTATGTCTCTGAGATACTTGGGCCTTAGCTAGACCAAGGGTTTATCCTGGGATCGTCCCGAGGTCATCCCTGTTCATGTAAATGACACACAGGGGATCCCAGGAGCAGGCAGGCAGGCATGACCCCGGGATAAACCTTAGGTCTAGCTAAGGCCTTAGTTTACTTAAACGTTCATCTTGATCTGTTCTATTTTGGCTCAGGTAATGTTCTCATTAAAAGAATGGGTGATGCTTTGTTTGAAATACCTAGTCATACAATGAACGAGTGTGTCCATTTGAATTTGCAAGTGGGTATTTGTATTTGCCATTGAGATCCAGTGTTGTATAGCGGCTAGAATGTTGAACGGGGACTGGGGAGATCTGGGTTCAAGTTCCCACTCAGCCATGAGGCTCACTGGATGACTTTGGGAAGTCACTGCTTCTCACCTCACAGGGTTGTTGTGAGGGTAAGATAGAGAGGAGGAGGATCAGGTGCACCACCTTGGGCTTCTTGGAGAAGATATAAATGTAACAATGGTGGGTGTGGCTTAAAGCAAAAGAGGGCAGGGCCAGAGGCAAAAAGGATCGAGCTTTGGAGAGTCGGATTTGCCCCTAGGTCTGAGGTTCTATGACTTATACTCAGTAAATAGCTCAACTGGTTGATCTGAAAGTTGTCAGAGTATGAGAGGTTCCTATACTGGTCTGCTCAGAGGCAAGTCATATACTTTCTCTCTTTGTCCCTCCTTCATTCTCCTATTAAAGCATCCATTACTACAAATGTTTGAGAGTCCAATGTGTTGATGTAAAGGTATGACATAATTGACATTTGGATGTAAAGGGATGCTACAATTGACATTTGGATTTCATTTTTGTTATTATTATATTTACGTCTTGCCCTTTTTTCCTCTTGGAAGGAACCCAAGGTGGCTTACATGGTCCTCCTCCATTCCATTTTATTATCCTGTAAGGTATTTAGTAGGGATGTGCTCCGCTTCTAATCGGACCGGCGAATTAGAAGCGGAGCGGGGGGCTTCGCCTGCCCTTAAGGCGGAGGCGAAGAGGATTGGGGGGCCGGCGGAGCGTGGCGAAGAGGATCGAGGTGAAGGCGGATCCTTCGCCTCGATCCAGAGCTCCGCCGGAAAGGTAAGTGGGGTTTACTGGGCCCTGCCACTGTCGCCCATGCGGCGACGGCGGCAGGGCCCGGTAACCCCCCTCCTCTCCCTTACCTGCCTCCGTCCGTGGTCCCTCGGCTTCTTCAATTGAGTCCGCGGTTCAACCAGGAATTCTAGGCTGTACTCGCAGCCCAGACTTCCTGGCTGAACCGCGGGCTCAATTGAAGAAGCTGACGGACCGCGGATGGAGGCAGGTAAGGCCCCCCTCCCCCTTGGTCCCTTACCGGGCTCTGCTGCTGTCGCTGCACGGGCGGTGACAGCGGCAGGGCCCGGTAACCCCCCCGCCCTCCTCTCCTGGCCTTACCTGGTGCCACTCCCCTCCACTGCGGAGCTCCGATTCGGAGCTGGAGCTCCGCGGCGAAGAGGAGCGGAGTATGGGCAGAGTGGCATGGAGCGGAGCGGTCCGATTCAAAATTTTCTAATCGGCCCGCAGGGCGGAGTGGGGGGGGGTCCGTGCACACCCCTAGTATTTAGGCTGGCAATCAGTGACTGAGTGGCCCAAAGCCACCCAGTGAGCTTTACAGCTGAGTGGGGACTAGAATCCAGATCTCCTGAGTCCTGTTCAGTGCTCTAACCTGTACACCACACTTTCTTCCTCTGTTCCTATAATGTCTTACCGCTGCAGTCAAAGCCACACTTGTTTTACTAACTCTATGGCTTGAGCAGAATGTTGATTTTTCTGTCATGTTGGAAAACACACACACCCCAATTCTAGAAGGGTTAATCTCAGCTTGAACTTCCTTAAATTCCTAATACCTCAAATGCACTGCTGAATTACCTAGAATTTCCCTAGCGTAACTGAGTGCTGAATTTCTCAGGTTGTGTGTAATTGTTGCATGTAATAGCTCAATATTCAAAATGTCCATAGGTTATTATAGCTTTTGCCCTTGTTTTGCTTTAAGGGCTGCAAATAATAATTTAAAAAGCTCCAACACCTCTGTCTTTGATAGGTTGTGTTTTTCTGTTTATATCCTTTGGGCTATATAAACCAAATGGCTTCTCAAAATATCTGGCATAAAATTACACTTCTGTATTCTTGCTGGACACCCCATGTTTATGCTCTAGTTTCCTGAGGCACTTGCCAGGTTTTTGTCTATTAGATCTCTCTTTTTCAGTTCATAAAATGCCCTCCCATGTGACATCTTGATCTCCTATATAAATTGTTGACAACCTTTACAGACAGTGCAATTCTAACAGAGCATCCCTGTGTTACTCAAAAGTAAGAGTGTTCCCAGGTAAGAAGGTATAAGATTGCAACCTAAGTAATTCTGTTTTGTTTGTTATGAACAAACCAGGCATGAGTCCATATAGTTCATGAATCTGGAGGGAACAATTTCCCCATTTTTTCCCAGCGAAATTGGATTCTCCACCATTCAGTGCAGCTTCTTTTAAAATGTTTTCCTTATTTTGCCACAAATGCTTTGTTTTGATGCTGCATTGTTATGTTCCCATCATGGTAACTTTATATCCCGCCTGCACATTATACCTCGTAGGACACACATTTGTTGTGGCATTTTGGATAATGTGGAATAAAAGCAGGAAATAACACTATGAAAGCGGTATAAGGAATGTGTAATGTGCCCCAACAGTTATCAGTGCACTTGAATACTGCTATAAAGCGGTAGTGTAGATCTAGCCTACAAGTTATTTTCCACTCCCACCAAGAAAGAATATTTTCAGCTTACTTAGGCAAGACAAGCAACCCTGAGTTTGCTTGTCATGACAACCCTGTCATGAAACATGGAGCTTCCATGTTGGCCTGCCCATCCTTTTAATGTGCATAAATTCGCCAGTGGCAAACAGAGGTCTATGGTATTCTTCACTGTAGCTATTACCTTGCTTACCTTTGCTTACTTACAAACAGTGAAGGCTGGTGGCTCCTATGTCAGTGGAGCACCTTGGATAGCTCCTTTAGAGTTCTGACGGAACCCAAAGTGGATTCACCACCCCACTGACATGAGAGCCATCAGCCTCCACTGCTTGCAGAGGAATACTATGCCTGTTTACTTAGAAGTAAGTCCCCCTGCATTCAATTGGATGTATTCCCAGATAAGTGTGTATAAAAGCAGCCTTTCTTCCTTAGCCTGCAATCCTAAGCATACTTACCTAAGAGTAATCCCCACTGAATGCAGTGGGATTTACTTCTGAGTAAGCCTGCAGATGACAGTCAATTTAATTTTATTCTCCTAAAACATGTTGTCAACATCCTTAGCTGACAGAATTTTATGCCTCACCTTTTGAAGTTAATGTGGTTGCAGCAATTTAATACCGAATGAAAATAAGGCTTATTTCTCAGCTCTCCTTTCCAAATTTTTCACAGTAATATTTTGCTAAATATCTTTCTTGCTCCTCAGTAGGCGAACTGTGCAGCCAGTGCAATTTTACAGCTAGTGTTTATTTCAAGGTAGCACCACTTGAGATTACATTTGGAAATTCAAAGATGTTCGTGGCTTCAATGAGTTATAGCTTTTTATAGCTCCATCAAGCCATACATGACATGCTTCAGAACTTCAGTCTGAGAGATTCATTTCTTTTCGGAAAAGCTCCAAATCCCTCACCTGGTATATTTAGTGGCAAGAGGCCAATAGGGACTTCACCAGTTTGCCCGCAAGAACATTTTTTCCTACGGTTACCACAAATTAAGTTTTGATCTTGGCTGTCACTCCTGTTGATTTCTTAAAGAAGATATACTTACCATCTAGAAATGACAGACATGGCAGCATTTGGACTCAATAATAATGCATAGCTTAGCGTTACATATGTGAGGTTTGGGTTTATGAGCTCCCTGCTCCCTTCTCTTCCAGCACAGGCATGAGAAGACTGGAAGCTTTTGCTTTCATTTTCAACTAACTACAGTTTGCCATTATGTTTGAACTTGAGTAAAATGTGGTTAGCCTTATCTAAGATTTACTGAAACAAACCAACTTTAAACCATGATTTCTAATCCTACTTTATGTTACATATAGGCTTCAAACCAGAGGCAGGATTAGGTCTTAACTAACTGTATTTAGAGACCAAATGGATAAAACAAGAAAAACAACAACAGACAGTTATTACAAAACAGGCCTACAGTTCCCTGCTAATTCTCACATTCTCTAAAACCCAACAACTAGGCAGTGATCCTTTAAAATACAACAACACTATTTTGGAGAAATGTTCCATGCACCACAGTTTATTTCCCTAGCAATAGTTAAGGGTAACCACAATTCTGGGTTTAGACTTAAAAACAAAGCAATGCTTAGTTGAAAATGGAAGCAAAAGATTTCATTCTTTGCTCTAAGCCCACTGAGGAGGAGGACTTATCAGCAGAAAGTCTTCTTTGGGAAGGTCATTCCATATGGGGAGCCTAACCCACTATTCAGGAGGGCTCAAAAGAGGATTTCTAAACTGAATGTTGGGATTGGGCATGGTCATATCATACCTAAAGGATACCTAAAGAATTGTCTTCTTATGTGTGAACCTGTTTCCTCATTGCGATCTTCAGGAAAAGTTCTCCTTCACATTGCATCAACATCTGGTACACCCTGCCACACTATTACTTTGCCATTTTATCGAACATATTTCACCTGCTGCTTTATCCAATTCATGGCATTTTCTTGTGATTTTCATGTATTTGTTAAAAGCCACCTTGAGCATTATAAACGGAAAGAGAAGGTAAAAAACATTTTCATACAGGAATGATAAAATATCACCTCACACACAATATTTATTTTATTTATTTTATTTTATTTATTACATTTTTATACCGCCCAATAGCCGAAGCTCTCTGGGCAGTTCACAAAAATTAAAACCATAATAAAACAACCAACAGGTTAAAAGCACAAATACAAAATACAGTATAAAAAGCACAACCAGGATAAAAACCACACTGCAAAATTGATATAAAATTAAAATACAGAGTTAAAACGGTAAAATTTAAATTTAAGTTAAAATTAAGTGTTAAAATACTGAGAAAATAAAAAGGTCTTCAGCTGGAGATGAAAGGAGTACAATGTAGGCGCCAGGTGGACCTCTCTGGGGAGCTCATTCCACAACCGGGGTGCCACAGCAGAGAATACTTCAAACACTTGTCTGCTAATAGTCCCGTGTATGTTAACCAGGGCCTAATCTACTCCAAGCAGGATATTGCACTATCAAAGAGGTATATAAAAGGCAGGAGCCACACTACTGCTTTATATTGGTATTGAAGTGCACTGGCAACTATTGGAGCCCATTGACACATACTGTATACCGCTTTCAAACCACTATATCCTGCTTGGTGTGGCTACTGCCGTTTATATGCCGCTTTCATAGTGCAATATCCTGCTTGGTGTAGATTAGGCCCAAGTATAGAGAAAGCAAGCAATGTGCCCATGCATGTGTGAACCAGTCCCACACTGTAAGTAGGTGCGGAGAAATCGAACAGTACTGGTGCATGTTTGAACCAGCTCTACAGCTTTGTTCCACAGACTCAGTTCTGCACCAGTATCTTATTATTCTAGCCTGGTTATGATGTAGTGGCATTGACCCCTCTGTGCCAATTTAGTTCTCATTAAAGAGCATTTTAGTTTCATTTTGCCGTCTCACTGGTATGCTTCATTTAAGAGCCTTTCTATCTCAAGCTTAAGGGCTTGTCTTCATGCATAATGCAGACCGATGGCTGTCTGGTCGGAACCTCTGGTTAGAACCTCCTTGGCCACTTTATTTTATCTGCGCCGCAGGCAGCCTCTTTTGCTCCATTTGTAGTCTGTGAGTTTCTACAAAGTTCACGGTTAGCTCTTGATACAGCGTTGATAAACATTTCCTGAAGTTACTGAAAATTGAATTTTGAAAACCTTTAACATCGGCATGAAGTAAACATCCATATTATTAGCCTGGTCAGTTTATAACTAATGAGTTGTCTTCTAACCCGGAGCAGCAGCACCTTCATTTTCTTGTCAGTTTTTTAAGAGAAAGAAAAAGATGAGATTGGGAGAATAAAGTGGGGGGAGAGGAGGAGGGGGAGGAAGAGAGAGGGAGAAATAAAATAAAATAAATAAATGTGAGACCCATTTTGCAGGTTTGGGTGTGGGACTTCAATCTGAGAAAGTTAAAGACTATAAGCCTAGAGCTGTGTTGAGTAAAAAGCATAGAATCACAGAGTCGGAGGAGGTCTTGTAGACTAGTCCGTGGCTGGGAACCTCAGGCCTGGGGATTGGCCCTCTTCCCCTGGCTCTACCCCTTTTTTCCATCTGATTAATTGATTGCATTTATATTCCTCCTTTTCTCCTCCAAGGAACTCAAGGCAGCATACATAAACCTCCTCCTCTCCATTTCTATCCTTACAACAACAGCCATGTGGCGCAGGTAGGGCTGAGAGTCTGTGACTGGCCCAAAGTCACCATGGCCGAGTGGGGACTAGAACCTGGATCTCCTGATTCCCAGTCCAACACTCTAGCCACTACACCACATTGGCTCTCCATCTGCCAATCATTTAGTTATTTTCCAACTTTTATGCTGGTTTTTCCCCATTCCAAAAGGTTAAAGTGTCTCTTTTAATGCTTAGTTTCTGGCAGTAAGAGTTTTTTAACTACAATATGCTGCTTTTTTTTTTTTGCCCCACCCCTTTTGTCTTCGGTCCTGCCTCCTTTTGCCTTCAGCACTACCCTAGGGTGACCATATTTTGGAAACCAAAAAGGAGGACAACATGGTCGCTCCCAAGGGGGCGTGTCCAGTACCAAGGGGGCGTGCCCACCCGAATATAGCCTTGGTCACATGTCTGATTTTACAGCACATTTTTTACATTCCTAAAAAATCAATGGATGAACAGATCTGTTTCAAATTTGGTGTGGCTAAAGCTCTACCTAAATCATATCATGGTATAAAGTTTCATCTCTCTAACTTTAAAAATGACGATTTTAAAAATAATAATTTTAAAACCTCAATTTTTTAAAAAATTCCTAAAAAATCAATGGATAAACAGATCTGATTCAAATTTGGTGTGGCTTAAACTCTACCTAAATCCTTTCATGGTGCAAAGTTTCATCTCTTTATCTTTAAAAATGATGATTTTAAAAAATCCCCCTTCCCGGATTTGCCATCAAAAACCCGGACAAATCCGGGCAAATCCGGTCATATGGTCACCCTACTTTCCATCTCATTTTTATAAGTATCATTTCATGATGACCTGCTGATTGTGAATTAACTGGCATTCTTATAAAGCAATATTCCACCCACCCACAGAAGCCACATCATTTTCTATCTGTGTGGTAACTAAGGGTTTGAGACAATGAGAGCCAGTGTGGTATAGTGGCTAAAATGTCGGACTGGGAGTTGGAAGATCCGGGTTCTAGTCCCCACTTGGCCATGGAAACCCACTGGGTAACTTTGGGCCAGTCATAGGCTCTCAGCCCAACCTTCCTCACAGGGTTGTTGTTGTGAGGATAACATGGAGAGGAGGAGGATTATGTATACCGCCTTGGGTTCCTTGTAGGAAAAAAGGCGGAATATAAATGCAACAAATAAAAATAAAATAAATAAATAAATAAAATGACCCCACCTTGTTAAAATTAATGAGGGTTCTGGACTTTCTAAGCTGTAACCTTTCAGTATAGACTTAAGAGTCGGGACAAATTATCTGCCAAGAGTCAAATTCCTGCTCCTATTTGGAGTCGCCATAAAACATTTTTTGCTACATGCAAAAAAAAAAAGCAGTGGAAAATTTATCAATGACACAGTTTGGAGGTTTTTCACCTCCAAAGAGTTACTGTGTCACAATTTCTCCTGTTAAGCAGGCTTTTTATATATATAGTAGTTATGGTTACCATAGAAACATAGCTAAATCTTCCCTCTAATACCATCCCGGAGGTCTCTGCAGAACTGGGAAAAAGACCGTATATCGTCAAACCATTTTTATCCTGACACGGACAGCACCGCCACTGCTGTTTCTTAATAGAGTTTGCCACATTGAATGACGTATGCAGTGTAACGTAAAAAGGCACATTCTAAAATAGTATTTGCAACTGGTCTTTGGTCCCTCAGCTTCCCACATTACTTCCCAAAACTCTGATTAAATCACAGATCCTCCTCATTCAAGTGCTTTATTAATAAATTTACTGAAAACATGCCCTTCTATGTAGAATACAAAATTAAGCGGGTTATGACAATAAGAAATTAACGTGGGCAATGTCCTGTGAGTAAAATAGTGTTCTTTTGTTCAGTAATAGTTCAACAACTTCTAATTGTTCCCATAGAAGGAAATATTCTGAACTCTGTTCTGGAGTCACTGACCAGATCTACACCAAGCAGGATATGACACTTTGAAAACGTTTTGAAAACTGTACATGGAGTGTGTCCTGGGCCCCAACCGCTGTTCACTACTGTTATAAACAATTTTAAAGCAGTAGTGTAGATCCTGCCTCTTCCTCACATCACAATGCTATACAGTCTACTCACTTAGTTCAATGGGACTTTTCCCCCCAGGTAAAAGCCAAACTATAAATTACGCTCGTCGTGTGACATGTAGCTCAGTCTTCTCTTCTCCCCCCCACTTTCATGTAAGTGCATGCAGCTCCAATTTGGATCAAAACCACCATATTTCAGAAGACGAGAGTTAAAACACACCTTCCCGCCATTCATTTCCTCCCTATTTTATTTTATTTTTAAAGGGGGGGGAAGTCTCTATACATTTTTCTTTTTTAACACCCCCCCCCGACACCTTGAGACTCCTTTTACCTTTTTCTTTAAAGGATTCCAAGCATGAACACAGTCAGTATATGGCTTCTCACTCTGTGGATTATTTTTCCTTTCTGTGACCACCTCTGGGCATCACCTTTTACTCTCCCATTGGGTCTGTGATTCTCTGACCCCTTTTTGGTCCCACAGCTACCAGCTTCACCCTTTGTGCACCTTTTATTCACCTTCTACTTTACTGCTGCCACCATATAAATCAGTACCTTACCTCAGGTACTTAAAGAATCAAATCCACTTTGAAACAAAATAACTTTTATTTAACAAGAAGTAAGTTCGCACATTTTATCAAGCTTATGGTTTCATTTGTTTCAGTACTTAGTTGTTATAATAAAGACGTCTTGTATCTTTGCCTACTCTACCCTCTAAATTCCTAATCTAGCTCCTCCTGCTCCCTCTTATTCCCAAATCAATGAACCACATACCATCATCTATCCCCTACAGCAGACTAACCCCAACTCTCTCCGACTACCAACTACTAACTGACTTTATTTATTTATTATTAGGGTGACCATATGGCCGGATTTGCCCAGATTTGCCCGGGGTTTTGATGGCAAATCCGGGAGGGGAAATCCGGATTTTTTCCAAAGAGCAGCTCTAATGGGAATTAACAAAAATGCTTATATCTCCATCATTTTTTAAGATAAAGTCATGAAACTTGGCACAATGGTAGCTCCTAGGAAGGGCTTTAGTCATACCAAATTTGAAACAGATCCGTTCATCCATTGATTTTTTAGGAATTTTTTAAAAATTGAGGTTTTAAAATTATTATTTTTAAAATCATCATTTTTAAAGATAAAGAGATGAAACTTTGTACCATGATATGATTTAGGTAGAGCTTTAGCCACACCAAATTTGAAAGAGATCTGTTCATCCATTGATTTTTTAGGATTTTTTTTAAAAATGAGGTTTTAAAATTATTATTTTTAAACTGTCATTTTTAAAGATAAAGAGCTGAAAGTTGGCACCATGACAGCTTTTAGGTAGAGCTTTAGCCATACCAAATTTGAAACAGATCTGGGGCCAGTAGCAAACCCTGTTAACAACAACAGCAGCTTGCAATGAGTGAAGATAAAGTCAGAAAAGATATTTGAGGGAAGGGGAGAATGTAACACACAGAGTATAGCAAAAGCTTCAAAGTACAGCAAAACCTACAAAAGTAGGAGTGAGTGAAGTTAATTTCAGATACATTGAATCTCTCACTTGTTCTTTATTTCAGTGATTTTAACATTAAGATGTTATATAGAAGAGATTTGTCTTAAATGTGTGCTGTAAAATCAGACATGTGACCAAGGCTATGTTCGGGTGGGCATGACCCCTTGGTGCTGGACACGCCCCCTTGGGGGCGACCATGTTGTCCTCCTTTTTGGTTTCCAAAATATGGTCACCCTATTTATTATAGTACTTTTATCCTGCCCTTTAGCCAAAAAGGCTCTCAAGGCAGCTTACAAAAACATTTCTTAAGACAGTCCCTGCCCACAGGCTTACAATCTAAAAAACATGACATGAAAGGAAAGGGGATTGGGAGGGAGGAGGGGGAGAAAAAGAAGCAAATTCAGGCACTTGATTCTTTAACTGTCATTCCACTTCACACACTCAAATCCAACAGCCAATCAGCATTCACTCCAACGTTCTATTCACTCACTCTCCCTCCCAACAGAATTAACTACTTACCATCCTTATCATATGAAGTCTAAACAGTATTAACATAACAGATAAATGGTATAAAACAGTGAAACATCACAGGGGCAATTCCAAAGGAAAAGAGACAAGGAAAAGTTTAACCCTCCTCTTTCAGAGCACAGCAGTTACAATCTGAATTAGAGCGCATACACTTAAGTTGATAATTAAAAAACCACAAGTCTCCAGCACATGCTTTCTATAATATGTAATGTGGTTCTAAGTTTGACAAAGGGCCTACATGTGGTCTGAAACATGTTGGGGGTGTTTATTTTTGTGGAATAAAACTTCTCTTTTTCTTTCCCAGTTGCTTTTTGTTGCTGCTGCTTGTGCTTGTGGGCATCCTTTGTGTGATTTCTCTAACCTAGAAATATTACCTTATTTATTGATCCATGTATTTATTCATCCTCTGTAAAGTAAAGAAAGAGACTCCTAACTTTTAAACAAATGCACTTTGCAAAGTTGCTTCAGTTAGAGAATCTCAGGGTTGATCAATACCAATTATAGTGACAGGACAAAACTTGAATTTATAGATTGTCACCCTGCTAATTGGTATCCAGGGAGTTTTATAGAAAAATAAACACTCATAAAAGTTTCATGCAAAAATCATTTTTATGAAAAGTAAAGGCTGCAAGCAAAGAGATATAAATGCATATGTATTTTCTAAGGTCCTTTCTACACCTCCCGGCATTCCAAGAGTGTGGGGGGGAAGATCTCACGATGTTCTGATCACGAGATCCTCCCCTTTGTCCACATGCAAGCACAACATCCCGGGAGAAAGGACAGATGTTGTGCCCGCCATTTTTTTTTTTTTTACAGAAGATAAGTGCATGTGTGCTCCAACAAAAAAGTAAGTTAAAAAAAACACCACTCCCTTGCCAGGCCCGATGGGCGCAGAGCACCTGAAGAGCTCCGTACCCCATGCCTGTTTCCCGCCTCCTTGTGTTCACTTGTGAGGAGGTGGGACAAAGCCAGGATGGGTGGCCACACACCTCCTGCAGTCTCAGGACAATCCTGAGACCCCGGGAAGAATAGGGTTTTCCCAGGGAGTACTTATCCCTTGGAAAACCCACACTCATCCCTACTTGCCCCTGGGAGTCCCTGTGCATCATTTGGATGCACAGGGACTCAGCCGTGACCAGCCCGGATTTTTGGGCTGGTGTAGAAATGACCTAAATGCACTTTAGGGGAGGTTCCCCAAAGAAATGAAGGGAGAAACAGAGGGTGAGATATTAGAGAAGACAGTGCCACATGGAGCAAGATGGGAGGATTCGGTCACAGAAGAATTCCAACAGCTTGCTGACTTAGTGCTTTTCTATACACGGCATTTATTGTGTGTTCATGATTCCCTACTAGTTGTGTACAGGTTCTTTGAGCAACATCTTGACCCTCCAGTCTTGCTTCTGCTTATAAACAACATTCAGTGAGATTTTTTAGAGCAGGAAAAATGGGGTATTATTTCTGATGGTGAAAGAAAATTATGTTTCCACTTGTGTATCCGTGCTATTCCACTACACCACAGCGTCACCTAGAGGTAATATAGTGGGAAAACATAAAGGAAACACTCCTTGTCTGGTGCTCAGATTTTAATTCTGAGATGAAAAGGGAAGTACGTGCAGTAGATTAACAGTCTCATATAGAAAAGCCATTAAAGAAGCTTGCTGACTTAATTAATTCACTGAGAGGAGGGGCAGTGTCATGACCATCAGCCAACCACTGATTTGCTCAGGATCCCCCCTCATGTGAAGGAGGCCTATATGCACTTGCCACTTCTCACTCTTACCAAATGCATGCCTGGCAGGGGGTATAACCAGAATGCATGTTGTCAGTCCAGCTCCTTAGACATGCTTTGAATGCATGAAGTATTTGTTTTAAGCCCTCTATGAGCACCAATCAACACTTGGTCGAAATAGATTCCTAAACAAGGTGGAATGCCTAGTGGAATAAAAAAAGTTTTTACAGTCTGTCTAGAAACTGTAATGGGAGGAAGACCCTATGTGTCCTCTTTTACGCAGGACAGTTCTGTATTTGAAGGGGTTGCCAGAGGACTATCCTCTATTTTGAAGGTGTCTTCTCTTTGAAGGTTCTCCAGTCCAAACCTGGTCTAAAAATAAAGAAGGAAGAGTTGGGTCCACCAACAGCACTTGGACAGCATATTGAGTAGGTACATGTAAAACCTAGTCACAGTCTCCCACACTATGGTGAAGATTGTAACTCACTAGGCCAGGCCACCACAACCTTTGAACTTCCTGGTTCAAGCACTGGAGTCCTTAACACGGGTTTAATGAAGCCCATTCACTATCATAGGAACCCACCTCACAGGGTTGTTGTTGTGAGGACAAAATGGAGAGGAGGAGGAGGATTATGTACATCGCCTTGGGTTCCTTGGAGGAAAAAGGCGGGATATAAATGCAATCATCATCATCATCATCCTATGTATTTTAAATAACGTTTTGGAGGAAGGATAGGCAGCCAAAAGTGGGGACTGCCATTTCTCCACCTCATTGACACCCCCGGTTAACTGGTGGCTTTACCCATAATGCTGCACAACCCACAAAGGAGCCGATTATGGATTGTGCTGTAAAGTGGAAGAGGCAGGCGCATTTCAGGCAATGCACCTGCTTGTGCATGACAACTCACTGGTGTTTTTTTTAATTGATGGGTTGTCGTTATGTGCAAACCAAGTCATTGGGATGAAAGATTGTTCCAGAATGTTATAATGGATTAAAGAAGGTAGCCGTCAGCAGTGGAACCAAGAAAAAATTGGACACACTCATCCAGGTACCTCAAACGCTCTCCAAATCGCTGCCAGCAAATGGGTAGTGAATGGAGGTGGGTGGATCTTGGTTCTAGATAAGATAGAAATCTGTTAGTAAAAAAAAGAAAAAAGAAACAGTTCATGAAATGTGGGGGGAAACAAGGAAGAATACAGGAAGAAGCAAACTCTTAAGTGCAGTCAAAATCCTCAGCTCATTAGAAGGATACTGAGTGCCCCTGGTTAAATATGAGGGTGCCATTATGTTAGAAACACCAGTCTATCAATCAGACTACAGTCCCTGGACGGACCACAAGGCATAATGTGAAGCAGTGTAAATAATCAGAAAACAATTGATTATTTATCACAAAGGCTTGCTGTTTACTTAATAATGCACAGTGATAGTGATTCATAGACAGGGAGTCTAATTCTGCCTTCACAAACCAAGACTGCCAATTTCATGGTTTTAGGCTCGGATGAGTTGGGGAGGGGGTCATCTTTACCTTGGTGTGTCAGTTCCATAAAATCTTTGAGACCCATTAATACTGACTTTCTCCCACTGAAGCTGGCTGTGTCTTAGCATATGCTAATGACAGTGCATCATTCATCTCCCATAGGAGCCAGTTCTACTGTCTAATTACTCTCTCTGCCAAAATGTTTTCCAAACATGTTTAACCTCCCTCCCAACTTTTACATCAAGATTTCCCCCCTCCTTTTGAGACCATGAATAATTTTCCTCGCTACTAAGCCTATGAATAATTCTTTCTCTTCTCTGCCTATTGTTGTTACGTGCCAGGTATTCACGGATTGGGACTGTGTACTCTCAAGCCTCCACCACTTAAAATTTCGCCCCTCAGCCTCTTCTTTCAAAGAATGTGCTCTTTATTTCCTCACTAATTTAAGCAAAAACTAAGGGAGTGCCTGTTCCCCACCAACACCATTATTGAGATAATTTACATGGAGCGCTTTGATCACTCAGAAAGCATTATATAAATGCTAAGTATTATGATTTTTTAATTAATTTCCCCAGCGGAATAATCAAAGGGTCGGAACACTTTCCTTAAGAAGAAAAGCCAAAGTGTTTGCAATTTTTCAGTTTAGGGGGCTGGGAAATGGCTTAGGAGGGAGGCATGAAGGAGGGTGATAAAACTATGAAGTTAAACTATTGAATTCGCTACCACTAATGTAGTAATGGCCACCAGTTTAGATGACTTTAAAAAGGGGGTATATTCATCGAAGGCGCAGCCTAAACTACCTTTGATTGTGCTTGGGGTAACATAAGCCATGGAGCTTGTGACTGGCACTTAAGGAAATTGACTCCTGGGATTGATAGTACTGGCTGGACACTGGACTTTGCTCTGCTAATCATAAATGTATGTATGTTACTGCCAGATTAATAAATGAACAGCTTACTGGACAACTGTTGAACTGTACATATATTGTTGATGATATGATTTGTATTCATGATTTGTACTGTAGAATGTGTTTTTTAAAAAAATACATATTCATGGAAGAGAAGGCTGTCAATGTCTACTGGTCGTGATGGCTATATGCTACCTCCAGTATCAGAGATAGTAAGCCTACATATGCCAGTTGCTGGGGAACAGGGGTGGGAGGGTGCTGTTGCACTCATGTCCTGATTGTGGGGTTCTTCTTGGCAGCTGGTTGGCCAATGTGTGAACAAAATGCTGGACTAGATGGACCCTTGTTCTGATCCAGCATGGCTCTTCTTATGTTCTTACGCATGGCACTGTAGAGCAAGTGGATAATTTTTTCTCCCATTCTCATAACTACAACTCAGGATTAGTCAATGACTTGAATGGGCAGTAGATTTAAAGCAGACAAATTGAAGTGCAAGTATAATTAATTTATCAGAGTTGTTGCCACAAGATGTGGTGATGAAGGTCACTGCTGTAGATGACTTTAAAAGGGAAGTAGATAAACACATGGCAGGTCTGTGACACAGCTGTTAGCCACGATGGCTAAATGCAACCTCCACATTTGGAGGCAATTTATATTAGCTGCTGGGGAACAATGATGGCAGAAGACTACTTGTGGGCTTCCCATAGCACCTGTTTGGGGAACTGGATGCAGAACTACATGGGCCTGTGGTCTAATGTAGCAAGGCTCTTGGTACACACATCCCCCACCACCACCAAAGGCTGTCCCATCACTTTAATGAAGGACTTTATGGCTATTCATGGCCATGTCCCTTTGCTCAAAAAGAACTGATTCTGCCATTAAAGTGAACATGGCAACTGTGAAGAGAGGAAGGGGGTTACTCTAACTCCTGGCAGTATAAGCATGGACAAACAATTGCTGCCACCACCCCTTATGTCCACCTCAGCCTGAGCCAGGGGACTTTCAGACTTTACAGGAGGCTCTTGGCACTTAAAGAATAGGGATTTAGCTTCACCCCACCTTATTCCCAAGCCTCAAGCCTGAAACCATAAACAGTAGCAAGCAACTAAGCAGAAGACTCCAGATTTAGTACGGAGATTTACTTGGAAGAAAGCACACACAACTCTGGAGGTAGGTGTGAAGTTTATTTACATACAATAACGGAAAAGGGAATAAAAAGGCATACAAGCAAATTTGGAAATAACTCTTCAGGCAAGAAAATAACAAAAGATACCTAAATCTGCCCTATATGTGACGGAAATACAGATCTTTCAATTGGACAGGGACCAATTTTGCCATATTTCATTTTTAAAAAAATCCTGTTGAAGTTCAACCACAGCTTTTAAAGCTCAGCTAAAAACTTTTCTTTTTCCTAAAGCTTTTAAAACTTGATTTTGTTCTGACTTTATACTGTTAGTTTTACCCTACCCAGTGCCTGTTTACCCTACCCTGTGCCTGTTTGCATTCTCTTCCCCTCCTTATTGTTTTATTATGATTTTATTAGAATGTAAGCCTATGCGGCAGGGTCTTGCTATTTACTGTTTTACTCTGTACAGCACCATGTACATTGATGGTGCTATATAAATAAATAATAATAATAATGATTTTGAATTATTTTAAAAGAGATTAAGTGCTATTTTGGGACTATTAATCATTCAACTGCCCTCTGAAATGCTGAACAGAGCATTTTCTCCTGGGGTTTGCCCTTTAACCATAAGTGCATAGACTTGACCCCTTGACCCTTCCAGGCCAGATTGTCTGCTGTTCAAACTCTTAACTGCATTGACGCTCATCAAAATATTGCTACTCCAAGTAACTAGTGCTTGGATCTAAGATTCCATGGGCTGATGCCTCAGCATTGGAACTCATATCTTGGTCAATATGATGTCAAAGATAATGTAATCAATACCAGTTGTGACCAAATCTCATTTAAAGTTGTGTACTCCCATGTCGGCTATGGAGACTGAATCTATGCTGTGAAGCACACTTCCTTGGGAATCATTTTCAGCAAGCCGTTCGCACCTTCTTCTGTTTAAGACCACAATGGAAATCTGTGAAAAAGACAGGATTTCAAGCTTGAGCTCAGGACTGAATGCTTGAAAAAGGCACCAATAAAGCATGAGTAAATTAAAGAAGCAATTATGTAAATGCCAAAGCAATTGCATCCTGGACCAGATGGAATCATTGCTGAGGTTTATAAGACAACATTAGTCGTCATTGCAGGTAAATTAACTTCTCTTTTTAATGAGTCCAGAAGAGCAAAGAGGCACAGGGAACAACAAAAGAGGCAGATAAAGTAATACAAGAGACAGTGATCCCTGATGAAAGAAGGGATGTAGCAATAGAATGCATGCTTTTCATGAAGAAGGTCCCAGATTCAATCCCTGGCATCTTCAGGCAGGACTGGTTAGGCCTCATCTTGAGTACTGCATCCAGCTCTGGGCACCACACTTCAAGAAGGATGAAGACAAGCTGGATTTCAGAGGAGGGCAATGAGGATGATCAGGAGTCTGGTAACAAAGCCCTATGAGGAGAGACGGAAAGAACTGGGTCTAACCTTGAGAAGAGAAGAATGAGGGGAGATGTGATAGCACTCTTCAAGGAATTGAAAGGTTGTCACACAGAGAAGGACCAGAATCTCTTCTCGATCAGCCTATAGTGCAGGACGCGGACTAATGGGCTGAAGTTACAGGAAGCCAGATTCTGGCTGGACATCAGAAAAAACTTCCTGACTATTAGAGCAGTACGACAATGGAACCCATTACCTAGGGAAGTTGTGGGCTCTCCCACACTAGAGGCATTCAAGAGGCAGCTGGACAGCCATCTGTCGGGTATGCTTTAATGTGGACTCCTGCATTGAACAGGGGGTTGGACTCGATGGCCTTATAGACCCCTTTCAACTCTACTATTCTATGATTCTATGAGGTCAGGAAAAGGTCCCTGCCTCAAATCCTGTGGGGCTGCTGGTAGTGAGTATATGCTGCACTGAGCTTGATATAAACTGATGGTCTGATTTGGTCTAAGGCAGCTTCCTGTGATGTATAGAGTACACATTTGTTTAGATTATTAAATCACCTTGTCCCCAAAGGCTGATAGCTTATAACTGCATTTGGTACTTGAAAGATAATTACTAAGGAAGAAGAACACTAACACAGGTCATTTATTTTAAAGCAGGGTTGTTGAATATCTTTCATCCTGAGCCCAGATTCAATTTTGGAGAAATTCTTAGGGGCCACATTCCAGGGCTGGGTGGGGCTGAAGGCAAAAGGTTGTGGGACCAATATACCAGAAAGACTAATAATATTAGCATATATTAGCTTAAAGCTCTTCAAAAGACATTTTCCTAAACCATCACAGAATCCAGGACACCAGCAGTGGTGAGGCCAGTGGTAGAGTTGAGGCTTATTTATTTATTTATTTATTTAAGCATTTGTATCCTACCCTATATTGCTAGGATCTCAGGGTAGTGTACAGATAAAATTATACTATCTGGTGAAACCAAGAGGGCCAGATTCTGCCCACAGGCATCAGATTGAACACTTCTGTTTTGAAGAAACTTGCCAGATACAGAACCATTCCCATCATAGAATCATAGAATAGCAGAGTTGGAAGGGGCCTACAAGGCCATCGAGTCCAACCCCCTGTTCAATGCAGGAATCCACCCTAAAGTATCCTCTAACATAGGGATCTCCTACACTGCACCTGCAGGCACCTGTTCCTTTTTTTTTTTTTTTTAGAAAAAAATTAAACATACATACATCTATTTGTATGAAATGCATACAGCTTTTGAACAACTATACATGGGGTTCAACAAAAGTGGACTAAATATCCCAAAAAATATCCACCTGTTCAAATATTGATAGTACTGTAAGGTCCTCAAGCCATTGCATTATAAGATGTGAGTGCTTATCTTTCTAATATTATAATGTCAGTCTTTTAGTTGTCAAAAAAGGTGCCAAGAATCCATTTCCACTGACCATTGTTAATTTCCATTAAGCAGGAAAATAATTTAAGAGAGCATGTACATCAATGAATAGTAAAGACTGCTCCAGTATAAAATGTATCTGTGTAATAAGAAGCAACTACTTGACATTGCCAAAACAGATGTTTCAAAAAAGGATTAGCTTCTTGCACAACCAGCAATTAGCCAAATTAGACAATCCCTTATTAAAGAGAAGTTGCGGTGTCCAATAGATGCAAAACAAACATTTTGGCAGAATAAGACCTAGGCTAAGACCCATAGACATGACAGGTAGATGCAAAAGTGGCTAGGGCATTGTTTAGGCATTTTGTGTGTGGGGAGCGGGGGGCAGGGGACAGCATGGTCACAAATTTCCAAATTTGCTCAATAATAATAATAATAATAATGTTTATTTATTTATTTAAAACACTAGCTGTACCCTGCCACGCGTTGCTGTGGCTCAGTCTGGTTAAATTGAAAAAAAAAAAAAAAAGACAAAGCGGATGTTTCTAATATGTTTAATTTCACAATGCTTGTGGATATACAATATTTTTAGTTGTTCCATTGTCTGTGTAGATATAGAGATTGTCTGGTTTGCCGACTCTAGAACACGCAACATATAATTGTCCATGTGAGAAGCAATCTGTGTCTAGATCTAAACCGCACAATTCTAAAGATTGGCCCTGAGCTTTGTCGATGGTGATTGCAAACGCCAATCGAATTGGGAATCGCAATCTCTTAAATTGAAATGGCATATCTGTTGGAATCATAGGAATGCGAGGAATGAGGACATCTTCACCTTTGAAAGGTCCTGTCAAGATTGATCTCCGACTATAACAATTGCCACTTCGTCTATAGTTGGAGCATTGAATCTTCGCACATGTTCTCCAGCAGGCGTTTTGTCAGCATGAATAACAATCTTGTGTGTATCAGATGGCATCATGTCAATTGCTGTTTTGAACAAATGTACTAAATTGTTTTTTTCATGAAGTAGCTGTTGCAGTTTTGAAACGATGGACCTTTTTATGCCGGTATAAATTCCGCAGCGTGCATTCAATTCATCATTGCCATCACCAATGAAATACATTTGTAGGAATTTATGTTGACTATCTTGAAACGGAAGGAAGGAGCCGGCTTTATGATAAATTTGTCCTTTGACTTTGAAAGTTGGCATAAATGGAGCTGTGATGATTTCTGTGCCGAACGACGTCATTTGGAAGCATGAGTTGTATTTCCTGATGTTAGATAGGAAATGCTTTGATTCTGCGGTATATCCGGCAAGCAAAGTTTGTAATGGCTCTGGTGGTCCTCCAAGTTGAGGCAGTTTAATTTTTCCAGCAGCGCAACACATTCCTTTTGTTTCTCCATTAAATTTAAGAGCCTTGCAATAAGGACACACTTCAGTCGCAGTGCCGATGAGAACATGCCGCCTCAAACTATAATCATCAGCTGGGTTGTACCAGAATGCAAGGCGATTGTAATCGTGTGATTGTTTACCACGGAGTCGTGTTTGACGCTGATGTGCTGTTTCTCGTTGATGTCTTTCAGCCACTCTCAGCCTGTCGCGTTCATTCTGTTGAGAACAAAGCAGATCTGAAGCTGTAGAATGCGATTGCTGTGCTTGCAACCGTGCATCCTCAAGTCTGGCTGAAAGTTGCTTGGCTGGTTCCTTGGCACGTATTTGAGGCATTCTTTTTCTTTTTTTCTCGTTTGCTGATGCCCGTTCTTCCTCAGTCTGATTTGCAATTTCTTGTCGCAGTGCTTCTGCTCTGCGAGTACGACAACCTAAGTGTGATCTTCTGCGAGGCATTATTTGGATGAAGTAAAGCAGATTGTTTGGTTTTTAAAAAAGGATGTTTTTATGGTGAGGAGGTTAGTGGAAACTCCTGGCAGTTACCTTTCTTCAGAACGTGTAACTGTCACAGGTGTGACATCTATATTCACTCAGCCAATTGTGAGAGAATATGCAAATAGGAGAGGAGGCAGAGGCAGTGGATTGGCCTACTGGTTGGCGATATCACAATGACTTATAAGAGCAAATAGGAGAGAACATGCAAATAGGAGAGAAGGCAGAGGCAGTGGATTGGCCTACTGGTTGGCGATGTCACAATGACTTATAAGAGCAAATAGGAGAGAACATGCAAATAGGAGAGAAGGCAGAGGCAGTGGATTGGTCTACTGGTTGGCGATGTCACAATGACCTATAAGAGCAAATAGGAGAGAACATGCAAATAGGAGAGGAGGCAGAGGCAGTGGATTGGCCTACTGGTTGGTGATGTCACAATGATCAGCAGGACTGGTTTTGAGGAGGCCTATTTCTTGGATTTTAAGACAAACCTTTGATCCCATAGAGAACATAGTTACATAACAACACTCGCGTATTCGAACGCAACGCTGTGTCAAAATTTCAAAGCAATCGGTGAAGAACTTTCGGAGATATAACGACAGTAACGAACGGTCTTTTTCATTTTTATTTATATAGATTTATATCCTGCCCTATATCATTAAGATCTCAGAGAAGCGTACAGATAAAAGCATACAGCCTATACACACACCAGTTGCTGGGGAACATGGGTGGGAGGGTGCCGTTACACCATGTCCTGGTTGTGCATCCCTGGCTGACAACTGGTTGGACACTGTGTGAACAGAGTGCTGGACTAGATGGACCCTTGGTTTGATCCAGCTTCGTTCTTCTTATGTTCCTAAGTTCTTATGTCCTTACATATAATCAGCCTCCGCTCACAGGTTTACAATCTAAGAATACATGACACATAAGGAAAAAGAGGTGGGGAGGAAGAGGAAAATATTAAGTAGCCTTTCAGCAGGATTCGTGGAATTGTCCTACTCTTCCTCTCATCTCCCTCAGCTCAGCCTACTGGAATGGGTACTGGTAGTGACAGCTCATATGGCATTATTGTGATTATCTATCTATCTATCTATCTATCTATCTATCTATCTATCTATCTATCTCAAATTTATATATCCACTTTCCTTATTTGATGTTAAAGTAGGGGGATAAATGGCTAGGCAGAGCCTTCAAGAATGTTTTAGCTGTACTGGATTAGCATGCAAATTCCTAGTAAAATGTGATTTGCAGCATTCTGCAAGGATTGGGAAGTGGATTCCTCAGAAACACCATGCAGCATACACGTCCGTTAATGTTCCCCACTATAAGTATAATACACGATGGATGTTTTATAAAATGCAATTCTGCGTCTAAAACGTCTCGGTGAATTCATTGGAGGATTTAAGCTTTTAAATAAGTCTCCAATCTACGTTAAAAGGAGACGGCTTTTTAAAAAGAAGTAAACTCAGGTCAGGGAAATGATAGATCTGAGCCAGTCAGCGCGCCCTTCATTCATTCTGCTTTGGCCGGGTCTTTTGTGATATTCCATTAATGGCACAATCACCTTTGTGCTTTGTCCACAGGATTTCAGTGCCTCATTTAGTGCATAGGACAGTTAGTGCTTAGGGAATGTTCCCAGCAGCGCAACGTTCAAGCTGGTTGTCCATGATAACCACATAAAAGAAGGATTATTAATTAAATGCTTTACTTTTCAAAAGGGGATTTAGTGCTAAAGAAGCCAAATGAGCAGTCTCTGTGCTTTTGCCCTGCAAAGGTACAACCATTGAATTATTGCAACAAAGATGCTAAATGCATTGATGAATGAAAATCAGTGTTGCATTATTGAGTCAGGCCAATTGTCTCAATAGCCTACTGTCTCCCACCATAGCCAATGCTATCCCTAGATGATTCAGAGGGCAGTGAAAAAGAAAAGCAGCTGCAGAGCGATCCATCTATCCCAGGGTTCAGCACAATATTTCTCTGGATCAAAAATGGAGGCATGCTACACATTACAATCAGAAGTGTGTGTGTGTGTGTGCAGTTTCTGGATCAGCTCTCAGAACAATATGTAACCATTCTCCACCCAATGGAATGGTAGCAAGGCTATCGAAATCGCGTGAGGTACTGGTTCCTCTCTATTCGGCCCTGGTTAGGCCTCATATAGAGTATTGTGTCCAGTTCTGGGCACCACACTTCAAGAAGGACGCAGATAAGCTGGAGCGTGTTCAGAGGAGGGCAACCGGGATGATCAGGGGTCTGGAAGCTCTATGAAGAGAGACTGAAAGAACTGGGCATGTTTAGCCTGGAGAAGAGAAGATTGAAGGGAGACATGATAGCACTCTTCAAATACTTAAAAGGTTGTCACACAGAGGAGGGCCAGGATCTCTTCTCGATCCTCCCAGAGTGCAGGACACGGAATAACGGGCTCAAGTTACAAGAAGCTAGATTCCGGCTGGACATCAGGAAAAACTTCCTGACTGTTAGAGTAGTACAACAATGGAACCAGTTACCAAGGGAGTTTGTGGGCTCTCCCCCACTAGAGGCATTCAAGAGGCAGCTGGACAGCCATCTATCAGGTCTGCTTTAGGGTGGATTCCTGCATTGAGCAGGGGGTTGAACTTGATGGCCTTTTAGGCCCCTTCTAACTCTACTATTCTTTGATTCTATGATCCCTACCATTAGGCAGAGTGAAGCAGTTGCCTCAGGTGGCAGAGGCTAGGAAGGAGAATGCTGTGGGTCATATGGCAGGCCTCGTGCCCCCTAAGCTAGCCTACTGCCTTCAGATGTATTGAAGGATGCACTCCCATTGCCAGTTCTGAAGAAAGATTCAATCACCAGTCCAGTCAACATTTGAATATGGAATGGAAGGGGGTGCCATCTTGTCTTTTGCCTCAGGCAGCAAAATGTCTTGGGCTGGCCTTGTATGGTAGCCTGGTTAATAGAGCTTCTCAAAGACTCATCCTTCTCTTTGCTTAATCATAGCTCAGGTATGGGACTGTGCTTTCTGGGTGATTCAGACACTTGAGGGATTCTCCACCACTTGTCATCTGTAGCATGACAGAGAATCCCAATACATCATTACTCCATTCCTCAAGAAGATGTAATTGCCTATCTATTGAAAGGGAGAATGGGGATCAATGCTTCATGGGGCTTCCTTGCTCTGGCAGGCACAGAGTGATGGATGCATCCATCTTGTGAATTTAATTTTTCAAGGCATGCTTTAACCCTTCTTGCAGCACACCATTTGGGAAACACTGATCTATAATAACAGGTGGGACTTGCAACAAGTGCACACTGTGGAGTATTTCTGTTCAGGGTTGTAGCCACTCCATTCCATTTCCCCCAAACTCTGGTTTTCCACAGTTTCTACCCAACATTCAGTCAGTATTCCCTGCCCACTGATCATGGCCAGTTCTCACTGAACTTATTTGGGGCTATATCGTTTTGTTGTTGCTTTTGCCTCCTTAGTCTTTCCCCCCTCACTTTCCCCTGCAAACCTCAGGGTCCCCTAATCAAGCTGATGCCTCCCTCTTCAGCGTGGGTGGTGCCATTTTGGTTATATAAGGATTTGCACTTGGAAAATAGAACTATCTCTTAGGGTGCAGTTCTATCCAGAAGCCCATCAGCCTATGAACACAGAGGCTGACAGACATCTTACGCGGAGTGGGAGAAGCTTGGAGGTGATCTTTGCTGCCGCTCTTCACCTGCTCTACATTTTTGTTAGATGGTCTTTTTTGCCCATCTAGCTAGGGCTTTGTGGAGGGGGGGGAAAGAGACTGAGGAAGGCTGGAGATAGCTTGTATCTCTCGTTCCCCAGTCCCCTATCTTCACCACCCCCTTTCCCTTCCCTCTGGGGTCACCTTGGCAACCTCAGAGAGGCAGTGGGCACAGTTTTCTCCATTCTAGCTGTGAGGAAGAGGGGCAGAGGTAGAGGAGCTTGGACTCCTGGGTCATAGAATCATAGAATAGTAGAGTTGGAAGGGGCCTATAAGGCCATCGAGTCCAACCCCCTGCTCAGTAAAGGAATCCACCTTAATGTATACGTGGCAGATGGCTGTCCAGCTGCATCTTGAAGGCCTCTAGTGTGGGAGAGCCCACAACCTCCCCAAGTAATTAGTTCCATTGTCATACTGCTCTAACAGTCCAGAGTTTTTTCCTGATAGCCAGCCAGAATCTGGCTTCTTGTAACTTGGGCCCATTCTTCCGTGTCCTGCACTCTGGGATGATCGAGAAGAGATCCTGGCCCTCCTCTGTGTGACAACCTTTCAAGTGTTTGAAGAGTGCTGTCATGTCTCCCCTCAAACTTCTCTTCTCAAGGCTAAACATGTCCAAGATCAGAGCACTGTCTCTGACCTTGGACCGACTGTCTAGTGGCCATAAGACTGCTCTCTAATTATTTAACAAATATCAAAAAAATTATAGTACTTCCAGTTCTACACACACTTATTAGGGATTCACAGCACATTTCTATGCATGTCTTTTCAGAAGTAAGTTCCACTGAGTTCAATGGGGCTTGCACCCAGGCAAGTGGGTAGAGGATTTCAGCCTAAGGGTGCATGCAGCCTATTCATGTTTAGACAGGGAAAAAAAGTGGTTAGGGTATGCTTGAAGTTGTGGGACATTTTCATTGTTTAAACATGCATAGGATTGTCCCCTACATCTCATTTAACTCAGTTATACTGAGGTTGTGGGCATACTTAGGACAGTACAGTTTGTCTTTCATACTCTCCATTCTGGAATATTCGTGTTACATGGACAATTCTTGCTGGATTTCACCCGACCTAGCAGCACAAGTCATTTTTCACAAGTCTGAACCTAAGGCATCAGTACACAGCTGATATTTTACAGCAGATAATGAATCAGCACATAGGGTGTTAGGCAAGCAACACTTGTACTTACTTTTTAACCTTCCTGTAGTTATCTGTTCTCTCAGCTAGAGAGTGGAACAATTCTAATAATTACTGTGAGAGACTAGATTTTATTTCTTGACTGAGAGAAAAAGTACTGAATGTCGTAATACATATCTGGAACACTGGTTTTCCATTAGCTTTTATTCTAACTCCACTCCACAGTTATCTCCTCAAGGACAAATAGAGGCAAGTATTATTGTTGTTTTTGAACACTGACTACATGAAGACTGAAAGTAAGTCAGATTTTAAAAGTTGCCACTGTAAATGCCTGTTAAACTTTCTGTGGTGTTGATCACTTTCTTTCAGAATAGCCAGGCCTATTCTGACCCCTGCTAAAGTTCTAACATAGTTTATAACAAAACTGCTGTTATAACAAAAGCTGCTTGGAAGGAATAATTATTTATTTTTAGATATTTGTATTTAATTTGTATTTAATTAGAGATTACAAAGAGAGAGAGACAGAGAGAAAGATGGAGAGGGAGGGCATGTCTACATGAGGGATTATCCCAGGGATCACCCCGGGATCATCCCTGTGTGTCCACATGACACACAGGGGATCCCAGGGGCAGGGAGGGATGATCCCTTCCTTTCCCCGGGATAGCCAGGATGGCTTTAAACCTGACTTTTCACACGGTCTTGGGATCGTCCCGAGACCGGAGGATGTGTGGGCAGCCGTCCCGGTTTTCGCAAGTAAAGTTTTTTTAAAAAAATAAAAACACACGTACCTTTAGCGATGGAGCACTTATGCGCTCATTTTCGATAAAAAACCAACAATCCCAAAATGGCGGGCGTGATGTCCTCTTCCTCCCAGGAAGTTGCACGCCACGTGTTGACTGTGGGGGAGGATCTCACGATCACCATACTGTGAGATCCTCCCTTTCTCCTCCCTAGGTCTAGACATGCCCAGAGAGAGAGAGAGAGAGAGAGAGAGAGAGAGAGAGAGAGAGAGAGAGAGAGAGAGAGAGAGAGAGATCTAGCTAGAGAATTATATAGTTCTAAAAAGAGACCAGAAGTAAGATGTTGCAGTGCAGAGTGTTCTGGTCCAGTGTTCCAGACTGACAGACATGCATGCTCACGTGCAGGACACTCCGTTCCATTTTCCCCTCCCTCCTGGTTTTCGTTTCCAACCCCAACAGTCAATCAGGATTCTTCACTGAGTTGTTTTGACAGTTGTCCCCCGACCCCCACATCCCGTTTTAAATTTCATGGAGGATGTTATGGAGTTGGCAAAGATGGTCTTAGCTACTAAGCATATACAAAAATAAAACAGCATTTGAAGCAACTGACATAGGAAACTAAATTCCCAAAGGGTAAAACTGTGCATTACTACTCTAGCCCAATGGCTCTCTCGGAAGAGAAAATCAGCTCCTAGAAGAGGTGACTGGAGGATGGAGCAACAGCAGGCTAGGAATGGATTATTATCCTTTCCACACTTACCGTTTCTCCTCTCCAAATTCCTCCCTAACAGCCTTTTTTTTCTTCCTAGAAATTATGTACATGAACACACAGGCTTAGGAAAGAATCTGCTTCAGAGGACAATTGTGAGGGATGGGTGGCAGGTAGAGTTCAACACCCTCTCTCTGCTTCTCTGCCTTGCTTAGAAAAAGGCATGGTGTGGAGAATGTGCATAGGGAGACATATTTCCTCCTCTCCTGTAATACTAGAACCCGGGATCATCCAATGAAGCTGATTGGTGGGAGATTCAGGACAGACATAAGGAAGTACTTCTTCACACAGTGTATAGTTCACCTATGGAATTTTCTACCAAAAATTTAGAGCTTACCTACACAAGGCATTTATTTGTCCTTGTGATTCCTTACTAATCACACTTTCATGTGTGCGTTTTTAAAGAACAGGTAAAATGGGGTATTATTTCTGAAAGCACTGTTTTGACTTGTGTATTACAATTGTCTGTAGCAGCAGGTCATGAGGGTGTTCAACATAGCTTAACCTTCTAAGCATTTTTTAATGCACAGAGTTTTGTTTGCTTGTTATAACAGGAACATTCCAACATGCAACCCAGGAACAATACCACTAGCCATAGCACAGTGGTAGAACACATAGAGAAGGCCCAAGCTTCAGTCCCTGGAATCTCCATTTAAAAAAGAATAAGTAGCAGTTGATGGCAAAGATGACTGCTTGAAACACTGGAAAGCCGCAGAAAGTCAGAATTGACAATGCTGGACTAGAGGCACCAGGAGGGAATCTACATGTCGTATTGAAGGCGCTTGCGTGCACCTCCAGCGCGTCCTCAAAACGATGGTGTAGACAGAGAAAGAAGAGACGGAGGAAGAGGCGGTGGAGGAGGAGGCTGGGGAACCGGCCGCGTCCTTGCCGCCGCCGCTTCCCCTCCAGCCTCCTGCTGCCGGGGTAAGAGCCACCCGGGTCGGAGAGCTCAGCTTCCGCTTCCACCGAGCTCTCCGACCTGGGTGGCTCTTACCCCGGCAGCAGGAGGCCGGCGGGGAGGCGGCGGCGGCGGCGGCGGCAAGGACGCGGCCAGTTCCCCAGCCTCCTCCTCCACCGCCTCTTCCTCCATCTCTTCTTTCTCCATCTACACCATCGTTTTGAGGACGCATTGGAGGCGCACGCAAGTGCCTTCAGTACGACGTGTAGATTCCCTCCAAGAGTCTGACCTTTTTCAAGGCATTTTCCTGTATAGCCAAGTGTTATTGTCCAGGAAAATGCTAGCATCCAGGAAGAGCATTACAACTTGTTTCTTCTTAGTGTGTAAACCTTGAGTTAGCCTGAGTATGGTGAATACAAAAAGTGGATTCCATCCAACACCTTCTGAAGGCACAACTTGGAAATAGGTTATATGTGAACATGTCTGAGAGACTTTGCATTGTATAATAATAATTTCTGTTTCCTCAACTTGACATTTTCAAATCTCTCTTCCCCACCTGTAGAATGGGGCATGACAGTAATATTGACAATTTACACGGTACAAGCTTGGCAGGCAGTGTTTCTCTAAGGATCACCAGGTAAATTTTACCTCAGGGTGCACCGTGCATAGCATTTCTCCAGGATATTGAGTGCAAATAGGCTTGCTATTACCATTATTTCCCACAGGGGCTTTATGTGCTTCTATATTTAGTGTACAATCGTGGGGCCACCCCAGAGTCAGGCTTCCAACACCTTTGCATTTTCTTTTGTCAAATTCCGGGGAAGGTGTGCAGACACCCTTTGAAACAATGTGCATGCCAAGTGGAAGCAATGTGGTTTGTTAGATTCAGAAAAAAACCTCAAAAGAGACTCCTATCGAATGGATAGTGGGAAATCTCTTGTGCTCTTCAGAAGATAGCTTGAGGGAGTCAGCCCATTTTCTTTTTAAAAAGGGTTCCTTTTTCATATATAAAACACATGGGTATAAAAATGCCACAATTAGCTTTGGGTTTGTACCTGGATGAACCTTAGCGCACAATGTGACAAAACAGACATTTGTAACTAAATGCATGTAAGGGAAAGGCTGCTGCATTTCTTATAACACTTCCTAAAAATATTTCCCTGAGCTTTTGTTCTCATTCAAAAGATACTGGAAAGTAGCCGTTCCTCAGGCGGTTCTACTATAAAACAGAGAGCCCTGGGCAACAGATTTTGGATGCTATCAAAAGGTGAAACTTATTTAATGTATTATTACTTTCTTTCTAACCCTAGGGAGGGTACTGTTTTTTTTAACTTTCTGGTTCATATGCCAGAATATATGGGATCATCCTATATATCCCACCATCGGGCTGGTGTGTAAAAATCTTTACTGATCTTGACAGCACTAATCAGAACAAGAGTCAAGAGAATAAGTTGACTCTTATCTCAGCTATCTCACCAAACCCATAAATAATGACCCAGAGCATCTGTTTTGCATGTAGAAGGTCCTGGGTTCGATCAGGTAGGTCAGGAAAAACTTCAGCCTGAGATCCTGGGAAACTGCTGCCAGTCAGTGTCGACAATACTGGGCTAGATGAACCCATGATCTAAGGCAGCTTCCTGTGTTCCTATGTAGCATAATATTTCATGCATTTTCAGGTGTCCCAGTGCGTAACTGGCATTATGCCAATACAAGTTTGTTCTGTAGATATTCTTAAAATGTATTCACTCCAGGTATTCATGGATATCACAGCTTCAAAGTTTGGAGAGGGGAGAGGACAGTTGATAGACTTAGGCCCTTTTTACACCTAAGGATTATTGCAGGAAAAATGGAGGGATTGTCCCTGCCTGCTCCCGGGATCCCCTGTGTGTCATTTGGATACACAGGGATGATCCTGGAATGATCCCAGAAAAAAAGGCAGGTGTAGAAAATGGCCTCAGGCTCATATGAGATTCAGACCTTAGCTAGACCTAAGGTTTATCCCGGGATCATCCCTGCCTGCTCCCGGGATCCCCTTTGTCTCATTTACATGAACAGGGATGACCCCAGGACGATCCCGGGATAAACCTTAGGTCTAGCTATGGCCTCAGTTACAATAATAACACATAATGCTTTGCAGCTGTATCTCATGTGTGGCTGATAAATAATACCAATGTCCTTCTGCCCCCCTCCCCAGCTGTGGAGCTCGGCTACTGACAAATGTGATGGAACACAGTTTGGTCATATCAATGCTACAAATTTGTCTCAGTTTTATGCAGTTTAAAGGACATGGCTTTCCCCAAAGAAACATGGGAATTGTAGTTTGGTGCAGTTGCTGAGTATTTTCCATGCCTATCCTCATAGTACATTTCCTACAATTCACTGTTCACAAGAATTGTCCATGTAACAGGAAATCACTGTTAAAGGAGCTAAAACAACCTTATTCAAACTGCTGACCTCCAGATAAGTTGGACTACAGCTCCCATAAGCCCCAGCCAAAATCTGTGATATAAATACATATGCCTTTAGAGGAGACTCCCCCAACCTGGTGCCCTTCAGTTATTTTAGACTATCAACTCCCATCATACGCAGCCAGCTCTGCCAATCACCATATTGACTGGAGTGATTTATTTATTTATTTATTTATTGTATTTACTGCCCAATAGACAAAGCTGTCAGCTATTGGGTGGTATAGATGGGAATTGCAGTCCAACACATCTGGAGGACACCAGGTTGGGGAAGGCTACATTAGAGATTCAGTGTAATTGTATCCAGGCTTACTCAGAAAGGCAGTCCCACTACGTACAATGTGTTTTGGATTGTAGCCTCAATGAACCAGCGTTGAGACTAACAAAGTGCCTCTTCTAGTCTAATCCTGAACTGAAGTGCTTGCCTGGGAAAAATACATGGTGGATCTTTCTTTTAGGGATGTGCAACCTTTCCTGCTGTCCAGGGCTGCATTCCCTTGTGAGTAATCTCTCAGGAGCCACATGGTAGCAGTGGGCAGGGCTGAAACCAGCAGTGGGCAGGGCCAGAACCAACATTGGGTAGGCCACGCCCTTGGCCTTTCTTGATTGGCTACTTTTGTTTGGCTACCTTTCTGCGACCCCTCCCCTTCCTCTTCCCATGCAGCAGATTGTCAAAGAAGGGACAGCTTGATTTTGCCAGAGGTCTGACTCAATTGCATGCAAAAGGCTTTTGCAAGTAGTCTGATGGCTGCATGAACTTATGCAAAGGGATGCAGCTTGTCTATCCCTGCTTTAAATGAAGGTTACTACAGACTCTCGTAATGCCTAGACTTGGTTAGAATTCCACCAATATTTTATTTATTTATTATTTTATTTATTTACCTTTATATCCTGCCTTTCCACTAAAAACGGTACACAGGGCCATGAGATTTGAACGAATGCCGCAAGAAAACGGGAGCTGATATTCAGTTGCACATGAGCTAAAACGTCAGCATCTATTGCTATGACGCCTCCCTCCCCCAACTCATAGAAAGATACGTGTTTTGTCCATGGTACTGATTTTGTTCCACCACTGGGGGCAATGCATTTGAGTGCTAATTTCACTCTTGAAATCTTTACTTTGTCAAAGACATTTTAAAAAAGAGGTAATTTCTTTCTTCCCTCCTCTGTGCTGGCGGAGACATTAGTTACCATAGTGCCTTTTAATTTTCATTAAATGGAAACACTTCAGAACAACGAAAGACCCCAGAGAGTAGAAAGCGTTCCTCCGTCTGTGTTTTGTTGTACGTTCACTTCACAGTCCCATGCAAGAAGACAGCTCTGCTCATCCTGGTTGAGCCCCGCTTTTCCCATTCCACACAAGTGCAGGAGTTTGGGTAATGCAAGTTATTTTCACCTTTCAAATGGAGTGGTGATTTCTATTTCCTGGGCATCTTTCTTTCCTGATATAGCCAACCATTGTGGTAGAGAAATGGCACCATTCTCATAAAGATCAATTCTTCAGATATGTCTCTTTGCTTTAATTTTGGCCTCTACTCCTTTCCTAGGCAGTTGCTGGAGATAGATGAAGCTGTCTGTTTTGGATTTTTTTTTCCATATTCCGATTCCCCGATCCCCCCTCCCCCCAAAAAATACATCTCAAGTTCTTTTCTATCACAAAGATGGAGAAATGTGAAAATTTTCATGAATTCTTATCGAATCAGTTAGTTTTTGATAAGAATTTACCAGAATTTGCACAATAACCATTCCTAATTGTCATTTGCTCTGGACATTTATTTATGTATTTATTACATTTATATACAGCCCCATAGCTGATGGTCTCTGGGCAATTTACAAAAGTGAAAAACAATGAACATTAAAAACAGATATACAAAATTTTAAACCACCAAAAGTTAAAAAAAAACCAAACAATATCCATTTAAAACAACATTAATTTGTTCTCTGCAGATATTCCCAGTAGAGTTTTCTGGGGTCAGAGTCAAGAAATGCCTAGGGTTGTATTGTGTTTATTTACCAGCTGCCCCCTTATCTGGACAGAGATAGCTTAGCTACAGTTATCCATGCTCTGATAACCTCTCGTTTGGATTACTGCAATGCGTTATACGTGGGGCTGCCTTTGAAAATGGTCCGGAAACTTCAACTGGTGCAAAACAGGGCAGCAAGGTTATTAACAGGGACTGGCCGGCGAGATCACATTACGCCAGTCCTTTTACAACTTCATTGGCTGCCAGTCCAGGTCCGGGCCCAATTCAAAGTGCTGGTATTAACATTTAAAGCCCTAAACGGTTTGGGGCCAGGTTATCTGAAGGAACGCCTCCTCCCATATGTACCTACCCGGACCTTAAGATCATCTACAGGGGGCCTTCTCCATGAGCCCCTGCCAAAGGAAGTGAGGCAGGTGGCTACTAGGAGGAGGGCTTTCTCCGCTGTGGCACCCCGGTTGTGGAACGAGCTCCCCAGAGAGGTCCGCTTGGCGCCTACACTGTACTGCTTTCGTCGCCAGCTGAAGACCTTTTTATTCACTCAGTATTTTAACACTTAATTTTAACTTAAATTTAAATTTTACTGTTTTAACTCTGTATTTTAATCCTATATCAACTTTGCTGTGTGGTTTTATCCTGGTTGCGCTTTTTATACTGTATTTCGTAATTGTGTTTTAAACTGTTGGGTGTTTTACTGTGGTTTTAATTTTTGTGAACCGCCCAGAGAGCTTCGGCTATGGGGCGGTATAAAAATGTAATAAATAAATAAATAAATAAATATTTAACATCGAACAATATCTGTGTACCCCTCATTGACTGAAGTATGACAGGGCCTTTGAGTACTGGTGCTTCTCCTCTGGAATGTCCAAGCAAGGGGAGTCTGCCTGGCTCCATGATTATTTTTTATTACCTGATTTGAAGAGTGGGGAGGGGGGGGACAACCTTGGCATTTTAGGTTTGCCTTTGGTGGTGGTGGTGAATTCTTGGCTTGTGGTGTTACTGTGCTTTCTGGCCCCTATGACGGCTTTGTGCCCTTTTATTGATGAGATTTTTCCCAATTGTTATATTATTCGTGTTTTCATTGCTGATTATTATTATTATTATTATTTTGCTTTATTGGTTAATTATTGTGTTTATGAATTTGTTTTTAACTTATTCATTTTTAGGCCTAATCTACACCAAGCAGGATATTGTACTATGAAAGTGATATAAAAGTGGAATATAAAAGGCAGGAGCCACACTACTGCTTTATAGCGGTCTTGAAGTGCACTGACAACTGTTGGGGCCCATTGACACAAAGCTTCATCCCATGTACCTGCTTCCCTTGGATTATCCCTGTAGCGCTAAGCTTTCACGGTTGTTGTTTTTGCTACTGGGCGACAGCAATCCTTTGCATACCAGGAAGTGAGTTTAAGGGGGGGAATGTAAAAAATCATTAAAAAATCAACAGATGTCCCAATTCAATTCAAATTTGGTATGCTTAAAGCTCTCCCTAATACCTATTATTGTGCCAATTTTAGTGTCTTTATCTTTAAAGCTTACACAGATGTAAGCATTTCTTTAAAATCCTGCTCCTGTGCCCCAGCGGCGGCTCGGAAGATATGCTAAAAATGTAGGGGCTAAATATGGCAAATCATTTTGCTTTATTGCACAATTAAGGCAGGATGCATGGGAGTACTTCACAATCAAAGCAGATTATAAGGTGGAAAACTTCTGAGTCCTTTGCATGCAATTCGCAGTGATTGCACAGTATAACCCTGGTGTGATGAAGCCCACAGACCATATACCGCTTTCATACCACTTTCATAGTGCTATATCCTGCTTGGTGTAGATGTGTCATGGGCCCCGTCAGTTGTCAGTGCACTTCAGTACCACTATAAAGCAGTAGTGAAGATCCTGCAGTGCACTTCAATATCGCTATAAAGCAGTAGTGTGGCTCCTGCCTTTTATATACCGATTTCATACTGCTTTCATAGTGGAGTATCTTGCTTGGTGTAGATGAGCCCTAGGCCAGAGTCAACTGAATGCTGGGAAGCTTGCTGCAGAAGATGGGATTGCACACCAATTGTGGAACTCTCTTCCAGCAAATTTTCACTTGGCCTCTAGGGACAAAGGAGGTGGCCTTATTGGCAGACTATTGAACCCTGTAGCCCAGAACTGTCAAAAATGACATGGACCCTTTCTCAGACCTACCTGGGGATGCCAGCAGTGAAACCTGGAACCTTCTCCATGCAAAGTATATGCTCCATCACTGAGTTATGGCCCTTTTCTCTCCACTGCTGGCATTCAAGAAAGTCTTTAAAACTTTTCTTATTACTATTGCATTTCCGTCAATGAACTGTGTGATCTAAAGCAGTTTTCTCATGTGTCTATTTAGCTGTGGCCATTTTATGCTTACATATTCCGACATGTTCCATTGCTTTTATGTGTGCCATTGCTTCATGAGGTTTTGGCCTTGAAAACTGACTAATAAATAATTGGCACTAATGAACACAGAAATAGTACTCACCAAGCTGTCGTTGCCTTCCCTACCTGTTTCCCACCTCAGTGTCACTGCCTTCCCATTTGGCAGCAATTCTGCTCCATTCTAAGCTCAGTGTTCTCTGGACAATAACCCATCTGCAAAATGCACAGGATGGCTGTGAGGAAATGCTGGTTCCAATTAAATATTTAGTTGCCAGATGGATTTCCAGTACATGCTCAGCCACTGCTAGAGTTACAGTAAGGGATGGATTTCTATGCTAGTGCTGTAGAGATGTCAGTCAACCACTCCTTTGCTCCTCAGCCTGAAGGTAATAGGTTGGCTGAGAAATCTGGACACATTCGTTGTACCAGGGGACAGTGTGCTGCTGGAGGTAATGCACATCAGATGAGATGTCACACTTCTCGAAGAAGTGCAGAGGCGTTAAGACAAGCCAAATCCTCTGTTGCTTATATTCCCTTTCCCCAATCAGGAGAGTCGAGATGGGAACAGAATATATAAAATGGCAAGAGGCCCTCCTGCATGACAGGAGCTATTGAGAAATGGGAAAGGGATGAGGTTCTTTGAGTTACAGTGCCACCAGTAAAACTGGTTATATCTGCTCATTGATTAATTTAAATAGATGTATTTGAACAAGTTGAGCTAGTGTGATATAGCGATTAGAGTGGTGGACTGGAACTTGGGAGAACTTGTATTCTAATCCCCACTTGGCCATGAAGCTCAGTGGGTGACTTTGGGCCAGTCACTGATTCTCAGCCTACCCAGAGGAGTCTCAGAGGAGGAGTACCATGGAAGCCACCTTGGGTTCTTTGTAAGGGGAAAAATAGGAGAATAGACCAACAAAGCAGGACATGGTGCAACAGCACCCTCCCACCCATGTTCCCCAGCAACTGGTGCATATAGGCTTACTTCCTCAGATACTGGAGGTTGCACCTAGCTATCAGGGTTAGTAGCCATTGATAGCCTTCTGTGTTAGTAATTTATCTAACCCCCTTTTAAATCCATCCAAATTAGTGGCCATCAATACATCTTGTGACAGCAAATTCCATAGTTTAAAACTATGCACTGTGTGAAGAAGTACTTCTTTTTATTGATTGATTGATTGCATTTTATACTGCCCGCCATTTAGCTTCACGCCCTCAAAGAAGTTCACTTGTCCATTTCACAGCTGTCTTTCCAGCAGGTGGCCAAGACATGCCCTTTTAGAAAAAACTTTCAGACTCATTTAATCTGTGTAAACCAGGAGCAGGCTTCAGGCTTGAGGGATATATTTTGTTTATTACTTGAACCCCAGGATCCACCAACCAGAGCCTGGTGCAAAAGACATACATTTAGAATGAAAGAATTCTGAACTTCGGAATTTGTTTTCAGAACTGAATTGAGTTCACAGTCCTTCACCACAAAAATCCACACCTACTGCAAGCTTTCTTTATTTCAGCAGTATCTTTTTGGGGGAGGATAATTTTGTAGCTGTTATCGTTAGTCAGAAATCTTAGATCTATTGCAAATCGCCCAGAGATCAACCAGTAGATTTAAATGTCCCTGCTGCCCACCTTTTCTCTAAGCTGCCTTGAGTGTTTCCCCATGGAAAGTCAGGGTAGAAATATTTTAATAAATGAAGAAAAATGAATATAACGGGGAGAGTGAGGAAGCAAGCAAAGGGCTGATCACCTGTGATTATATTTCAGAGCATCCGGCTCACTCTTTCTACACCTAAACCACAATACAACACAGAATTCAGTACACAAACTATGTTGGTTTCTTTCAAGTCCCAATCAACTTTTTCAACATTGCAAATGAACATATCGTTATCAGACTTTCATGGGAGATGCTCCCAGAAGAAGACTCATCCATGTCCATGTTCAGATTGCTTTAGGAAAGTTTAAACAAATGGGAGAATTGAATGTAGGAATGGTTGATGAGGGAATCTGAAGCAACAAAAGGGATCCAACAGCAGTAAAAACAACTTAAAACTGAGAAAACTGCATCCATCCCAGCTGTGTGAGCTACAGAAGTACCTCCAATTCCCAATGCATTTCCGAAAACGGTCTTTCTTAAGGGAAAATGAGTTTAACAAATGAGGAAGGCAGTTGAATCTGCTTGTCCATTTGATAATCTTCTCTTACAGATGTCAGATGTTTGCCAAGTGATGACTGTAGTCCTGTGCACACTTACCTAGGAGAATGAATGTCCGTGGACATACTTCTGAGTATACATGTTTCGGGTTGTGCTGTTAGGCAGTATAACTACCCAAATAGAATATAAAGCTTATTATATGTGATGCATTTTCCCCCTTGAGAAATACTGATGTTAGAAATGTAAGAACAAAAGAATAGCTGGATCAGAGCAAAGTCCTATCTAGTCCAGCATTCAGTTCACACAGTGCCAACCAAGATGCCCATGAGTGCATGAATACCATTCTGCTTATGTTCCCTAGAAACTAGTATTGAGAAGTATACTGCATCTGATAATGGAGGTCATCAGATGAGTACTTTATTTATGAGTACACATCCTTATTACTGCCCACTCACAGTTTTACACGGGTCCTTTTGATGATGCTGTCCACCTCCCAGGTGTCCCCCCGCTCCTTCTGCCCTTCTTTCCATCACAAAATAAGACCCCGGAAAGTCTGATTAATTTTTAGAAGTGAAACTTGCTGTGATCTCCTGCTGTGTGCAGGAAAAGTGGCGCAATAAAAAACACCTACTGAATGGCCCACAAGGTCATTGTTTACTTTCTCTTTCTTCTCCGTGAAGAAAGAGGAAGTATTGTGCAACAGAAGCAGTGAGAGGGGAGAAGCAATGGTTGGGAACCATGATTTACCCCAATCTGATGATCCTCAATATACAGCCATCAGGACTAGCAGCCCTGGGTAGCCTTTTCCTCCATGTGTGAGTCTAATTCCCTTTAAAAGTCATCCAAGTTGGTAGTCATCACTAAATCTTGTGGTAGAGAATTTGATAGTTTAACTATGTACAGAGTGAAGAAGTAAGTCATAAGAACATAAGACGAGCCATGCTAAATCAGACCAAAGGTCCATCTAGTCCAGCACTAAGTTCACACAGTGGCCAACCAGCTGTTGACCAGGAATCCACAAGCAGGACATGGTGCAAAAGCACCCGCCCACCCATGTTCCCCAGCAACTAGTGTATACAGGCCTACTGCCTCTGATACTGGAGGTTGCACTTAGCTACCAGGACTAGTAGCCATTGATAGCTTTCCCCTCCAGGAATTTAAAAGCCATCGAAATTGGTGGCCATCACCACATCTTGTGGTAGTGAATTTCATAGTCTAACTATGCACAGTGTGAAGAAATACCTCTTTTTATCTGTTCTGAATTGCTCACCATTTTGCTTCATTGGGCTAGAGAAGAGAATCCCATCTACTTTCTTCACAGCTCTATCAAAAGTTATTTTTGTTGTCTATGCTTAAGTTGCAATGGTGGGGTGTTATTTTATTTTTTCTATTAAGGAATCTTATTAACAAAAGCAGTAACATAATCAGAAAGGTTGTAATTGTTTTGGGAAGATATTTGTACAATAGCAAAGTAATAGTCCAATTCTACTTTGCTGCTAAGAACCTGAGAGGCTAGGAAGGGTATTATTTAGCAATAGGGCAAAGTGTGTTAAAGAGACTGGCCTCCAATTTAACCCTTCCCTTCCCTGCTGAGGTCCTAAGGAAAATCCCTTCTCTTAAACTGGTATTTACGTTGGGAGCTTCAGAGGATGGATTTCCCTCAGGACCCCAGCAGGGAAGGAAAGGGTTAAATTCTCCCTCTGTTGCAATCCTGATAATTACTGTACCCCCAGTGCTGCTGATGAGGTTTGCATTTTTAAAAATCTGTACATTAAATGCAAAGACATAATTAATGTCGCAAGTAGCCTGGCCGTGAGACAAAATATTCAAATAGCAGTCCTACTGGTAGTAAAATTATAACAATAAACTAAATATTCGGCACCTGGTGCTTCAACATCTGTTGCTTAAAGAAGGTTGATAACTTGTAGGTAGTAGGACAAGATTATCATATAAAAATGGATTTAACTTTCATTTAATTGAATGTTTGGAGTTCCAGACAAAGTATAGACTTCACAGGATAATAGGTTCTATGCAGGGCCAGCAATTCAGATAACACACTTGGCAAGTGCACAGTGTAAAACTGGTTATGTAAACTGGCCTTTCACATATTTGGTGCAATGATGTAGATAAGATTATTCCCACAGAGAAAGTGTGTCATCTTCATCATAAAACGTATTCACCCCACAGGAAATCAGGCAAGGACGGAGGTGGCACAGTGGTCCAGCAGTGGATGGGGCCACTGGAAGGTTTTAAAATTATAATTACTCCAAAAAGTAATTTATTTCGTTGTACAGGTTAGTTCTTTCTTATGAGGCGGTAGAGACAAAAAACCGGTTTAGATAAGAAATGTGGTCCAAAAACATAACAGACTATAATGAAGATGAGAGGTAGAGTGTTAAAAGATAAATAAAAGAAGTTATTTATGACTATATAGCCGGGAACAGATTTAGAGAGTGGAGGAGAGTGCCAAGTTAATAACTACACTTGCTGTAATAATAATAAAAAAGACAAACTCAGTAAGCTATGAGTGTTTCCTATAATACAAATGGTTAAGTTGATTATATCACGAGTAGGTTAGTCCAGTAAAAATTTAGTGTAAAGGTCCATATATTGTATTAGACTATGAGTGTCAATCCTTTTATTTAATTTTAAGTCAGATGAACTTGTTTACAATGTAATATGACTTTATATATATTTTACTGGAATGTCTTATAGCTCCTGATGAAGGATCTCTGGATCCGAAACGTTGAGCGTTGTACAAGTTTGGTTGAAAGTTTTTTTTGAACATTTTTATATTTCAGATAAAAATAAAGAAATTTCTTTTGACATTTCATAGCACCAGAGCTAGTAGCCTCTTTTTCTTATAGCCTTTTCGCGGTGCTTTTCCCCTCTTTTTCCTCAACCACCAGTGGATGGGGCCAGGGCTAGCATCAATGGTAGGCATTGCTGGGCATTTGCTGACATCCCACAAGCCAGCAGGGTCCCACTGAAAAGACACCCCCCCATGAAATTGCCCCTCCTCTTCACCATTGCAACCTGCTTGTTCAGCTGTGAGGAGGAGGAACAGAAAATTGAACTGTTTGGATTCATGTTCACCTACAAATGGAGGGTTCATAGCGGTAGAACACAAGCTTTGTATGCAGAAGGTCTCAGGTTCAATCCCAAGTTTCTCCAGGTAGGGCTAAGGAAGAATCCTGCCTGAAACCGTGGGGAGCCATTGCCAGTCAGTGTCGACAATACTGGGCAAGATGAACCAAGAGTCTGATTTAGGATAAGGCAGTGTCCTATGTTGCCAAATAACTTTCCTCTAGAAATCAGTAATTGTGAGCTGTTTGAACCAGGGAGCCGTCTACACTTGTCTAGATGAAACGTAACAAGCTGGCAGAGATGACGTCAGCAGTCACGTGATGCTGTTGTTGTTACGTTTCTTCTGACTTTTAAAACCGTTCCACTTTCTGTTAAAATCGTTTTAAAACTAACAATGTGCCCAAACCTTTCGTTGTTTTCAATGCCGTCTTTCAAAGTCATGTCTCGTGACCATGGTCTTTGCTTCCTGATTAGGACAAGTGAGGGCTTTTCTAGGGGAGGGAGAGCTGGCACAACGCGACGAGGGGGAGGGGGAGGGGGAGGGAGGGCTGTGAAAGAGGGGACAGAGGCTTAATTTTTTTAAAAAACTTATCTTTCGGGGCGCACGTGGCCCCTTTAAGACGCTGCAGGGCTTCCCTCGTCCCTACGCGTCGCCCCGCCTCCCTGCCGGCTTATCCCGGCAGGTCTAGCTCAGAGTTACCGGAAGAAGGAGGTTTACTTCAGAGCCGGTATGAGCATAATGAAGAACGTTCTAAAGAAGAGTGTGCTGGGGTAAAACGATAGAAGAAAAGGTATTTCGATTGACTGGGCTCAAGTTGCATTTTGTAACGTAGCAAGGGAGGATGCAACAATGCACTTAAACAACGGTGTAATGAATAGTGTAGATCCTGCCCAGCTGAAACTTTTCCAGTGCCTAATCTTACCCAATGGTGGTTGTAAACCTTGGTGTTGGTTGCTGATTGTCATGCTTGGTATATACATTCTCCTCCCTTAGAGGTTCATGAGATCCCTAGTATGGAGGTTCACTCAAATGCTAGTGTACACACATTTTGGCAATGTCTATGCATGAGAACTTTCCATTTGAGCAGGTATTTCATGCATAACAGTTGGATGTGTCTTGGGGGTAGGGACAGAGGGGAAATACTTAAATCAGATGGCTTGGATTCAGAGGCCTTGTTCAGGAGACACCTTAAACCATGGCTGTAGCCACAGTGAATAAGGCAACAAGTGCGTTTTCTGAACAGGGCCAGACTAAGTTAGTTGCGCTTTGGTCCCATTGAAAATTTAGTCATGACAGTTGCACCGTGTCCTGCTTGTGGGTTCCTGGTTGACAGCTGTTGGGCCACTGTGTGAACAGAGTGCTTGACTAGATGGACCCTTGGTCTGATCCAACAGGGTTCTTCTGATGTTCTTATGATAGTCCCAGTAATTGGGAAGTAAGTCCAACTAAGTCTGGACCCATATCAATATATTTTGAAGAGGGGTTGCTTGATTAATGTTAATGAGCATATAGTTATCTACCATCAGCCTCTAAGATAAGATAAGCTCAACTTTGGGCTGGTGCAAGACATTTTGCTGCCCCCTCCTGAAGTCCCCAAGGTTGGCCAAATTATTCTGGCACCCAAGACAGAAAATATCACAAGCACCTGCCCCTGGGAGGAAAAGAACAACAATCACAAATTAAATAATTAACAATTTGGTGCCCCCACCTCTCCCTCTCTTTCTCTGTGTGTGTATGTGTGTGTGTCACTCTGTGTGTGTGTGTGTGTGTGTGTGTGTGTGTGTGTGTCACAATTATCATGACTTACATTTAAGGGGCTGGATCCAAATTTAATTGAGACACATCAAAATCAATGGGACTTTATTTAGTCTGGATCCAACCAAATGTCTGTTTTCTGGCATGGTTGCCACCACCCTTCAGCTCAACTCTAACATCTTTGTTTAAAAGTAATCTCCACTGAGGTCAGCGGGTATCCTTTTCCTGGTAAGTGCGCTTAGGACTACAGCAGAATTGAGTTCAGTAACAGAGCATGGGGCTGCTGCTGCTGCCTCCTCTTCCTCCTCCTCCTCCTCTTTCAATTACAAGATGTTAATAAAAAGTGCTCCCTGTTCATCAGGCAACCAGAAGACAGCCAATTACACATTCAGCGCGTGTGCAGTGGCTCAACTTGACTGAAGATTAATTTGTAGGGCGCAAACGAGGAATGGTGATGCACAGAGCTCCAAGCAAATGGAACGATGTCAGGAGAAGGGCCAGTCTTCTGTGCTTCCAAGGCGAGGGGTGGCTGAAGCAGGAGGCTGTCACTCAAACAGAGCCAAAAAGATGGTCTCTCTTCATGTCACCCTCCATCTGCCACTCCTCAAAGTATTGCCTTACAAATGGTTCATCATCATCTTTTGTTTCAGTGCCTGCACTGGCTTACAGTTTGTTTCCAGGAACAATTTGAAGTATTGGGTCTAGGGTGGCCACTTATGCATCACGAGAGAGAGAGAGAGAGAGAGAGAGAGAGAGCACATCAATTTATATAAATGCAAATTTAGGAATAATTATTAAACTTTGTACTGAAACAGTCTTTAATGGAATGATGTGCGTGTTCTCCTAAATTACCTACCAGTTTCTTGGGAGTTAACACATGGTTAGTGCAAATGGATTTTCAGAGCCCTTATGACAGCTAAAAGACATATAGATGTGGACAAGCTGCTTGGACGAGTAAGGAGGACAACTTGTCCTCTCGATCCCTGTCCTTCTTGGCTGGTCACCCAGGGAGGAGATGCAGTTAGACTACAACTACAACATATTATTAATGCATCTCTCAGGGAGGGGAGTTTTCCACCATGTTTAAAAGAAGCAGTGGTACGGCCACTTCTCAAAAAGCCCTCCCTGGATCCCCTGGACCTTAATAATTATAGACCAGTATCAAATCTTCCATTTTTGGGTAAGGTGATTGAGAGGGCAGTTGCCTTCCAACTCCAAGCAGTCTTGGATGATACAGATTTTCTAGACCCATTTCAAACTGGCTTTAGGGCAGGATACGGAGTTGAGACAGCTATGGTCGCCTTAGTGGATGATCTCCGCATGAGTATTGACAGGGGGAGTGTGTCCCTGCTGGTACTTTTGGACCTTTCAGCAGCTTTCGATACCATCGACCATGGTATCCTTCTGGAACGCCTGAGGGCTTTGGGAATCGGGGGCACTGTGCTCCAGTGGTTCTGGTCCTACCTCTCAGGTAGATTCCAGATGGTGATGCTTGGGGATAGTCGCTCCTCAAAAAAGGAGCTGTTGTATGGCGTACCACAAGGTGCCATCCTATCCCCAATGCTGTTTAACATCTACATGAAACCGCTGGGAGAGATCATCCGGAGGCATGGGGCGGGGTGCTATCAGTATGCTGATGACACCCAAATATATTTCTCTATGCCTTCAGTAACAGCATCAGCTAAGGATAGTGTGTCTCCTCTGAATGAATGCTTGGAGGCGGTAATGGGCTGGATGAGGAAAAACAAACTGAAGCTGAATCCAGACAAAACAGAGGTGCTTGCTGTCAAGGGCTCTGACCTAGGTTTGGAGGTGTGTCAGCCAGTTCTGGATGGGGCTACACTCCCCCTGAAAGACTGTGTTCGCAGTTTGGGGGTGCTCCTGGATCCGTCACTCCAAATGACAGCCCAGATAGATGCGACGGCCAGGAGTGCCTACTATCAGCTTCGGCTGATACGCCAGCTGCGCCCCTTCTTAGAGTCAGAAGACCTAAAGACAGTAGTGCACGCGCTGGTAACCTCAAGGCTTGACTTCTGCAATGCGCTCTACATAGGGCTACCATTGTACCTAGTTCGGAAACTTCAACTAGTTCAAAATATGGCAGCCAGGTTGGTCACCGGTACACCTAGGGGTGACCACATTACACCAACATTAAAATCACTCCACTGGCTGCCAATTAGTTTCCGGGCAAAGTACAAAGTGTTGGTCATTACCTTTAAAGCCCTAAATGGTTTGGGTCCAGGTTACTTGCGGGATCGCCTTCTCCCATATAGTCCGCCCCGCACACTCAGGTCCTCTGGGGTGAACTTACTTCAGTCAGCTAAAACTAGGCTGACGTCAGTTTCCCAGAGGACCTTTTCTTCTGTCGCCCCCAGATTGTGGAATGGCCTGCCGGAGGAGATTCGTAAAATTAACTCTATGTGTGATTTTAAGGCAGCTTTAAAGACTAGCCTTTTCCGGCAGGCCTATCCAGATCAATGTTAAATCATGAATTTTTAAGATGTATTGATTCCTGTTCTAATGTTGTTCCCCGCCTCGATCTAAAAGGAGAGGCGGGTAAGAAATACATTTATTATTATTATTATTATTATTATTATTATTATTATTATTATTATTATTATTATTATATACTATTACATAGGGAGGATAAATGCTCACCTCCCATAATGCAACCGACAAAGGACTTAACAGTGCTATCAACATTTGAACAGGTGGTATATAGACGCCACTTGCGAGTGGATAAGTACAGGGATATATGGTCTGCTTTTCTTGAAACTTATGTATAACTCCCCCCCCCCCCCTTTCCTTTTCGTTAAGAATGATGTATCTGATGGTGGGAGGAAGATGATATTCCTATGTGGGTAATATTTCTCTCTCTCTCTCTCTCTCTCTCTCTCTCTCTCTCTCTCTCTCTCTCTCTCCCACAAGTCCCCTCAGAACCTTTCTTCACAATGCCTATCTCCTTTTCTCTCCTCACAATTAGGGGTGCTGTGAGTGCCTGACAGGGTCTAAGAGTCCAGAGGAGTCCCACATGCCCAGCCCACATTTGCTGAGCCGCTCACCCCTTTGGACTTGCTCATGAGCAACCATGCAGCCCTGTAATGTTGCGTAAATAGTTTCTTTACGGCCACCATTTGTGCAACATTACTTTTATGGAAATCCACTATTTGCATAGAAATGGTGGCTTGCTGTGTGTCTGGGTGTGTGCGTGTCAAGTAACAGTGGAGGTTTGACAAGCGCCTGAAGGAGAGCCTGCCCATCCCTACACCAGAGTTTTTTAAAAGCGAATTTTCCAACTGCACAAATGCCCTATCATCACACACACACACAGCCAAACATATTCTTTCTCTTTCATGACCGGACAGATTACCACCAACACTAGTAGCACTTTAAACTTAAAGACAGATTGACAGGGCCATATAGATACCCAAGAAGGATGACAGACCAAGAGAAGTTCACCACTAATGGTCACCTACAGCCCCCAATTGAAACCACTGTGACAGATCATCAGTGAACTCCAACCCATCATCAGCACAGACACTTCTCTCACACAAGCCTTGGGAGGCAGACCAGTCCTGGCCTACAGACAACCTCCCAACCTGATGAAGATACCAACCAGCAACAGCACACAGGACAGAGACACAGACAGAGGAAGCAGACCATGCAATAGACCCGAGTGCCAACTCTGCCCCCACGTCTATTCAGGCAACACTGTCACAGGACCCAACAACATCAGTCACACCATCAAGGGCTCTTTCACCTGCATTCGTATATAATTTGTGTTACATGCCATTCCTGACCTTGTCTATTGTTAAGTTCTTAATAAACACATACACATAACACGTCTTTTTTCTACCACTTTTTTCAACTGCACATTATTAGATTTCCAACTGCATGTTTTCCCCCAAACTGCACACTTTGTATCCAACTGCACAGTTAAAAAAAACCCTGCCCTGCACAATCCCCTCAGAACTTTTCTTCATGATCTCTCTCTCCACCCCTCCTTTTCTCTCCTCACGTTCCCCTCAGAACTACTCTCCTCTCTCAGAACCAACCCTTCTTCTGTAGCTCAAGATCAAAAAGGATTTAGCTATAGATATTCCACCAGAGGTCCACCCTGTTATGTGTATTTCCTTTGCTCCTTTGGGAAAAACCGACTACACCATCCAATTTCACTTCCAATATATGATCAAGAAAGAATGAAAATGAAAACCACATCCGTTTAGATATTAGATATTTCTCTAAGCAGCAACAGCAGCAAAACAATACCTCCCTTCCATTGTATCTATCACTCTGCAGCTTTATTACTTACATTAATCTTGCAGAGTGTGGGACGAAAATGTGCCCTTGAGACTATAAGCATGCACAGAAGTTTAACTACCACCTGCCAGCAGAGCTTTTTTTTCGAGCTTTTCAAAGAGACCCATGCTTAGTAAATCATTTAACAGCTATCTCATACCTACTGCGGACATCCAGTTGATCTTCATACTCTTACTGCATCACTAGAATTTTCAGACGAGCAAAATAGAATGGCTACTAAAACCAGATGTAAACAGCGTCATAAATGGGAGCTGTCCCTTACCAACAACTTTTGCCCAAAGCAATGAATAAGCTTCCTTATAAACACTGCAAACCTAAGAACACGTATTTGGAAAGACATCTTATTGACAAGGAATCAATGAGATAAAAATAATGGGAAATGATGGAGTCTAGAGAAGGTGTGGTTGGCACAGCTCCTTCCCTCATTAATGACACGCCTGAAGAGAGGGAAAGTCAGCCAGAAAGACTAATTGCAGCTGCATCAGACAACAGGGGAGTTGGATAAGGAGTGACTTTTTTGGGGGGGGGATTATTCCCTGCCTGATAAAATGGGGAAAATAATGTCTCCTTGAGGCCTGCTTCTACAATTTTATATGCCATTCCCTTGCTGTAAGCGTAGCCGAAAAAGAAGACCAGAGGACATAGATTTACATCAAATTTCTATATGCTAATTGATATGAATAGATGCAAATTTAGAAATATTGCAAATTTGAAATAATTAGAGATAGAGATCCAATACGCTCATGGGTGTGTGCAGCACATTTCACTAGGGTGTGCACCCAGGGATTTTATTTTTTGTTTTAAAAAGTTGAACGTTTATTGAATACTGATACATTATTTTTGGTCATTTATTTATTAAACCCAGTAGACACTGATGCCCTACTCCGCGTTTGGCTTACCTGACCATGGGAGGGCCATTGCAGATGGCTGGGGGGTGGGTGGGGTGATGAGCAGATGTTCCTCAAGCCCCAGCATTGGTGGGGCTTTGTGGTGACACTGGCCTTTTCATTCCTTCTGCCAGGAGCAATGATGCTCTCTTGGAGGCAGCAGTTCTTTGGCACGGTGGTGGAACAGCCAGAGGGACATTCCTTCTGTGTCTGGATCCCCTTCTGGATCCCTACTCAATGTCCCCCCTCTATTTGGCAGTTATTGCTTGAGACATTAGGGTGTGCTTGGGCACACCCGGCACAACCCCTTGTGCATGTCTATGAATGCATCTCACCATAGTGGGGAAGTCTGACTGGATGACCTGTATGCCTGTTCATTTTGCTGTACAGGTGCTGTTGATGGACAACTTCAAGCCCCTGATGGACTCCCTGCTTATGGTTATTTGATTTTAAACTGGACTTGGACCAGACAGCCCTTCAAATAGAGGAGACCTTCAAATAGAGGGCTGTCCTCTAACTGCAGTTCAGTTAGAGAATTGTCCTCTGTAAAGTAGGGCACATGGCACCCTGCCTGCCATTCAAGATGCAAACCATGTGAGATGATAATGCAGCAGGCATGTTCAAAGAGCATATAAAAGGCTACAATGCTGCCAGGGAATGGGGAAAACAGGTCCAGCAGGCATGAAGTGAGGACAAGGTTCCATTCTCCTTCAGTCTTGCTTGCTTGCTTATTTAATTATTTTAACATTTATATCCTGCCCTTTTGTGATAAGATCAAGCTCAAGGTGGCTTACGAATAAGAATATAATAAATCACACACACACAAATTCAAACACAAAAGAAACAAAGAGCATCATAAACAACACAACAACCCAGCAGCAACAGATTAATCACAAATTAGAGGCTCTGGCTGAAAGACGCTTGCCGGAATAGAAGATTCTTAAGAGCCCATTTAAAAGCAGGCCCGGCCTGTGTCAAACAAGGAGCCTACTTTACCTACAAATAACCTTAGCTCCCACATGTCTCAGAAGAGAGCCAGTATGGTGTAGTGGTTAGAGTGCTGGGCTGGGACTTGGGAGATTTGAGTTCTAGTCCCTACTCTGTCATGAAGCTCACTGGGTGACTTTTGACTCTCAGCCAAACCTACCACACAGGGTTGTTGTGAGGATAAAATGGAGAGGAGGAGGACTATGTAAGCTGCCTTGGGTTCTTTGCAAGAGGAAAAACCCAAGAGGGATACAAAACAAGAGGGATACAAACACAATAAAGAAAGATGATCAAGTGCCTTCATGGATTAGCAGTGACTGAGGAGTTACCTTAGATATTCCCTTACTCCCACTTACCCTACACCTGATCTGGATCATTGAACTCTGCCTAGAAAAGGCCACAGTTTTGAAGTACCATATATCCTTTAATGGGCTTTTACTCACCCCCATCTGTTTTCCCATGATTAAGTGCAGAAGGGAGGGGCTGTTATAAATTGAACTTGTGGACCATAGTTTAACTAAGTGTTGTCTGAAGAAAGAACTGCTTCATACAGCGCATAGTTAAACAGTAGAATTCACTACCACAAAGATGTAGTGCTGGCCACTAATTTGGATGGCTTTAAAAGGGAGTGGGATAAATTCCTGGAGGAGAAGGCTATCAGTGGTTGCTAATCCTGATGGTTAGGTGCTACCTCTAGTTTCAGAAGCCGTAAGCCTATATACACCAGTTGCTGGGAAACATGGGTGGGAGGGTGCTGTTGTACCATGTCCTACTTGTGAGTCCCTGGTCAAGAGCTGGTCAGCCACTGTGTGAATAGAGTGCTGGACTAGATGGACCCTTGGTCTGATCCAGCATGGCTCATCTTAAGTTCTTATGACCTTTTTCCATATCAGGACCAGGACCAGGTGTCCTCCTCAGACTTCCTGCCCAACTCTGTAAAACCTTTGCAAGTAGTGTGGGCTGGGTAGTCATGCATTCTCACGGTCTCTGAGATCTCGCAAGACTTTAGTGGCTGGAATCACCCAGAAGCTCTCTGCCTCTGGGTGTCTCAGCATGCACTTTGGGTGTATTACGTACCCCAAGAATCCTGTTCACTTCCAGTTCCCATTAGGTCCTCCTTTCATGATGTCAGTGAAGTTTCTGCCAGAATTCTAGGGTTGCTTCTAAACTTGGGGTACAATGGAGAAACATTAACATGTTTTATCCATATTTGTCCATAAAAATTGCTTTGTCTTTCCAGAGCAATACAGCTGGATGTTTATAGTTCTGTTGAGTCTTGTTCTTCAACTGAACAGAAAAAGTAGAGAGAAAGGTCTTGTAACCTGGACATATTTCCCTTCTTTACTTATCTGTGATGTCAGAAAGTTCTAAAGTAAAACTTTCACAATTTTCAGACATAATAATTCTCAGGACACATACCGTGGTTGAGAAATGTATTCAGCTTACGTCCTCAGGAAAAGAAACTCTAGCCAAAGAAAAATCAAGCAGAGGCGAAAGTAATGAGCTTTATTTGTGGTTGTTTGTCTTCTCCTCACCCTGTAGCTGTTAGTAAGAGTGGCTGAATAACTGAGTCCACAAAGTGAAGACTTGGCAAAGTAAACTTTACATGGCTGCAGAAAGCACAAACAAACACTGATACAAGAACTGGTCCTTTTCTGTTCAAAAAGCCCTGATTAAAGTAGCAAGACCATCTTTGGCTCCTTCTTTCTAGTAGGCCGTGTTTTAAGATTGTACCCAGGGGAGCTGATTAGCTCTGCACCATCGGTGTCCCCTTTGGGGAAACATTCTATTTAGTGTGCTCTCCTGCGATTGCTACTCCAACAGTAGCAACACCACCATAATAAATAAATTTGCATAGATACTGATCAGATCGAGTACCTAGTTTTTGGCTACAGAGCTAGCTCAGCACATTTTGCTGCTTGTGGCAAAGGAGAAAATGGTTCCTGCCTCTCATTTTTATGTACAGAAGCAAACTGGTCAGGTAGTCGAATCTCCCAAAAAGCAAAACAAAAAAATCCAGACCAGATCGCATGAAGGGCCCAATTCAGTGATTTATTAGCACTTGTGACCTATGTCACCGTGGGGCTAGCTCTATGTGGTGTGCAAACTCATAGAACAGAGCCCCAATGCATGTACTTAGTTACAAAAATAATTGTGTGTGTGTGTGTGTGGAGGGGGGCATTTTGATCTGAGAAGTTGCAATGGGAGGGGAGTCCCTTTGTGAGCCATTTTCAGCTTCAAATTGCCTTTTCTCCCAAACTGGGATTCCATCCAGATACATGTTTGAAAGGGCAGATATGTTTCAAACCTCATGAGGTGCTGAAAGCATCTGGGGGAACTCCCAATTTGGAATGGAGGAGCTCATGATGGGAAAGGGGTGAAGCACATGCTGGGCTCATCTACACCAAGCAGGATATTCCACTATGAAAGTGGTATATAAAAGGCAGGAGCCACACTACTGCTTTATAGCAATATTGAAGTGTAGTGACAACTGTTGGGCCCATTGACACATACCATATACCACTTTCATACCACTTTCATAGTGTTATATCCTGCTTGGTGTAGATGTGCCAATGGGCCCCAACAGTTGTCAGTGCACTTCAGTACCATTATAAAGCAGTAGTGTGGCTCCTGCTTTTTATATACCGCGTTTATACCACTTTCATAGTGTTATGTCCTGCTTGATGTAGATGAGCCCCCTGTTGCACTTATGGACCACCAAAATAGAGGAAATGCATCACCCAAAAAGTAGGCAAAAGAGGGTTCTAATTTGCATAAAAGTTGCATGCACTTATCTATATGTACAGGTGCAAATTTAGAAATAATTTCATAATTTAAATAGAAATACAGTACATCTCACCATAGTGTGCAAGACTGTGACCAGTGACATGGGTGCCTTATTTAGTCTGCTGTACAAGTGCTGTTGAGTGGCAACCTCAAGGCCCAACTCTTCCTTCTGATGGTTCTTTGTCTTTAATCCAGAGTCGGACTGGACAGTCCTTCAAATACAGGATGCCTTCGGCAGGTCTGGTGTAAAAGGCAAACATGGCTGGACACATGCAGAGAGGGTCTACTGACAAGAGCCCCCTAGACTTGCTCCTTCCCATCACCATTGCAACCTGCTTGTTCACCTGCCTTTCCCTCTGGCCCACACAACGGTGGTGATGAGAAGGTGGAGGCAATCCCAGGTAGAATCCTTTTGACATCTCCAGTTAAAGGGTCAGTAGCAGGTGATGGAAAAGGTCTCCATTTCAGACCCTGTAGAGTCACTGCCAGCCAGAGTAGACAATATTAGGCTAGATGGGCCAATGGTCTGATTTAATATAAGGCTACTTCGTGTGCTCAAGCAACCATATCACCATGAAATGCCAAATATCAGATGCTAATTCCATGCTAGGAACTAGTGCAATTGCAAATGCATGGGATCATAGAATAGTAGAGTTGGAAGGAGTTTATAAGGCCATCGTGTCTAATCCCCTGCTCAGTGCAGGAATTCACCTTAAAGCATCCCTGACAGATGACTGTCCAGCTGAATCTTGAATGCCTCTAGGGTGGGAGAGCAGACAACCTCCCTAGGTAATTGGTTCCACTGTCATACTGCTCTAACAGTCAGGAAGTTTTTCCTGATGTCTCCCCTCAGTATTCTCTGCTCCAGGCTAAACATGCCCAGTTCTTTCAGCCTCTCTCTTTGTTTCCAGACCCCTGATCATCCTCGTTGCCCTCTTCTGAACCCCCTCCAGCTTGTCTGCATCCTTCTTGAAGTGGGGTGCCCAGAACTGGACACAGAACTCAGGATTAGGTCTAACCAGTGGCGAATATAGGGGAACCAGTATGTTGCACGATATGTATTGCCTTGCTTTCTTTGACTCTATGATTACTTGCATCCTTTTGGATTCTGTTTGTCTGCTTTGAGTGCTTGCACAGCAACTGCTGTCAACTTTCCTGAAGGATACAGCAGGGAGATTGTTCCCCTTGATCACTCCCCTTCTCCTCATGCACCTGAAGTCATACCCAAATGTGAGCCCTGCACCTCCATGTACAATCACAATTGCGGGTATTTGTTTTCTAACAGATGGAAGCTCAAGCTGGCTCTCTGCCCCAGGTGTTAAGCAATCTCTGTAAGCAATTGGTTTTGCCAGATGTTGTTAAGACCAAACCCTGTCAGTAGCCTCTGGCCTATAGATTTCCATGTTTTGGTGGGGGAGGGAACAGCGCCAACCTGGTCTATCTGACTCAGACTCTTACATCAGGGAAGTTTACTGGCAGGCAGCGTTTTGATGCTTTCTCCCTGGCCTCCCTCTGGTTGATAACATAGCCACAAATTGCAAAGCGGAGGGTGTTAGAACTTAACTGCTCTGCTCTCTCAACTGAGATGAGGCCAGGCCAATATTACAGCATGCACTGCCAAGCCATTTTTATTTTTATTTTTAATGCTACTGTATCAGCAATTGCTCCCACAATACTTCCTGGAGACTTTCCACTGACAACACTCTAGAGCATAGGCACAAGTCCGTTTTACTAGTGAAACGATGCAAATCATTATGATGGATGGAATTTGTATTGGGAGAGGGACAACAGAGCCCTTTTTCATAGAATTAAGGATTTGGAAGGGGCCTTGAAGGTCATCTAGTCCAACCCTCTCTCTCCCACTTATTTCAGGATCTGCAATGCAGCTACAGCATCCCTGACAGATGGCCCTCTCAACAGATGGCTCCAAAACCCCTCCCACCCTGGTCACACTGCAGTTTGGTGATGCCTTTCTTAAAACGTGGCACCCAGAACCTGGCACATGTTTAATAACCAGCTAATTAGTTCAGTAAATCCAATGGAATACAGGAAGTTTCTGACTTCTCATGTTCATGTTGCCCATGCTTTCAAAGAAACATGCATTATGAGCAATGGAGCATCAATTAACTCACTTGGATTTGACTCCTCGGGGGTCATCATTGAGAATAAGTTCAGCTTCCAAAAGTTAATGAATCATCAACGTTTATATTTCAGAGAGAGATGGGTGCCTCTTTCTCTCTCAGTGTCCACAGCAAAGCAATCCTATACTCACAATACAGTGATTGTGGGTGAATATATTGTTGCATGTAGGCAGAACAGCCCGGAGAGGACAGGGGGAAATCACAAAAGTAGTAAATACAAAATAGTGGGGAAATGACAGGAAACCCCCCATAGTATCTCAGGAAATTCAGTCAGTTCCCACAAAACAATGACGGTGCAGGTGATGACACCAGAGACATGTAGGGCGCCACTGAATGCACAACAAGAAGAACATGTCCCCAGCACACATCCGCATCACCACACGCACCACACACGACATGACACCCAAACACCCTCCATTCTACAAGGCCCAGTAGCATAATCAACAGTATGCCTCCTATTGCAAGGCCCGAAACAGCACTACAAGCAAGGGTTCAAACCTCCTTATGCTCCTCACAACATGTACTAAGGTGAGGAAGAAGAAGTCCCAACACAGCACCCATGTAGCTCCCTGGGCAGGATGCTTCCAGAGAGCATCGACAGGGAGGGAAAGACACATTTGCCCAGCGGTAGGAAAAGGGCAGTTTGTACCTAAATGGGGAAATTTGCACAAAACAGCCTGGGAATGCATATGGGAGGTTGAGCACCTTGCTAAAATGTCTCTGCCTAGCCTAACAGACACCTCACCTTCGGACTCCAGGCACAAACACCCACACAAAACTCTAGTTCAACAACTGGAGGTGCAAAGAGAGAGTACAGATGCTATCTGAGTCGCTTGTCACCCTCTGCCTCATGGTAGGACCAGTTCTGTTCCCAAAGGAGCACCTTCTTCCCCTCTTTGCATGATGCAATATATAACCATTGCAACTTTCCCCAATGTCTCCTTACAATGCCAGGAATGTTCAAACACTATAGAGCTCCCCCAAGTTGAACTTGCTGAAGGTAGCTTAATGTGCACAGTGACATTATGAAAAGGGTTGAGAAGTCCTTGTTCTATGGATTGCTCATATTGCTCTTTCACAATCCTAGGATCTCCAACAAGTGAATTAATTATCAGTTGATTCATTCCACATCAAGAAAATGTATTTTGATCATCAGTCAAATTGTCATTTATGTTCTTTTAGAGAAAATTACTGGTTCCCAGAGAACATTAAAAAAAGGGTTCTTGAGTCATACTGTGCTTCTCAAAAAATATCATAGGTAATTACTAAAAGCAGTTGTTGTACCAATAAGGCAGGAGAAAAATGCCCGGGGGCTCCATTAATTACCCTTTTCTCTTTACAAATTATGTATTCATATAAAGTAGGACTCTGACAGTGTAATCAATATGACATAAAGAACAGTTTGTGTTGCGAACTTTTGTGATATTGGTTCCGGAGAATAAAAACAGGCAAAGCAATTGTTTTTATTGGACAGACCTCCATGACTCGAATAATGTAAAAGCTTTCTTTTCAATCTTACAAGGCCATTTTTATAGCAGAAGTAAAAAGTAGAAAAGAAATCTCAGTGAATTCAGTTCCATTAAATCTGAGTTTTGCTACTGGTCTTTTGACTTCTGGAATATTGTGGCTATATACCTCTTAGCAACGAACATTTTGCATACTTAAGGAGTTGCAAAACTATTTTCCCATTTTGATTTCCACTTAGGAAGTGGCAATTTTGGTGGACTAGAAATCATTCTCATTACACACGTAACATCCTAAGCACAAGTACTTACAAGTAAGTCAATGGGTTTTACCCTCTAACAACTGTATTCAGGATTGCAGCCTTAGGGTGTGCAAATATCCAGTTCTTTGAACCTCTTCAGTTCAATTGTTTTTTTTCTTGGATGCTATTGCTTCAACACCATTATTTCTCTATCTGGTGCAACTTTCCCCTTCTTAGTTATATGTTCTGCCAATTCCTGGCAGAGATCTTCCAGTCCATAGCCTTGAAGGAAACAGCTTAGAGCTTCCTTTCCAATATCCCAGCTATTTTATCCATCTTTCAAACAATTTGTCTTGTAGATTTCAGGGGTTTTTTAAAGCAAATTTTCCAACTGCACAAATGCCCTGTCAGACACCCCCGCCCCAGCCAAACACATTATTTTAGCTTCATCACACCAGCGTTATAGTTTGCAATCACTGTGAATTGCGTGCGAAGGACTCCGAAGTTTTCCAGTTTATAATCTGCTTTGACTGTGAAGCAATCCCACGCATCCTGCTTTAATTGTGCTTCTTAGCCAAAAGAACCTACATATTTTACTACCCCTTTAGGAGTGAATCTTTTGTTGTTCTCCGAGCGGCCACTGGGGGTGCAGGAGGATGATTTGATATGTTTAAAGTACAAATTAAACAAATGCTTACATTTGCGTATATTTTAAAGATAAAGACATCAAAATTGGTACAGTAATATATATTAAGGAGGACTTTAAGCATACCAAATTTGAATCGGATTGGGTCATCCGTTGGTTTTTTTATGATTTTTTTTACATTTCTCCCCCTTAAACACTTTTCCTGGTATGCAAAGGATCTTAGGAGTGCCGCCACCTGGGGTGTGATTTAGCTAAAAGCAACAAGAACAATGACAGCTTTACACTATGGGGATAATTTGAGGGAAATGGGTACATAGGATGAAGCTCTTTCTCTTTCACAACTGGACAGATTATCACCAACACTAGTAGCACCTTAAACTTAAAGACAGATTGACAGGGCCATATGGATACCCAGGAAGGACAACAGACCAAGTGAAGTACACCACTGGCTGTCACCTACAGCCCTCAGCTGAAACCATTGCTATGGATCATCAGTGAACGCCAACCCATCATCAGCACAGACACTTCTCTCTCACAAGCCTTGGGAGGAGACCAGTCCTGGCCTACAGACAACCTCCCATCCTGAAGCAGCTGCTAATCAGCAACAGTACACAGGACAGAGACACAGACAGAGGGACCAGACCATGCAATAGACCCAAGTGCCAACTCTGCCCCCACATCTACTCAGCCAATGCTGTCCCAGGACCCAACAATATCAGTCACACCATCAAGGGCTCTTTCACCTGCATCCTTATATAATTTGTGTTACATGCCATCCCTGACTTTGTCTATTGTTAAGTTCTTAATAAACACATAACATGTGTCTTATTTTTGTCACCACTTTTTTCAACAGCTCATTATCAGATTTCCAACTGCACATTTTCCTCAACTGCACATTTTGTGTCCAACTGCACACTAAAAATGACAACCTGGTAGACTCTTCTTTGTCATCTTTGTCATCTTCTCTGAATCCTTTCCTGGTTGCTAGTGTCCGTCTTGAACTGTGATACCCACAGCTGAGCACAGATTCCGCCTTGCCAGCATCAAACAGAATTAAAATGGCATGCATCAGGTTGTATTACACAGCTTCACAGGTGATAAATTAGACAATTAAACTGTCACAAGAATAGAATATATTGTGCAAAACTCCGAGTTTCGGCACTAGAAATTATGCTTCTATTTTTGGTAGCAGCCCTCTATTGCTTTACTACTATCTTTACATTTACATAGCAGTCTCTAGTTGAAATTATTGTTGTTGTTATCGATATTATTACTATTATTTGCTGTGGCTCCTGAAAGCAGAAAATTGTCTTAGCAGCTTGCACAAGGCAAATATAGAGAGTCACTGAGAGCAATTTACTTTTTAAATTTACTTTTTCCTGTTCTTTTGTGTGTTTATTTTGCTCAGAATACAATCCTTCTTTGCTTAAGGTCCCAGTTACCCCAAGATATTTGTTCTGGGTATTTATGCATGTCAAAGTTAAAAGGGGAATTTTCCCACTGATTGGCATAAAGGTCTGTGCAACTGGCTGCTGATCAACATGAAAACTGCTGCTTGACCTCCTCCTGGGTATTCTTTTATCCCTTTAACGTTATTAATAGCGAACTGGAAAAGGTATTTCGTGGAGTTCTTTCATATTACAGGAAGACAGCTCCCTCCCCTCCTTCCTCTTAACAGAAGAGCTTTCGTTTAATTTAGAGATGTTATCTTCAGTAATAAGGGCAGGGTAAGGAAGCGGATTTTGAGGTAACGTTAAAATGAAGAAAATTGTGAATTATTTAGTTTATTGTTGTATTTTTTAAACCCGTGTTGGATTGGGGTGGTGAGGGACAGATTTTTCTGCCTCAGACACTAAAAGGTCTTGTGTTGCCAGTGGATATGTTCTTTGTCCTATATTGTACCTCCCCTACCAGGAAATGAGGCAGGGATAACTCTAATTTCCCCCACCCCACCCCAGGCCCTCTTCTGTGGCAAGGAACATAGGAAGCTGCCTCATACCAAGTCAGATTTTTAGTCCATCTAGCCCACTATTGTTGTTGACACTGACTGGCAATGTCTCTCCAGGATTTCGGTCAGGTGTTTCTCCTAGCCCTACCTGAAGTTATGGGGCATTGAGCTGTGGACCTTCTGCATGCAAAGTGTGCGCTCTACCGTTGAGCTATGACCCATTTATTTATTTATTTATTTAATTACATTTATATACCGCCCCACAGCCGAAGCTCTCTGGGCGGTTTACAACATTTAAAAATAGTAAACATTAAAAGTATACAATTTAAAACACACACACACACACATAAAAACAGTATAAAAACAACAGTATCCATTTAAAAACAACAATTGTGGGGTCCATTAAAAACAAACTTAACGTTGTTAAATGCTGTTAAAATGCTGTTAAAAATGCCTGGGAGAAGAGAAAAGTCTTGACCTGGCGCCGAAAAGATAACAATGTTGGCGCCAGGCGAGCCTCATCGGGGAGATCATTCCACAGTCGGGGGGCCACCACTGAAAAGGCCCTCTCCCTTGTTGCCATCCTCCGAGCTTCCCTTGGAGTAGGCACTCGGAGGAGGACCTTAGATGTTGAGCGCAGTGTACGGGTAGGTTCATGTCGGGAGAGGCGTTCCATCAGGTATTGTGGTCCCAAGCCATGTAGGGCTTTATAGGTTAAGACCAGCACCTTGAATTGGGCTCGGAAACATATAGGCAGCCAATGCAAGCGGGCCAGAATCGGTGTTACATGCTCAAACCTCCCTGTTCCAGCTATCAATCTGGCCGCCGCATTTTGCACAAGCTGCAGCTTCCGGACCGTCTTCAAAGGCAGCCCCATGTAGAGGGCATTGCAGTAATCTAATTTGGAAGTTACCAGAGTATGGACAACTGAAGCTAGGTTATCCCTGTCCAGATAGGGGCGTAGCTGGGCCACCAACCGAAGTTGGTAGAAAGCACTCCCTGCCACCGAGGCCACCTGAGCCTCAAGTGACAAAGATGGTTCTAGGAGAACCCCCAAGCTACGAACCTGCTCCTTCAGGGGGAGTGCAACCCCATCCAGAACCGGTTGAACACCCCCCATCCGATCAGAGGAACCACCCACCAGCAGCATCTCAGTCTTGTCTGGATTGAGCTTCAGTTTATTAGCCCTCATCCAGTCCATTGTCGCAGCCAAGCACCGGTTCAGCACATCCACAGCCACACCTGATGAGGATGAAAAGGAGCAGTAGAGCCCATCCCCCCAAATGCTATGACCAGGCATTTATAGGCACAAAAATCTACATTTGTACACATCCAAGTCTGACTCAGCCCCTCCGTTCCTACCATCAATGACTCACTGCTTTACAAGATACATCTAAAGATGCATGAACAGGTTCTCTCAGGGTCTGTTTGTATTTCCAACCTCTCTAAAATGCCCTCCTTTGTGAAATTTTGCATGGCCTTCGAATGGCTAGCATAAATTCAAGATTAAACCTGACCATGCTGCAGAGGCCCCGGAAGGCCTCTGCCCTCCTACACCAGCAAGCTGTTTTGGTGTTATTCTTAAGATATAGGCTCCTGAAACCAGGGAAGGCCCACAAATGAAGTAGGACGAGGTGCCCGCATCAGGTGGTGGAACAGGAATGGCAAATTTACAGTTCTGCCCTGCCCTCTTTTGTAGAGTGACCAGATACAAAAGAAGGCAGGGCTCCTGCAGCTTTAACCGTTGTGATGAAGAGGGGATTTCACCAGGTGCTGCATGCATACAAATGACACCTGCTGAAATTCTCCTTTCAATACAACTTTTAAAGATACAGGAGTCCTGTCCTCCTCTTCATATGGTCACCCTAAGGGAAAGGGAGCCTAAGGGTTTTTCTAGCCCACTGGGCTGGCCCACTGGCGAAGGAGAAATGGAGCTGGTTCCCCAGCACTTTGGCCAAGGACCCAATGATGACAAGGAGGGGGCCCCTGGCCTTGATGTCATGCCTCCAAATAGAATCCGGCCCATGGGCAGGGATGTCCAAGGGGGCAATCCACCCCCACATCTCATATGGTTCCTCACCCTTGACTTAGAGACAGAAGCACAGTCTTTCCCCACTTTGGGACTCCCTTCTTATGGAGGATAATGGCTTTCTATCACACATGTTGTGATGTCAGCTGAAAACCTTCTTAGTTCACAGGCATTTGCATATGTATATTTAAAAAAGCTTATATCATTCATTGGTGGAAGATAGATAGCGCCTTTAGAGTTCTGACTGGTTCTGAGTGAAACCTGGAGCAGATTCACCATCGCATTGATATCAGAGCCAGTAGCCCCCACTGAAAGCCTCAGGAAACAGGACATGGGAAAGACCCTCTACCTGAGACCCAGCAGAGCTGCTGCCAGTCAGTGTTGACAGCCCTGGGATAAATGGACCAATGATCTGACTCAGTATAAGGCAGCTTCCTATGTTAGTCTTTTGTACTGGCCATTTATCGCTACCCATTTACCTCTGTAAATGATTTCTCCATCCATTTGCACGAAGATGTCAGAGATCTCATCTTGAAATATTTTCTTGGTAGAAAATAACATTAATTAGGTTCCCCCTGTCTGACTGTAGTTAAAATACTTTTCAACTGGAATTTAATTATAGCCACCTTAGAAGGTTTTTCAAAAAGAGCTATCAAGTATTTCAAGGGAAGTATAAGAAGTTGGGTTTTCAATGGCTCACTTAGCACTACTGCAAAAAAAAAAGTTTTAAAAATATTTTGAGCTGGTGGTTTGGAATTACAAAGGAAGACCTCTAGTTCTGATTACTAATTAAGTCACATTTAGCACCAATAAAACTTGAAGGTTATGAGGAAGCTCGACAAGGCAACGCGTACTGTGTTCAGTACATTTTTGCAGCATAATTATATCTGTATTTTCATATTATAGTTATTAGCTTGCCAATACTCAGCAGGGGGAAAACCACCATGAACACTCATAGTGATGGGGTACGTGATGATATCTCTATGTGTAAAATGTTCAAAGAGTTTGAAAAACATTGGACTAGATATTTATTGATTGTCTCACGCTACACATTTTAAACATACGTTGTCTCACTGCAGCTAAGTTATATTCAGAATTCTGGGTATTTGTCTATTTTATTTAGTTAGTTATTAAGACATTTGTATCCCGCCCCATATCACAAGGATCTCAGGGCAGCGTGAATTCTGTGTTGCTCCAGAGGACAGAACTAGAACCAATAGGTGGGAATTGCAGGGAAGCAGACGTCAGCGAAACATTAGTACTTGTTTTCGACATTCAAAGTACACTATTATTAATTTATTAAACATAGCAAGGTTTGCAGTTAAAGAGGCTCAGCTTAGAACTGCGATAGAGGACAATGACCTGGCTTAGGATATGGGCCGCTATAATTCATATCCTGATTAATTAATGGAACTGCAATTATACTGTTTTTATACTGATGTTTTTATGTTTCTGATGGTTTATAAATTTTGTATACTTTTTATTGTTTACTGTTTTAACTTTTGTGAACCGCCCAGAGAGCTTCAGCTGTGGGGCGGTATATAAATGTAATAAATAAATAAATAAATAAATAAATGAAATTAATATATATTATTGTGACCGAACTACTACAATACTCTGTTTTATAGTGTACCTTGAGGTGTCTATTGTTTCTGTTGCTGATGTTGGCTAAAACCTATTTTGGTTGCATAATAAAGATTTGGACATTTATTTATTTATTTATTAGATTTCTGTACCACCCCATAACTGAAGCTAGGGAGCGGTATAGAAGTGTAATTCAGTTTACAAAATGCTGTTTACAAAGGATTAAAACATTAAAAATGGATATGCAAACTTTTAAAACATAAAAACATACACACAATGCACAGTATATACACACCTATTTTTTTCTTCCTGGTTTGCCTCCACAATTTCCACATCCGTTTCATTAGTGTATCAAGCACTAGTCACTTTCATGTGCGTGCATTCTTGCACTATTTTGCCTTGTTTACCTTTTCACCTGTGCCGGCTCACACTTCCTGGTATTGCTACTGCGTTTGCCCCACCCCACTCCTTTTCCTTCCCCCTCCAGTTCATTGGTTCTTGTGGTTGATGGACATTGTGGTGGACGTGGGCGCCTTCCCCCTCCTTTGCTCTGGTTTTGTTGTCTACTGTTTTAACAATTTAGCGTTTGATTGATTAGGCACCGTTTCTGCCTTTCGAGGGGGAGAAATAGCAATGAGAGACCAATGAGAGTGGGGTTGGAACAGCGGAAGTACGTCCAAGCGACTCAGTACAAGCCTGGTCATTCGAGCAACTCAGCACACCCTCCTCTTTCGTCAGCAAGACAGACGCCCCCAAGAAGGGAGGTTCTGCGATGGCAATACATGAGGACTGAAGGGCGGTTTTATCCCGCATGGAGAAAAATGCTGCACTTTCCCCACCCTAGAAAAAGATGGAAAATGGAAGGGAAGGGCGAAGACAATTGTAGGACAGGGATGACATCATATGGGTGTCATTATTATTATTATTATTATTTATTTATTTATTTATATAGCACCATCAATGTACATGGTGCTGTACAGAGTAAAACAGTAAATAGCAAGACCCTGCCGCATAGGCTTACATTCTAATAAAATCATAATAAAACAATAAGGAGGGAAAGAGAATGCAAACAGGCACAGGGTAGGGTAAACAGGCACTGGGTAGGGTAAAACTAACAGTATAAAGTCAGAACAAAATCAAGTTTTAAAAGCTTTAGGAAAAAGAAAAGTTTTTAGTTGAGCTTTAAAAGCTGTGGTTGAACTTGTAGTTCTCAAATGTTCTGGAAGAGCGTTCCAGGCGTAAGGGGCAGCAGAAGAAAATGGACGAAGCCGAGCAAGGGAAGTGGAGGCCCTTGGGCAGGCGAGAAACATGGCATCAGAGGAGCGAAGAGCACGAGCGGGGCAATAGTGTGAGATGAGAGAGGAGAGATAGGAAGGAGCTAGACAGTGAAAAGCTTTGTAGGTCATGGGGCAAAACAGTAAACAAGGCAGGATAAATGTGTGATAAAACGCTGGTGTGATGGAGCCCAAAGACAACATACATCTATAAACAACTTTGAGCCAAATCTAAAAAACTCATCACATGCTACTAAATGCCTGGGAAAAGAGAAAAGTCGTTACCTGGTGCTGAAAAGACAGCAATGTTGGCACCAGCCAGGCCTTGTTTGGGAGATCATTCCACAATTGTAGGGCCACCATTGAGAAGGCCCTCCCCCTTGTTGCCTTCTTCCAAGTTTCCCTTGGAGTACACTCCCAGAGGAGGACCTTAGATGTTGAGCGTAGTGTATGGGTAGGTTCGTGTCACGCACTCTCACACATGACACAAGACTCGACAACAATGGGCCATGCAATTGAACTCCATACATTCACAATTGATTGCATAACAGAAAGCATGCCTTAATGCAGCCTTTCCCACCTGGTGTCCTCCAGGCTTCTTGGACTGCAACTCCCATAATTCCCAGACAGCATGGCCAAATGCCTGGAAATTATGGGAGTTGCAATCCAACACATCTAGAAGCTATCAGGTTGGGGATGTCTTGCCTTAATGGGCCACCTGGTTTGTCATTATCACTCATCCCATTTGGAATGCCTTAAGCCAATGCCAGGCGCATTGTTAAACATGATGGAGCTGCTCTTTACCTATGACTGTGCGCACCTCATGGAGGCAGTGAGCTTTGTTTTCATTTGGCCCACTCTTTCCTGGAAAAGAAAATGGACTCATTTAAGTGTGCTGTGCTGAACTATATGATAACAGCTTTCTCCTTAATAGCAAGCATTTATCACGTCTTATCTCATTAACAGCTTTGTTTTAACTAAAGAGGGGTATTTTTTTTTAATTAAAAAAGGCGGAATATGCATGGCGAGAGCAAGTCAAATAGGCAGCTACAAAGGGAAAGGTTGGTGCTGCACCTTTCTTTCTCCACGAGGGAATTTTCATTGTGATTCATGGTGCTGCTTCTAGAATCTTCTTGTGGTGAGGGGGGAGGGGGGTTAATTGCTCCAGGCAAAATCTAGATCTATCTGTTTTAGCTGTTGCTGATATTTGGCAGTCAGTCACAATTGCAAGGGCATCAGATTCTAATAGAGGAACGGAAAGCCGGGTGCAATTTATGGCATGCCAGATGCTGGATGTGTGATTCAGTCTCAGTGGATGGTGACATTGCTAATGAGAGAAGATACCAGAAGCAAAATATATTGTTTGATTAATTACATTCTGTCAATTTGCTGCCTGTGCAAAATGGGGTGTGTGTGTGTAGAGAGAAAACCATACCTTTGACTTAATTTGCAATTTGGACCTTTATTCCTTGTTTCATAGTTCAAAACAGGCGGAATCATAGGCCTAATCTACACCAAGCAGGATATTGCACTATGAAAGCTGTTTGAAAGCAGTATATAAAAGGCAGGAGCCACACCAAGCAGGATATAGTGGTATAAAAGCCTATGCGGCAGGGTCTTGCTATTTACTGTGTTATCTGTACAGCACCATGTACATTGATGGTGCTATATAAATAAATAATAATAATAATAATAATAATAATAATAATAGTATATGGTATGTGTCAATAATCAGTGCACTTCAATACGGCTATAAAGCAGTAGTGTGGCTCCTGCCTTTTATATACTGGTTTCATACCACTTTCAGAGTGGAATATCTTGCTTGGTGTAGATTAGGCCCTAGAGGGATGGGTAAAATATTTAGCCCACTTTAAAGCTTGAGGGTTGTCATGAAATTTCTCAGTTTTGCAAAAAAATTTTGGAGGGTGGGCATTTTTCATCACTCCTTGCAAAAATGTTTGCTTATTAAGTAAAATTGTCCTCCTTCCCTGTTGCCCTCAGTAATGACATCACACAGCCAAATCTGATTGGCTACTTAGCATTGTGATATTTCCCATTCTACTGTGGGGTCCCTGATTGGGCAGCATCACCATCTGCATAATCTGGCAGGGAGGAGAAGCAACAGCCATGGAAAACAATGTTGCTGAACAAAATTATGCAAATATCCAGCTTTTTCCAAACTTGCATCTTGATCCAGCCAGGGGCACTCTGCGGACAGAAGCCTACTTCTCCCTGTGCATCACCCCAGCAAAGGAGATTCCATACTCTTTCTGGGCTGTTTGTTCCATAATTACACTATTCACATTTAGAAAGTTCCCCCTCATATTTAAGCTATATTTACACCACAGGATTTTAATATCATAACTACTGTGAAAAAGGCAAATTCCATGTTAGGAAAGGAATTGTAAGTCAGGAAAGGAATCAAGAATAAAACTGCCAATCTAATTATAAAAAAACTATGGTGTTACCACATTTGGAATATGGTGTACAGTTCTGGTCACCCAAAAAGGATATAGTAGAGCTGGAAAAAGTGCAGAAAATGTTAAGTAAAATGATCAAAGGACTGGAGTAACTCCCATGTGAAGAAAGGTTACAGCAACTGGGATTGTTTAGCTTAGAAAAAAGATGAGCAAGAATAAAAGTATACAAGATTATGCATGGTGTGGACAATGTGAATAGGGAGACATTTTTCATCTTTTCTCATAATGCTAGAACTCAGGCCATAGCTAGACCTAAGGTTTATCCCTGGATCAACCAGGGGTCAAACCTGTTCATCTAGGTGACACACAGGGGATCCAGTGCTCAGGGGATCCAGTGCTCAGGCAGGGATGAACCCTGCATGATCCCAGGATAAACCTTAGGTCTAGCTGTGGCCCCAGGATCATCCCATGAAGCTGATTGGTTGGAGATTCAGGACAGATAAAAGGAAAGGCTTCTTCACACAGTGCATATTTAAACTTTGGAATTCAACTTCCACATGATGCAACTTCCACATGGTGGCCACCAGTTTGGATGGCTTTAAAAAGGGATTGGCCAAAGGCTATCAATGGCTACTAATCCTGAGGTCTATATGCAGCCCTAAGTATCAGAAGCAGTTTGGCTATTTCTACCACGTTGGGGGACATGGGTGGAAGAGTGCTGTTGCACTCATATCCTGCTTGTGGGTGTCGCCCCCCCCCCCAGGAAGCTGTTTGGCCACTGTGTGAACAGAATGCTGGACTAGGTGGATCCTGTGGCCCTATGGTTATATGCTCACTTCTGAGCATGTACTGTTTTATTTATCATCACTATTAATTCCAAATGTAGTTCAATTAATGGGAATACAAAGTAGAAATTCACATCGTTACCTTGTCAGCATGGTTTCCCCAACCCTTTCTCCTTCTGCTGCATTTTTAACGCCTACCCAATAAAATGGTGTTTTTTAAAAAAAACATTTCAGATACCTTGTCGCTCATCATGTTGACTCATAAAATGCAGTCAACTGCCATCACTTGAAGGGGAAACATGATGCTATCTGAAAGAAGAAGCCAAGAGAGAAGAATGAAAAGAACTGCGGGGATTTGAGATTATATATCAAGAATAAATTGAGAGAGCTAAGCAACCAATTCATAATTCAAATGCACAGTATGGACTGTTTTACAGCATGGACATTGTGTATAACATATCAGCCATGGACAAATGTAGTTCATATCATAGATCAGGCCATCCTTTTTCGCTATGCAACCCGCTCAGCTTGCTTCCTCCACTTTCGTATATGTAAGTGCTACATTTTGTGGCTGGTTTATCTGGCATTATTACAAAAGGGATTCTGATCGAACGACAGCGTGTAGTCTGCAAAAGAGCAATTCACCCTGCTATCAATCACAATTTGCGTCTGCAGAATCCTCATTCCCATTTTGAAGAAGAAAAATATATTGGAACTTTAATTTCACTTGTTGGCTTTTAAAATCTCATCTCTGTGGTTTCATGACATCTCATACTAGTCCTGATAAATATATGCTATCTCCAGTATCGGAGTCAGTAAGCCTATATACACCAGTTGCTGGGGAACATGGGTGAAGGGTGCTGTTGCATCATGTCCTGCTTTGTTGGTCCCTGGTCGACAGCTGGTTGGCCACTGTGTGAACAGAGTGCTGGACTAGATGGACCCTCGGTCTGATCCAGCAGGGCTCTTCTTATGTTCTTATTTAATTGACTGGGACTCATAGCACATCAACACAACTGACACCAAACTGCATGTTTCTACTCCACCCTCTTGAGTTGTCGTATCAACCTGTATGATGCGTCTGAAAAAACCCTGCCCCTTCTGCTAGGTTCTCATGGAGAGGCTGTTGGCTATCTTATCTATAGGCACGACATTCAAGGACAACCTCTAGCAGCTGGATGGGAGAGACTCACTCAGCTTCTAGTAGTTTCTCTCCGAAAACTGACAGAGATAAGCTCACATTTATTCTGACATTCCACAGGATGATTAGGCCCAAACCAGCCACCCTTCCTCTTACCCTTCTGTGAATAATGGGGCAAATTCTAAGGCCCCTGGGCTTCTTCTCGATGTTGGGATCCAAACAGACCACTTCTGATCAGATTCTGAATGTAAACTATTGCCTATTGCTGCACTGGGGTTGGGCCCTGATGCTTTTGCATGCCTGAACACTGTTGCACTGGGTCTTACTTCTGAACAGACATGCAATGAACATAGCGGTGTTTTGCATTAATTTTGCATTCATTTTTTTATTGTTTCACAAGCATACATAACATAAAAACATTACATAAAATACAAACATCAGGGGGGCGAGAGAAGGGGAAAAAGAGAGAGAGAGAGAGGCAAAGACAAGAAGAAAAAGAAGAAAAGAAAAAAAAAGGAAAAAGAACACAAAGGTTAGGGTGTATTTATTTTTGGCTCTCTACACATCATGAATGGGAATTACATTCTCTCATTACTTATTTACGTTTAACACAATAATCAAATTCTTTTCTTTCTTCTAACTTAACTATATCTCATACATCATTTGTCTCTGTTTCTTGCAACAATTCTATCAGAGGTTTCCATTCCGATATAAACGTGGCTGTTGATTTTTCTCTCATTATCGCTGTGAGTGTTGCCATCTCTGCCCACTCCAATATCTTCAATAACCATTCATTCATTGTTGGTGTTGCTTCGTTTTTCCACTTCTGTGCATATAATAGTCTTGCTGCCGTTGTCATATAAAAAAATATATGGAACGCTTCACGAATTTGTGTGTCATCCTTGCTAATCTTCTCTGTATCATTCCAATTTTAGTATATGTACCACTGAAGTGAGCATGGTGCTTGGCATTTCTGAAACCTGTCACACTGGGGCTCAGCTAGCTTCTAGGTAGAGTCTGGGGCTAGGTCAGCCAGGAGGGCCTCTGACTGCCATGAGTTGCAATTCTCTGATCACATAGAGGCACAGGGTAGACAGAAGGATCTAAGGGAACAGGGTGAATAGATGCAGGGCTCAGGAAAGCACACCTGAAAGAGAATCAAGGGGAAAGGTGAAGGCAATAGTCAGGAGTCTTGAGAGGTAAATGAATACTGGGAGAAGGGTGAGGGAGAAGTGCACATGGTTCATTTGCGTGTTTCTGGAGCCAGACACAGTTTCTGGGCTAACTAGCAGTTAGGCAGGTGGCTTTGCTTGCTTGCTTGGATGCCTGGTCTGTCCTGGCCCATAGAGAGCAAAGCTAGAGACCTCTAGAGGATTGGCATGAGACTTTCACATCCATGGCCTGACTGAAGTCTTATCCACATGATTGCTGGTTATTTCAAACTAATAATAAACGATGAGAGAGACTGTTGAAATAGCGAATCTCTAGTAATCCAGGACTGGAATTCGGTCTCCGGCTTTAGCCCCATTACAGAGCCTTCCTGCTTTCTCAAAATGTCCCGTGTGTGTGTGTGTGTGTGTGTGTGTGTGTGTGTGTGTGTGTGTGTGAGAGAGAGAGAGAGAGAGAGAGAGAGAGAGAGAGAGAGAGAGAGAGAGAGAGAGAGAGAGAGTCTGTCTGTAGATGTATATATACTGTTCTTGAAATAATGTTAGCTTCCTAGGGATTCTGTCTCTTAGTCTCCCTTTTACTAGAGAATGTATCAATAAGGCATTGTCTGGCTCCCACCCACCATTCCACACACCGTGTCCTTTAGATTCTTTCTAACTGATGTATTACAGCAAAAGGCACATAGTAACCAGCAAAGGATTGTGGGATATTAAGGGGATGAAATAATGGAATGGCTAGCCTTGGGCTTTCTTTCTCCAAGGGCTATTTTGGAGAAGATGAATCCATGAATAATAATTCACATGAAAAGAACTCATAGGAGCTCCGATTCCCTTGTTCTGTTGTGGCGGGCAGCACCTCACCTTGAAGAGTCAACCTGCAGCACAGAGGCCTGATTTCGTCTGCCATTGCATCATGTGCTGATCTGAATTCTGTCATATAGCTGTTAAAGTGCAGAAATCCATTCTCTACCCCTTGCAAAAAGACACATTTGCTACTAAAGAAAACCAGAAGGACCTGCAACAAAATTTTGCAGTTTGATGTTCCTGTTCAGGCTTCCTGCCATTATCTTCTAGGATAATCCATCCTATTCCCGCTCCTGCCAGGCTTTCCATTCCTCCCCCATCCAACAGTCAGCTAGCATTAAATCACCACAGGACGTGCTCAGTCCTCATTTGCCTGCAACCATCGTGGGGCAATTTTGGGGTTGTCCCCCTGCCCTTGCCACCCAAGTTTTTTCTCTCTAAAGATTGTTTTACTTTTGTAGTTTTTGGAGTTCTTTTAAGCTGGTTGTTGCCTCTGTCTTATATGTGCATGTTGAAATTTTGGATTTTGCTATCAATATATAGAATGCTGGTCTTTCTAGTCCATCATTCTGTTCCCAATAACTGCTGGCCAGCTGCTTCTGGAACATGGGAACATAAGAAGAGCCATGCTAGATCAGACCAAGGGGCAATCTACTTCAGCATTTTGTTCAGACAGTGGGCAAACAGATGTTGACCAGGAACCTACAAGCAGGACATGGTGCAACAGCACCCTCCCATCCTTGTTCCCAACAACTGATGTACATAGGCATACTGCCTCTGATACTGGAGGTAGCATATAGCCATCAGGACTAGTAGCCATTGATAACCTCCTCTGGAAAGCTTATAGATCATAACTATATGCATTACAGTACGTAGTAGGTGCGAAGGGAAGAAGAGGATACTAGGATAGATACAGGTTTGTTGATGTGTTTTATTTTCATTGGGGTGAGGTGGGGTCCTAGAAGGGGCAATTTGCTCCAGGAAGACTTTTCTCCCTCCCTCTAATAATCATGTTGGTGACTGGGTGCCAATTAGTTTCCAGGCGAAGTATAAAGCGTTGGTACCTTTAAAGCTCTACATGGTTTGGGTCCAGGTTACCTTTGGGATCGCCTTCTTCCATACAATCCGCCCCACACACTCAGGTCCTCTGGGAAGTATTTAGTACAGTCAGCCAAGACTAGCCTGACAACTGTTACCCAGAGGAACTTCCTCTTCTGCCACTCCCAGACTGTGGAATGGCCTGCCGGGAGAGATTCGTCACCTTAATAGTCTTTTTGAATTCAAGAAGACTATAAAGGTTGATCTCTTCCGGCAGGCCTACCCAGTCAAATTTTAAGATATTTGACTGTTATTTTAAAATTGTATCCGTTTTATAAGTTTTAATCAGTTTTATGTATTTTATGGTATTTGTATCTAGTGTTGTTTCCTGCCTTAATCCAGAGGGAGAGGCGGGTAAGAAATATATTCTTTTTATTCTTACAACCCCCGAGCATTTTGGTGAGATTTGGCCTCTTCACCTTTCTTTTCAACAGCGTCGAAAACAAAGGAGCAGGGCAAGAGGGACATAGCCAAGAACACTGAAATACTTTAGCTTAAAGCTCTACTGCTCATAACTAAGCCCTTATGAAAGGCATTTCAACCTTTCCGAATAGGTAAAAAAACAACAACGAAATGAAAGCTGGGAAACCACCCAATGATTGGTGCTTAGGGGAAAGGGGATGGAGCTATGGGCACTCCGGAGGGGTGGACTGGAAACCCAGGAGGCCAGATTCTACTTCTGGGCCCAAGGCTCTGCACCCCTGAGCTAAAACATAATCTCGCTCCCTGCCTATTCGCATTAAACTGATTTGTCTTGGCTCTGTTCCATCACTTGTGGTCCATTTAAGATTGAATGCCTTTTAATAGACACCAGTCTGATCAACTAGACTGGTGCAGAACTTCCACCAGCTGTCCAGCATGATATATGGAGGAAGGTGTGGGAGGCAGCATTCTAATGAATTCTCTAAGCATATTTAGCCTTCAGATCTGCACTGATGGAAGTCAAGGTTATTTTTTGGCATTTAGGTACAGAATTAGCAATACACTGTGCCCTTAAGTACAAACCATCTCATCAATAGGCAAGGCATAACCATATGGAGACTTTTGTCTGGGAACATTCTACTTCAGCTGGCTGGCCATTCTGGCTGGGAATCATGGGAGTTGCAGTCCAACACATCTGAAGGACACCAAGCTGGGGAAAGCTGGTCTACACAACTTTGAAAATGAATCAAGTTAAATTACCAATATATGTATGGAGTTTGAATTGTCAAGGTTCAACAAACAACATCATGACAACATTGGAATGACTGTGTCAAGTGAACCCATCTTTTTATATTCTTTTGCTTAGTAATGGTCAGATGATGTTTCATTGATGGGCACTAATGTCTAGAAGATGTTTCTTTACCTTCCCTTTAAGATCAGAGGTGTCTACTATCCAGGACGTACGTAACAGAGAGGGTGAGGCTCAGTTCAGTGTTCCTCAAATGTACAAAATAGAGGGGAAAGTAATTTAAGGAATTATAACATATGCAGGAAGGGAAAACATCAGCCTGAGCTTTGCAGCTGGCTGGAAGAAGGAGCCTTGAAAGGAATCTAGAGTGGAAACGATGGCCACATCTTGTGTCAAATCATTACAAATGTGGTATAAAAAGCTGGAAATAACACTTTGAAAACAATATATGGACTTCAGTGCACTTCAATACCATTATAAAGCAGTAGAATAGATCTAGCCTACATTAAGAATAGATGTCTGTCTTGATGCTTGTCTGTATCTCCTTATGCAATTTGTATATGTGAAAATTATACATATTGGCACTAAAATGCCAATGCCTCTGGTGATTTCCAGCAATCTTTTGATTAATAACAGATTATTGTTGTTATGATTATGATTTATCAAATACTTTTCTGTAAAAATGTATTATTTTATACAGTAAAGCATTTGATCAACAAACCAGAATAACAATAGTTATCCATTGTAGACAAAAAACGAAACTCTCCAAGGGCTGCGTCTGAACTTCCCACTACTTAGAGAAGTGTGGAGCACAAAACAAAAGAGTACAGTCTATAATTAAAGAATGCTTCTTCCTGCATGTATTCAAACCACAAATGTTGGCTGGACCAGCTTTGACATGATCCTTAAAAAAGCCACACACACACACACACATACACACAATGCCATTCTGCAATGTACACTGGAACTTTGGCTGCCTATTTATTCAAATGCATTCATGGTTTGTCACCTCTAAACCGTCTGTTTTATACATTAACTTGGGTTTGGTCATGGGAGGGGCAATCTCAAAGACAAAGCAGAAATGCTGGGTCGTTCTGTACTCCTGCATTCAAAGAGCAAGGCCGTAAGTATATTAACTTTGGAAAGGGTTCTCAAACAAGCCGTTACACCTTCAGTGACAGGGAGGCATTGGTGCTTTTGTTACAGAGTCCAAAATTATTGTTAATGCCTACGGAGACTCTTATTTTTTAATAAATAAATAAATAATGTGGTTTAGGGCGTTTACAAGTAGATGTGCATGCCACATAAAACGAGATCACCCCCTTGTGTTCTTCTCATATACAATCAACACTACCAACAGATCCTGTTTCTGGATTTTCATTCACTATTGCATGTTGGAAACCCCACCTTCACCTCCAAGTCCACTGAAAAGAGAGAGAGAGAGAGAGAGAGAGAGAGAGAGAGAGAGAGAGATTGTGTGTGTAACTCCTTTTAGGCATCTACAAAATTCAGGGCTGGCCCTACTATTAGGTAAATTGAGACAGTTGCTTCAGACATCAGATACTAGGAGGTGGCAGCAACATGTTGAAGGAGAGAATTGTGTGTGTCATGCAGCCTGCCCTGAACTCCAGCGTGCTGCCTTCAGGTGTAGTGGAGGATGCAGTCACCTCACTAACGTTGAAGAAAGTTTCAACTGCCAGCCCAGTTGGCTTTTGTACATGGAATGGGAGGGGGCGCCATCTTATACTTGGCCTCAGGCAGCAAAATGCACTGGGCTGACCCTGACCAAATTTAACCATGGAGGGGGTGTTTCAAAGTTGGTGGATTGCACCCACAGAACCAAACAGAATCTGCTTTATAAATAAACTTCCAAGTTTTATTCCGACAAAAGCCTCTCTACAGAGCTCTCTCAGGCTGTGGCCTTTCACTCTTCAGGTAAGAAGCAGTGGGTGTTGCCCTCAGCTACTTCCTAGCTTTTTCCAGAAGCATACTTTATCCAGGTTTAATCCAGCAGTCCTTTCATATTGTTACAGAGGGCAGACGGGGATGCATTTGACCCTGGCCCCTCCACCCCTGACCTTTGTTCAGTTAAATGTGGTGACAGTGTTCCATGGGATCTGGAACCCTAATTGTACAGGATTCCAGGTTACAATTCCTCTTTAGACCTTCCCTGTCAGTATAGGGAGGTCAGGGGCAGGGACACATGCATCCCTGTCTGCTTTTCACAGTTACATTTTGTGAACACCTGAATAGGAATGAGTAGAAATTGCACAAAATGTAACATGAATCAAACAACTTCAGTATTCTCAAACGAATATGCAAATCAGAATACAATTATCATCCAGCTTTTGCATTTCTTTGAAATTTGCTATGCAGTTATCTGTTTAACATGCATACAAAACTGCATATACCCTATTTCTTCGATTCTAAGACGCACTTTCCCCCCCATATAAACATCTCTAAAAATGGGTTGCGTCTTAGGCCATAGCTAGACCTTAGGTTTATCCCTGGATCATCCAGGGGTCAAACCTGTTCATCTAGGTGACACACAAGGAATCCAGTGCTCAGGCAGGGGTGAACCCTGGATGATCCCAGGATAAACCTTAGGTCTAGCTATGGCCTTAGAATCACAGGTGTGTCTTAGGTTTTTTTTTTTCTGTTGGTGGTACTGAAATTAGTGTGCGTCTTACAATCGAAGAAATACGGTATTAGGGGAAATTGTGTACGAAAATGCATGCATTAGACTGAGTTCAAAAATTTGTATTTTGGGAGAAATGCACCAGCTTTTGCATGGATATTTTTACAAAACAAAATGTGCAGAGTAATATGCAAATAGGATGGAATAAACTTGTACTTCAAAAGGTTTGAAACTCTGAAAGTTGTAGAACCCAAAACAAAGAGCATTCATCCCTGCCCTGAAGAGAGCTGGAGAAAGATTTTTTCATGGTGAGAGGTGGGGATGGTGATCATTTTTTGCTTCTCTTTTCATCCAGATTGTCAGCACCGCATGACTACTGCTTAACAGTTGTGGGACCATAGTTTAGGCTCTCTTACAATCTTTACAATCTCTTACAATCCATGCTTGTTTATATGGAGCCAAAGCTCAGTAACTTCAGTGGGGCTTTCTTGATAGATTTGCTTAGGATTGCATTGCTAGGAAGGAAGAACACAGGCAAAGAGATGAGGAAAGGGGTGTAAAATAATAATAATAATAATAATAATAATAATAATAATAATAATAATAATAATAATAATAGAACTGGGCATAGCTTGCTTAGCTGTAACACATCCATTTCTTAGCTCTCCCCAATCCAAATTAAAGATGCTCCTTCTAATTTTTAAAGTTCTGGTTCTAGATTTTCAACCGAACTAGAAACTGTTTTATCAGCCTCCTTGAATGCCGCTACACACCTTAAATGTCATCTTTCTGGGTAGAAAGGCAGGGTACAAAGCAAAATAAATATATGAATACTCCATTGCTCTTTTTTGTATTCTTTTAAATATTTGCACTGTATTTTATATTTTTAAGTCTTTGTATGGCGTTTTGGTCTTTTAATTAGGAATATAAAAAGAGCCATGCTGGATCAGACCAAGGGTCAATCTAGTCCAGCATTCTGTTCACACAGTGGCCAGGAACCTCCAAGCAGGACGTGAGTGCAACAGCACCCTCCAACCCACGTTCCCCAGCAACTGGTGTAAATAGGCTTACGACTTTGCTGCTAGAGGTAGCACATAGCCATCAGGACTAGTAGCCATTGATAGCTTCTCCTCCAGGAATTGATCCAACCCCTCTTTAAAGCCAACCAAATTGGTGGCCATCACCACATTCTATGGGAGTGAATTTCAGAGTTTATGTGCCGTGTGAAGAAATATTTTCTTTTATCTGTCCTGAATTTCCCACTGATCAGCTTCATTGGATGACCCTGGGTTCTAGTATTTTGAAGGAGAAAAATATTTTGTAATTGTTTGTCATCTGTCTAGAAAACATTAATTATTGGATGGATTAAAAATATAATGAATAAATAAAATGATGGTAACAGCAGCAGCAGCAGCAGCAGCCACCACCACAATATAATGATCTCAGAACCAAATACATTCATCCGTTGTTAAGATCGTTGAAGGGAAGACTATCCCTTGTTAAGACTTGTTTCCTATTGTCTGATGCTGAGAAGTATGTATCTTTTAGAACTGCCAAATTCCTTGTCAATGCTCTACAAATACGTGCCACGAAGTCTAAAAGCTGTATGGAAAACTATTCAACTCTTAATGGTTTGTTGGTGGAGTTTTAAATTGTATAGTTTTTTATTCTGTGTTTGTGTATAATGGCAATTTGCTAAGACACAGGCTGTAGCTAGACCTAAGGTTTATCCCAGGATCATCCTGGGTTCGTCCCTGCTTGAGCGCTGGATGCCCTGTGTGGCACTTAGATGAACAGGTTTGACCCCAGGACAATCCTGGGATAAACCTGAGGTCTAGCTACGGCCACAATAAAGAACTTCAACAAGAAGAAACAAGAAGGGAGCGGGGAACATAGTTCTTCAGGAGTGTTTTGTTTTATAAACCTACAACTTTTAGGACTGCTGAAGCATCCTGGAAAGGTAGAAGAGGGTGTAGAAGAGATTAAATGCTCTCCTTTTGCTAACTCCTAGTAATCCTTTTCTGAGAGAACCAGCTATGGTCCCTCTTCTGAAGCAACTGAAGGAATATAAAGACGATTGTGCAAACAAACAGGCCTCATCCTTAGCAACTTGTTTACTCAAGCAAAAGCAAATGGATGCATGCTTGGTTCTTGACAGCTTTTGTCTATGCTCAAGCTTTGGGCAGGAAAACCTTCAAAGAGTGAAAGGAGAGGCCCGTGAAAAAAGAGATACCTTTGCCTCATGCAGCATCAGTTCTTTTCTCAGTGTGCTGCTCTCTCTCTGGTCCTTTGAAACAGAACCGCAGGCAACATTCAAGCAGAATAGAAATTTCCTGAAGGGACACACTTCAATCCTCATTTGTAAGGATTTTAATTCTGTGTAACATTTTTATTTAACTCATCTCATTCATATCTTCCACCGTGATGTTCTGGTCCTCACAACTACCGCATGAAATAGGTTAGCCTGAGACATGGTTACCCATCTACCCACACAAGGGTTAAACAGAGAAACAAACAAATGTCTCCATTGGTATCAATAGAGGTTCTCCCCATTCTTTTTTTAAACAATTCCTGTGTTTGGAGGAGAGGGGGCTTCAGTAAAAAGTGGTGTGGGTCATGTTGTAATCCCCCCTCCCCATGTGTGGTCATCCGGATCCGAATCAAGGTCATGAGGAAATGGAAGGCACCTTCTACTGTTACTTTCTACTGTTAGTTTTTCCCTACCCTGTGCCTGCTTACCCTACCCTGTACCTGTTTGCATTCTCTTCCCCTCCTTATTGTTTTACTATGATTTTATTAGATTGTAAGCCTATGCGGCAGGGTCTTGCTATTTACTGTTTTACTCTGTACAGCACCATGTACATTGATGGTGCTATATAAATAATAATAATAATAATAATAATAATAATAATAATAATAATAATAATGTATACTCAGGGGTGATATCCCGGGGATCATCCCAGGATTGTCCCTATTCCTCCCTTTCCCCGGGATATCACCCTACCCTTTTTTGTGTTTTTTCCACATTCTCGGGATGATCCTGAGACCACAAAAAGTGTGGCCTGCCGTCATGGTTTGTCCCAGCTCCTTGCAAGTAACCGTGAGGAGCTGGGCATGGGGCTGTGCCCATCAGAGGTGGGCTAAGTGGGGAATTTTTTTTTTTTAAAAAAAGAACACTTACGTTTTGTGCACAAGCACTCCCTCTCTGATGAAAACAAAAACAAAATGGCGGCTGCGATGTCGCGCGCAGCGTGTAAACGCGGGCGACAATCTCGGGTTCATAAAAACACGAGATTGTCGCCCTTTTACCCCCTCGTCTAGCTGAGGCCTTACTCTAATATAACAGAGAGAGAAAGGTGGAGAGGGGAGCAATTATGCTGAGCTACATGCTACGGGGTAAACATAACTGGTAGTTTGACCCTAGATCTCCCACTTTGAAAATAGAAGTGGCTAGTCTTTGCGGCCCCTGCAAGACATCTTACATTGGCCCTGTTCAGAAGACACTTTAAACCATTGTGGTTTAAGGTGTCTTCTAAACCGGGCCATTATGTGGCGTTATACTTTATTTTAGGCTGCAGTCGTACAGTTCATCAGCTGGCTGCTGATGGAATGCAAGATTTTGCGATAGTGTTGCTTGGTAAATGGATTGGCACTTATTCCCCTGGAGGAACCCCCGGTTTTTGCATTCTACAGGTGGATCGCGGGACAACTTAGATCCACAGGATTCAACATTCCTTCATTCCCTTGATGTCCCCCAAACCAGCGGGCGGATGGAACTTGCACCAGCCCTGGATTTGGTGTAGTGAGTTCCCCTCCCATTGCTGTCAATGGTGGTACTGGTGAGGAAATGGAAGGCACTTTCTGCCCTGGCCAGTAGGAGTCAACAGGGTTTAGGAAGAGGCAGCTCCTTCGTTATGGATTCCCCCCTCCTCCTGCCTATGCTGCTTTTTGACCCAAGGCCCCCAATGCAGAGCACAAGGTTAGACTGAATGACCTTCTCAGGCTTGACAACATCTCTTCTTTAAATTCAGATTATGAAATGTCCCTTTTCTCTACCAGTCCATCCCCACGTCTCGCTTTTCCCTTTCTTCCTCTGGCAACACTAATTAAAATGTTACATTAGCCAAAGGCATTTCAGGCTGTGGGGGCTTTGATGGGAATATGTGATGTTGTTAGCACAACTTCCATGAACTGATTTAACAGTTTGAAAAGGAAGGCGTGGGCTGGGTTTAAAAAAGAAACGGTTTGAGGGTTTAGATCGCTTGCCTTTCATTGTTTTTCAAGGTGTCATCCTCCTTCAAAGCGCTGCTCAGCTTTCTTTCTTGTCTTGAAGGTAGCATTTCTGCCACACTGTCTGACTCGCGTTTTCCTACGACCCCTTTTAAAATTTATTTTATTATTTCCGTGTAGCGAGTCATGCTTGAGGAAGCTGCAGGAAGTCAGACTTGCTGGGTACTGGACTTATCTTGGCATTTACACCAATTAGTTAAGTGTAAATGACAGGTATTGCTGCCTTTACATTTATTTCAGGTTTTCAGGTGATATTAGTCAAAATCTTGGGTCACACAATCTTGCAAGGTTACTCTATAGCTGGAAAAACCCATTTCTACTTGCTGGGAGACGTGGAAAATTATTAAAAACACATTTGGGTAATACTTTCATTAAGTCAAAGAAAAAATTGGTTAGATATTGTGGCCATGAGGCCAAACCTATTGATTTGTCTATTTCTTCCCCCACCTCTTTTTGTATTTCATTTTATTTATTTATTATTACATTTATATCCCACCTTTTTTCGTCCAGGGAACCCAGGGCAGCGTACATAATCCTCCTCTCCATTTATCCTCAAAACAACCCTGTGAGGTAGGATGGGCTGAAGGTCTGTGACTGGCCCAAAGTCACCCAGCGAGTTTCCATTACTGAGCGGGTACTAGTACCCGAATCTCTCAACACTCAGCTAGAGTGTTGGACTGGAAGTCAAGAGATTCAGGTACTAGTACCACACTGGCTCCACCAAGCCTGATGAAGACTTCTGGAGACCTTGAAAGCTTGCACAGTTTTTTGGCATTTTGGTTGGTACCAATAAAGGTATTGCCAAACCATGAATTTCTGTTTGTTTTTCTTCTTCTTATGGACTAGCAGGGCTATCTTTGTGTTTTTCTTTTAAAATCCATCAACAACAACAGGGTGGAGCTGTCCAGCAGTGGGTTAGAAAATGTATTTGGGAGAGAGAATAAATTAAATAAGAGTAGCTCAGTAATGCTACCGTTAAAATAAAGGGAATAAGGAGACAACAAGAAAAAGTAACTCATCTATACAGCACTTGTTGTTTTAATTAACTTACTTCAACAAATTGGCTTCTTTCCTCCCTGTTCCTTTTTGTACCATGTCTATTAGATTGTAAGTCTGCAGGCAGGGGCTCTTTTGCTTTTAAATCTCTTGACAATTTTATTTTCTGTTTTCATTCTGTTGTTGTTGTGCTTTTAATTGTGTTTTCATGCATTCGTTTTATTATTGTTTTAATTAAGTTTTATTTATGATTGTAAGCCGCCTTGAGTGCCATTTTTCTTGGTAGAACGGTCCGGGTACAAGTCATAGAAATAAAGAAATAAGTTTTAAGGACTTTATAAATGATGATGATGATGATGATGATGATGACAATGCTAATGATAATAAGAATAACAACAACAACTCCCTCCGATAGTGAACTCATATGATGAGTGCCAAACAGCATTAGAGCCCGAATGGGGCTACTTAGAAACAAGAGAGAAGTGAGTCAGCATGCTTGGGGGAATCTCCGAGGTTTGCAGAAGTACAAAAATGTCAAAGAACAAAACCTAAGCACCCGCTCTTCCTCTAAGATAAAACCCAGTGCGCACTGAGCATGCTTAGTAGCCACAGAATACTGAATGTTAGTTGGAAAACCAGGGAAGGGGGGGAATGGAATGGATTATCTTATAGGGAAGCATGGCTGGGTGGAACCCTGAATGGACATTTTGTTGCAGGTCCCTCTTGTTGATAACAAGAATAACTACAACTATTATCAGTAGTACTTACGTACTGCTTTGGAGCAGAGGTGGGCAACCTGTGATCCTCCAGATGATGCAGAGGGTTCTATTCTGTCCCGATGCTTTTCAATATCTACATAAAGCTACTGGGGGTAGGTGGGGGGGGGTCAGGGAGATCCTCTGGTCTTTGCGGGTTGGGTCTCATCATTATGCCAATGACACCCAGCTCTACCTTTGCTCTACAACTGAATGCCTAAACACAGAAAAACCTGGATATAGATAAACAAAGTGAGTTTCAATCCAAACAGAGGTCCCATTGGTCAATAGACAACCAAACTGGAACTGGGATGAGGTAGCGCTTCCTTTGTTCTGGATGAGGTAGCGCTCCCTCTGAAGGATCAATATTTCACAGCAGGAGTGACTGCCCAGCTTTGTCTGGTGCACCAGCTCCACCCTTTTCTGGAGAAAGAGAATCTGATCACAATGAGGATCTGGTCACAATGATTCATATCTTAATAGTCTGTCATTTAAATTACTGTAATATGCTCTGCATGGTGGGGCTGCCTTTCAAAAGTGCTCAGGAATGACAGATAGTGTACGCTACCAGTCTGACATGCATTGTACAGACCACAGAACATTGTACCGACCATTTGTATCCAAGCACAATTCAAACTGCTGGTTTTTATCTTGAGAGTTTTAAACATTTGGGGCCCAGGAACTCCCATAGGAATCTGCCTACAGTAATCATTGGAGGTTCTGTTACATGTCTCACCACCTAGAGTGTCTAGACGGGAGGGTACCAGAAACAGGGCCTTTTCTGGTAGCAGTACCCTAATGTTGGAACTCAGCCTCAAAGGAGGTGTGAATGGCCTAGTTCTTATTATGATTGAGATGGGCAGTGAAAGCTGTTGTGTTCCTTGTCATGGCAGCATTTAATGTCACTCTCTAATTTTAATCACATTCCTTATTTTGGGCTCCTGCCTTTATTTTAATTTTCGATTGCTAATTTTTGTGAATCGTGAACCGCCCAGAGAGCTTTTGCTAAATAAAAATTAACGACAACGATGATGTCGGAGTTTCCTCGGCCCCACCCCATCTTTTTTTATTATTGTTTCATCCGAGTCGTCGACCGCCTTAGGGTAAAAGCCAACATGTCCTACTTAGAGTAGACCCATTGCAATGAATGGGATTGAAGTTAGTCACGACTAACTGAAGCCCCATTCATTGCAATGGGTCTAACCGAAGTAGGATTTATGTTGGCTTTTACCTTTCACACCCCACGTTGCAGCACCGACGCACGTGCGGAACCCCGGCCCGCGGATCTGAACTTGCGCGTTCCGCCGCAGCAGCAGCAGGGCGCCCCGTCGCAGGCGCGCACACGCCCCGCGGGCGCCTGAAACCAAGCTGACACACCACGCGCGCCATCCCAGGGCGGCGGAGGTTGCGCGGGCTGGTGGGGGGGGGGCGGCGACGACGGAGGGCTGCGTCCTCCTCCTGCGGGCCGCAAGACTTTTCTGATTTGAATTTGGCGACCGGCGCGCCCAACCTGCCCTGTGGCGCGCACGTGATGCCGGCGGTGGCGAGAGGAGGAGCGAGGCGGCGGCGGCGGCGGCGGCGGCGCCAGCGGAGCGCGCGCGCGCGGGGGAGGCGGCGGAGCCCGGCAGAAGGAGAGGAGGGGGCAGCGGACGGAGGCGTCGCCTTTAAATCCTCCCAGCCAGGCGGCTGCGAGCAAGCGGCGCGTGTGGATGCGAGCAAGCGAGAGCGAGCGTGGCGGCGCCCGGGCCCCCCAGCCATGAGCACCCGCAGCGCGATCCGCCCTGCGGGACTCCTGCGCCGCCCCGCCGCCGCCTCTCCGGTGCCCCGCTCCGTCTGATGCTCCCCCGCCGAGCAGGACCAACGCCGCCGCCACCGCCAGCATGTCCCGGCGCAAGATCTCCTCGGAATCCTTCAGCTCGCTCGGCTCGGACTACCTGGAGACCAGCCCGGAGGAGGAAGCCGAATGCCCCGTGGCCAGGCTATGCTGGAACGGCAGCCGGAGCCCCCCCAGCCAGTCGGGGGCCACCACCCCCGTCGTCCCGGCGGCGCCCCCATTAGAGGCGGCGGCGGCGGCGGCAGGGCCGGCCCCCGCGGGCTCCAGGAGGGCTCCTCGCCGGAGACGGGTCAACCTGGACTCTCTGGGCGAGAGCATCAGCCGCCTCACCGCCCCCACGGTAAATGCGCCGCGACGGGCCGCGATCAGGTGCAAAGGCAGGCAGGCAGGCAGGGAAGGGAAGGCTGATGCAGAAGAGCGACGGGAAGGGGAGAAAGGAAAAAAAAATCCAAAACAAAACCCGCCGTCACCACACGTGTGCCCTCCTCACACGTGACGCTCGACACGCGGGTTGCGCGTAAGGTTTTACTTCCCGTAGAGGAATGCTTGTCACGCGTGCAGCGGCCCTCCCGCCTTCTCTAGCGCATTCAGCCTCAAACTCTACATCCTTGCTGCGGGAAATCGGCGTGGGGGTGGGGGTCGACTCCTAGTAGAAATTCCCCTTCGCACCTTACTCTCTAACAAACCCCCCCCCCCGCTCCGCGCAGACACTTTTGAAGAGCCGGGATTTGAACGCGTGGCCGCGCGCAGGTTCCCCTTCAGCTCAGGAGTCGCCAGTCGCCACTCCGCCCTCGCCTTGCCTTACTTTGGACGCCTTACTTCCTACTCCTAATTTCGAGGGTCAGCGCCGAAGCTCGCTGCCCGATTCTCTGTTAACGTGGTGTCACTTTCACTCCATACGTTTTGCACTCCAAGGAGCGTAGTTGCCTGGTTCGGTCTCCCTGGTTCCAGACTCCCGTTCTCATGACCCCAAATTAACATGACGCTTCTTCCTAAAGGCATGCCCTGAAAGGATGGGAAATTCCCGGGAATGGAGGGTATTTGCAAGGCTGCACCTGGACCAAGCTTTGGTCCTGCGATTGCCCTGCTTCCCTCCTGGTATGCTATGGGGGGTGGGTGGGGGTCCAGACGCCCTCCTTGTCTTCCCCCTGTTAACCCTCCTCTGTTTTTCCCATGGCTTCTTGTGTCTCCCCCCCCACCCTTTCCTTTTCCTTTTCACAAGACAAATAAATAAACCCGTTACCAGAGTAGATGCTGCACAATGTCTTTTGATTGGTTGCACTAGAGGTCCTCCATCTGGAAGCACCCTAAGCCAGGGCAGGTAGAAAGGAATGCAATTCTGCACAGGACCGGCTCAAGACACTTGGGTGCTTAAGGAAGAAAATCTCAATTGCATCCCTGTGCCATTTCTTTCTCCCTCCCAGTTAAGTGGTCTGATCCACTTGGACATCGCCCTCCACAAATCCCATTGAAAGGGACAGGAGAGCTGTATGAGTAGATACGGTACCTGCAGTATGCCGGTGTAGACCTGTTCCCCTGGAGCAAAATCGTCTATTGCCTTTCATGGACTTTTCAGAGGGATCTGGCCAGCCACTGTAGGAAGCAAGATGTTGGACTAGTTAAACCTTTGTTCTGATTCATCGTGCCTCCTCTTAGTTTCTCCTCCACAAGCCATAGGGACTTTCCAGTGGATCAAATGTGTCTCCCTCTTATTCTGCCGTGGCACCTAAAATGTTCCACTGTCGTTGGCTGTCTCTTCTTCCTTCATGGTTCAGCTGGCATGAAACTATGTGAGGTGTTCTCTATGAGAACATGCTTTATATTTTTATCTCCTGGGAATCTTCTCCCCTTCTTCTTCCTCTTCTCTTTGCAAAGTGCAGCTGGGCCCTATTTCACTTAGAATCCCCAATGCATAATATAATGCATTTTCTTTTGACATTTCCCAGGATCTAGGGAAGGATTCAGTAAAAGAGTTTCCATCTTCTTCTAGATCCTGCTGCTGTTGCTTGAAATATTTTTCTTCATCCTCCATCTGTTCAGATTGTCTATGAGTCTTCTTCACACACCACTTCACCCCCTCTCTGAGCGTCCCCCAACCTGAGATGGAGTTCAACTCCGATCAACGTAGTGATGCTGGCTACAACTCCCATCATCCTAGGCAACATGCCATACTGGGTGGAATAATGGGAGTTGCTGTACAGCATATCTGGAGAGCACCAGGTTGGGGAAGGTTGCCATATCTATTTATTTGACCTGTAACCCACCTTTCTCAATCACTGGTTCCTTCCCCTATACCTCTTCGATCGCTACTTCTGTTATCCTTACCTTCCCCTCTCCCTTCCAACTTTGGCTGCTGTCCCCTTCATTTGTGTCCAGGTGGCTGCGTGGTCAGGATTTCTCCTGGACACAACAATTTCTTCCTCTTCCTGTGATCTTGGGAGTTCACTTGACCCTTCCCAGCTTTGGGGTCCCTCTTGTGCTCCCCACAGTTATGCTTATGAATTTTGGACAACCTTTTAGGTTTACGTATTACAAGTAAATGTGTGTAGGTAGACCCAGCTAGGAAAGCCATTTTGAGAGCGGGGCAACTTGGAGCAGAGAAGTTACAGAGAAAGGGTGTATTTCCCCATCTATCTCTTCCCCACTCTAAATTGACACCCCTCCATCCCCTTAAACTTCTTTTACCCCCTTTGGATTCCAAACGTGTTGGGGTTTCCTAGCAGGGGGAGGGCAAATGGCCAGCTGTAGTTTGGTGACATGCATTTTTATGCAACGTGTGATCAGGCATTAATGCATTGGTGTAGTCCCTTTGCTCTCAAGCGATGTGCATTGGCTACTGGCGAAGGTTGTCATCCTTGCTGGGAGGCTGCTTTTTAGGTCTCTTTAGCTGTAAAACGGTTGAGCTGTTTTGCCGCTCTTGCAGTTTAGTTCTAGGCCCTTTTAAAGGAAACCCTGAGATGTGCCCCATGGTCTTCTCTACTCCTTTTGGTTTCTGCCATGCATGGAGAGACAGGTCAGGGAGAACCAGGTGCTGAGTTTCAGGGGATGCTTCTGGGGACCCGATCAGAGCACCAGAGAACTGTGGATTGTTCTTAACCAATGAGCCACCATTGTCCCGAGCAGCAAAACAAATAATCCAATAAATTCTCCCATTTGCAGCCTTTCAAGGAGTCAGGAAGGTGCATGTTTCGGCAGCCCTAAAAACGACCGAGGGAGAATGAAGTGCTCTTGATCATGGCTCCTTTAGCCAGCCATGCCCTCTTCCAATCCACTCCCCCTCCATCCCCCTTTTGGTTTTACACCCCTTGCAACATTTCCAAGAGTCAATCAAAGTTCTGTATCTGCTGAGCAAGCTCAGTTGGCATTGGGAGTTCCTCCCACTATTAGGATTCCCCCTTCCTCGGATTTCCCCCCTAAAGTTTTTGTTGTACTGTAAACCTTGGGGTTACCCTGAGCTTGCCAGTACCTCTCTTCTTACATGTGCATAGTGCTGTTTTGGCTACATACCTATCCACACTGGGAAAATCAGCATATAAGACCAAAATGGGGAGAATATTGAGAAACGTCTATAGGGTAAAATCAGCTTGAGGGGGCAATTGAGAGCAGAGGAATCGTGAGTGGGGAAAGGGTTAAGCCCTCCTTTCCTCCCCCTCCCTCCTCTGCATCTTTGCTCAAAATATGTATTACAATAATAGCTAAATATAAAACGATTCTAGCGCATTTACATATAGTACCTGGATGTGAATACTTGCTGTGTGCGTCTCACCAGCATTCAGTTCCAGAATCTGTTTTTTTTTCCTTATAGGTTTAGGACATTGACATCCTCTCTCTCTCTGAATTCTAGTTCCCAGTATTCTGTCATTCTCCATCACAGCCCAGAAAGAGAATCAGTGATGGAGCTTTGGAGAGAGGGTTGCTGTTGAATGCCTTCAAAAACAGCTGCTTAGAAAGATTGACAGTTCAGCTGTCTTTGGTAGGAATCCGTGGGACGTCTGTCATCTCCCACCACTCCGATCCATTTCGGGGAACCTCTTTCATGACATTTTACAAAGTGTACGAAATATTAAAGTGAGAACTTTACTTTCTTGAAGTCTCTGAACTGGTGTTGTATTTTTAAACTCCATCAATTCACACAACTTTTGGTACGTTTGACAGGCTCATCCATTGTATTCAAAAGTGCAGATGCTATTTCCCCCCCACTGCGTAGAGTTTTCACATTATGGAGTAATGGATGTTGTGCTTTTTATGTACAACAGATTTTGCTATGAACGTTTAGTGCTCATTGAGCTATTTTTGCAGTCTCTTAAAAGTACTGCGTATGTTTTCGGCTTTATATACTATGAAATGGTTTATTTAATTGTGAACTGCCCAGAGAGCCTTGGCTGTTAGGCAGTATAACTATGTAATAAATAAATAAAATAAATACATTTTGGAACTAATGAAATTCTTAAAGTCCTCAAATTTTAGTTTTAACCTTGGACAGAAGCCATCATGTCTGCTTGTGCTGTATCAGAAGCCAGGGTGAATAAGTTAGTAGCAAAACCATAATTTCTGATGTTAGGCAGGAGTGCAGTAAATTAGATTATCTGTATTCTCTCCCCTTCCTACTAAATCTAATGGTTTTGATGGCATTGGCATCCAAATGTGTGTGTTTAGGATTGCGGCATGCAATTCTAACATTTGTGAAATATGTTTAGATAGGAGTAAAACAAATAAATCCAGGCATCTGGTCATGTAGAACATGGTACCCTGAAACTGGAATAGCCCCATGTACAGTGTGGTTCTGCAGAAGATGATTGCTGATTTCTAGATATTAGAAATATTAGTCCAGATATTGTTCTTTTTTCATGAAGGGGCAAAATGATTCCACATATGCAATTCCAGCCAGAATTGAATGGTTTACCTAGTGACTGGGGAGAGAGGTTGCTAGATAAGATATAATATAATAACATCCGAGCTGTAACAGGTGGTATGCTCAACTGTAATCAGTTATCACTTATAAATGATAGGTAGCCCTGTGTAACCTATTCTCCTAACTGCCTTTCAATTTGGGGGTTGGATCCAGATTTAAGTCAAAACAGAGACTTCTGTTATACATGATTCCATTAAAATCAGTGGAACTTAGGTTAGACACGATTGCCTTAAAGCCTATTGATTTCAATTGGTCTACTTTAAATATGAGTAAATCTGAATCCAACCATTAGAAAACACCTCTATCTGAGCTCTAATGTATTATTAGTCTACCAAAGGTAATATCTCATCTTTGCTTTTGATATTCTCTTTCATCATTATGACAAGTTATAATTAATAAGGTACATCAGGATAGATAAGGAGAATTATCAGTGGGCTGGATAGACAGATAAGGAGATCTATCATTGTGTTAAGTGGTTAGGTGTAGTACAGTTTCATTAACCTGCTTTTTTCTTTCCTTGGTTTTCTCCCTCTTACTTTTCTGCATAAGAAGACCTAACAGTTGATGCATTAACCAAAGTCATCCCAGCTGACTTGTCTCATAGCTTCGTAAAACAATTAAGCTGTTTAATAAGACGGTGGCATAATTTTAGCAACTCTCATGCAGTGTGTTCAAAGTGATCTGATAAAGCTCACAGTAATATTTGTAGATATCTAGCATCGGTAGTCCTTCTAATTTTAGCAGTTATATTTTCCCACCTTTGGGCATCGTTAAGCCAACTGCAATGAGTCGTTTTTAAAGGGAGTTGAGTGCTTTTCAGAGTATGAAGAATGTTTATATTTTGTTGCTAATCTGACCAAACACAGATTAGGGGGACATTCCTTTTGACAATTGTGGTCTCTGCTCCAGCCGCTTGCAGATTGTAAATTTGCAAAAAATAAAAATAAAAATCTGATCATGGCTGAAGGAGCAGATTGTAGAGACTCTGTTCACAATTGGTTTCTATAATTATTACTGCAGATTTCTGCTGCTTTATATATACTCACATCTCTACATTTTTACCTTATATATAGTAATAATAATAGTAATAATTAGCAGTTGTATAGCACTTTCAAGTTTTCAAAGTGCTTCATATGCATTGCAGATGGCAGTGGTTGGGGGACTGAGCCTGAGAGAGAGAGAGAGAGAGAGAGAGAGAGAGAGAGAGGGGATTTCCTTAGCCTAGCTAATAAGTTCATGGTAGAGGCAAGATTCGAACCCAGGACTTCTTGATTTGCAGCTGAGCCTTCTAGTCACTACAGTACAACATCTGCCAGCCCAGCATGATAGCACTGCTGAAATATGCTAGAATTTCCCCTCAATATAGTAATAGGAATGCTAGAATTTACATAGAGCTTTGTGTTCATTGTGCTGTGATCTCAGTGGTTATAAACCTGTAAGATCAGTTGGTATTTCTGGCTCCGTATAGCAAATGGGGATGGGGTGGGTGGGCTTTGGCAGATAGTTATTTGCCTAAGGCCAGTTAGTGGATCAGGTTAGGACAATCAGGGACAAACTTAGATCCTGTTAGTGAGTCTTGTTTAGCACAAACCATAGTTTGCCATGGCATCTCAACGGGCAAACAATGGTCCACGCTTGCCCTCAAAAGCGGAAATATAAACCAGGTTCAAACTGATTTGTGATGCTGGTTTGGTAGGCGAGCATTAACTCGAGTTTGCATGTGATGGCAAATGATGGTTTGTGGCAAACAAGTGCTAACTAATTGCAGTCTGAGGCTCACTCATCCTTTGGCATTACGTGGGAACACAGCCAACAGATTCATAGCAGAGGTGAGATCTGAACGAGTTAATAGTTCGGTCGCTTAGCCAGTATGTTCTTTTGTTTATTTATTTAAAATATTTTTATACCGCCTTTTGAGGCAAAGTCTCCTCAAAGCAGTTTACAAGGTAAAATTTTAAAATTTTGATTCTTCCATTTTTGGCATTTCATGGGGGTGGAGGAAAAATGAAAACTCTGGTGAAAGAGGTTGGAAGAGGTGAGAATTTCAGTCAATTTACTCCTTGGGCAGTGGACAAGATTTCCACATACCTTTTAAAGTGTAGGCTCTATTTTTTTTAAAAAAAAAACACCAACAGCATTTGCGGGAGTTCTTCCTGAATAGCTATTGGAGAGGGAGAGGTCACATGGTCTCCAGTAGGCATCCAGGAAGTATTGCTGGGCTCCTCCAAGTGCCGGGGGTGTTTTACAAAAAAGAAAAGAAGACCCTGAACAACTGGCTACACTTAAAATGGTATGTGGAAAACCTGTCCCCCTCCCCAAGAAGGAAATTCTCAAAAATTTCTTCCCACTCTGCAAAAGAGGCAGAAAATAAACCCCTCTTTCACAGGGAGAGAAAAAGTTCCCGAAAATAGGGGGCAGGATTCGAAAGAGCACTAGTTCAGAGGCCTGTGTGCCTCTAAATCGTAAAAGGAATGGGAGGTAATCCAGTCCCCACAATATACCCCATTAAAAATTTTGAGGTCCAGAAATTTTCTCTGCTGATATATGATCTTGAGGTATTGGATTAACATAATTTCTTGGGTAGACATTCTGATTCTTGTGTGAAACTTTTTAGGAGCAATTTTCAAAATGGCGGACAATTTTCTTTAGGTCAGTAGTTTTCATCAACCAGAGAAGTAAAATCACATTTGTATGCTGATTTGTCGAGAAAATGAGACAACATTTCAGCGCCATCTTGGAAAATGTATTATATTTTGCGCTGTCGTGTTTTTTATTTATTGGTGTTTGGAAACAATAAAAAAGATTAATCCCCCGAAAATGGCAGAAGGAGTTCTCTGACAATTAAAATAACTTATTCTTTGAACTCCTTGATCCCGAATTCCTATAATTTGATACCAAACACAGGATAGTTACTTCAGTGATTGATGAAAACTAGTGACCTAAAGAAAATTGGCCACCATTTTTAAAATAGCCCCTAAAAAAGTTTGCACAAGAGTCAGAACATCTACCCAAATTATTATGTTAATCCAACACCTCAAGATCACGTATCAGCAGAGAAAATCTCTGGACCTCATAATTTTTACAGGGGTATATTGTGGGGACAGGATTAAGGCTGCAAATGCCATTCCCTACGCCTCCTACTTTGCCTGGCAGCGTATAACATAGATGGAGGTCTCTCAGATCAGAGCCCTCTGTCTATACAGCATCAATGCCTTAGGATCATACTCTGAAACAGCAGCATGAAATGTTTGAAATAGCAGCAAACTCCAGTCTCTAAAAGGAGCATGGGCATTCAGTGAAAAGCAGTCTGGAACATTCAGGTCCTCAAGGGCTGTTTACACTCGCTTTGTATAGTTTGGGAGTAAGTTCCATTGATCGCAAGCAAACATGTGAATTTGGCTGATTTATGCTGTGAGCTGAAACAGACCCAACTGGGAAGCAAGTTTAAATCAGTGGAAATGGCTTGCAAATGAATGTGTTCAGGATTGTGTCTTGGGGTGTTTGAAAGTGGCAGCAGGAGAGGATGTAGATATGAGTTGAGTTCTCTTTGTCATGCATGTTTTGACAATTCCATCATGAGCTCATACATCTCTCCCCACACTGTAGCGGGAGGATGCACAGCATCAGTTGGAAGACTCACGACCTGCGCCTGTTGGAAATGGAAGTACAACTCATTTGCTTTGAACATCCAAAGCTGCTTTGACTTTAATCTTTCTTATATGGTGTCATTAACCAATAACATTAGTAAAAATCCCCCCATGCCCTTGTCTGTTGATGGGAACCTCCACTGGTTTGAAGTCCTTCTGCAAACAAAGAGCCCTTCCATTAAACGAAAGGAAACATAAGTTTCAAGCCAATGTCATAGAAATAGAGTCATAGGAATGTAGGAAGCTGCCTTATACTGAAGGCTTAGCTAGACCAGCGGTTATCCTGGGCTGATACCCGGGATCGCCCCTGTGCATCCAGATGGCGCCGGGATGTAGCCCTACACTTTGGGCCTGGTTTTTCCCACAGTTTCGGGAGCCCGAGACTGTGAGCGTATGGCCCGTTTCTGCGGCTTTCCCCGGCTCTGCGCGTGCTTCGCCCCTCAGGGCTAGGGTGGGGGGGAGCAGGGAAATATTTTTTTTTAAAAAAAACTCCTACCTTTAGTCACTCGAGCGCTCGTGCGCAGCTGGCCCTTTAAAAAATATTTTAAAAATGGCAGGCGCGACGCCTCTCTTCTTGAGGTCGTCGCGCCTTACGTGTAAACGAGGGCGAGATCTCGCGTTATTCGCAACACGAGGTCTCCCCTCCTCTCCCTCGGATTTTCAGTTAGGTCTAGCAATCCTGAACATCTCAATTCGGAGAGTGGCTCTCATTGAATTCAGTGGGACTTACTCTTAGGTAAATGAGTGTGGAATGGCAGCATAATTCTGCTTGATAAAAAGGGGGCTAAATCACTTCAGTGGGTTAAATCGGCTGTCACACTAGCTGATTTCTGCTCATGCAATGAGAATTCCCCAAGAGAGGAAAGAAGGAGGAATTAGAGAGAAATGAAGTACAACTCTGTGAATCCAATGTACGCGACTAAGATAAATCATAAGAACTGAATTTGATTGACATATAAATGGTAATTAAGAAATTAGTGGGCATTTTTGGCATGAAGACGGCTAATTTTGTTTTACTTTAACCTTACCCTTAAATGTTTTTAGTGTAATTGTAGTTGTTTCATGTATACCTTTGTTTGTATGTATTATATCTGATGTCTGTGTAGGTGCTGTTAAAATAAATAATAATAATAATAATAATAATAATAATAATAATAATAATAATAATAAGAGAATTCTCCTTGTTCTTCTCCCCCTTGCAGACCCCTTTTATTTATTTACTACATTTCTATATTGTCCATTAGTCGAAGCTCTCTGGGCAGTTTACGAGACAAAGTTTAAAACCATAAAATACAATAACCTAGTAAAACATAATATAAAACCTTAAGTTTAAAGAAAAGAACCAAAGTAAAGAACCGAGATAAAAGCCGGCAGCAATGCAAAGATCTAAAAATGCACTAACACATTTTTTAAAACTGACGGGCTAAAAAGCCTGCGGAAATAAAAAGGTCTTCACCTGGCGCTGAAAAAGCCACAATGTAGGCGTGAAGCCAACATTGGATCCAGTCCAATTAATAAATCAGCAAACTAGCTGAGAAACAAGTCCCATTGAACTCGGAGCCAGAACAGGCATCACTTTAAAATAAATATGCCAAACAGACTTTGCTTCTTTCATTTTTACTCTAGAGTATGTATAGGCCCCTGATCTGGATTGGGACTTTAGTGTGGTGTGGGATAGGGAAAGGAGACTTTAACCTTTCCACCCCTCTGAGGGCCTGATTTGATTAAGATCCCTGCACCTACAATCTCAAAACAGTGGGCATGTCTAGACCTCCCTGCTTTCCGTGAGGGAGGGGGGAGTATCTCACAGTATTATGTTTGCGAGATCCTCCCCCTCAGTCTACAGGTGGTGCGCAACGTCCCGGGAGAACAGAGGACGTCACGCCTGCCATTTTTTTAAAATGAAGATGAGCGCTTGAACGAAAAAGTAAGTACTTTTTTTTTTTTAAAAAAAAAAAATCCCTCTCCCTCTACCCCCGATGGGCATGGAGCTCCTGAAGTGCTCCGTGCCCGGCTCCTTGTTCCTTGTGGTTACTCACGAGGAGTCGTGACGAAACCGTGACGGCGGGCCACACCTCTTGCGGTCTCGGGATCATCCCAAGACCGCGGAAAAAAACACGATTAAAGGGTAGGGCGATATCCCGGGGAAAGGGAGGCATTAAGAAACACATTGGCATTTTCCTGTTTAAAGGTGCTTAGGATATCTCTCCTGGTTAAATTACAGAATATGATACTTTATTGGCATTATGATGTTTGCAAACACGTCAATTTATGAAATGATAAATTACGTAAACTGTGACCTGGTTTACACGAACCCTCAAATGGCTTGTTTTATAGTTACTTGAAGGTTGTCTATCCTTCAAACAACCCCTGCTGCCTGGCTTCACACGACATGACAAGCCATGGCAAGCCAAAATGCTGCTCACAGCCCCTGTGGGTAAACCAAGCCACGTTGTCATACATGTTTGGGGGACTGCATTTAGCTTCATGAGTTACGAATTGTGTACATTTTGTTCTTCCCATCACCCATGATCAGAGGTCCCCATGTACAATGATTAATGTTTGGATAAAGTTGGTTTTAGTTTGGACTTAAATTTACAGATGTCTAGAATTGATATGGGATAAATACAGGCTTTTGTTTTTTATTTGGGGAGGAATTTTCCAATCAAACCTCTTGTTATAAGGCAGGACCTCACACACAGTATTCTTTATGGTCTGATTCACATCTACATGTCCATCATCTTACATCTATGGTGTTACGTGGCAACTTGCATTTGGAGATCAAACAACCCAGATCGAACTTCCACCTCGCCTCAAATGCAAAACTTTCCAAAGAGTTGACTTGTGCATTCAGCTGTGAGATGAGCGAGGAGAGATCAAGCGACGTATATATGAACTTGCTTCAAGGGGATGATCGGTGTTCTCTGCCGTTAATGAGAAGGTTTGGGGCGATGTAGGTCTAGCATGAGGACACTTTCCTCTGTGCTGCATTCCGTTTGAGAACTGGAAGGTACAATCTGGTTGCTGAATGAAGAATTCAAGAGACGTTGGAAGTAGAAAGTTAGAAGAAGGATGAATATTATCTGGAACACAGAAAAGTGCTATAAATGATACCTCTAAGCAATGCTTTTTGATTCTGTTGTCAGCGTTTATGAAAACATATGAATTACAGGGTTAAGCAGAAAAAATTGCCAAGGCAGGAATGTAAAAGGCAGTGAAAAATGGACAACCATTGCAAATGTACATCCATCACTATAAAGCACAAAATGGATGAAAAAAAATTCTGTGGATGCAAAAAGTAACAGATTTATTAAACTTAAAATAACAATAATCCAATATATACACCCATAGGTGGTTCCAGATGTAGGGGCTCTAATACTAACTATCAGAAGTTATGAACTGCAGTAGCACCAGCTATATTCTGACTTCCAGACTAACCCAAATCCCTATATCTAGCAGCTGTACACATTTTCTATCAGAAGTTATTGTGCGCCTATTCCATGTTTTCTTCCTTAACTGATTTTCTGCACTAAGAAAAAAATATGAACAAAAATGATGGGATAATCCGGGAGAGTTATGAGTGGATATGATGGTGTTGTCTGAATCCCTTGCAAAATTCCACGAATAAGGCAAGATATTTGCCATTTAAAGGCTCATTTGGATGCACCCATTGAATTCAGGGATACTGGGGAGTATTTAAACAAACATAGAGTATATTTATTTGTTTGAGGTTGCAATCCTATATGCAAAGGTATCTGGGAAAGAAATTTCATTAAACTCAGCGGAGCTTTCTTCTGGGTAGACATGAATAGGATTGCACTGCAAATTTAGATTTTTAATCTGCTCTTCAGCTCAAGGCTGAGTTTTAAATGAAGAGCACAGAATGAATAACAAAACTACAACATAAAATCCACTAAAACCAGAATCCAAATAATACAATTTGAGAAGTTACAGAATTAATAGATGTAATGTTAGCGCAACTAAAATGAATTGGTTACCAATTATATTGCATAACAAATGCTTATTCATTGTAATGTACCTTCTCTTTAAGATACTGAAAATTTGCAAAACAGTATTTTGGTTTTAAAAATAATAATCATGAACTGCAGCTGCTTTGGGCTAAGATTAATACATTGACCAGCTTAATTTAGCAAAATCTAATCAAATGCCTGATTCTTGCATACTTTGTCATAGCTGGTCACCTAAGCACCTATTTTCTTAGTTCGCACTACTTGTTATATTCATGGTAGTCAGGGGGAGGGTAATGAGCTGCCCACTGAGCTATTTCCAAATATATTTAATTATGTTGTAAATGGCAACTGAACTGATCTGTGTAAGACAGTCTTCCTACAATTTCTGGTAACTATCAAGAAATTGCTTTCCCCTAACTTCTCATTTCAGTAATTTTACCTTTCACCATTTGCGTACATTCGCACAATCAAATCAAACATCTGATTTTTGCATAATTCATGTAGACAGATCAATGTTTTAAGTCTGTACATGAACATGCACATGAGCCTGCCAGTTCTTGAAACAGAAGAAGTTTGATATTTGGGGATGGTTTCAGAGAAAATTTAGGGTTAGAGCCTGGAGGTTGAACCGAATGATTCTTGACTGGATCTGTTATGTGGAGCCCAGTGGTTTTTGACTGTTCCAGAGACGGACATCTGTCCTGAAATTTATTTTTAAAAAGTTACCAAAGGATTTAGGACTTCACCTTAAAGGACAAATGCACCCACCAGATCCAACAGGTTAATCCATCTTGATTCATTCACCATTTTGTACTTAATTTTGTCAACAACGAGAGTTTGATGCAGTGTTTCCTAAACCTTCGCAAGTTCCTTTGGGATGATGATGATGATGATGATTATGTCAGTCCTCTAATACAAACTAGCATATTTAACTCTAGTGTTATTACACTGTATTTGAAATTACAGTGTTTTTAAGAAAGCTATAAAGACTGATCTCTTCCGGCAGGCCTACTCAGTTGAATTTTAAGATGCCTTTTAATAATGTGCTGCTTTTAATGATGTATAGTTTTGAATGTTTTAATTATATGTATTTTATGGCGTTTGCACTTGTGTTGTACCCCGCCTTGATCCGGAGGGAGAGGTGGGTAACAAATAAATAAATATATTATTATTATTATTGTTGTTGTTGTTGTTGTTGTTATCACACTATTTTTTTTTTAAAAAAAATCTATTACATTTATACCCTGCCTTTCCTCCAAGGACTTCAATGCAGCATACATGGTTCTCTTCTGCATTTTATCTTCACAACAATCCTATCAGGTAGGTCAGTCTGAAACTGAGTGACTGACCCAGGATCCCCATGTATGAGGCCTTGGACTGAATTGGGATTTGAACCTGTGCTTCCCCAATCCACACCCAACACTCTAACCACTATACAACCCTAGCTGTCATCATTGTTTTGTTCCTGAATTTGTTTTGTTTGCGATTTTTTCCAAATTAAAAAAAATAGCATCATCAACAGGCTAGTGCCCCCTTCCCTGGCAATTACCTGATGGAGCACCTTCCCTAGCATGAACCACTATGTTCATCATCTAAGGCCCTCCTTCAGGTGCACCAACAAGGGAGAGGGCCTTCTCAATGGTGGCCGTCCCTGATGAGGCCTGCTTGACGCCGACATTGTTTCAGCTATTGGGCGGTATAGAAATGTAAGAAATGAAATGAAATTACTGATTCCCCCACCCCGTCTCATTAAAACCTAGCACTTTCTTCTTTAGACTTGTATTTATTCTCAAGTTAACCATCTACGTATGAGAGCCTTCTACCCAATTCCTCATTCATATTAATAGCAGGATTATTTTGGCCACTAGATGACGGTGTTTCATTGAACTTTATGGATCATTGCTCAGAGGGGAAGTTTTCAATTACAAATTGCGCCATCACTGGCAAGTTTTTTCCTTAATGTAGAGATGCCGTTCTCTCTTACTGCCCATGACTAATTTTTAGGAGAGGCATTTCAACCTTTCAGAATTGCAGGGGAGTGGGGGGATACTGCACAAAAGCCAAGAAACCACTGGAAAAAGGGGGGAAAGGGGTCAGGAAAAAGGGGGTGGGGCTAGGGAAAGTGGGCATGGCCACTTGGGGGTTGCTGGAGAGCCAGAATTGGCCCCTAGGGCTGAAGTTCTGAATTCCTGGATTAGACTTCTCCGGAAGTGTTCCAAGTCCCTCAGCAATGGGCTGCTTGTTTAGGCCCTGGATTTCTGAACTGCATCAGACTTGCTTTCTGTCCAGACTTAACCTATGACATTTCTAGATTTTAAATATTTGTTTTTGATGATCTCCCCCCTCCCCTGAGGTAATGAGATATCATTATTTCAGTCCTTACTCCTTGCGTTTCTAAGCAGCTTTTAATCCGAAGAGGAAGGTCTGGACTGACGTTGTGCATGTTCCAAAAGAACACTGATTCAGTGGTGATCTACATATTCAGAAAAGGTACTCTTTTCTGGTACTGTACCATTTCAGAATGCAGGTGAACGCTCTCTCCATGTTGTGGGGACTGACACACCTCCCTGTCTATGGAAAGCTAGCACATCAGGGATAGTGCTGGACTAGAGGTCTAGATTTCTGCTAGATTTCCACAGGTAGGGAATTTTTGAGATGAGGGACTGGGGAGGCCCTTGTGGCACCCATGCCAGGGATACCATTTCAGATTTCTTGAAAGGGGAGGGCTGCTCTCACATTATAGGCTGGCAGTGGGGGCAAAGCCCCCTTAGGTTGTGTTACATCCCCCTTTAGAAAGCTACGAAGGCATAACTTAGCTTAAATTGGTGGTGGTGGGATCAGATGGTGGGGCTTGTGGATTTCATTCAAAGTCCCAGTACAACCCCCCCCACACACACACACTAATTCAAGGACTGGAGGATGAAAGTGATTTCACATAGGAAAGGGGAATCCAAGATGGTCCAAAGGCTCATTCTTGGTTAAGGTATAATTACAAATTGCCAGTATATTTTGAAGACTAATTGTTGTGAGAGATATCTATGGCCATAGCTAGATGGGGCTTTATCCTGGGGCGAACCCCGGGATTGTCCCTGTGTGTCCACATGATGCACAGGGGATCCCGGGATCAGGGAGAGATTATCCCTCCCTTGCCCCGGGATCTCGCCCTTCCCCTTGGCCCCAGTTTTTCCGTGGTCCTGGGCTGAACCGAAGACCGTGGAACATGTGGCCAGGTGCCACAGGTTGACCCGGCTCTGTGCGATTCCTCTCCTTCTGAGGTCATCGTGTGTTGCATGTAAACAGAGGAGGGATCTTGCATTAAACACAATGCGAGATCTTCCCTCCTCTGTTGCAGGATAACAGGTAGGTCTAGCTAAGGCCTATATCTCAAATCACAATAACTATAGCAATGTTGCCATTACAGGATTAAAAAAAATAACCCTTCTCTTGAAGTAAAAAGATTTGACTTTTGAATTTATGTGCATATGGACCTATTTGATTGTTTAGAACAGGGGTGGGCAACTTGTGACCTTCCAGAAGTTTTGGCTTACAACTGTCTTCACCCCTCACTATCAGCTATACTGGCCAGGGCCACTGGGAGTTAAAGGCCAAAATATTGAGGGGGTGGGGCACAAGTTGCCCACCCCTGGGAAAACAGGAAGCGTTCCATGTTTAGGGCAGTAAACCTATATACACCAGCTGCTGGGGAACATGGGTGGGAGGGGGCTGTTGCATCGTGTCCTGCTTGTGGGTCCCTAGTCGACAGCGAGTTGGCCACTGTGTGAACAGAATGCGGGACTAGATGGACCCTTGGTCTGATCCAGCAGGGCTCTTCTGATGTTCTTTAGGGCTGACCATAGGTATCGGTGTGCCTGTGAAATAAATCTGCAAAACTGGTCTGAAAGACTGGGAGGTTCTGCCTCTACTCAAGTAGGCCTGTGGTTACTGTTTGGTATGTTTTTTTAAAAAAATATGTGGGTCAGCCCTCACGTTAGAAAGCTTCTGTTTTCTTGGCAAGCCCTTGCCTGTTTACAGCCGTCACAATACGCAGTTGCGACAGAGGCGTATGTGTCAATAATGCATTTGGAAGGTGGGCTGTGAAATGACTGCCAGAACTGCTGTTTGTAGGTGTCCTTAATATGTGGTACATTTTATGGCTTACCAACTTCTGCTGTTCGGTGGTTAAGCATTTTGAGCGAACATTATGGCTTAGCATGTCATATGAACCATGACTTAGTGTATCGTGCGAACCATTCCTAACTATGGTGGCTTCATAACTACGGTTTAATCATGCTCACTAACCATTTGCTGCAAAAGGGTTAGTAGCCTAATCATGGCTTAGTGTGTTGTCTGAACAGAATGGACGACACTTCAGGCTGCATGGTTAGAGAAACTGGTTCTCTAGGGTTAGCACTAGCCACAAGCCATGCTGTTGCACCCAACACTTTAGGCCACGGTTAGAGCCATTAACCCTGCTGCAGACAGTATGATTAGTGGTTAGTGAGTGAGCAGGGTTTAGCAAAACGCATCGCGCAAGACACTGCTGCTTAACCAAAAGCCCTGACAGGCAAGGTTTAAGGTGTCTTCTGAACAGGCCTGCCCTTTGTGATCTACTGAAGTGAATTCAGCTCATAAGCTATGTATTCTTGTATGTAAACCCCTCACTGGTTGCAGACAGTCCAAACTTGAGGATTACTGATCCTCTCGTGAGTTGCCATAAATGATGAGTGGGCTGTATTCTAGGGTGGCCATGTGTCACCTTATACAGCTGTAGCCTTCTGTTTGAAGACTGCCCTGTTCAAGTTCAGTTTAAATATGAAGAACCATCAGAAGGGACAGCTGGATTCACTCATCCACAATTAGCACCCGAATAACTGTGTGGACACAGGTGGCCTGGCCACAGTCTTCCCACTATGAAATCATGCTTCTATTTAAAAGTGTATAATTATTATTTCTAAGCTTGTTTTTATACATGGAAATGAGCACATGCGGATTTTATGCAGACCAGTGTCCTATTTTGTCCCCTTCTTTGGTGATGCATTTCCTCTTTTTTGGCGATCCGTAAATGGCCGCCCTGTTGGCTTGGTCAGTCCCATGTCGTGTAGGCCTGTTCTAGGCCTAGGAAGACCCCGTTTCCTTAAGGGTGCATTTTCAAGCTCCTCTTGTGACGGCCAAGGAAAGACGTGTCGGCAGACCAGCTCAAAAGGTTTGCTTTAGACAGGACAGCTTAATTTTCCATGACCAACCTCAAGTGGCCTCGTGGCTAGTGGCAACATTTCTCCCACCGGCCTTCTGCTCGTCTGCAACTGCAAATAACGCTGGGTGGGTACATGTCTGATGATGAAGGCTGATGTAAAATGAAGAGCGTGATGCAGGTAGCTGGAAAGCAGTTGACGCTGGTGAAAACGCTGTGGAGCTAAACAAATGCTTCAAGGAAAGAGGCTTGCTGTTTTGCGTAGTTTAAACGCATATTGTTTTTATAGAGTTGCCAGATCCCCCCCTTTGTTTAATTTTTAATTGTGCCAAATCTGGCAACTGGTCAAACTGACCCTAGGTATTGAGATAAGAGTCAGCGCAGAATAATTCCTGGGGATGAACACTGTGTTCTGCTTTCATCCTTTTCTTCGTAGTAAGGATTGGCGCTGCAGAACTACAAAATCCCCAGGTGTGTGTTTGAGGGGTGTGTGTGTGTGTGTGCACGTTAGCAGCGTCTGGAGAGACTTTCTGCTCCATCAGATCCTTAGGATTTAAACACCTGCCTCTCCAAATGTGAGGGAGCTGCTTCCTTGTGTGCGGCCTCATTTAGACAGAGCTTCTGTTGAATTTGTGTGTGTGTGTATGTGTGTACGCACACAAGAGAAAGAGCACATTTGATTCTTTTAAAATGTTTTCCTGAGACAGTAAATTTAACTCCTGCTGAGAGCAGAAGTAATTGCCTGATGTAGACTTTAAAAAACACACAAAACAAAACACACAGAACCCTTTAAAAGGCTTAACCCTGTTTTTCCTCTATTTTTTTCTCGAGTGTACACTGAGCTGCACAACTAAATGCAAAAGGACAGGCAAATTGACAGCGTCTGCTGTTAGAAGGAAGTCTCCCACAAATTGTGTCTTCTACGTAGGGCTGATATTGAACATCGTATGGATCTTATGCTTTTGCTGTAGTTGCGGTGAGGATAATTAAGCTGTGATTTACCAATTTTTTTTTTTATTACATTGACTTGGCAGGATTGCCTTTCTCTCCGTACTTATTGGCAGGACTGAGGAAAGATGACTGAATCAGTGTTCAGGTCCTAAAATACTGTGGAAGTTCAAGGTTGCCTATCGAAGTACACCTAATTAAAAGTAATTCATATTTGCCTCTGCTTTCCAGAGTACACATTATTGCCAACTTGATTTTTTAAACATATAATATGTTTTTTTAAAGCCAAATTTTTCAGACTTTTAAATCAATATGAGTGCAATCCTTCCAGCGTTAGTTTTACAATGAGTAGCAACCATTTTAGGCCACATTATTTGCAGACAGGGGAGTTCAAACATACAGACTGGCTGTACCATGTAAACTTAAAACCTGTAGGGTAAACGTGTGTGTATGTAAGGGATAGGTGGGTGAGTGGATATCAAGAACATGCTATTACTATGACCGGTCAGTTTGGTTGACCAAGAATGGGTGTTTTGGCCCTCCTTCCCATACACACACACACAATATAGGGCTGGCAGTATCAAAATATAATGTTTGTGCTCTAAATGTTGAGTATTTTTCACGCCCTGAAAAATGCTCCTCTGAAATGAAATGGAGAACTGGACACCTCTAGCTTCTTGAGTTCCCTTCTGTCACACTAGACACATGTTGAAGAACCGACTGTTGTTTTCACATACGGCTGGATTAGTTACACAGTCAACATTTCATTGAATGATAATAGCAGCTGGCTAGATGCCATGTGACCACCTAATGGATTGAAGATGTCCTCTGTTGGATGGGCTGTCCAGTCCAAGCCTGCTTTAAAGACAAAGAATCATGAGTAGGAAGAGCAGCAGGGACCTTGAAGATCCCCATCAACAGTTAGCATCTGGACAGCAGACTGAGAAGACACACAGGTCACTTGGTCACAGTCTTCTCCACTGCTGAGATGTTTATTATTATTATTATTATTATTATTATTATTATTATTATTATTAAAATATTAGTATTTCTATGTTTGTGCCTATGCATCTACATTTGCATTTGTAAATTATATGCAAATTGGTGTCCTCCTCTTCTTCTGTCCTCTTTGGCGATGCAATTCCTCTTCTTTGGTAATGCATAAGTGGCCATCATAGTGACCATTCCCAGTTGGGCCTGCTCCTGCTTTCTTTCATTGAGGATAGGGCTATCAATAGCTGCTAGTCATATCGCTATGTAACACCTCCTGGATCGGAGATGTCCTCCGGAGACCATGAGTGGGTGAGGTCCGTTGCCTTTATGTCTTGCTTTTAGCTTCCAATAGGCATCTGGTTGGCCATTGTGGAAACAAGATGCTGGACTAGATGACAATGCTAGCTCTAGATTTTTGCAGGACCTTGGACAAGACCTCCACAGTGGGGGGGCCCTGCTTTAGTGAGTCTTCTTTCTCACTGCCATTGTCACCAGCTCCTTTTGTTCTTCATTCACTTTCTAATCATCGTTACCACTTGCTTGCTTGACAGGCAGACAGTACATAGGCAGTGGCATCTACAGCTTCTCCTTTGCACCACCACCATTGTGTGTGCCAGAGTGAGAGGCAGGTGAACAGCCAGTTGCCATGGTAAAGAGGAGGAACAAGTCGGGGGAGCTTTTGTCAATGGGCCCCTACAAGGGTGTGGGCCCTTGACCGGTGCCTAACCATGCCGACCCATGATGCCAGCCCCGCTAGATAGGTGATTGGTCTGATCCAGGACATCTCTTCTTATGTTCCCGTGGCCCCTTTCCTCCTCCTTTGGCCCACTGCAGAGTCCCTTAGTGATATTTCTAGATAGAGACTGTGCTGTTTATTGTTCTCCCTTGACCACCTCCGTTCTTGATTCTCTGTTTCCAGAGTCTTTGGTCCTTGTCTTAAAGTGAAGTGTGTTGGTTTCTAGGCGTACAAATAAGATATAGCCAAAGGCAAGGGTGGAACCAAGTAATCTTCAAAAATAAATATTTGCAAAAGTTTTATTAAAGTGCCAAGGTGCCTGCGCGTTTCGAACGCAGTTGCGTTCTTCCTCAGGGCTGTTATAGCATTCGTGAAGTTGTCTACAGAAAGCTGCTAGACTAGCATGATACAGGAAGAAGTGAGATATATAGCTGTAGACAACTTCACGAATGCTATAACAGCCCTGAGGAAGAACGCAACTGCGTTCGAAACGCGTAGGCACCTTGGCACTTTAATAAAACTTTTGCAAATATTTATTTTTGAAGATTACTTGGTTCCACCCTTGCCTTTGGCTATTTTTTACTCACCCCCCCGCGGGGTTTTCCTTGCTTTTGCACTTGTTGTACAAATAAGATAGGCATGATGAGGGTGGGCATTGGAACAAGGGCTGCTGATGCCACAAAATCCAGAAGGGGATCCATGTCAGTCTGTTGCAGAAAACAGGACACGGAATAACGGGCTCAAGTTAAAGGAAGCCAGATTCCAGCTGGACATCAGGAAAAACTTCCTGACTGTTAGAGCAGTACGACAATGGAATCAGTTACCTAGGGAGGTTGTGGGCTCTCCCACACTAGAGGCATTCAAGAGGCAGCTGGACAACCATCTGTCAGGGATGCTTTAGGGTGGATTCTGCATTGAGCAGGGGGTTGGACTCGATGGCCTTGTAGGCCCCTTCCAACTCTGCTATTCTATGATTCTATGATTCTGTGAAAACACAACAAGTATCATAAAATGGTATCATAAAAACTATTCTATTTACTGTAGTTTAAGCATCTAGTAAGACCACAGTATACAGGTTAGCTTTTAGGTGCCACAACACTCTTTGTTGTCACAAAGATGTGGCCACAGGTGCCCCTCTAAAGCCTGGGAAAGCCAATGCAATTCCTAGGAGAAAGAGGCGTGGGGTCGGGGGCTGCCTCCAGCTCCTAGGTGAATAGTTGCTGCCTCTACAAAGGTATTCTTTTGCTTTCCCCTCCCACTCAGCTTTCAGATGGTACCTTTCTTGCCTGTGCTGACAAAGCATTTCCGGAGGAGAACACAGGTGGAGAAACAGACTGACGCAGGGAGATGTAGGACATTTTGCAATACCAGTGAAAGGCCTGTTGAGTTTGACAATGGAAGGGGAGTCATGGACAGATGGAAAGGCAATTGCCATGGGTAGAATAAAAGCTGGCTCAAGATCTGCTTTTCTTGTTCCCCCAAACCCAATATTATCTTCAGGCCTGATGAAGATGGAGAGAAATCTTGTCTCTCTCCTAGAGCTGGAGCTGCTTTCCCTCTTTCCCTCTCCCCTTCTAAACCTGGCTCCTGTATTTTTGGGAGGAAAAGTGTGATAGAGGCCTATTGCCTACTCCCCTCCAATCATAGAATTACTTTCAGTAATTCACTACCTGTTGTAGTGTACCTGTTAGCGGAGCCCTGGTCACCCTCCCTTGGAGGTAGAGGGTAGCTTCTGCCACTATTGCAGCTCTGTCCCAAGATACAACACTGTATGTTTCTCTAGAGCAGCCTTCCCCAACATGGCACCCTCCAGATGTAGTCCAGAACATCTGGAGGGCGCCATATTGGGGAAGGCTCCTCTGTAGGAATGAATGGTAGATATTCAGTTTTATGGAAGAAAGCAGGGGGATGGGGAGAGCACTTGATTTTTTGGGTGGAAGAGAACTCCCCAGAGCTCCCTCTCAACCCTGATTGTCCTGCAGCTGCCTTTTTCTTTTTCTTAGAATATCCCTTAAAACGGGGTATTCTGGAAAAAGAAAATGGTTGCCATTAGTGGATCACAGCTTTGAGGATGCTCTGCTGAGTTCTGTCCCCACCAAATAGCCAAATTTCCCCCCTCCCCCCTCCAATTTGGTGACCGACAAGTGGGGAAATGGGGTGGAGGGGTTTTAACCCAATGATACAGCTGTTATTATTTATGTGCCAAACTAGACATTGACATGCATGTTAACATTTTGTTGACTTTAATGAAAAGCAGCCTTTTGAGGCTGCAGTCCAGGCGTGGACGTAACATCTACTTTGGCCCTAACTGGGGGCCAGTTAGGGGGTTGGACTCGATGGCCTTATATAGGGTGACCCTATGAAAAGGAGGACAGGGCTCCTGTATCTTTAACAGTTGTATTGAAAAGGGAATTTCAGCAGGCGTCATTTGTATATATGGGGAACCTGGTGAAATTCCCTCTTCATCACAACAGTTAAAGCTGCAGGAGCCCTGCCCTCTTTTAAATCTGGTCACTCTAGTATAGCTCCTGCAGCTTTAACTGTTGTGATGAAGAGGGAATTTCACCAGGTGCTGCATGCATACAAATGACACCTGCTGAAATGCCCTTTTCTATGCAGCTGTTAAAGATACAGGAGCCCTGTCCTCCTTTTCATAGGGTCACCCTAATTATAATCAAGAGGGCAGGGCTCCTGCAGCTTTAACTGTTGTGATGAAGAGGGAATTTCACCAGGTGCTGCAAATGACACCTACTGAAATTCCCTTTTCTATGCAACTGTTAAAGATACAGGAGCCCTGTCCTCCTTTCCATATGGTCACCCTACCTTATAGGCCCCTTCCAACTCTATGATTCTATGATTCTATGATCACCTTATTCGATATTCGTTGTGTTTTCTTTTTGCTGATTGTTGTATTTAGTGAACGCTGGCGCTAAAGAAACGGCTGCTGATTTAATGGAGGACTAAAATATCAGGGAAGAGCCTTGAAATATTGATGTGTTTGCGGAACAAAAACAGCTTGCTACTTCTGGGCAGCTTTCTTCCCGCTACTCTGGGGGAAGCATAGCAGATGTGCGAGGAGAGAAAAAAAGTATGTAATTGGAAAAACATACATTAGATTAAGCGATAATATCGGTAGTCACCTCCATTCAGACATCGTGCTGAGAGCTAGGCTGACTGACAAACGGCTGATAACATTTTTATTATTATTTCTGTGTTTGTTCTACAGCCACAGACCATAAGGCAGACTCTCCAGAGGACCCTGCAGCATTACGAGCATCAAGTAATTGGGTAAGTAGAAGTGATTTCTTCAAAACTAGAAAGAGTGGATGGATGGGTGGATGAGTGAGTGGGCAGCAATAAAAAGTAATGGATGACTGGTAAGTTAACGCCTTATGATCAGAGGGCACGATCCAAGCGGGAAGCTCTTTTGCGCAAGCCCCATTGAAATGTACGGGGAGGGCTCAAGAGCATGCTTTTGTGTGGGTCCCATTAATTTCAATGGGGCTTCTGAAAGAGAACATCCCAGTTGGCTGCCATGACCCCCACTTTGAAAAATATGTTTTGGGATATTTTTCCTTTACTCCAATCATTTCAATTTTCCATGTGGTTCTTCGTTTCTCTCCATGTGTTTTGACCTTTTATAATTTGTTCAGGAATGTACGGACCTGAATCTAGTATCGGAATGAAATGTAAATAAATCTGAACCCTCATGGTTAATCAACAACCAGAGCTTTTGTATGTTGCATGGCGTTCTGTACACCTTCCTGTATTTATTCTTTCTAAACAGCCTTCAATTGCTCGGCTCTGTGCATCATTTGTTCTTTAATTTATAAAATGTATGTCTGCCTTATGGTCTCTGTTTAACGTATTTGATTCAGAACAACTTGGGCTGCTAGATCAAAGCAGAGACTTATACAATACCTCAGCTATTTGGTAAGTTGAGATAAATCTGGGGCTTATCCATTGTCAGAACCCAGAGTCTCTGGTTTAAAGCATGAGGCTTCTAGTCCTTAATGCTTTGAAGGAATTGTATTTATTTATTTATTTATTACATTTCTATACCGCCCAATAGCCGGAGCTCTCTGGGCAGTTCACAAAAATGAAAATCATTCAAAGTATAAAACAACAGTATATGGACTACTGTAAAATTACTGAAGCCAAAGAGTTGCTGAGCTGGGCTTCCAGGGTGCAGGAGGTAGAGTGGCAGCTCTCGGTGTAACGCGTTGTTTTTCCCTTGGTTAGCTGAAACAATGTAAGGGAAGTTTTAGATGCAATAAATACAGAATTAGGAGACAGACCAGACACTCTGCCACCCCCTATTAGCAGCCCCTCTGCACAAAGAGACCTGTGTTCAAAGTAGAAATGTCACCAGACTTGTACTTCTGAGTACAGAATTTTCATGGAGCTCTTAAATTACGATGCAAGTATTTCAACCTTCCAATTCTTCTTTGGGTTTGATTTTAACCCCTGCAAGCCCCCTTCCAAACCCTCCTCCTCCCCTTCAGCCCCACTTACTGGCAGCAGTGGTAAGCTGAAAGCAGAGAGAAACAGCCAGTGGCTCAGTTTGGACAACACGTTAGTCAACGGTGGACTATTTAATCAATCATTGCTTAAATAGTCCACCGTTGAGTGTTGTGTTGTCTGTCAGGCAAAAACCAGACCATGGTTGATTGTTTCCCCAAAATAATAAATGGAGATAACCAATGGCTTGCAGAGTTGTTGTTGTTTTGCACCACAGTTGGTTATTGTGTCGTGTGGCGGGCTCCATTGATTATTTCTCCGGCCGACAGAGTTGCGAGGCAAGAGCGGCAGAAACCCTGGCTGCTCTAGCACAGTGGGGCTCCATCATCAGGGGAAATAATCCCATTCTGGCAAGTGCTTGGGCAGCCACTGATCATCCCATTCCTTGGTGGGGTGGCATGCTCCTTGACTCCCCATGCGCTTCCTGGCATGGGCACATGCCGTCCCTGGGTGGGCTGCCACTGATTGCCATGCCCCACGTGTTCCCAGGGACATGCATGTCCCCTGCCACTCCCTGATCCATGCATGCATGTATGTCCCATTCCATCCCCTCAAACCTATCCCTAAATAGATTGTGGAGCAGGGAGGGGGCAAGGATGTCTCTCATGGCTGGATGTGTAACATCCAACCGTGGGAGAAATCCATTCACCAATATTGGTGGGGCGCGCAAGGATCAGCACTGCTGGTGTGACGAGCAGGATGGATTCTTCCGCGTCCCCTCCCCATTCCCAAGAACAAAAGGGGAATCATAGAATAGCAGAGTTGGAAGGGGCCTACAAGGCCATCGAGTCCAACCTCCTGCTCAATGCAGGAATCCACCCTAAAGCATCCCTGACAGATGGCTTTCCAGCTGCCTCTTGAATGCCTCTAGTGTGGGAGAGCCCACAACCTCCCTGGGTAACTGGTTCCATTGTCGTACTGCTCTAACAGTCAGGAAGTTTTTCCTGATGTCCAGCCGGAATCTGGCTTCCTGTAACTTCAGCCCGTTAGTCCGTGTCCTGCACTCTGGGATGATCGAGAAGAATCCTTTGCTGAGGCAGGGGAATCGGACGCGCAAGCATCCCTTCTGCCTCAGCAAAGGATTCCCCTTCTGTTCTCATGAATGGGGAGGGGACGCAGAAGAATCCGTCCTGCTCACCACGCTCCGTCACTGTCATTTCCATAGCAACGTGGCAGTGGGCGGTGTTGTGGTAGCTGCCCTGTTGCTATAGAGACGAGGGCAAAGGATGCATCGGCCTATCCCTCCGTGCTGGGCACAGTGAGACCCAGGGAGTGCATCTCCTCCAGTGACAGGGGAGGCAGTGCAGCTGTTGCTGGAGTGATGGCCATGGCATGGATGAATCCCAGCTCCTGTCAAGAGGAGAGATGGCTTTGTTGGCGCTTTTTTGTCAGCAGAGAGTCTCCATGCGGTACATCTCTCCTCCTTCCTCCATGGAGTAGCAATTCTGTGTCGCCCAAGGACGCCCCACAAATAGCCATCCGTGGAGTGGACTATTCCCACTCCATGGACTAAAGTGTCATCCAAACGTACCATTGTGAAATGTAGTTTCCCTAAGGGCTGTTCAGTTGGCAGCAGTCCTTGGGAAAACTACATTTCCCAGGGTCTGCTTACAGTCGGGGCTGGAGGGGAGGGACCACCTTCTTATTCTCTCTCTTACTTTATCTCACTACCACTGCAAGAACTAGAAGTGGAAAGATTTTTTTGGCTAGCCTCTTATTTTTTATAATTTGTATTTATATATCCAAATAACATATAAACCAAGCAAAGAAAAGAAAACAACCACAGCTTTGACAATAATAATAATAGCAAAGTTATTTTTAACGTATGATTTTATCTAACATATTTTTTCATATATTAAGTAATATAAATCAGTTCTGATAATTTTTTTTAACAGCAAACAATATACCTAGTTTAAGCTATGTTCCATCAGAAACCAAAGATGAAGTTTTAAAAAATGGATCAAATCATCACAAAACAGAAAAAAATGGATTGTGTTTTGGAAGCAACGTGTGCTCAGTGGCATGTACAGAGAAAGGATTGACCCATATGTTTTTTAGCTTTTAGTTTATGTTATTTGAAAGGGTGTTTTCTGAAGAGATTGTACTGGGTAATCTTATTGTAATGCTGTTTAAATTTAATTTGTTTCTGTTTGTTAATGTAGCACTCAGCATCCAATTAATAAAAGTAAAATAATAATAATTTGCCTAACATTGCCCAATTGATTCAGGGACAGAATTAACATTTTTTTAAGCACAAGTATTTTGATTGCCTGGATTCAAGATTTTGATATTTTTAAGAATATAGTAGATACAGTCCCTTGTTTTCCATGTAGAATGAATCATGTAATGGTTTATTTATTAATGGGTCAGTTATTTTTGTTCTGTGGAAATGGTTTGAGACCTCAGCCAGACTGCCTTCCTATTGTGCTGAAACGAATAAGTACTTTACCTAGTTTTTACTGAAGAGAGTGTGCAGTCTGAGGTGTGATTTTCTTTTTCCTCCAGTGAATGCTTACATACACAAGTAACATTTGATTGCACTGTAAAACCAAAACCCAAAACCAGAAACTAGTTGAGGTGGCTGGCTGAAAGAAATGAAAGATTAGAGAGGATTAGTCCAAAGTCATAATCACATACTTATGTAGTGCGTTTCCCACAGATACGTTGTGCTCAAAGCGGTTCACAGAATAGACAGTTAAAATACAATAACCTCAAGTTATTGTATTTTACTATGAAGCGCTAATAATTTAGCAATTTCAGTTCATTTAAAATGTGTCAAGTTTAAATCAGCATCAAACCTACCAATTGGTCAATTAACAACATCAGTGCCAATAAAATCAGTATCATAACTTCAGTAAGTATTACCGGGCAGGTCATGTTTAGAGGCCGAACAGTAGGATGAGATAAAATAACCACAAGGCAATTTGGTCAGCCCATCCTCAAGGAAGAGAAAGAGGACTTCCTCTCACCAAGGCCCCATTTCCTGTGCCAAGAAAGGGCACACTTGTTGACATGGCCACTCCCCTCCTGGCTGCTCCAAGAGAGAGAGAGAGAGAGAGAGAGAGAGAGAGAGAGAGAGAGAGAGAGAGAGAGAGAGAGAGAGAGAGACCTCTTCCCTAGGCAGATGCCCTCATTCAAGTGTATAGCGGTCTAGCTGGGGTTGGCAACTTGTAGTTAGGGTTGTCTGTCACTGGGATATCCTTTCCGTTTAAGCCCGATGGATTTCCGCAGTGTTTCCGATCCTGCAACCAGGGGGTGGGCTGTGCCAGATTTCATAGAATCTTAGAATCATAGTAGAGTTGGAAGGGGCCTATAAGGCCATTGAGTCCAACCCCCAGCTTAATGCAGGAATGCACCATAAAGCATACCTGACAGATGGCTGTCCAGCTGCCTCTTGAATGCCTCTAGTGTGGGAGAGCCCACTACTTCCCTAGGTAATGGGTTCCATTGTTGTACTGCTCTAACAGTCAGGACGTTTTTCCTGATGTCCAGCTGGAATCTGGCTTCCTGTTACTTGAGGCTATTATTCCGTTTCCTGCACTCTGGGATGATCGAGAAGAGATCCTGGCCCTCCTTTGTGTGACAACCTTTTAAGTATTTGAAGAGTGCTATCATGTCTCCCCTCAATCTTCTCTTCTCCAAGCTAAACAAGATCAGTTGTTTCTGTCTCTCCTCATAGGGCTTAGTTTCCAGACCCCTAATCATCCTCATTGCCCTCCTCTGAATCCCCTCTAGCTTGTCTGCATCCTTCTTGAAGTGTGGTGCCCAGAAATGGACACCATACTCAAGATTAGACCTAACCAGTGCTGAATACAGGGGAACCAGACTAACTGGTCTATTGTACCCAGGTTCCTCCTTTTTGCCCTTTTTGAAGACAGGGACAGCATTAGCCCTCCTCCAGTCATCCAGCACTTCACCTGTCTTCAATGATTTTGCAAAGATAATAGACAGTGGTTCTGAGAGTCCTTTTTTACTCTAGGATGCAGTTCATCAGGCCCTGGAGATTTGAACACGTTCAAAGAAATCAGGTGTTCCTTGACCATTTGTTTATCAAACTACAGTCCTTCCACTTCAGCTTGTACTTCACTTTTCCGGACTCCGGGAAAATTTTGTGCAAAAGGCGGCTTTGAGCAAATTCTTATTTGCTGAAAAAGTGGCCTTGATCAAATTGTCATTTGCACAAAATGGAGCAAATCGATGGTTTTATCCTCTGCACTTGTTTAGTCCAGCAGAATCCTTTTCCATATACTGGGGAAGTGAAACTGGCATTTTTAAAAGGATATTTACAAGAGGGGAATAGGCCACTGTAGGGCTAGATAGCAGACAGGTCTGTGATTGTGCACAGTTGCACAAGTTTGGCAATATAGTTATTTTTATTTTTAAAAAGAAATTATGACATTTGTCCTCATTTCAAGACCCCTGCCAAAATGTGTACAAATAATTTGCGCAAGGCTGCCTTTTACACAAATAACAATTTGCTTGTGGCCACCTTTTATGCGAATTGCCACCATTTTGAAAAAATATACGGAAATTTCCGAATTGGCTCAATGTGTTACAAAGTGAGCCGGCGCCAGCAGAGGGAACGGAATGAAATCCAGGAGGCTAAACTGGGGGAAATCTATTAAGCTGCACCTCGCAAACAGAATGTCTCTATGTGGCTCTCCAGATGCTTAGGCCTACAACTCCCATTTCCCCGCACTAGTGGCTTTGTTAGCCAAAGCTGATGGGCATGATAAGCAAAATATCTGGAGGGCCTACAAGTCGATAAATAATTTCCCTTTTTTTAAAAAAAAGTATTTCCTAGGGTGCAATCTTACGCATGTTTAGACAGAGAAAAGGCCTGCAACCTACTGGCTGGGGCATGCCATGAGTTGTAGGCCTTGTCTCTTGTCTAAACTTCCATAGGATTGCACTTTTAACCACTCTTCCTGCCTGATGGCACTTGGGGCAGCATGTAGTATGAAGCTGCTTTTTACTGAATCAGCCCACTGGTCCAGCTAGCCCACTAGTTGTCTATTCTGATTGGTTACTGCAGCTTTCCCCATCACTTACTACTTCATCCTTTACCAACTGGGGATTCGAGGGGTTAAACCTGGGACTTCGTGCAGGCAAAGCAGGTATGTAACCACTGAGCTGTGGCCACTCCTAATTCCTAAATTACAGTATGACTGGCAAAAGTTTAAAAAGTTGATCATCATAGAAATATTTGAAATAACCTTTTTAAAAACTGAATGAGGAGCAGCATCGAATCATGCCATGCCATCGGGAGGCAAATGCCATATTTAAGCAGCTGGCATAATCTCAGTAATTGCCAATTTAAGCCTACTCAGAAGTAAGCTGGACAAGGCTTTTGCATGTCAACTCAGAAGTAAGCAGGACTGAATCACTCAGCAGCATGTTCAGATAGTATCCCAAATCCACCCCTTGGTTCTGTGCAGCAGTTCTGCCTGCCTGCCTGCCTGCAAAAATCACAGCTCAAAAATCTTTGCAACAACTCAATTCTTTGCAGGGCATTTAAAGGCTAATTGCCTTTAAATACCTTCTTATCTCTGAGTTATCTCTTAGAGATCACAGCAAAAAAAGCTTGCGGGCCGGATGGGAACCCCTTGGGGGCCACATCTGCCCTGCAGCCTGCCCATCCCTGCTGTATAGTACAGATAAGGCATCTGCCAGGGCTGTTGTATTGGTTAAGCAGCAGTGACAAATAGCACCTGTCAAATGGTGCCCTTGATTCGTATGTAATTACCCTGGTGCCCTGGCAACTTTGGCGTACCGTTCAAGACAGGCCGGAAGTATGTGTTTAAATTCATCCCAGACTCTTGAAACTCTCTGAGCTTTAGGAATTTGTCCTTGTGAATCCTGTGACCTTTTTGTCAAGCTGAGCTCTCCTTGGTGTTAATAATGCTGGCACGCCTGGAGAACACCTCGGGGCAGAGTGGGAGAAGGAGCTGTTGCTTAGGGAATCGCCTGCACAGCCTTACTCATAGCGTGATGCAGAATATGGAACAGACGGGGGAGCAAGGGAACGGAAACCTTCCGTCAAAGGGGATGCTCTCCTTTTCAAGCTTGTATTCCAAGAACGCTGCGTGTGTGCGTGCGGGGGTGTTTCCAGATGAAGCATTTGTCGTGCAATCGCCCTGCCACAATCACTGGGTTGTACGAGGGGTCCAGACAACGTCGTGTTCCATTTGTAACCCTTCTGTGTTTCCTTGCTGTTTCTTCCACCTTTTTTTTCCTGACGGTAAAACATCTGTTAATCCACAGCTCAAAAATCTTTGCAACAACTCGATTCTTTGCATTTAAAGGCTAGTTCTGGATGGGGTTACACTCCCCCTGAAAGACTGTTATCGCAGCTTGGGGGTGCTTCTGGATCCGTCGCTCCAAATGACAACCCAGATAGATGCGACGGCCAGGAGTGCCTACTATCAGCTTCGGCTGATACGCCAGCTGTGCCCCTGAGTTGGGAGACCTAAAGACGGTAGTGCACGTGCTGGTAACTTCGAGGCTCGACTTCTGCAATGTGCTCTACATAGGGCTACCTCTGTGCCTGGTCCAGAAACTTCAACTAGTTCAAAATATGGCAGCCAGGCTGGTCACCGGTACACCTAGGGGTGACCACATTACACCAGTCTTAAAATCTCTTCACTGGCTGCCCATTAGTTTCCGAGCGAAGTATAAAGTGTTGGTATCACCTTTAAAGCCCTACATGGTTTGGGTCCAGGCTACCTGCGGGATCACCTTCTCCTGTACAATCCACCCCGCACACTCAGGTCCTCTGGGAAGAATCTACATCAGTCAGCCAGAGGACCTTCTCTTCTGCCGGTCCCAGACTACCGGAGGAGATTCATCAACTTAACAGGCTATCAGCATTTAAGAAAGCTATTTTTTCCGACAGGCCTATCCAGTGGAATTTTAGGATGTTTTTAAAATGTTTTTAGGATGTTTTAACAATGTATATTATGTTTTAATTCAGTTTTATGTATTTTATATTTACTGTTGTTCCCCGCCTCAATCGGAAAGGCGGATAAGAAATAAATGATGATGATGATGATGATGATGGAGGGAAAGATGAAATAGCTGCCTTTTGATTGGTAGCATTATTATTATTATTATTATTATTATTATTATTTATTTATATAGCACCATCAATGTACATGGTGCTGTACAGATGGCCAACTGGATGCACCGTGTTTGTGTGTGTGTGTGTGTGTGTGTGTGTGTGCGCCCTTCACAGTTTGTTTACACCCTTTCTCGCCTCCCCTTCCACTGTTCTGCTTCCCCGCTTTGCTTCCTGCCTGGAATTCTTGCCCCTCGTTAGATAAGCTGCAAGCAAATGCCACTACTTGGAATCTACATAAGTCAATGATTCTTAGAAAGAAGCTGCTAATCTGAGCGGCATTACACACTTTCGATTGCAAAGTTGGGTCTGTAGAATGGTGGTGGGCGATCATGTAAGCAGGGGTGAAGGGGGTGATGGAGGGGGCTGTTTAATCCTTTCTGGGCCTGCTGCTTTTTAATGGGCCTGTTCAGACAACACTTCAGGCTCTGCGGTTAGCAAAACTGTGGTTCTCTGGAGTTAGCACTAACCGCAAGCCGTGCTGTCTCACACAACACTTTAAGCCACGGTTAGAGCCGCTAACTCTGTTGCAGACGGGCTGACTGTGGTTAGTGAGTGAGCAGGGTTTAGCAAAACGCTTCACACAAGGCACCTTAAACCCTGCTGCTTAACCATAAGCCTTAACCAGCAGGGTTTAAAGTGTCTTCTGAACAGGCGCAATGTTTTCATCCAAGAACATATTTACCCTGCAGCTGGGATTTCCCAATCTGCGTGTTTGCCAAGCCAAAGTGACAGAATGGTTAAAGCACCCTTGCCAGCTGTTATCTCCTCTGCAAATTGCATCCCCTGCAAACACCTCCCTAGAGATGTGAAGGTCTGGGGGTGGGAAATGGAAAAATCAGGGTGGGGGGGGGAAACCGTTTTTTCAATTTCCCCCCCAAGGACCGTTTTGTTTTTTCTGAAAAATTGGAAAAATGGAACAGCTTTGGGTTATGAAATATTTTCTTTTAGAATTTAAGACAAAGTATTTATATATTGTTACCCAGCCTTTATTCCCCCCAAAATGATTTCTAAAAACTATGGAATAAGAACACTTTTATAGACGGACTAATGTAAAATGATTGGAAATAATGAAAATATGGGGGATGGGCAAGTGTTTTTTAATCCTCCCTGTAAGATTCCCAGCATAGTTATTGCTTTCATTCCTTATTAAAATTAATGATCTAAAGTATATTTTACTGATAGATATTTATGGTCAGTTTCCCAACATGTGAGTAGAGTCACAGTCTTGATCGTAAATGTGTGTTCTTGACTTCCTTGGGTTTTGGTCTATTGAATCCTGTGTTTCTGAATGCTGTAGCAGTCAATGAATGTAGATCTAATCTATTCAGACAATAATTTCAAACTTACTGAGTTTACTTTTAAAAGTTTTAAAACATAATGATAAGTTTATGAGCAAGCTAAGTTTTACATAAAATTAGGAACAGAAAGCCTGCTTTACGCTCCTAAAGCTGCCCTCCCCTCCACAACCTGGTGCCCTTTGGATGTTTTGGACTACAGTGCCCAGCATTCCGGACCATTGGTCATACTGCCTGAGGCTGATGGGAGCTAAAGTCCAAAATATTTGGAGGGCACCAGATTGGGGAAGACTGTCTTAAAGCTACAAAACGACTCTCGATCTATAAACAATTTTAAAAAGAAGTAGTGCTTATTTTTCAATTTCCCCAAAATTTCCTTTTTATTCAGAAACCCTCAGGGGAAAATGTTTTTTTTCTCCACAGCCTCTAAATTGCTGGAAAGTTTACATCTCTATGCCTCCCTTCCACTGCTTTGCATTGAAGATTTATTTATTTATTTATTACATTTTTATACCGCCCAATAGCCGAAGCTCTCTGGCCGGTTCACAAAGCTCTCTGGATCACTCCCATCTATTTTTGACACTCTTGAAAGAACTCTAAAAGTTGGAGGTGATAGGACTTACTTTCTTCGAAGCCATGCTGATTCGTCCTCAGGAAGGGTTGTTCTTCCAAATATCTACTAAGGCCTTAGCTAGACCTAAGGTTTATCCCGGAATTGTCCCAGGGTCGTCCCTGCCTGCTCCCGGGATATCCTGTGTGTCATTTACATGAACAGGGGTGACTTTGGGACAATCCCGGGATAAACCTTAGGTCTAGCTAAGGCCTGAGTCTAGAAGGCTTATTCTTTGCTTTGCTGTCATACACTGGTTTTATGTTTTTTTCTAGTTACAGGGATGCTGAAAAGAACTTCCACAATATCTCTAACCGATGCTCCTACACAGACCACTCTGGCAGTGACGAAACTGAAGACGTCTCAGGAATTCTCCAGTGTACAGCAAATATACTCGGTACCGTGTACTTTTGTGCCATGCTCTCTTACTCGCCGGAGACGTTTTCTGAATTTCCTTTCTTGTTTTATCGATGAAGGCCCATTCTGCAGACATTGGCTTGTAGTTGGCATCATCAGCGTGTGATAGTGTCAAGATTGCTTCCATGCATATAAGACTTGCCTTGTTGGATCAACTCAGTTCCATCTAGCCCAGCATTCGGTTTCTAGCAGTGGTCGGCTGGATAGCTTTGGGAAGTAGGGCATGAAGGCGACAGAGATATGTACCAAAATATTTGACGCCACTGATAAAATCCAGTTTGTTAGTACCTTGACCATGGGCCCTGAAACATACATACCCAGTTTTAAAACGGACTGTTGAAGGATGCTACCAGAGCATTCCTCATTATGCACATGGTTTATTCCATGACCTTGCAGAGATGCAACAGATCCTCTTTATCCTTTGGAGCTCCTATATGAGCATAAAAGATCAGGGCATAGATGCACACGCTCTGCTTTCTTGTTGCTGGGGAGTTACAAAGCCTTGGGTTAATCTTTTAGTTACTTTGAAGCGATCCACGTGTTGTAAATGGCATGTTGTTGTGTGGGGTTGATTGGCCGGACGTTATGTATGTGTGAGTTCCAAAATGCACCTTCAACCCCTGTCTTGTATACTCATACGCTTAACAGTGCAACCATATCAAGGCCTAATGGCAAGAAAGTCCCATAGAACTCATTGGGACGTACTCGTGGGTAAAGTGAGTTTAGGATTGCAGTGGTGGGGTCCCTCAAGGATGCCCTAGGTGAATTACTTTGCTTCTCCCCTGTGAAATAGGCAAAATAGGATTATGATGGTTATGGACTAAAGTAAGCTCACCCCCGTACCTGTTCTGTGTACTTGTGTGTTTTCCCTCCTGCTTGATTAAATAAAATTCCTTTTTTTGATGGACCTCTGTCTGCCACCTCTCTTGGTCCTTACAGCAAGCCTTCCTCTCGCATACAGCCATCTTCCTTCTCTTTGAGTGTGGCTGTTTCTCCTCTTTGCCAGGCACAACCTCTTGACCTTTGGCCTTCTCTCTCCATCTTTCCTCATTGACCCCTCCCCAGTGACCATGCCCTTACCCTTAAGCCTCTCTTCTGATCTGGGCAATTCCTGTTCTCTAGATTCCCCATCTAGTGGTAAGGCTCCCTCTTTACATAATCATGCCTGCTTTGCATGCTCCTGTATTGGTGTGAGGGCCACCTTCTCCAGGGCTGCTCCCACACCAGTCGGAGCACGCTTAAAGACTTCTCTCACATGGTTCTTCCTGCTGGTGTATTTTAGATCACAGCCAGGCAACGAAGCAGGAACTTCACCCACGCAAATGCCGTTGAAAAGCTCTTGCAGGAGAAGATCTGAATGGATTTTATGCAAAGTTTCCCCATTGATTTCTCTAGGGCAGCCTTCCCCAACCAAGCACCCTCCAGAAATTTTGGACCGCAACACCCAGAATTCCTCACCATTAGTTATGCTGGCAGGGGCTGTTGGGAGTTGACGTTTTAAACATATGGAGGGCCCCACTTATGGAAGGCTGCTCTAGGGCATGTGGGGGAGAAAATCCTGGCGGATTGCTCATTTAGTGCCTTTCCAGCAATTTGCGAGCCGCTTGAACACTTCTTCCGTTTTGCTTCACGATTCTCACACTTTAACTTTATAGTGTGTTGAAAGCTGTGCAAGGAAATTCTCACCGTTTGCAAATATTATAGGAGCCCCTTTGCCTCCTACCTCCTTCCATGTGCGTTTTAAAGTGAGCGAATTCATGGCCAAAGAAGCAGGGCTCCCCTGCTCCCCTGTGGCCATGTTTTGCAAAGGCAACGGAAGCTTTCAGTAATTGACATGACATATTTTGTGCCTTGGTAGAAAATGTGGCCATTTTGACCATGGTTAGAATGCAGATGGCTATAATGCTTGTTGGAAAAAATAATAATGGGGCTATCTGATGGGATCAACCGAAGAAGGCTTTTGCATATGTGTGGGTAACTAAGCCTTGGGGCATTACAGCCTTTTAGAATGGGGGAAAACTGCATGAAAGCCAGAAAACCATCAAACGATCGGTGGCTGTTGAAAAGGGGATGGAGCCAGGGGAAGGATGTGTGGTCATCTGCAGCACCCTGGAGGGCCACGGTGAGACCTCAGGTGTAGGAGATGGAGAACTCATGGGGCACCTGCCAACCAGGGGGCTTCTGCCTAGAAAAAAGACCTGTGTTCCACCATTGAGCTTTGGTTCCTCTTCGGAGATGTCATACAGTGGGGATAGGGAAGCCACCGCCTCCATGTTGCAGACCATCAGTATTTCCTGCCTCTTTGATTACCGCAAAACCCACAATGAATGCTTTTAAAATACTCTTGGCTGGATCCAGCCTAAGGCCTTAGCTAGACCTAAGGATTATCCCAGGCGCTGGCCCTGTTCCCAGAGCCAGCCTGGCCGAGTGCTCGGCAGTGCACATTTTCTGAGTCCTCCGGAAAGTACGCAATTCCCCTGGCGCACCATTAACATACCGGGGGAATTGCGCACTTTCTGGAGGCGCCGGAAAGCATGCTTTGCCTCCCCCCCAGCAATCGTGGCTTTAAACGCCCTCTTAATCCAAGAGGGCCTTTAAGGCCACGGTCAGCACAGGGTGGGGGAGATGGATTTCCCCAGCCATGGGGAAATTGCATATTCCCACCCACCCCGTTGCCATTAATGCAGGACAAAGGGTGTGTGGAGGTCTGAGCGGAACTGAGTTCTGCCTGGACCTGCACCCCCTTTGTCCTTTGGCATTGATGAGGTGGAAATCTGTTGGGTGCGTCCATTGAGGCCCGTGAGGGCCAGATGTAGGGGCATCTGCTGCACTCACGGACCCAGGCAGATTTTTACCCTATCGCTACTCAGGTGGGCTGGATTTGGCCCAGAGGCTGGAGGTTTGTGCTCCCCTGCCATAAAAGCTAAAATCCTGTGCGTCCTAACTTGAACTCAGCCACATTGGACAAAGACAACCTTGCTTTTGAGTAAACATGCATTGGATCAGTCCGCCTTCCTGCAATCCTAAAAAGATAAACAGAAGCAAATCCTGTTGAAATTAGGAGGATTTATTTCTGAGTAATCAAAGCGCAGATTCTAAAGCTGTTGCTGCTACAGCTCCTCTTTCTACTAATCCTTGCTGTTGGTGTGAGCAATTAGGCGTGGACAGCAAGATTCCAGCATATATTGTTTCTCTATTTATGAAATGTATATCCCACCTTTCCACCAATATTATCTCCAAACATTTTGAATGCCATTAAAATTGTGTTAAGCCATTCTTAAACATACTCATAAAACCAATCAGGTCACACGGCCTAGAAACAGAAGCTACCATTTTCTTTTTAATAAAAGTATCAACTACCATTAAAAGCTCATGTGAATAGGATAAACTTTAGCTGCACATCTAAAGATAATAATGATGATTCCAGCAGAACATGTCTGAAACAGGAGTTCTGTATCTGGGAGGCCACCAGAGAAAAGGCCTTAATCACAGTAGCCACTAAAAGAAGCTCCTGTGATGACAAGCTTGACTGATGGGCAAGTTTGCGTAAGTGACGGTAGTGTAAGCCACTGGTGAGATCACTAGCCACAAACCTTTGCAAAGCCATTAATATTGTGTGCTGAACTGATTTGGAAATCTGCCTTGGGATTATAATCTCTTTTTGCACATGGATTTTTCTCCACTGTCCCTCCATTTAAACCCTTCCTTGTTGTTCTTGCTTCTGGAGACTTTTTAATTGCACTCTTCTCCCAAGTTCAGAAGGCTACAAAGAGGAATGTACGAATCAGCAAACCCAAGCTGAAGTTCTCCGAATTCCATCCCGAACCTCGTTCTGACTTGAGTCCATATCAAATAGCGAGCTTTGGGTTTCCCCCCTCTTCACATGAAAGTCCTTGCGTATTTTCATCCGTATTTTTCTAAATATACCTATCCGTTGTGTGCATCTTTGAAATGTATGCCTTCTTCTCCTGTTGATGAAAGTGTATTTGGGCACATTTTTCATAAGTATGCACTTCTGCATGCACATTTTTCAAACGTACACATGCTGTTGAACACATTTTGTTCTAATGACATTTCAAGCTCAGAAATGTATGGACCTCGACCACAGATTGTGTTCGAGTCCGGGTTCAGTCCAGAAGGTACAAATGGTAAATCCTGGTAAAAAAAAAAAAATGAACTGATACAAATTTCTCATACATCCCTAATCATGAACCTTCCAGGTTTCTTGCAAGTCCATTGAGATTCTATTGTTATTGTATGGGCTGCTAAATATTTATATTATACCAAGTACCTAATTCATGCCCTTAAGAAATAAAGATCCCAGTAAAAAAAATGAAGGGCATGACTTTTTTTTGCAATAGACAAACCGCAGCCTGCTACTCAAACTTGTCACCCCTTTCCAGAGATATTCTTGGCTTAAGTATTATTATTTTTTAAGAAGCTTCTGGAGAGAACAATTGTGGGTTGGTTTTGTAGGGTGCCTTCCTCCTTTATTCTCGCAGGTGGAAACAATCATGGAAAATACCACAGTTTCTCACGGGTTGTGTAAGAAAACCACAGCTTCTTTCCTAAACGTGCAGCCCCTTTTCAGAGATTGCTCTCCTTCTTGCTTATGTGAAGTTCCACCCACACCATGCAGTGATGTCAGTGCTATTAATCTTGCATGCTTGTGGCAGGAAACCTACTCGCTTTTCCTGACATGCAGATTTCTGAACCGAAGCAGGTATGTAGAGTGCTCAGTGTAAAAAAAAAGAAAAAAAGAGGAGGACTGACATGGCTCGGTCTGCTCCATTTTTCAAACTATCAGCAGCTCCTGCATCTTTGATTTTCATAAAGTCTAAAAATCCCACAAGAAATGCTTTCAAAATATACTAGGTTGCAGGGCCGGCCCAAGACATTTTGTTGCCTGAGGCAAAAATACAAGATGTTGCCCCTTTCCATTCCAGGTACAAAAGCTGAGTGGCAGTTCAATCTTTTCTTCAACATCGGTGATGGGACAGTGTTCTCCACTGCATCTGAAGGTATCAGGCTAGCCTAGGAGGCACAGGGCAGGCCTCGTGGCTCACAGTTCTTTCCACCAGCACCTTGCTGTTGTTTCTCAGCAACTGCCGCCTGAGGCAGTTGCTTTACTATGCCTAATGGTAGGGCCGGCTCTTAGTTTCGAGACATAGGCCTCAGCTAGACCTAGCAGTTTAGCGGGACGGAGGGGTGAAGATCCCGCGATATTTTATCACAAAATCTCCCCCTCTGATCACACGAGGCGGGTGATGACCTCAGAAGGAGAGGTGTTGTGCCCACCAATTTTTTTAAAGAGACAGGAGTGCACAAGCACTCGTGCGCAAAAGGTAAGTCCTTTTTTTTAAAAAAAATATTCTCAGCTCCCCCCACCCCACCCCCAATGGGCGCAGAGCTCCTGAGGAGCTGTGTGCCCCGTGCTCGGGTCCCGGTTTCTAGTAAGGAACCGCGAGGAGCCGTGACAAACCGCGACATCTGCACAAACTGGGCCTAAAGTGGAGGGGAAGATTCTGGGGCAAGGGAGGGATCATCCCTCACTGATCCCGGGATCCCCTGTGCATCATGTGGCACATCTAAGGCCTAAGTTACTTACTCTTAGTTCCCATTGACTTAGCTCATTTCACATCTGTGCATGGAAGATGGAGACTCCTTGAGGGAAGCTGAGCTCTTGATACAAGAAGGTGCCTCAGTCTGTTTGCCCATCGATCCGTTTTGGGTACTGTGACTGGCAGGAATTCTCCAGGATCTTAAACAGTTTTTCCCCACCACCCGCTTCCTATTTCTTTTAACTGGAAATATTCTGGGGGCTTCTGCCTAGAAAAAAGACCTGTGTTCTACCATTGAGCTTTGGTTCCTCTTCGGAGATGTCGTACAGTGGGGATAGGGAAGCCACCGCCTCCATGTTGCAGACCATCAGTATTTCCTGCCTCTTTGATTACCGCAAAACCCACAATGAATGCTTTTAAAATACTCTTGGCTGGATCCAGCCTAAGGCCTTAGCTAGACCTAAGGATTATCCCAGGCGCTGGCCCTGTTCCCGGAGCCGGCCTGGCCGAGTGCTCGGCAGTGCACATTTTCTGAGTCCTCCGGAAAGTACGCAATTCCCCTGGCGCACCATTAACATGCCGGGGGAATTGCGCACTTTCTGGAGGCGCCGGAAAGCATGCTTTGCGTCCCCCCCCCAGCAATCATGGCTTTAAAGGCCCACAATGAATGCTTTTAAAATACACTTGGCTGGATCCAGCTTAAGGCCTTAGCTAGACCTAAGGATTATCCCAGGCAAATGGAGGGGTGTCCCTGTCTGCTCCCGGTATCCCCTGTGTGTCATTTGGATGTACAGGGATGATCCCAGGATGATCCCGGGATATAGGCCTGGTCTAGCCATGGCTTGAGTTAGTGAGCAGATTGCAGTTTGGATCCAGCTCACTGCTTTTTTGGGGGCTTTTTTTTTACACTTTAGATCACAGTCCTATGGTAGTTTAGGCAGGGGGGCATGGAAATGTCCTAGGCCTTCCAGAGGATTGCATGCTTAGTCTTGAATATATTCCGTGCTGTGGAGTTTTTGGAAAATTTTGAATTGGAAACGTTTTTAGTGGCTGGAGTTAAAATTGCAGGAAGAAACATTAACAATCTCAGATATGCAGATGACACCTCTTTGATGGCTGAAAGCGAGGAGGAGCTGAGGAGCCTTATGACAAAGGTGAAAGAAGAAAGTGCAAAAGCTGGGTTGCAGTTAAATCTCGAAAAAACCAAGATTAGGGCAACTAGCTTGATTGATAACTGGCAAATAGAGGGAGAAAACGTGGAGGCAGTGACAGACTTTGTATTTCTGGGCGCAAAGATTACTGCAGACACTGACTGCAGCCAGGAAATCAGAAGACGTTTACTTCTTGGGAGGAGAGCAATGACAAATCTTGATAAAATAGTTAAGAGCAGAGACACCACACTGACAACAAAGGTCCGCATAGTTAAAGCAATGGTATTCCCCGTAGTAACCTATGGCTGCGAGAGCTGGACCATAAGGAAAGCTGAGCGAAGGAAGATAGATGCTTTTGAACTGTGGTGTTGGAGGAAAATTCTGAGAGTGCCTTGGACTGCAAGAAGATCAAACCAGTCCATACTCCAGGAAATAAAGCCAGGCTGCTCACTTGAGGGAATGGTATTAAAGGCAAAACTGAAATACTTTGGCCACATAATGAGAAGACAGGACACCCTGGAGAAGAGGCTGATGCTAGGGAAAGTGGAAGGCAAAAGGAAGAGGGGCCGACCAAGGGCAAGATGGATGGATGATATTCTGGAGGTGACAGACTTGACCTTGGGGGAGCTGGGGGTGGCGACATCCGGCAGAAAGCTCTGGCGTGGGCTGGTCCATGAAGTCACGAAGAGTCGGAAGCAACTGAACGAATAAACAACAACAAACTGATTTGGATCTGATTTAGCAGGTTTTAAACATTTAGTAAACAAGCTAAAAAAAAAGTTAAGAAAAGTATACCGTTTAAATTATTTTTACCATTTTAATTTTTTCAGATTGTATAAACATCTCTAATTCCCCCCTCCCCCAATAAACCAAAAATATTAATTTATTTAATATTCATTTAAAATATTTATTAGATGAAAAAAATCATTTCGATGTACTTAGGTTGCAGTCCTAGATGCCAGAGGTGGGCAGCTTGTTTCCTTCCAGAACTCGTTGGACTACAACTCCCATCATCCCTTACCATTGGCTATGTTGGCTAGGGCTGATGGGAGATGCAATCTAACAACATCTGGAAGGCCACGAGTTGCCCACCTTTGCTATACACATGTAAACTCCATTGAACTCAGCAGGACTTACTTCTTTGTAGACATACACTGGATTGCTCTGTCAAGTTGGCTTAAATGTTCTTTTCAAATTCAAACAAATCCAAAGCTTTACTTGGAAATGATTTTTATTGGAATACTTGTAAATATTTTAAGACGGCATAACTGAGTTGCATACTCTTTCATTACATTGTTTAGATGTTAAGAAAGAAAACAGAGACGCTGAAAATGTTAGCATGCCAACTTTAGCATGTCCAAAGAACCATGCAGTTTGATTGTATTCTTGGTAGGGACAGTCACCTGTTAGCGGTTAATTACAACTTCGACACTGCCAAGTTTGATTAGCACAGTATCCGTTCATTATGTTACTAATTAATTTTGGGGGGAAACATTTCCGATTTAGAAATGGATTTTTTTCTGCTTTTGAACCTTGCCACAATTGGCTTCTACTCAATCTTCTTTGCTCCTTCTCCCTCCATGAATGGTGCCTCTCATGTCCAGGGCTCATATGAACCTTTATGTACCCCCTTGACAGCTTTCCCTAAAATCCGATGATATTTGGAAACCATTTATTTCTTCCTGCCCCTGGTTATCCTTGCGAAGTGAAAGAAGAATGGCAACGGGTGAGAATGGGAGAAATGGTCTCCATGGAGATTGGGCCTTTGGAAAAACTTCCCAGCTTTCCTTGGGCTCATCTACACCAAGCAGGATATTCCACTATGAAAGCGGTATATAAAAGGCAGGAGCCACACTACTTCTTTATACAGGTATTGAGTTGCACTGACAACTGTTGGGGCCCATTGACACATACCATAAACCGCTTTCATTCCACTTCCATATTATATCCTGCTTGGTGTAGATGTGTCATGGGCCCCAACAGTTGTCAGTGCACTTCAATCCCGCTATAAAGCAGTAGTGTGGCTCCTGCCTTTTATATACTGCTTTCATACCACTTTCATAGTGGAATATCCTGCTTGGTGTAGATGAGGCCCTTGCCCTGCTAGGCAAGAGGTGGCCTTAAACACAATGTCAATGATATTGCTATCAATAGATTTGGTGGTTCTTAGAAAAGTTGCTTTTCCTTGTTACTTTTTCCTTTCTTGGTGCTGCTGAGCAGAGAAGAAACTGTTTACCCTAAGAGATAACTGTGATTGAAGGGTGAAAGGCTTAAAAGAGCCACTCGTCTGAAATGATAGGAAAGTGCAAATGATTAGCAGTCATCTTAAAATAGATCGTCCTCAAGTAGCCACCTTTAAGGGAATAGTTTGCCGAAGCAAGAAAACATTTGGTGCAAGTTGTCATTCAGCGGCCGTTCATTAGGCAATCTCAGCTCTCGATGTTGTGACCTGTTTGCTAATCAAAAGTATGAGATTCTGCGACGAAAGCTTGAAAAGGATGAAAATGTGTGTGCGTGTGTATTTAAAGAAATTGTACAGCTTGCAGGTCTTTCAGGCATGTCTTTCAGGTTGATTGTGAGCAGTGTGAAAGGCGTTCTCACTTTTCTAGGAATTACTGGGGTGGCTGGTGAGGGTGTTTGGTCTCCCTCATTAATCCTGTAGTCGTTGTTATGAAACTGTTAGGGTAGTGTTAACTCCGTTTCATGTGCTCACTGTTGACTAGGGTGCATCACTCTTTGGGCCTCGAGGGTGGCATGTGGTGTTGGCAGGGGGGCTGAGGGCCACACCCATGTGCGCACGCACACACACACACACAGGCTGGGGGGGGGAGACTTTAACCTTGCCCCCATCACAGTGATTGCTGCAGGATTGCTGTGTGTGTGTGTGAGGCAGGTTAACTCCACCTCCTCTTCTCCCCAGCAACCTGACTGGCTGTGCTGGTTGCATGTTGCCATTAGTGGCGAGGAAACACAGATAAGAACATAACAAGAGCCATGCTGGATCAGACCGAGGGTCCATCTAGTCCAGCACTCTGTTCACACAGTGGCCAACCAGCTGTTGACCAGGGACCAATAAAGCAGGTCATGGTGCAACAGCACCCTCCCACCCATGTTCCCCAGCAACTGCATGTCCCCCAGCAACTGGGGCACACAGGCTTACTGCCTCGGATACTGGAGGTAGCACATAAACATCAGGGCTAGTAGCCATTAACAGCCTAATCCTCCAGGAATTGATACAACCTGCCTGCTTTGGGTTGCTGAGGGAGAGGAAGAAGATTTATCCTCCTCCCACTTCCCCACGTCTCTGACCCTCTGCACTGGTATTGCATCCCCATTAGTGTTGCAGAAACAGTGCGATGTTGGTTGCTTTGAGTCACCTGGAGTGCTTTTGCCGCCACTTCCCCTTCCAGCATCCTCGACTGCTTTAACCTCCCCCTGCCCACACTGTGGCTGGACCAGCAGCGGTACTTCAGTGTTGGAAATAGCGATGACAGGGGTGGGGGCACACTCCAGGCCTTTGTGGTATAGACTGTAGACTTCAGATTGGCAGCTGGAGACCCCCATAGCTCTATCTGGCCCTTAAGGGAAGTGTCTGACTCCCCAATTGCTAGTAGAACCTCCGCTTGTGTGGGTCCCATGGGGCTTAATTAAAATAACAATCGCAAATATATAACTGAACACACATATTTTTAGTAAGAATAAAAATTCTTACTAAAGCATGCAACAACTTCCCCAGTACAAATACATGTAATAATTGGCCAAACGAAATACGGAGTTCTTGCTTGCAACGTTACAGTAGAATCATAAAATAGTAGAGTTGGAAGGAGCCTACAAGGCCATCAAGTCCAACCCCCTGCTCAATGCAGGAATCCACCCTAAGGTAAGCCAGTCCCAGGTTCTTTTGGTTTTCTCAAGATGCTCAGTAGTCCTTGTGTAGATTTCTTAACTTCAGGCCACAGGACGGTCTACAACTAGTGACTTACACATTGTAGTGCAAGGTGGTAGCCCTGAAATAATGGTATGAATATAACAGATATGAAAATGATTCCCCATCTGCTTGAAATTCTGCTATATACAAATATTAGTTTGGTTTACCTTGTACAAGATGAAAAGAGCCCAGAATCATAAATCCATCCTCTAGCATTTCTGCTTCCCAGCAAAATAAATGGACCTTTTCTGCTATTTATTTATTTATTTATTTATTTATTGCATTTATATCCCGCCTTTTTTCCTCCAAGGAACCCAAGGCGGTGTACATAATCCTCCTCTCCTTTTTATCCTAGCTTTCTTAGCTTTCCTTCTGAGTGAGGATTCCTCCCCAAGGGACTAAACCATCTAGTCTATTGGAGTTACACTAGCTTCGGTCCTAAAGCACACGTTACTTTAAAGACATAGCTAACACCTATATCGCTTCTCTTTTTTTACTCTAATGTATGCATAAAATCCCCAATCCAGATTGAGAGCCTAGTTTTGGGGAGGGGGATCTTTAACCTCCCTTGCTGAAATCCCAATCTGATTTTGGGGGACACCTGCAGTGTGTTTTGCCAAACAGTGATCAATTAACGCAAATAGGGATAGAGGTTAAAGTGCCCTTATCCCTCATGCTTGGGTGTCACTCTGGATTTGTGGGTTCAGTGTAGGGAGTTGCAGCTTTTACCCTCTACCCTTAATTCCATTTGCAGAATTCCCAAGAAATGTAAGAGTAAGGACATACATTGTGGGGAAATCTGCCCCCTTGCTTGTTGGATTTCTGTGGTGCGCCTGACTCTGCTCTCATTTGCGAGCCGAGCTGTGTTTTTCCCCTGAAATCCGGGAAATTTTGTGCAATTTTTTTTAATGCAAATTGAAACAATAACAACCGGAAATTACAAACTGGCCTGACTCAATGCAGATCAGGACGAGCCAGCTTGCGGGAAAGCAAAATGAAATCTGGGGGCGGGGAGGGGGGAGCTGTTTAAGCTCAGCAAGCTCCCCCCCCCAGATTCCTATGACATTCCCACCTAAGAGCCATTAACCAGATTGGTCCTGCCAAATTTGTCTGACCAGCTCACCCAATTGATGCCCTCTCTTGCCTGTGATGTCATTGCTCTGTGACCGTGATGTCATACTGACATTTGCTTCTCCGTTGCTGTGCAGGCTTGAAGTTTGAAGAGCTGCAAGAGAAATTTGGGGCAGAATTCTTCAACATCTGCTTCGACGAGAATGAGCGAGTTCTCCGAGCAGTGGGGGGCACCTTGCAAGATTTCTTCAACGGCTTTGATGCTTTGCTGGAGCACATCAGGACTTCGTTCGGAAGGCAAGCCACTTCGGAGTCCCCGTCTTTCCTATGCAAAGAGCTCCCCGAAGGCAGCCTGGTGCTCCACTACTTCCACCCTCACCAGATTGTTGGTTTTGCCATGATGGGTATGGTTAAGGCAGCAGCGAGGAAGATCTACCAACTGGAAGTCGAAGTGGAACAGATTGCGAACGAAAAAATGTGCCCCGAGGACTCGAACCCGGGCAACTGCAATTGTCTCACTTTTCTGATCAAAGAGCGCGAAAATGCAAATATCACGAAAGCACTTCCTCTCGGGACGTCCCAGTCCCCCTCCGACCTGAGGATAAGCATCAGCACCTTCTGCCGGGCGTTTCCCTTCCATCTGATGTTTGATCCCAGCATGCTGGTGCTGCAGCTCGGGGAAGGACTTCGGAAGCAGCTCCGTTGCGAGGTTCACAAGACGCTGAAATTCCAAGACTGCTTCGAGATCGTTTCTCCAAAGATCGGGACCACCTTCGAACGAGTCCTCCTGAGGCTGTCTACGCCCTTTGTGATCCGAACCAGACTGGAAGCGTCTGGCTCTGAAAATAAAGATAAGGTAAGAATGTTCATTTATTCAGGTGAAAGAGGGTTGGTAGTCCGTGGGTGTATGAATAACCTAGCGATGACATCGAAGGGAAAACAGCTGGTTATGGGCCAGACTAGACAAAATACCAAGACTGCCATCATCAGATCTTCCACAAACTAACAATTTAATAAATGCAGCTGGGGCAGGGCTAAATTAGATCAGGGTCATAGTGCTGGAGGAGAAGGGGTTAACACATTTCCTTGCTCTGTCTTCCTGGTCTAACACCCACCCCCTTCCACTGCCACACTTGCTATTTTCTCCATGGAAAACAAATGCACGGGTCCAAAGTGATGTCACCTTGGCAAATAGCAGCTATGGGGAGGCCATGTAGATTGTGACCCCCGTGCCCCCAGCACTGCTTCCCCCAGTCTGTTTCAACCTCTTGCATAGCTGGTTTTACTTCAAAACAAAAGAAGAGCATGAGAGCATTTGATCACTGATTTCTCAGCATCTTGTCTAGTTTGGTCCTGAGTGCTCAGTGCTCATTGAAGTATCTGGTGCAGCATCCTTAGCTGGTAAAAGATGCTTAATGCCCCTGAGGCCACTTGAGCCTTCAAGGAGAGAGCTGGATCTAACAGCACCCCCAGATTACGAAGCTGATCCCTCAAGGGGGAGAGTGACCCTCGCTGGAACGGACCAAACACCATCACACAGCACAAGTGAAAACCAGCTAACAGCATTTCTGTCCTATCAGGGACCAAGCAGTAGACCTCCAACACCAGATTTTAGAATGCAGGTTGAAATAGAACAAATAGAAATGGAAGCACAGGGCCCTCAAAGAGATACCATGATCAGTTGTATGAAAAGCTGCTGAGAGGCTCGAGAGATAGACCTTTTTAGTCTAAGTAGGACTAAGTTTGAATTCAATCCAGTATCTGCAACATACCATTTTCAATTGGTACCTTCTTGATCTTGTTAAACTAGGACAGGGGTAGGCAGTGTGGCTCCCATGGGCACCACTGTGCCCTCAGACACCTTTCCTGATGTCAGCTGTGGTGTCCTAACCTTCCTACTTTTTATTTTTCTAAAACACCAAAGTTTCCCATTGGCAGCTGGGATCGCTTCAAAGCAAACGGAGGGCCTCTAGCTGCTCCTGGCTTCTTTTCCCATGAAAGGCCCTGGGCCGGATGGTGGGCTTAGACCTTCTTAGGAAATGAAGATGGCAGGTGGCTGCAGGCCGTTGCTTTCATCTGCAATGCTCACATTTTGTGATTTATTTTATTTATTTATTTATTTATTTATTACATTTTTATACCGCCCAATAGCCGAAGCTCTCTGGGCGGTTCACAAAAATTAAAACCACAGTAAAACACCCAACAGTTTAAAACACAATTACGAAATACAGTATAAAAAGCGCAATCAGGATAAAACCACACAGCAAAGTTGATATAGGATTAAAATACAGAGTTAAAACAGTAAAATTTAAATTTAAGTTAAAATTAAGTGTTGAAATACTGAGTGAATAAAAAGGTCTTCAGCTGGCGACGAAAGCAGTACAGTGTAGGCGCCAAGCGGACCTCTCTGGGGAGCTCGTTCCACAACCGGGGTGCCACAGCGGAGAAAGCCCGCTGTGATGGTGCCCAGGACAGTTTCTCAAATTGCCAAATGTGGCCATGGGGCCCAAAACCCTTGCCTATCCCTGAACTAGGACAGGCTACACAACCAGCCATCGAATTGCGCCATTAGCAGGCCCAGGTGGTGGAATTCATCTGTCCCTGGGGTGTCCAGTTGTTGATTCCTGTTTTATATTGTTGGGGTCATTTTGAGGAGAGTCATTTCTTTCTCCTCCCTTCTTTCTGGTGTGGGTTTTTTTGTCTGTTTTTGTTAGCCCCTCCTAAATATGTCAAATATGAACTAATACCTTTTCACTGACCAAAGGACATTTTTTTAGAAAGGCGTTTCACTCAAGACGACTCTTTTATCAATATTTGTTCTGCTTGTATTACGAAGTCAACAGCTGAGACCCTACATGAGTAATTTGAAATCCGTCACTCACCGTCTGGAATTGTGTTTTTCGTCCTCATTTAATTCCCTTTAAAATTCAAATGGAGTGGCCTGAAAGTCATTGTACCATGAGGGCCATCTTTCAGATATTACCTCAGAGCTTTAATTCTTCCTTCCTTCACAGTCACAGCGAATGGCGGGGGTGGGGGTGGGCAAGGAAAATTGACACCCTGCTTCTATCGGCGTCTGCGGCTTCACAGAACAATCCCAGATTCAAATTCTGCGCGTGTCCCTCCCTTCTGCGAATATCCCTCACGTTTGCTTGTCAAAATGTATTTAGGCTCCGATGATTTTCAAAATGAATTACGTTGACTAATTTGGCAGCTGCCAGTGGCTGTTGAATGCGAAATGTGAAACAATAGACGACAACTTGGCTTTAAAAAGAAGAAGACTCCCCCTTACCACACTAATGGCTGTGCTTCAGTGCACTTTAAAACACCTTGGATAGTCACACGACATTTTTAATTAGGGATGTGCAAAGCTCCAAGGATACTTCTGCCCAACAAGTGACATGGCATGTTCATGGCATTTAACTGGAAACAGCAACTGTATTTTTCGCAAGGGAAGGATTTTTTAAATGCTTAATTTGCATGTTAGTTTACATTCTCCTAGCAATGTGCCTGTTGTCCCCCTGTTCAAAGTACAGACCAACTTGTGTTTGCTAATGTTATCCTGTCAGAATGTCTACAGGCATTCTGTTGCTTATTGGTTCCCCCTGTCCAAGTGCCAGGTGTCTTGCTATTTTCCTCTGTGCTGGCTATTGACCAAAAGACTTGACTATTGCACATCCAGGTCTATTTCATAAAATGGCAAACTGTTGTGCAATATTTTAGTGGAAAGTTACTGCTTCTTCACTGTTTGATAAACCACAACCCAAAACAGATCCACAGTAACAGTTCAGAAACGTTTCTTTATTTTGGAACACTGGTCTGGAAATATGTAATTTGGGTTTCTGAATATATATAATTCTATGCATCCTTTCCTCAGTTATGTTAGTAAAGAACATGATTGGCATTTGCAACCATTGTGACGAAATTGTGCATCATTGCAAGGTCTGATAAGCGAGGTTCATCAAAACGTTTCCCATCACTGCTGGGAACAGTCTCCCATGAAAAATTGAATGAAACACATGACATGTCTTCACCTTCCTCAAATATTCCCTCAAATTACATGGGTTTGGTTTATGAAATCTGTAGGGAATGTAAATTGAGGCCTGCAGAACCAAATCCTTTATATCTGGCTTTTCTATTTTGTTTGCTTTGCCCCCTTTTGACAGATGCCTTCTGAAATTAATAAGTGTTGTGTCAAGATTGGAAATCTGTCTTTAAAGGAGTGCAAGTTATTGCTTTTTAAAAACTTATCTCCATCATTTGCTTAACAATTTTAATACTTTCGATTGGCCAGTGGTTCACAAATTTTGGGTGGCCATGGCCAACGTAGATTTATGCTGACCTTAACAGCCAGCCAAAATCTGATGAAGAAGCAGGTCTTTTCTCTGATGTCAGGCTCAGCTCTGATAGTATTTGGAAGCAATAAGCGCTTCTGAAGCTCAAGATGGTGGCAGGGAGAAGACTTCCCATCCTTCGGTGTGTAAGCAGGAGATACCACTTTCAGAAACTTCCAAATAGCAAACTAGCAAACTAGCAGGGCATCCGGCAGAAAGATTCTAGCCCAGACTTTTGCCAGCTGTGCTTGCTTTCTGTTTTTGGACAGAGAGGATCTATACATTAAGGGAAATTGCATTGTTTACCCGGAACTTTTGTGCTTCCTGGTTCTTTGGCGCAATTGTTATGGGCTGAATTACACAGGAGGAGAGGGGCAACAAGGAATTTGAATTGAATACTTCCCCTCCATTCAGTTCTATTGAGACAGTGCCATCTAGTGGTGGGAGATCCTGCTTTCCCCTTGATATTACCTTCAAAAGTAGTTCTTTTTATCCTGGGATTTCCGGAGGATTGTTGTTGATGATGTCATGAAATTGACCCAAAAACTTATGTGAGTGGCCAATCACAAGTGTGCAATAAATCACTCATTTAGAGGAACCCAGAATTTTTTAACTTACAGCAGCATTAATAAATGTGATCCTCTCCACCTGCAGTCTGAAATGGTGCAGTCCATTCTGCCATCTCAGTATTGTGTTCTGCAGCCTGTGAGCTACAAAGCCAGGCAGCTCTAAGGCCGAGTCATTCTGACAATGTACACCACCAGTGTGGCTCTCTGATTTGGGTGTGCTTCTTGACTGGAAGGAGGCACGGCTGTGGATTCTCTGAGAGTTGCAGGGGATCTTCTCCTCTGACAGGCAGGTAATTCTGGAGCATTTTGGAAGGAGGAAAACCCAGAACCTCAGTGAGTTTACCTTCTCACCACTATTGTTACCAGCTGCTATTGCTCCTCCTCCTCTTTCTCATCATTGCTATTGCTTGCTTGCTGGTCAGGCAGAGAGCCAGTGAGTGAGTAGGCAGTGCCATCTCTTCCTCCTCCTCCTCCCCACCACCACCACCCTTCAACAAAAGTGGACCAAATATCCAAATAAGCAGCCATTTGAAGGTGGTTCCTATATGCCATCCATTCAGACATTGAAAGCATTATAAGGTCCTCAACCCATTGCATTCTACGAGCAGAGTGTTTCTCCTTCCAATGTTGTCCTATCAGTCTTTTGGCTGTCAAAAGGGCACAGAGAATCCATTTACACTGACCATTTGTTAATTTCCATGAAGCAGGTAAATAATTTAAAAGAGCAGGTACATCAGCAAATATTGAAGACTGTTCAAGTAAAACAATTATATGGGTAATAACCTCCCATTTTGAGTACCATTTTAAAACTTGTCTCTTTTTGGCTTTCATAGAATCGTAGAATAGTAGAGTTGGAAGGGGCCTATAAGACCATCGAGTCTAACCCCCTGATTTTGAAAATCACTACTCAGTCATGAAGCCACTTGGTGACCTTGGACCCAAGTCTCTCAGTCTCTCTCCCCCTCTTCAGACACATGCACACATACACCCACACACAGAGTCTAACCTACCTGTTGTGAGGATAAAATTGGGGAGCTGAACAATGAACAATACCTTGAGCTCCTTGGAGGAATGGTGGGATATAAATGAAAGCAACCAACCAACCAAATAAACAAATAACAAATAAAATGTACAATTCTGGGCACCACATTTTCAGAAGGACACCGACAGGTTAGAACAGGTTCAGAGGAGGGCAACAAAGATGATACAGGGACTTGAGTACATGCCCTATGAAGACAGGCCGAAGGAACTTGGGATGTTCAGTCTGGAGAAACGAAGACTGAAAGGAGACATGATAGCAGTGTTCAGGTACATAAAAGGCTGCCACAGAGAAGATGGTCAAGAACTATTTTCCACGGCCACAGAAATTAGGGCCCGAAATAATAAGCTACAGCTACCTAGATTACAATTAAATATAAGGAAAAACTTTCTGTCGTCTACTTATGGAAGTTGTGGGTTCACCATCTCTGGAGGTTTTTAAGAAGAGACTGGACACACAGCCACCTCTAATGGATGGTTTAATTGGTTTTCCTGCACATTGCTGAGGGTTGGTCTAGATGATCCTTGTGATCCCTGCCAACTCAACAATTCTATGGTTCTATGAAATGGATGCAGTGTTTTGGGGCACCTAATAGCAGAAGTCTGGGTTGAATCATTCTATCTCATTGGCGCTATAAAGTTTTAATGTTACACATACTATTAGCAGCCCATAAAGAGGATTCTAATGAGCTTTACACCTCTCAACATATTTTAAAAAACCCTTAAGAGGGTGGCGGGTGTGAGGGATGAGCTGCATTTTTTTATGAATTGCAGCAAGATGAGAGAGATCAGCTGTTGCAGGAGAAACTGAAAACTCCTGGTCTCCAGGGTTGCTCTCTGCAGCCTTCACAGGCCTTCCAGAAGCAATAGGAGTATCCAGACCATCGGGGAAGGGACTATACATCACCCCCACTTGAAGAGCCCTAAGAACTCCTAATAGGAAGACAGAGTAGGGCATGGGAGATATCAGTGGCTGCAGGTTGTAAGAAACGTGGTTGCAATTTCCTGCATTTGGCACTTTGGGGAATGTGGATTTTGGTTGTGTCTTTGTCTAAGCCATAATGCATTAGAAAAGTTTGATGTATTTATACATTACTGAATAATTTAAATTGATACTGTGTTTTAATGGTTTTTACAGCCCATTTTGTAATTAACTGGAAATGTTATGGTAGCTACTGAAATGAATTGTTTGGGTTGTTACAGTAACAATGCATTATTGCAACTGATGCACTGAGCAAGGGGTTGGACTCGATGGCCTTATAGGCCCCTTCCAACTCTACTCTTCTATGATTCTATGATGTCTCGATACACATGCTTGTTTTCTGTGTTGCTGCGCTTGTGTTGTGAGCCGCTTTGAGTGCATGGTGTGGAAAAGGGGCGTACAAATTCAGAGCGATGATGATAACGGCAACGTTCTTGTTGAGCTTTTTAAGGAGGAACAGTGTAGCTTTTTAAGATGAAAACTCTTACCAAGCTTTTCAAACGTGATGGGAAAGGAGAAGAGTAAAGGGGAAGAAATGTTCCACCGAAGTGGGGTGGTGGAGTGAGTAAGAACTGTTGTGGAGCACAACTGGCATTGAGCAGATTCATCATTTTGTTGAATGTTTACACAAATACGTGTCCTTGTCTCTCAGCTGGAATGCTAAGCATAACATGAAAAAAGAGCTTCATATTTCCCCCTTCCATCGCAGCAGAGCGCGCCTTCATTCTTGTACTCCCTGATCACGAATCATGATGGATTCCGTTCTCCGGTTTGGGGCCAACATTCTGTTCTATCTCTTGGACATGGAGTTTCTGGCATTGAACCCTGGGAATATGGGGATAAAATATCACCTAACGCTTCAGCCATCCAAGAATGCTGTAAAATATGAGATCTTTCTGCTTGGGTCCCAACAGTAGCAGCTACAGAGGACCCTGCTATGTATTTTCTGAGCCATTTTGGGCATAGGGTGAAATGGCAGAGAGCCTTGGGTACGTGGGAATATAACACTTCCGAACCCATAAACAGTCTTTTAAAAATAAGCCTCATCTTTCCTCTGATCCCAGTTTCCCCCCGCTGTGTCAAACAATCATGTACGGATAATTACATGTGATCTGTGCAGTGTCTGGGGGCGTGGGTTGGTAGGTTTCACATTATGCCAACCAAGCTGCTACTAAGAAACAAAAAAAGTTTTGCAGGTTTTCAGAATTCCAGATCTTTGGTTAAAATATCCCATTAAAAATAAATCAGAATACTGAACTGGAATAAAACAAAATACTGAACTGCATATCCTTCTGCTCACCATAAACATCAGGGGGAGAGGTCTGAGTTCTGCAGGAAGGGAAGGGAAAGGAAGGGAAGGCCAGGCGAATGGACCCTAGTAGGGCTGGATTTGATTGGGCAAAGGGAATTGGTTAACTGATTGGCCAAATGCTAATTTAGAATGTTAATTTAGGGTTCCAGTCTAAGCTCTTGGGGGCAATGTCTATGGGGCTGTTGGCTGTTGTGGACCTCACTCTCTGCAGTCAGACCTTCCCGGCCACAGGCAGAGAAGGTTTTCCTTCACTGGAAGCTTCATTATGGTAGAAAGCTCCAACACCGTCACTGCTCCAATAGAGCTGTGAGTGTGTTGTAGATAGATCGTGGGAGGTCTTGGATTCACTGGATCTGAAGTCCCCTTGTTCGATCGACACAGTCCTAGAATGGATGAAAAAGTATGCCAGCCCTGGAGCTGGCATAACTTTTTTTTTTTTTTTTTAAAATGGAACTACTGTGGGGGGGAGGCATGAGCCTGGCAGGACTTAAGACGCCCTCCCCCCTTTCCCCATATGATTGCTCTAACAGTAATAAGGAGGAATCGGGAGAATGCCAATTATAGAAATGACTCTTTCCTCAAAGAAGACTAGGTCCATCTCCAGCTTGCAGGATCTACTTCCCCCCTTTAAACAGAGCCTTGGGTTTGTTAGCGTCTGCCCATCACAAAAGTATTGCTTGGGTTGAGGGTAGTGATGGGTGGTGGGATAGAGCCTGTCTCCGAAATGGGACCCCCAAAGCAAGGCCCCTGCTCTCCCTTTTTTATGGTTCTTTTCTCATTCAAATGGACTTGGACCAGACAGCCCTTCAAATAGAGGACACCTTCAAATAGAGGACTGTTATCTGATAAATAGGATACCTGGTCACCCTTTGAAGACGTGTGGAGCTTACCTTCTCCTTTCCATTGCTGACTCTGTTGCTCTCCTTTGCTTCCACCTTATTTTCTGTACGCAACGAGTCACCAAAACCAGAACTGGGTGGTTGAAGATGTACCCACACTATAACGAAGGCTGAATATAGAGCTGGAACAAATGATAACTTGAACAAAAATATCCAACCCCACATGCCTTCCCTTGGACGTAAGCTCCAATTATCTCAAGTTGTGCTTTCTTCCAAATAGGATGTAGGGAAGAGGAAAGATCAATCTAAAACTCTCAGTATTTCAGGCTGCTGTCGATGAGGAATATGGGAGGATTTTAGGACAGAGTGAGTAAGGCTGAAGCAGCCACTAATGAGAAGAGGAAAATGACAGCAGGAAAGAAGAGGGTCCCAGTTTGAAATCAAAGCACCCCTGATCCTCGTTTTGCCAGCCACTATTCGACAAGGCTCCTGTCCAGGCACTCTTGGATGCTTTGCCGAACTTCCTGGGTCGCATGGAAGCCTCCACCTCCCGACAGCATGGATGTATGACCTGTTCCACTCTGATGACACAAGCCATGTGCGCCTTTGGTTCATGCTTCCTTCTAAACCACCTGCTCCTGTTTCCGATGGGTGATGCCTGCAGTTACAATACATGACCAGAAGGAGAAGCTAGGCCATAAGGTTTACTTGCAGCTGAAAGGAGAAGAGCAGGGTGGAGGGGGCTGGAAGCATCTCTGCTTCCAGATGTGGGTTAGGTTAGGCCTGGCTTCAGCACATGGCACCTTTGGGCAGTTGGTGAGGTCCCAGCACCTTGGCAGGACTCATTGGTTGATGTCTTAACTCCAGGTGGCTGGATCTGGGAAGCGGCCTTTTTTATTTTCTCCAAAGCCCCCTGATGTGGTGTGGTTGAAAGTCACCTGCCGCTGTCTGCTAAGCCCAAAGGCCCCCACTGGTAGAGGAGCCCCCCCCCAGGGCACTTTGTTATGTCTAGCCCTGCTCCCCTTAGGTTGGAAGAAGGAGTTTCAGGCGATCAATCAGACTCTGAAGTAGAGGAGGTGGCGCCAGAAACATACCAGGTTATACCAGTGGGGGAGGCAGCTCTCACAGGCTCTTCACCAGCTGGGAATGAACCTCCTCCAGAGCTTATCTCCTCAAGGGTAAACAACACACAGTCAGTGAGAAATCAGAATTCTTCCGAGGGGGAGGGCACAGAGAAATTGGCCAATCCTAGAGTACGCCAGAACGTGAGAGAAGGTCAGCCCAGCTAGCATCTCACCAGAAGCTGCATCAGAACCACTCTCCCTGAAGTTAACTCGTTCTGAGAAAAAGCTTTCCGTTCTTCTTGAAAGAACAATTGTCTCGCTTAGTTTGCATAGTTTTGCCTAGAAGAAAGTTCCTAGAGATCAGGTGGGAAGAGATGTTTATTGCTTGAATAAAGCTTTGTAGACTACTTAGCAGGCCTCTACATTGTCTCCCAAGAGTGCGGGAGTTCACGAGAAACACAACACACTTTGCCAGGACCCTTTCAAAGCTGGAGCTAGCCCTGATGTGGGCAGTAGACATGTCCATCCCTGATTCCTGCAGTGCTAGAGAGCAAGCCCTGCCAGATGATATCATGATGCCATATAAAAAAGGTATCATTCATGGCTTCCTGGAATAGGCAGCAATATTGGATTATGTTTGAATAATAGGCAATAAATTATACTGGAATAGTCAACTGACCAGTGTCCCAATCCCAGAGGTACCAGAGCAGTTTGGGGGTATTCCTGCTTCTGTAAATGAGCCCTGAGTGGCAAGGACTCTGTGAGGGAGTTCGGACGATCACAAGGGTAAAAGAAATCATTGTGGCTTCTCTCCCCCCCCCCCAGCTCATGTTGCACATGTGGCTGCCGTTTGCATAATTGCCCTCAAAGCGCGCGGGTTGAAGCTTTCATCTGAACCAGGCACGTGGTGTGGCAGGGTTGGCTGCGTAGGCACCCTACAACCCCTGCTATAAGTCTTTTGTTGTGGGGTGAGTAAAAATCCATCCCCTGCCACACACCGGGTTGGGTGGTGGCTGCATACATCGTAGATGCACAGAGATAGTTAACAAGCCATGATTCCTTCTTTCACCCCTGTGATTGTCCAAACCCTACCTGTGACTGGGTTCTCATGATAAGAGGGTGGACGATAAGTCATGGTGGCTTGTTAACCATCTCTGTGAATGCGGCTGTTGTAGCCACCCAACCTTGCCAGGTTTGGATAGCATGATAACCCATGCCAGCACGGGTAATGATGGAAATCTGCCAGCACGTGACAAGCACGTGTGTGGGTGATTTACAAGCAGCTAAAAATCAGAAACTGAGTAGTGAAGTTCTTCCCTTCCACAGTGTCTTCATATCAGAAAAAAACATCTTTACCTGGGGGCAGGAGAAGGAGCTTCTCAACTATCAAAGCAATTCAGCAATGGTGGGATTTCCTTCTTTGGAGAGTTTCAGAAATGGGCTGAAATACGAATGGGATGATTTAAAATCTTTTCCCATTCTCCTTTCTGCTTATGGCCAGATCTACGCCAAGCAGGATATAACATTTTGAAAGTGGTTTGAAAACGGTATATGGAATGTGTCCTAGTCCCCAACAGTTGTCAGAAACGTTATAAAGCAGTATTTATTTATTTATTGCATTTCTATACCGCCCAATAGGTGAAGCTCTCTGGGCAGTTCACAAACGTTAAAACCATCAGATACGAATCAAAGTATCAAACAAACAACTGTATAAAAACACAATATCAAAATACTATATAAAAGCACAACCATAGTATATAAAAGTGCAACCGAGCAGCAATGCAGAAATTTATACAGATTTAAAATACAGATTTAAAATACAGATTTAAAACAGCAAGGTTTAAAGACTAAGATGATAAACTGTTAAAATACTGGGAGAATAAGGCCTTCGCCTGGTGTCGAAAAGGGTATAACATAGGTGCCAGGCGATCCTCTCTAGTGAGCTCATTCCACAGCTGTGGTGCCACAGCAGAGAAGGCCCTCCTCCTGGTGGCCACCTGCCTCACTTTCTTTGGCAGGGGCTCACAGAGAAGTAGTGTAGATCCTGCCTAAATAATCTGTATATCCTCCCTTCACCACAGTTGGCCAATTTAGTACAGAACCTGCCTCCCCTAGTATATCACACACAACATTCACGAGCAATGAGCACATGCATTTATACCTGTGGTGTAGAGGACATAAGCGTTGGACTACCTTGGGCAAGTTATCTCTCTCAGTCTAGCCTACTGCACAGGGATATTGTTAGGATGAAACAGGCTAGCTTCCATGTCTTGCCACCCTGAGCTCAATGGGGAAAGAGTGGGATGCAAGTATAATAAATACAGACATACTAAGAATTCTGGGAGTTATGATCCAAAAAATCTGGACAGCACAGATTTGGGGACGGCTGTCTTACAGCATGGCCATGGAAATGTGTGCATGTACTGTATGATTGTGTGCATGTGTTGTTAAAGATTATTTCATTATCTGTTTCTCCTTTACTTGCTGGCTGCCAAGGTATTCAAAACAGATAAAATATAAATGTTATGACATACAAAACAATAGCATTGCAAGATTCTCTCAGGCTGTTGGTGGTCTCCCCAGGAGGTGATGGCATGACCTTCCTGGCCTGTTATTCTTGTCTTCTGCCTCCCCTCAGGTCATGCAGGTATTTAAGTATCACTTGGAAAGTCAGTTGTCCCAGTTCAACTTTCTCAGGCCATTAGTGGTCTCTTCATCAACTGATGCAGTGACTTCATTAATGTAGGCCTCTCTTCTTCTGCCTTTCCCCTGAGGGCAAGCAAGTCTTTTAGTGTTTCCTGAGAAGATTGGTGAAGAACTAGCCCAGGTCGACTCTCTTAGGGAGTTGGTGGTCTCTTCAAAAGCCATGAGCTGGCCGACCTTGGATTCTTCCATTCTGGGGGAAATCAAGCGCGGCTGGATGAAGGGAGACTTGTGAAGAAAAGAAAGAGGCAGAAAATAACCAGGACCTGAGGGGTGTGGAGTAGATCACGTGAAAAGAGGGGAGTTGAGAGAAGACATGGAAATGTACCTCTTGGCACTGAGTAAACATATACAAAATGGTTTTGCTGGTGAAGCTAATATGGGTTTGTGTGGCATCATACAACTTAGCTACCTCTCTTCCCTGATGCGTGTGGCAGACTTTACGAATTATCTGACTCCTTGTTGGTTCTCTGGCTTGGGACTAGGGCCTTTGAAAGGACTGTGCTTGTGATCTGAGCCCTTGCCCCATGTCCCACTCCTGTTGGATGCACAACTGGCTGGGATATGGGACAGAGCCTTTCTGGTGGTGGAATCCTGGTTGTGGATTCCCCTCCCTAGAGAGCCTCATTTGTTCTCTCATTGATGCTGTATAGATGAGCTTATTTATTTGTGGTTCGAGTTGAAATCTGCTGTATGGTTAGAGTTTATCTGGCTCTATTCTTAGTTTTTCTGTTTGTCTATATTGTTGATTCTAAGTAGCTTTTTAAAAATTATTTGTTAGAGCTGAAAGGTTGAATATAAATGTATTTTTTAAATAAAAATTAAATAAACAGAGACTCCATTCATTAAAATGGAAGCTACCTAATCAGGGTAGGAACTTAATTTTTAATAAACGTGCAATGTCTTGAGTACCAGTTATTCTACTGAAGTCTGACTTTGACCAGGTAAGGTTAATGAAACCCAGGAGGAATTAATTTTGCTTCCGTTTCTGATTTTTACTAACACTTAATAAAAGAATTCTTAGCTTCTGTTTGGGTGTTCCACCAGTACATCCATTTGCCTTTCAGCAGAAGCTATGACTTGGAAAATCCTTTAAGCGTTATCTTTCTCCTGTGTGTATAATTTTAAGCTTCTTTTCTGTAGTCAGCGTTGCGCTAGGGAAATATCCATAAAATTGCGATCCAATTAACAATAAGCAGTGACTCCAACTTGCTGTTTTCTGTTCGTTAGTCACCTCTAAGTACTACTTGTAGGCAGTCCGTAATAAATAGGAGAGCACTTAGTTCAACTTGTTTAATACACTGAAAATATGGACATGCCTGTTGTTTGTTTTTATGATAAGCAGAATTTCTCCCTGAATGATTATGTGAGGAACTAGTTGAGGCTGTGATACCAAGCTGTTTACATGGAAATATGTTCAGAGTGCAAGTCCAGCAGAGGAGATAGATTCTAGTGATGGTTGCTATCAGACCCAGCATGAAAACAGCTGGAGAAAGGATCTGGCGCTTTCTGCATGCAAAGCATCCACTCTATAGGAATGTACAAGAATTTTGTTGGTGAAAGTGTACTGTTCGCAATCCTGAACACAAATGTGAGTATTTTTTTTGGGGGGGGGGGAGAAATAGTTGCAAATCCCCAAATTTTTGATCATGTTCGAATATATATGCACTTTGAAATGCTCTTTTTCTCTCTCTCATAATTATGTATTTTCACCCTTTGGTCAGTAGGGGAACACTTTTGAAAAATATGCACAGAAATGTATGCTTTTCCCATTCAGAATGCTCATTTCTCCACATTTGATGAACTGAAATGAGTTTTGAAGGGGTTTACCGAGAATTTAGGGCCAGATCTACACCAAGCAGGATATGACACTTTGAAAAATATTTGGAAACTGTATATGGTGTGTGTTGCTACTACTGTTATAAACAGTTTCAAAGCAGTAGTGGAGATCCTGCCTAGGTGAGCTGGAAAATCACTGCTTCTGCCATCCCTACTATACCACTTGAGCTACTTCCCATCCCGTGAATTTAGATCACAGGAGTTGGGTATTATAGAGCAAGAATGTCTGATGGGAGGGAAACTCCTTGGGCATGTCTAGACCTGCCAGTATCCCGGGGATCACCTCGGGATCATCCCATGATGCACAGGGGATCCCTGGAGCAGGGAGGGATGATCCCTCCCTTTCACAGGATATTGGCATACCCTTTAATCCCGACTTTTCAAGCCCAAGACCACGGGATGTGTGGCCGGGCATCCCGTTTTCATCCCGGCGCTTCGTGAATAACCGCGAGGAGCTAGGAACCGGGCATGGGGCATGGAGCTCTTCAGGAGCTCCGTGCCCATTGGGGGTGGGAGGGGGAGCAGGGTCTTTCATTTTTAATAACAAACTCACTTTTTCATAGGAGCGCAGCTGCGCTCTTTTTTGATTAAAAAAACAAAACAAAATGGTGGGCGTGACGCGGTGCGTCGCATGTAGACTGAAGGGGAGGATCTCGCAATCGTCATATCACGAGATCATCCCCTCCATCCCCCTCGTCTAGCCATGCCACTTGACACTGATATTCACCAATGCTGACCTGCAGATTCCTCCCCTCCCCCTGCTTGGAGCTGTGGTGCGTGGGCCATAGTTCCACTCTAAAAGCTCAGCAGTGCATTAAAAGAGCATCAGAGAGACTTAGAAATGCCCAGAGGGTAGCATTTGCAGGGCATAGTTGGCAGCCGCAATGTGGATATGTATCAACTCCCACCCACCAATTCTCCTCTTGCCCCAACATTAGTGTATTGAGGCAAATGTGGGGTTGCGGACCCTTAGTTTGCCTCATAATATTTAGTTCTTCTGTAAGTCTCATGGGGGGGATCAGAGCTGGTGTCTAGCTCCAGTGACTTCATTGTATCTGAGGTTGTTTTGTAATGAGGTGATTTATTGCTCATCAATGCTCAATGCTTATAATGAGTCGTTTTAATGAGGAGATTTAAAAACATTGCCTAATGTCTGGTATTCCTAAGGTTACGAATCACTGAGGTGAGATGCAATTTAATAGAGATGAGAGTTGCTTTGCCAGGGAGAGTGTGCAGAAGAGGTGAATAAAATTACGTGTAAATCAGTATGGCACAAGGTACACTACAACACAGTTAATGGTAGTTCTCTGACCTAGTTCTGTCGTCTGAAACCATGATTGTACCCACCTTGTGTTCACAGAGGGAAATTATCCTTTAATAATACCCTAAGGGTATCAAAAGCTCTGCAATATATTTTGTTAGTGCTGCAATAAGGGAGAAAGAGAGCTAAAAGTTGTTAGAGGCAGTAAGAGACGCTTGAAAGTTTTAAATAATTCTTGGGTGGGTGGTTGGGAACAGCACAACAACATTAGGAAGCAATAATAATAATAATAAAAGGAAGAGGGGCCGACCAAGGGCAAGATGGATGGATGATATTCTGGAGGGGACAGACTTGACCTTGGGGGAGCTAGGGGTGGCGACAGCTGACAGAAAGCTCTGGCGTGGGCTGGTCCATGAAGTCACGAAGAGTCGGAAACGACTGAACGAATAAACAACAACAACAACAACAACAACAAATAATAATAATAATAATAATAATAATAATAATAATAATGTGTTGGGCTTTTGGTATCTCACAGGTCATGCTAAGGTTGAAGCACTCATGGCGTGTTTGGGTATATGTGTATGAATATATTTCTATTCATTTGTCCAAAAACTGCTATAAATTTAAACTTTGTGATTAATCATTGCCTTATTAGTGGACTATTTCTAACAAATATGATATATAATGTTGTTATTGGAATCAAGCTACTATTGATTTGGCTGATGTACCTAGAATCTGTGACAAAAACAACATTGTCTGTATTTTGATATGGAGCTGTTGGATAAATAGAACTTGACATGATCAAAATGCATCATGGGTCACAACAAGCCCCAAACTTCGATGCAGATATCAAGTTCCCAGTCCAAGCCATAAATGGTTGTTTTTTTCAGGCATTGTGGTCAGCGGAGGCTTTGTACCAAAATCAAGTTCGGAGAATGCCTTTCTATTGAAGTTGTGTTGGAGTATCTTTGAGGAGGGGGAAAAAAGAACTAAAGACCAATGAAATGTATCAAATCACATCATGTTTTTAAAATTCCACAGAACTGAAAACTGAATATGGACCATGAGTTTTAAACGACAGCCATCAGTCAGATTATGTGCTTGGGTCCTTGTTTGGACGTTGGGAGAAATGGTACGATAGTTGCACAAGTAGCACCCAGGGAAAAAAAGTGTGGGGAAGGTTGACCGGGCTATGAAAAGGAGATGTCAAAGATTTAGAGTTTGGATCAACTGGCTGAAAACTAGTGTTTCCAGATGTTTGATGTCTGGGGCACTGTTTCCCACTGGATTAAACCTGGAATGCACTGCAGTCTTACCCTCAGTAAGTATACACACACACACACACACACACACACACACACACACACACACACACACTCACACTCAATTCGGTCCCAGAACACCAAGAAGGCATCTGCCTTCCATTCGACGAAGGTCCAGAACAAGGATCTCCAGCTGATTTGGGCTTCCAACTTCCAGCATTCCTGACTCTTGGCCATGCTGGCAGGAGCTTCTGGGAATAGAAGTCCAAATCATCTGGAGATCTACCTTTCACATACCCCTGGCCTAGAAAATACTACTTCCTGGCCCCCAACCTTTCTCTTTTGCCCATTCAGGCAAAATTAAAAAAAAAAAAAAATTAAACCATGAAAATCACACAAAACAACCAACAGTCTAAAAACACAAATACAAAATACAATATCCCAGGGAAATGTAGGGACCTTCCCTCCCTGCTCCTGGGATCCACTGTGCATCATGTGGACACACAGGGACGATCCTGGGATGATCCCCGGGATATCGCCTTGTCTAGACATGTCCAATATCTCTGGATTTGCAGGCTGCCTCTCATGTTAAAGAAGTTCTTGATTAAAATGTTTGGTTCTTTTCAGCTTCATAACTCCACACATAAAAACAGTATAGAAACGTATAGGATTACATTAAGCATATTTTTAAATCCTGTGATTCCAGGAGGAAGGCTGCTAGCATTAAGAATCAGAAATCATTGTGCAACTGTTCCATCTTTTATTCCTTAATTGATTTTTTTTTCTGGTAAGAGGGGAGGAAAAGACAGAAAAAGTGGCAGGAAAGTACTGGAGGGCTACAGATTGAAGGTGGCATCCTCTGGACCCCCTGTAAAATTCCATGAATGAGGCAGGGCGATTACACAATAAAAGCTGACTCTGGAAGAACCTCATATCTTTTATTTTCAGAAAACAGAGTTGGGAGGCTCCAATTTGGATTGGGACTGGGGGGGAGGTTTTTTTTAAAAAAAAACCTCTTCGTTTCTGTGCCCCAAATCATCCCCTTCCAAGCTACAATTTGTTGCAATTTCTTTTTTAAAAGCAGGGCAAATACCAGTCTGATTTAGAACTGGAAGCCAGGGGGGCCACCTGGCTACTTTTTTTTTTAAAAAAAATAGAAACTGATGTGGCTGGTTCCAACCATGGGACTGAAAAACATGCATAAAGTTATATCTAGTTAATCCCTTTCTCAGCCTGTTGAGTTGCAAACAATGCCCTTGGGAGCAGAAAGGAGCACTTATTAAGCCCAATGTATGGATATATTCCAGACGTGTTTATCACAGTTTGTCTCGCATAGCTTGCTGCCACCTTCCATGTTCTGAAGACTCTGGCTTTTTCCCATGATGTATTTCTCTCTGGAATGACTTGTGGTGGTTGTATTCTTAATGTTTCTTCCCCACGTCCGAAGCAGCCTGTTTTGCTCTTATCTTGATTCATTCGCTTGCTGCGTACAAATTCAACTGCATTCCAGGAGTAACTCATTTTGACCTTTGTTCCCTTCCAAATGTTTCTGACTCCTGCATTTTTTTTCCCTTTGCAAAGATTCGCAGAATAGTTCTTATGGTGATAATCTCCACCCCATCTTTCTCTACGCTTTCTGTGCTTTCCATGATCTCCATGGCAGATGTGATTAGGGTGACCGTATGGAAAGGGGTACAGGGCTCCTGTATCTTTAACAGTTGTATAGAAAAGGGAATTTCAGTAGGTCTCATTTGTATGCATGCGGCACATGGTGAAATTACCTCTCCATCACAACAGTTAAAGCTGCAGGAGCCCTGCCCTCTTGACCAGATACAAAAGCCACAGGAGCCCTGTCCTCCTTTCCATGTGGTCACCATAGATGTGACACATTTCGCACCAGCCTCATGGCTGTAGTCATGAGAATCTCTTGTGTTCTGGCTGAAACATTTTCTCTGAGACATATAAGAAGTTGGGCTGAGCTAGCTCAGGGGTGTGGAACTCCAGGCCTGAGGGCCAAATCTGGCCTGCCCAGAATTCCCTAGATGGTCCCTCCCCTCCCCTCAACTGGTGGTTTCCCAGCTTTTGCACTTTTCCCCCCATTCTAAAAGATTGAAATGCCTCTCCTAAGGCAGTAAGAGCTTTAAGCTAAATATGTGGGTATTCTTGGCCTGCCTTCAGACCTGCCCCCTTTGCCTTTGCTCCGCCCACCACAGGTATGCACCCCTCCAAAGAGCTTTTCCAAAATTGAATTTGGCCCTCGGGCTGAAAAGAATCAATGCTCCTGATCTAATTATGAAGAGTTCATTCTATGTATCGTTGGTCCATCTAGCCCAGATTGGTCTATTACAGTCCTGCATCATACATAATCCACTAAGGCAAACAGAGCCATTTATGATGGCTTGGCAAGTCTTTTTATTTTCCCCCTTCTTTGGTTTTTGCTGTCCTAGACAGATAGTCAAACCAGAAAGTTCATGGAGTCCCTGTAGCCCACTGTTCACGTCTGGTGGGTTCCATTTGGTTTGGTGGAACACAAGTTGCGGTTTACTCTAATGATAGCGGCATTTCGGGGTCTTGGAGAATTAGCTACGGCAAGATATCATGATGGTCACCAACTTGGATGGTTTTAAAAAGTGAATTAGACAGAATCATGGAGGGAAACACTATCAACAGCTATTAGTCATGATGGCTATATATTGTCTCCAGTATATCAGTTGCTGGGGGACACAGCATGGCTCTTGTTATGTTTTTACTTGTGTGCCTTGGCTGTTTGCTATACAATCATCATCAGATGATCATGGGTCTTTTGCAGTTGATCCTTCCAATCTGGAAATATGCCTCTAGCCTTATGGAACTGGACTGTGTTCCTGAAATAATAGCTACCATTTTGAACACTACAAAAGGGTTATGAGACAAATAGCGTTTTCTAGAATGAGTTCCTGAATATAGATTTTTTTTTAAAAAAAGATTCATTACCAAGAAACAGGAAGACTTCTTGACTATGAGGCCGGAACATATGCGTCCTCATGACATCCATTAAGAAAACAAATGCCCAGCTGGATGGACTTTGCATGGCTTTCTAAGGGCAAAACAGTGAGCAACCATGCATGTAGCTTCCTGGCAGAGGCAAGTGGGCTGTTTGCCTGATCGCTCTGCTCAAGCTACAGCACAGAGAGAATGAGCAAGTGGGCTACCATTAAGGATCAGAATACATTATCAGTGCAAAAGCCAAACATCCACTTTCTCAGTGGCTTGTATGCGTCCACATTCTTGGGTGTTGTGTACATCTCTGGAGATTTGGGATGTCTGCGTTTATAATGTGAATGCTGAGACTTGAGTTGTGTGTGTAATAGCCTTAGCCTGCAAGTCAGCTCATGGCCGCTTGTTCTTATGTCCTACTCAATGAAGTGCACATGAATGTCCCTGGAAACAAAGATTAAGATTAGGGTTTTTATTGTTTTACGTAATATTGTACTAAGTGTAAATGTCTGGACCTCTGGGCATAAAGCAGCTAGAACCAAACTTTGCATTTTGAATAATTGTTTATGAATATGCAAAATCAGTTTAGGCTGATATACCAGCTGTGTTCTTATTTGGACAGAGATAGCCTAGCTACAGTTATCCATGCTTTGATAATCTGGATTACGGCACTGCGTTATACAAGGGGTTGCCTTTGAAAATGGTCCAGAAACTTCAGATGGTCCAAAATAGGGCAGCAAGATTGTTAACAGGGACTGGCCAGTGTGATCATATTATGCCAGTACTTTTCCAACTGCACTGGCTGCCAGTCCTTTTCCAGGTATTAACATTTAAAGTCCTACATGGCTTGGGGCGAGGTTATCTGAAGCATCATCTCCTCCCATATGTACTTGGCTGGGCCGTAAGATCATCTTCAGTGGTCCTTCTCCTTTCAGTGGCCCCTGCCAAAGGAAGGGAGGTGGTTGGCCACCATAATTGTACACCTAAAAACGCGATATTTTTTTTGTATTTGTACATGAAAATGTTTTGCAAACTGTATATGGAGTATGTCCTGGGTGCCAACAATCCTGTTATAAACCATTTTAAAGCAGTAGTGTAGATCCTGCCACAGTCTCAGTTGCACAATTTGGGGGAAGGAGGTTTGAGTTGGGACACGCAAAATTTTCCAGGTAGTGATGGCATTGATTTTAAGAATATTAGTTAGCCCATTAGACAGTGATAGTGATTGACAGTTAAAAAAAAAGAAGAAGAAATGCCCAGGCAGAAAAGAGTGAATTAAGCACAGAGGAGATAGCAGTATAGAGATTTAATGGCAAGGACTAAGGAGAAGGACTTGATTGATGACAACATTATCATTTGGCAACTGTGTGCTTTAACCCAGATCCTCTGTTGTTGTTTTTTAATATATTCCATATTTTCTATCATAAGTTTGTTTAAAAGATCTGCTGTAAATTCTCAGCCTGGGAATATTAATTACATGACATATTCTGATATTTTTTTTGTATTGTGGTCATGCATGAAGGCCTAATCTAAGCAGGATATTGCACTATGAAAGTGGTATATAAAAGAGGCAGGAGCCACACCAAGCAGGATATAGCGGTATGAAAGCGGTATATGGTATGAGCCAATGGGCCCCAACAGTTGTCAGTGCACTTCAATACCGCTATAAAGCAGTAGTGTGGCTCCTGTCTCTTCCATACTGCTTCCATACTGCTTTAATAGTGCTTTATCCTGCTCGGTGTAGATCCGGCCTGGGTGGCTTTGGGCCAGTCACTGACACTCAGCCTTACTGACCTCTCAGGGTTGTTGTGAGGATAAAATGAAGAGGAGGAGGATCGTGTATGCTGCCTTTTGCTCCTTGGATGAAAGGCGAGATATAAATGTAACAAATTAATAAACTGCCCGCTGTGATAGTGAGAACTATAGAGAAAGGGTTGGGGGAGTGTAGTGGCTGAAAGTGTGAACAGTGGATCTGAGCTACAAACTCTCTCTCTTCCCATCTATACCATACTGATTATAATACTGGCCTGGTTGTTGTAAGGATTATTTAATGGCCTGGTTCACCCATAACAGCAACCAAAAAAACCCCACCTCTGGATTGTCATGAATGTTAGGCCATAGCTAGACCTAAGGTTTATCCCTGGATCGGCCAGGGGTCAAACCTGTTCATCTAGGTAACACACAGGGGATCCAGTGCTCAGGCAGGGGCGAACCCTGGATGATCCCAGGATAAACCTTAGGTCTAGCTGTGGCCTTAGTATGCCAGTTCACTCTGCTCAATTGCTCCCACTGTTAGCAGGAACGGCTAAACTATGCCATAAGAACATAAGAAGAGCCATGCTGGATCAGACCAAGGGTCCATCTAGCCCAGCACGCTGTTCACACAGTGCCGTCCCTGGGTTGTTTAGTGTAACAACCTCTGGTATGCCTCTCCCTCAACAACCCATAGTTGGAACATGAGGTTGTTGAGCCACTATGTGTTGCAAACTGGGCCAATATGAAATCTTGAAATGGACAATATGAATGCTAGGTAGTAATGTTATGCACTTGTAAGAAGTCCCACTGATTTTCCAGGTTTTGTGTTTGCAACCTATAAAATGATTACAGGGATACTTTAGTGTCTCAGCACGCCATTGTGGGGGCTTAATTAAGAGACTACAAATTGTCATAGACGATCAGATCAAAGGTTCGGGTAATTCAACAGCCTAGTGTTTATAATTAACATATTTTGAGCCCTGTGTGGTGTGTGTGTGTGTGTGTGTGTGTGTGTGTGTGATTTGATGCTTTTTAAAATGCCAAATTATCTCCCCCAGCTTCCCTTTTAACCACTGTTAAATTGACTGCCTTTCAAAGAACATTGTGAATTGAAGAAACACAGCTTCCTCAAACCCTGCTGATCTGTTCCTTATTTTTTCCTCCTGCAGGTTTTCCATGCCCCCCTCCCCACCTCAAGTTTATGTAACATGTAGGTCAATCAATCAGTCAATCAATCCCTATTTACAGTTCTCACCAGCACAGCTCCTCAGTTTGTTCTTGAATCATTCGCAAAACATGACGATTCTTCCTGTTCTAGGACTTAATTTGCAGACTTGCTTTCATTACCAGAATCCAGCTTTGCAACATGTGACGTTCCAAGAGTGCCTTGGCATATAGATTGTGGCATTGCTGTATTCTGTATTGCACTTCTGCTATTTTTCATATCATTTCACCCCCCACCCAATTTCAACACCTATATATTGTAAGGGAGAAGGCGCTCTCTCAGGGATCCTGATCCCAAGTTGTTTATGGCTTTCTGCACAACTATCAAAACCTTTAACCTGGTCTGGTAGCAAATAGGCAAATATTAGTATACAGGGTAGAACCCAGAGTACATCTGGGATCTGGGAACATGGTCTGTTGCTCTGATTGTTAACAACTGCTGAATAGTTTTCCTCGTGAAACATTTTCTTAATTGAGAGCAGACTCTCTTTGAGACTAGATAGTTGTCCTGAAGGGTTTGTCCTGGCAAACTTTCGTTCAGAAGGCACCAATGTGTTGCCTTCCAGATGTATGCCTTCCTGTCTTTCTCAGCCAGCATGGCCAATGCTAGCTAGGGATGATGGGAGTTGCAATGCAAACCATCTGGCAGGCAATAAGGAAGGCGTATTGGGAGGGAGGGATTGATGTGCTTATTATTGCTAGAAAATCAAGACTGATCTCTTCCGGCAGGCCTATCCAGTAGAATTTTAGGATATTTTTAGTGTGTTTTTAGGATGCTTTTAGGATGTTTTTAAACAGTGTGTACCTTGTTTTTAATCGATATTTTATGTATTTTATGCTTGCTGTTGTTCCCTGCCTTGATCCAATCGGAGAGGCGGGTAATAAATAAATAAATAAATAAAAATAATATGCCTTATAGACAATCAAAAAAGTGGGTGTGGGAAAGTAGCCTAAAGTCTCCCAGTCAGCATCATGGCCGAGTAGGGACTAGAACCCAGATTTCCTGAGTCCCAATCCAACACTCCAATCACTACTCCACACTGGCTTTTTCATACATATCTGTATAAAGGAAAGAAGTAAGATTGCAGAATTGGTTAATATGTTATTTGTGATCATATTTCTCTCAACCACTTTTTTATCGTGCAATCCTATATGTGTCTACTCAGAAGTAAATCCCTTTTGGTTCAATATACCCAATCAAAGTAAAAAGAAATGTATAAAAAGGCAGACCTGAACTCTCACCACTGGAGTTGAGGTGGGCATGAATAATAGGCAATTCATTTTTCCTCTTTCAACCACTTGCAGGACTCGTAGAAAGCGAAAATCTTTCACTTCTCCCACATGCACAGTCAGGGGCAGCAGTTTTGTAAATTATTTTTTTAAGGTTACATCAGCACAGAGTCATTTGTGCTTAATAGGATGGGTCCAAGGTCACAATGAATTATCTCTGCTGTTAGTCAGGATGTCATATTTCTTTTTTGGCGAAGCAAGATTGGTGTACAACATTTGTTAAATGTACCATACAAAAAAAAAAAAAAACAGGGGGAAAAACACAAGCTATTACTCAGGTGATTATATTATTTTTTTCTTGCAATACCTCAGTTTGACGAATGACCTGATTAGCTCTTGAGAGTTTGTGTTAAATTTAGCTGGAAATTACAGAGGGAAGAAAAGAACCTGGCTTTTAGCTTATAGTTATCAACTCATGTGCAAAATTAGTAGGTTTACAGACTATTAGAGTGAAGCAAATATAATTTTTAAAATGTATATCATTTGTCTGCCGTGCAGACACATAACCAGACACATCAGTTAGATTAACATGAGTGTTTTCTGACAGCGGGTCGGATCCAATACTGGGCATTGACAGTGGACTGATTTCTCTTCCTCCTGTAGCACCCTGCACAACTCACAAATCTTCTCTGGGAGGTTGGAAGACCCTTTGGAGCAGATTTGGGGTGTGTGGGGAGGAGAAGGTGGGGAATTTCCATTGAACCAGCAGAAATCATGTTGCGCAAGCAAATTTCCACTCGCACAACGGTTGGATCTAACTCAATGTATTTCTATGTAGCGCACTGTACGTGGAGCGGGCTTTGAAGGTGGTCCAGAAACTTCAACTGGTGCAAAATAAGGCGGCCCAAGTGTTGATGGAGGCAAAGTGTTGATGGATCATATCATGCCTATACTGTGCAAGCTTGGTTACTGGTGTGTTTCTGAGGTTGATGTGTGCATTCTGTTGGATCAGAGCCCCTGGGCAGTATCCAGTGGGGCTGTTCCACTTCCACTGGTTCCATTGTGTTTGTGGCAGCAACCACTTGGGCAACGGGGCTTTAGCACTTCTAAAAATAACCCTGGAAAAGACCTGCTTCATCCTGGAATCGAGTGTTTCCACTCATTTCGGGTTATTTTTAGAAATGTGAAGTCCCATTGCATAATCCAACCCTCCTAGTATCCCAATCGGGGTTCACCAGATGGTTGAGGGAAAAAGCACCACAAAAAGGCTATAAGAAGAAGAGGCTACTAGCTCTGGTGCTAAGAAATGTAAAAAAAAAAAAGACTTTATTTTTATCCGAAATATAATTTTTTAAAAAATGTTCAAAACAACTTTCAATCAAACTTGTACAACGCTCAATATTTCGGATCTGGAGATCCTTTGTCAGGAGCTGTACAACGAAATAAATTACTTTTTGAAGTAATTATAAATTTAATTTATAAAATTAAATTTTTAATTTTATAAAATTACAGCACCATGTACATTGTACAGCACCATGTACATTGATGGTGCTATATTAATAATACCTTCTAGATATTTTTTACAAAACCGCAGTCGTGTTCATTCTGTCTCCATCAGCAATCAAACTGTTCTGGTCACGCCTTTCACCTCGACCACCGATTGTGCAGTTTTTCCCTATTCTAAAAGATTTAAATGCCTTTCTTTAGGCTTCGATAGTGGCAGTAAGACTTGGTATGTTTACCTCTGCCCCTTTTGCCTATGTCTTTGGCCCTGCTCACCACTCGAATGTGGTCCCCAACGGTCATGACCCAGAAGTCCAGCAGTGACATGGACTCTGAGGCCAAAGACCCAGCAGTGCCAACAGAGGACCAGATCTGAGTACCACTGCAGAACTGCCAGAGGCGCCTGAGCTTCCAGTGACCCATAAGCTTAGCCCAAGCCCTGGACCAGCACCCTCTTCTACAAGAGCCCCACATTCCAGGGAGCCAATGCGCCATTCTGAAGGAAAGGGTGAAGCCTGGGACTGTTGCGTCAAAGGCTTCAGTTTGATATCAGACTTTGGGCATGTCTAGACCTAGGGAAGGGAGGGGGAGGATCTCATGATATGGTGATCGCGAGGTCCTCCCCCTCAGTCCACGCATGGCGTGCGACATCCCGGGAGGAAGAGGATGAGGACATCGCGCTCGCTATTTTGGTTTTGGTTTTTTTTATCGAAAATGAGCGCACAAATGCTCCAGCAATACAGCTAAGTTTTTGTTTTGTTTTTTAAAAAAGGATCCCGCTCTCTCCCCCCCCCCCGATGGGCATGGAGCTCCTGAAGAGCTCCGTGCCTGGTTCCTGGCTCCTCACGTTTACTTGTAAGGAGCCAGGACGAAACCAGGATGGTTGCCCACATATCCCACGGTCTTGGGACTATCCCAAGACTACAGGAAAAGTTGGGATTAAAGCTGTCCCAGTTATCCTGGGGAAAGGGAGGGATCATCCCTCGCTGCCCCTGGGATCCCCAGTGCATCATGTGGATGCACAGGGATGATCCCGGTGATCCACGGGATAAGCCCTCATCTAGACATGTCCTTTGTTGAAGCAAGTTGCTCACTAGCAGCTCTCCTGGGTGCTGCAACTGGGTGGCCTTGACTTCTTGCCACCTCGCCACTCGCGGCCTGGTACTGAGCGCCATTGGTTTCTGTTCCGTCCAGAGCTGGACACTGACAGCTTCCCTGAAATTGAATTCAGCCATCAAGCTGAAGAAGGTCCCCTACCCTTGCTGTAGCACTATGCTAATAGTGCAGACTGATGCGCTTCGTTTTCCGGGGCAACCCGTCTCGTCAGCTTACGCGGTTGGTGTTGCCCCGGAGGTCGTTTACATTACCAGTGTGGCCATTGTGTAAGTGTAGCGGCCCTGTTGGATACTGCCCTGAATACCATAAAGGTTAAAATTACATTTCATTTAGTTCTTGTAAATTGGAAACATACTCTTTTGCAATCCCTTTAATTACATGGAGGCTAACAGAGGATAAATTCCTGGTGGATTCCACTTACTGTCATCTTTACAGAGGTTAGCAGATTTTCCATCTGTAAGTTCTGCATGGGGAAAACATGCTAGGAAAATGTTTATTTTATAAAACCAAACACCACATTATTTATCTAAAATAGTAACAAGACAAATCAATGAATGCCGGGAGCCTAATATAGCTATATGGATAAATGGTCTGGATTTTACCTGGATATGCCAGACATCTTTAAAAGAGGCCGTGCATTTTAATTCCTTGCTTCTTCACAGGCGTACTCCAGTTTCTGAATTCGTTTATTTCAGCTAATATGGGAAAAACATCAGTTTTATCAGCGTGAGCAAGGCAAGTGATATAGAGTGTGCTCAACTTTATATGTTTCTTTAATTTTGTTATGGAGCAGTGCCTTGCTACAGTAATGAAACTTGATATGAAATTGGAAATGCTTGGATAATAACCACCACAACTATGCCGTTTTTCATTTCTAGTTTACTCTGTATGTTGAAAAGAGAATTACCTTTGCTGTTCAACAGAGAGAGAGAGATGGGGCGAACTTTGAAAGCATAAATAGATTCGTCGGGGTGGGGAATGTATTCCTTTAGCAATGCATTTCTTCATTAGAGGTGTGCTGCAGAACTTTGCTGTTTGCCAAAGAGAATTAATTGGGTAAAGAAGGTTCATTCATTAACAGTTGACTTTGTTTATGGCTGAAGAGTATTCTGCTAATTTTCTTTTGAAGGCTTATAATAATTTAATAGCAGTTTGTTCAAGACAATAATCCAATAATTACTCTTCAAAAAAAAAGTTTAATCAAGAATATTTGCTAGATGCTGTGAGTTCAGGAGGTTGTAACTGTTAACTGCAGCGCTACTAGCCTTCTCTTTTCCTCCCAGATTTTATAGATGTATGTATCTATATATCGGTGTATGTGTGTGTGTGTGTGTGTGTGTGTGTTTGTGTATATAAAACAATATTATTTAACATTCTGGCACAGCTCCCATTCATATCGATGAGTCTTGCTGAGGAGAAATTGTAAATTGTGCTCCATGAATCTAGTTGGATAGATGGATTATTATTATTATTATTTATTTATATAGCACCATCAATGTACATGGTGCTGTACAGAGTAAAACAGTAAATAGCAAGACCCTGCCGCATAGGCTTACATTCTAATAAAATCATAATAAAACAATAAGGAGGGGAAGAGGATTGGAAATCAACGCCAACCTTTTAGCAGTGAAAGTAGTTGCCAGTGACAAGCACTAACTGACTTAAAATAATTTGACACTGGAGATGGTTTTCCCTCCCTAATTTCCCTTTGAAAGCTTATAATCTTTCACTAGCTGTTTGTTCAGGGGTTATCCAGTAATGGCCTAGTTTGGCAAAGGACTGTAGACAGACATTTTAGGACTTTGAAACTGTAGATAGACACGTTTGGACTTCATTTAGTTTGTCATTATTCCTATTGCTGGATCTTCCTGTTTTCTTTCAATATTCTATGAGCTCCATCGGACAAGCGTTTTATTGCACACTCATTACTGGGCACTCACGGATTTTTGTAGGTCTCTCTCTTGACATCGTCTGCCTCCTGCCCAGATTTATTAAAAGTTCTTTTGTTTATTACTATGTTTGTTTCTATTTCCAACTTCCCCTTTCCCCATTTTCCCAACTAGAATTTTTTTTATCACCGCCACTCCTCTCAGACTTCCCTGTTACATCTGAGCCTAGCTGCAATTAATATTTTTTTTCCTGGTTACAATATAAAGTATCTGAGAGCGGCGTGGTCTTGAGTGGGCAATTAAGACCCCTTTGCTTTATGGAAGACCTGCTCATAGCAGATCAAAACTCCTAGAACTGGCTTGTTGATATGGATCAACACAACTGCCTGTCATTTTGGACACTGTTGGCTAGAAGGCCTGACAAGCACCTCCACCTTGCACAGGGGATCCCGGGAGCAAGGAGGGATGATCCCTCCCTTGGCCTGGGATATCGCCCTACCCTTTTAGCCTGCTTTTTCCACGGTCTCGGGATGATCCCGAGACCACAGAACATGTGGCCGGGCATCGCAAGTAACCGTGAGGACCCAAGCACAGGGGACATTGGGGGTGGGGTGGGTGAGTGGGGATTTCTTTTTTTTTTAAAAAAAGCTATACCTATTGTGCACAAGCACTCATGTGCTCCTTCTCCGATAAAAAAACACACCAAACAAAATGGTGGGTGTGACGTCCTCTTCTTCCTGGGACGTTGCGCACCACTTGTAGACAGAGGGGGAGATCTCATGATAACCATATCGCAAGATCATACCCCCTGCATCGCGCTAGACCCGGTAGGTCTAGCTATGGCCATAGTTTAAACTTGCCACAGTTTGTTCCAGTTTGGACAAAAGAGCAAACCACTTTTAATTGAAAATGGACGTGGTTACTTCTGATCTCCTTGCTGGTGCACGGGAGGAAGGTGAGGGCATGAGCCCAAGGTGTGTTCACATATTATTAAAGGTGGCTTCATGTGATCTCCAAACAGAATTTTAGGGATGGAAGAACCAGAAATTCTCAAACTCTGAGATTCTCCGAACTCTACTTCAAAACTTGATTCATCTTGCTCCCATCTTGCTCCCGTTCTTGTTTGTGACCTGTTTTTCACTTCATTTAAATGGGAAAAGTCCGCATTGCTGTTCACATTTTTCGAAAGTCCACACTTTCTTTGCGTTGAGTAAAGCATAAAAATGCATATTTTTGAAAAATGTGGATTTTAAAGCTCACTGGATTAAAAGAAAACCAGCATTATTCAAATAGGATTGCAAGCTAAAGAATGTGTGAGCCTTTCCCCCAAAAACGTGCACTCATTTGCATTCAGTATTGGGAATGGGACAAGTTCTGAAGATTTGGAAATTGAAATGAAATTCTTGTACATCCCTTGGGTTCTTCCCCTCCTACTTTCTACTTCCTAGACATGGGGTTCTTCCAGGAACTACTGTAGGAATAAAGCGAAGCAGTAACTTGATCTTTAGACATTATTCTTTTACACTTCACATCCTGAGAGATATGGAAACACTTCTTTCAGAATTTTACTTTTATTGTGCTGTGAGACAGCTTACAGAAAGAAAGCCATTAGTTCCTTTTTTTCTAAAGCCTTCATATATATATATTTTCTGTCACTCTTCCTTAGCTTGTACAAAGACTAAGGCCTTAGCTAAACCTAAGGATTATCCCAGGCAAATGGAAGGGTCGTCCCTGCCTGCTCCCGGGATCCCCTGTGTGTCATTTGGATGTACTGGGATGATCCCGGGATATAGGCCTGGTCTAGCCATGGCGTAAATGTTCGTCGAACTGTGTTTTTTGGCTTTAGTCCAAAGCAACAACCTTTTCAAAAGAAGTTTTAACTTTTTGTGCTATTTTTTGCCGTTTCGTTTTCTAGCAGAAACATTAACTTGTTTTAATTGGTTCAAATAAGCACATGCCAGCAACAGATATCATTCTGAAAACCAGTGTGGTGTAGTGGTTAGAGTGTTGGAGTAGGTCTCTTGGTGACTCAGATTAAAATTATTATTCGGCCATGAAACTTGCCAGGTGAATTTTGGGCAATCTCTGTCTCCCATTCTAATCTTCCACAGAGTGTTGTTGTGAGCATAAAATGAGGCAGAGGAAACCATGTATGTTGCCCTGAGTTCTTTGGATTTGTGACCCAGAGGGTTGCTCTTTTCGCTCTTAAAGCAGGCAGCATGAGGAAAAAAGAATTAGAAAAAATGGATTTATTAATAGTTTTTATCAAATGTTGTAATATACAAGGGGTATTATTAACTGTTAGTCATGTATAATATATCATATACAAACTGTATATTGTTTTATAATTTTAAATCATAAATTTTAATTAACGTCTGTTTGTCCTTAATGATTATGTGATTTTTTGAAATGGTCGGAAGACTTATTCAATAAAGGTATTCAGAGTTCCTTGGAGGAAAGATGGGCTATGAATATATTAAATAAATATGATTGGCATTACGATATGGGTTTCTGATGAAGGGGAATGCAATCTGGAATTGAAAGCCAGACTTACAGCTCCAGCAACAATATCGAGCAATACATAGAAAATTATTAATACTAGTATATCGCCTTCACATTGATTGACTGATTGCTGGTATTATGCTAGGTGCTGTACAGAATAGAAAAGTGATACAATGTTTGCTCCTGAGATTTTGCTCGCAGAGGCCCAAGGGGTGCTGGCTGATAGACCTGTATCAGAAAAGAAACCAGAAATATGTAGAAAAAAATGATCTCCCCTTTTTTGTCCCCCCCCCAAATTGAACAGCTGCAAATTGCACCATTTGCAGTAGATACCAGCAATGGTAGGTCTCTAAAGGTAGGGAGTGCTGCGTCAGCCATGGAGAATACATTTCTCTTTTGTGGACTTGGCACCGAATCAGTATAGCTGCAGAAAAAGCCAAGGTCAAAGAGGCAGAAATAAGGATGTTTAATATAAAAGAACTCCAACATGTTTTGGAACTGGACAACCATCTGTCAAGGATGCTTTAAGGTGGATTCCTGCATCGAGCGGGGGGTTGGACTTGATGGCCTTATAGGCCCCTTCCAACTCTACTATTCTATGATTCTATGAATCTCAGGTCCTTCTTCAGGGGACTTTGTTAGAACACAACAGTATTGTTTACTCTACATCCCCAGTCTCCTATGCTATCCCTCCTCTCCCAAGGCCCTGAGGGTCCGAAACACATCAGAGATCTTTTATATTAAACATTCCAACGACCTGAGGGTGTGAAATGCATCAGAGCTCTTTTATATTAAACAACATTTGTCAAACCCCTTTGCCTTTGGCTTGAGAGAAGGAGTGACTGTCCCAGGATTGTCCAGTGAATGGAAATTTGAACCTGACCCTCCCTGGTCCTACTTTACTCCTCTAACCACTAACCTCAACACATGGACACCCGCACACATGAAATACTCATGCCTTTATGTCCCTGTAGACAAATCTAAAGATCGATGAGAAAGAAATTTGGGGGAATGGCACACAGTTACCTCCAGTACCTTTTCCCTGGGGCGGAATCTCGAGAGTATATTTGCTTAGTAGGAGCAAATTTTCATAAGAGCTTTGTTCTCATTTTTAAGGTAGATTCTTAGAACCCACCAACAAAGGTTGGCTTCTGATTGACAGGGCCGAACCCTTTTAAGGATTTAGACCCTGTGATAAAAGAACCATCCACCTTTTACATCTGCCCATTTGTGCCTCGGAGGCAATTTGTTTACCCTGTTCTTTAAATAATACTGCGTTTCCTGAGCAGAAAAAGCTTTATTGAGATGTAATGAGTGCCGAGGTTTCTGTACTTGCGGCACTAATAAGAGCACTCCTCTGAGCAGCGCTGGGAATGTTACATCTCTTTGTGGTATTTAATTCACAAACGGGGAGGCTGCATGGCTTCAAGAAAGATCCTGCGGCTCATTTGGTTGTAAAATTGGAAATGCACAAATCTCTGTGCATGAATAAAGAGGCTTAAATGTGGGGGGATTTTTTTTTATAATTCTACTTATCTTTTGCCACATGCAGTTATGCCTCAGAGTTATATCTAGCAAGAGGCAGTGGTGAATGACGATGAAACATCTCCCTCATGCCTCTATCTCTAGATTTCACAGTCCCTTGGCAAGTTCTAGTACATCAGGGATGCAGAACCTGTTCCAGCCAAGGGCGGAATTCAGTTTTGGAGAAGCTCCTAGGAGGCATGTCCCACTGGCTCATGGGGCTCAAAGTGAAAGAAGAAGGGGCAAAATACCAAAACTACCAGGATAATTAATTTTAATGCTGCTAACTAGCAGTAACTAAGCCTTAGGAGAGGCATTTCAACCTTTTAGAACGGGGGGCGGGGGAAACTTGCAAAAGCTAAAGGATCTGCAGTTGAGGAAGAAGAGGTGGCCCAAGGGGAGGGGGCATGGTACCACACTTCAAGAAGGACGCAGACAAGCTGGGGTGTGTTTAGAGGAGGGCAACGAGGATGATCAGGGGTCTGGAAACAAAGCCGGATGAGGAGAGACTGAAAGAACTGGGCATGTTTAGCCTGGAGAAGAGAAGATTGAAGGGAGACATGATAGCACTCTTCAAATACTTAAAAGGTTGTCACACAGAGGAGGGCCAGGATCAATTCTCGATCCTCCCAGGCCTCATCTACACCAGGCAGGATATTCCACTATGAAAGCGGTATATAAAAGGCAGGAGCCACAGTGCTGCTTTATAGTGGTATTGAAGTGCACTGATAACTGTTGGGACCCAGGCCTTTGCTAGAGCAGGCTATATCCCAGGGCGATACCCGGGATCGTCCCTGCGCGTCCAGATGTGACGGGTGTGATGGCTCTCTTCTTGAGCTCATTGTGCCTTGTGTGTAAATGAGGGCAACATCCCGTGATACTCGCATCGCGGGATCTCCCCTTTTCTGTCACACAATTACCGGTAGGTCTAGCAAAGGCCCCATTGACACTTACCATATACCACTTTCATACCGCATTCATAGTGCAATATATTGCTTGGTGTAGATTAGGCCCCAGTGTACAGGACATAGAATAATGGGCTCAAGTTACAGGAAGCCAGATTCTGGCTGGACAGCAGGAAAAACCTCCTGACTGTTAGAGCAGTACGACAATGGAACCACTTAGCTAGGGAAGTTGTGGGCTCTCCCACACTAGAGGCATAAGTGGCAGCTGGACAACCATCTGTCAGGGATGCTTTAGGGTGGATTCCTGCATTGAGCAGGGGGTTGGACTTGATGGCCTTGTAGGCCCCTTCCAACTCTACTATTCTATGATTCTATCTTGGGAAATCCAGAAGGTCAGGTGGGGTTCTACACCTCTGCATGACATGCTAGTTTTCACTGCTTTCATCCTCACTCCTGAAAGCCATCTCACATCGTCTTTATACCCCACAACAATCCTCATTCCTCACCTCTACTCCCTGGAAAGCCCACTTCTTCCAAAGACCTACCACATGCTCACCTCATGGACACAATTCAAATGAGTCTCAAGCCGGTGTGCTCACATACTTATATCCATGGTAATATGTGCTCAAAGGTTTATGGCTCAAAAGGACAATTTGTAGCCAAACCTGTGGTGTATCTTTTTTGTACTCTGCAAAGAGGGCAGGGCTCCTGCAGATTTGACTGTTGTGATGAAGAAGGAATTTCATCAGGTGCTGCAAATGACACCTGCTGAAATTCCCTTTTCTATTCCCTTTTCTCCTGTTAAAGATACAGGAGTTCTGTCCTCCTTTCCTTATGGTCACCCTAGAGGACTACAAGATATGAAAAATGCAGGGCCACCACCAAAAACCAGAGCAGTCTTTTTGACATGGAACCTAATATTGTTTGGCAAAAAAGAAAGAAAGAAGGAGGATTTCTGCACCAAGGGTTATTTGAAGAGCAGTGGCTAGTATGTGTCATAAAGAGAGGCTGTTGTAATCCTCAAGCTGGAATTTTATTTTATTTTTTTGAAGATTTCTTGTTAAATAATTCATAAGAAACTGGAAGGGCTTTGATGCCAGCTGGGTCTGATTTAATCACAAGTAAAAATAGCATAGGTTGCCTGAACAAAATCACAAATTGCAGCTTTTGAAACTTGGGCATGCATTATTCCTACAAGTGTATTTCTGACATTTATTGTTAAAGAATCTCTTATAGGAAGTATATCAATCTTTATGGAATGTGGTCTAGAGGACTGCACATGCGGTGTTTGTGCTTCTGACGTGTGAATACTGATTATTTTTCATAGGGCAGATGGCAAGATATAGTAAGTAATAGAGAAGAGATAGAGAGATAGATAGATAGATCAGGACAATAAAGGCATTTCAGTACTAAAGTTGTAGGAAATAGGAAAAACTGGATATTGTAGAGTTGGAACAGGTGCAGAAAAGAGCAACTAAAATAGGGGACATCCTAGAGGTTTATGAAAGTATGCATAATGTTGAGAAAATGGATAGGCTTGTCATAGTACTAGAACCTGGAGTCAACTCATGAAGCTGATGGGTGGAAGGTTCAGGACAGAGCAAAGGAGGTATTTCTTCACACAACACATAGTTAAGCTCTGGAATTCACTGCAAGGAGGAAGACGTCGCCTTTAAAGGAGATTAGATAATGTCATGGAGAATAAAACCATTAATGGCTACCAGTTTAGGGTAACCATATGAAAAGGAGGACAGGACTCCTGTATCTTTGACAGTTGCATAGAAAAGGGAATTTCAGCAGGTGTCATTTGTATATATGGAGATCCTGGTGAAATCCCCCCTTCATCACACCAGTTAAAGCTGCAGGTGCCCTGCCCTCTTTTAAATCTTGTCACTCTAGTATAGCTCCTGCACCTTTAACTGTTGTGATGAAGAGGGAATTTCACCAGGTTCTCCATAGATACAAATGACACCTGCTGAAATTCCCTTTTCTATGCAACTGTTAAATACACAGGAGCCCTGTCCTCCTTTTCATATGGTCACCCTATACTAGTTACAATGGTGATATGCTCTCTGCAATATCAGAGGCAGTGTGCCTACACATATACAAATTGCTGGGGAACAAGAACAGAAATTTATTACTGCACGCATGTCCTATTTATGGGTTCTAACAGGCAACTAGGCGGCCACTGTGTGAACAGAATTCTGGACTAGATGAACCCCTGGTCTGATCCAGCAGGGCTTTTCCTAAGTTCTTAGGGAAGCTGCCTTGGACCAGATCAGGTATTTGTCCATCAAGCCTCTGAACATGAGAAGTAATCATAAAAGTAAGTGCTTCTTAGATGTTGGTTGGGCTAGGTCATGGGTGGGCAACCTGGTGCCCACCAGATATTTTAGACTACAACTCCCTTTAACCCCGGCCAGCATGGTCATTGGTCAAGGATTCCAGAGTTCTGGTCCAACCCCCCCCCCAAAAAAAAAACACCTGGAGGGCATTCTTTCTTTCTTTCTTTCTTTCTTTCTTTCTTTATTTATTAATTACATTTCTATACCGCCCCACAGCCAAAGCTCTCTGGGTGGTTTACAACAGTTAAAAATGGTAAACTTTAAAAAGTATACAAAATTTAAAAAACCATCAGAAACATAAAAACAACAGTGTCCTTTTAAAAACAATTCTGGAGTCCATTAAAAACAAACTTAATGTTGTTAAATGCTATTAAAATGCCTGGGAGAAGAGAAAAGTCTTGACCTGGTGCCGAAAAGATAACAATGTTGGCGCCAGGCGAGCCTCATCGGGGCATCAGGTTGGACTAGATCAGCCTTTCTCAACCTGGGGCGCTCCAGATGTGTTGGACTACAACTCCCAGAATGCCCCAGCCAGCTCTGCTGGCTGGGGCATTCTGGGAGATGCAGTCCAACACATCTGGAGTGCCCCAGGTTGAGAACCACTGGACTAGATGATCTCTGGTCCATTCAAACTTTGATAAGTTCTGTAGTGTGCCTTTTCTTCACCAGTAAATAACCACAGCATCTGAATAGATTATGTGTTGGCCCGTTGGTCCATCATTGGTCCTAGAACTACTTATCTACTTAGACTGGCAGCAGTAGCTATTGAGAGTCTCGGGTTGAGATCTTTCCCATCACCTGGTACCTGATGGTTTTAATTGGGGGTGGCAGGAATTGAACATGGGACCTTCTGCGTGCAAAGTGTGCACTCTGCCACTGAGCTGTGTTCCGTCCACTTTGGTATATTGATCAGTGCAATTCATTGACCTGTTCTTTAATCTTGATTTTAAAATGTGCATTTTGGAGCAGGATTTTAATTGTGCCATCATTCACAAGCATATGGCTTAGGGCAGATGGCATTGCGAGAAAACTCTGTGTCATTGATTCAGTGCACCTGTTCTGTGTGGCATATGGTGGTATAGATTAATTGATCAATACTCTTATAATTCATGATAATGAAAATATACTTTGCATTTATGCTGTCAGAGTATTCAGAGTGCTTTGCATTCACAAAACTGGTTTGCGTGACAGGCTGGGCTCACAGTGGGTTATTTAACCCACAATGAGCCACAGTGCATACCAGTGCATGCAGCCACCATTATGAATATGCAACTCCCAGTGAGGTTGTGCCATGTATCTGAACCCAGCCACCATGGATTAATCAAAGGTTAAGCAACCCTTGTGTAGGGTTATGCCATGGTTGTTTAAACGGGAAGGGTGTGTGGCAATATATGGTACCCCAGACCACCAGACTTGGCTCATGAGGCTGAGATTTACACTGCTGCTCTAAACCATGGTCTGAAAGGGAAAACTGGTTTCCATAAGCCCTCCAAATTAAGATTACTAACAGTGGTTTGATCCTAGTTTGTTCTCATTAAGTAGAGTTTAAACCAATTTGTGGCCAACAAGGTGTTTTGGTTTTCAAGTCCCATCAGCTCTGGCCAGCATAGCCAATGGGGAGGGCTGATGGGAGTTGTGGGTCAAAACATCCGGAGAGCCACAGGCAGATCAGCCCTGGTTTAAGTCAGCTCCCAGTTCCTTGATTTCAGACATCACAGAGAACTATGGTTAGTTCAAAATTGAAAGCAGATGCATTCCACCTCATCCTATAGGTTTTCAGATGCTTATACAAATAACACGGTTTCCCATTAAATCTGAACCGAGCCAGTATTTCATAAATGAAAATAGGGACACAGTTGTGTATTTGTACCCTATTCTCCCTTCAAGAATCAGTGCCCTCTCACTGTTAATATTGCTAAAGGCTCATCTCTGCCTGCTGTATTCATTCATGCTCTACAATTGCCCATCCTGACCTAGTTTCTAAATCAGGTGTGATTGTAAACTGATGTTCACAGTTGCCTTATTTTAAAACACACACTCATAAGAAGTGTTTTATCTCATAAGGTATCTGACGCTACTTATTATGGAATAGCGTTAACTCAGAAAACCTTCTGCAACACTGACTATCTGGAGAGATGGCTATAGATGTGTAAGGATGGTGCATCCTTTGCACTGGCTTTTTGGGTTCATGTGCATGCATTTACTTGCTTGTGTCTCCTTCAGCCAATTAAAGTTTAACTTCTGGAGATCTGGGGTAGGCTGAAACCCATAGACTTGAAATCAGGGAATGGTGGTCATTTTAAAAAAACACTCCAAAGGCAGAAGAGGGTCTTTTAGGGTGACCCTATGAAAAGGAGGACAGGGTTCCTGCATCTTTAACAGTTGTATAGAAAAGGGAATTTCAGCAGGTGTCATTTGTATGCTTGCAGCACCTGGTGAAATTCCCTCTTCATCACAACGATTAAAGTTGCAGGAGCTAAACTAGAGTGACCAGATACAAAAGAGGGCAGGGCTCCTGCAGAGTTAACTGTTGTAATAAAGAGGGAATTTCACCAGGTGCTGCATGCATACAAATGACACCTGCTGAAATTCCCTTTTCTATACAACTGTTAAAGATACAGGAGCCCCGTCCTCCTTTTCAAATGGTCACCCCAGGGTCAGTGGTTTAGCATGTTTACACACACACACACACACAAATATGTATGTACGTTTGTTTATTTCGGTCATAGACCAGCACAGCACACACACACAAATAGTGTGCACCTCAAGGCAGCTGGCATGTTTACTCAGAAGTAAGCCTGGAAAAGTGACAAGGACCACCTCAAAAAGGGGGTATTGAAAAAGCAACAGGGAGCAGCTCAGCAGGACACCCCATCCTTCACTTGCATGGTGGTCTAGCCTGCTCAGAAGTAAGTAAGAGCAATCTCCGGCAAAGCAGCAGTTGTATTTATGTTTGCGCAGAAATCAGGCATCGCTCCACCTGCAATTGGGTGGCAGCTGCAAGTTTACATAGAAGCCAGCTCAAGTTAGC